>NC_086238.1:2425000-3025000 GCF_036321145.2 Pelmatolapia mariae | reverse complement strand
AAATTGTGTGTGCATATTTGAAATCTATTTGCCATTAAAAGAACATATGCAGTGCTCATAATGCTGTTTACAAAGAGGAACAATAGTATAAGCTTCTACCTGAATATCTCTTCCATCTCAGCTGGGTTTCTCTCTTTCTGTGTTTCAATTTTCTTCTCATTCCCGGGTTTGCTTTGTTCTACATAAATGACAAGTGTTGTAATTATAGTCACGTTTTGTATCTATCTACACTTTCACAGAGGAGCTCTGACAGCCGAGCAGAACTTTGACACCCTTGGCGCTAATGCTTCACAGCCTATCATTAAAACAGACACTGGGGTGGGGACAAAGCAAGTGAGAGCACGTGTCATGTAACTTCTGACATTGCGGTTTTGAATTTGGCTTGTAGTGATATATTCCCATTACAAAACTATATTTGCACAGGGAAAGTCAGCGTCTGTGTGTTACTGGCACAGGGGGTGCTTCAGGCGGGGTTTTGACAGCAACAGTTTTATCAACCTTTGAAATTAGCACTGACAATGGGACAACTGCTGAGGGACGTTTCTGCTCCCTACTTAAACTGAGCTTTATGTTTAAGTTTGATTGGCTTAAGTTGGACTGATTGACAAAGTTCATCCCTGAAACAGACATTGAAAAACAAGACTACATAGTGAAATTAATTGCTGAATTGGTGCTTTTGATTATAGCACTTAAGCTTCAAAGTTTCAGGCTACAAAAACTAGATTGTTAATCAGCATATATATGTATAATGTTTAAGAGGTCTACTTTATCTTTTGTTCTGGATTTCTTAGTGGCCAAGGCCTTACACTATGAAACAAGCTTACGTAGCAAGGGTAT
Organism: Pelmatolapia mariae; assembly: GCF_036321145.2. Taxonomy (NCBI): domain Eukaryota; kingdom Metazoa; phylum Chordata; class Actinopteri; order Cichliformes; family Cichlidae; genus Pelmatolapia; species Pelmatolapia mariae. The sequence goes on along the minus strand of NC_086238.1, from coordinate 3,024,163 downwards.
CTTTCAGTTAGCTGCATTCAGTGATCCTACCATCAGCAGTCAGGGTCACACCAAGCTGGTTATCAATTAAATTAGCCCAGGGCTTCCTCCACACATTCACATGCAAGGAGTTGTGTTAGCATGAGAGATGGGCACTACTGTAATCCGATTACTTTTTTTGCAATAGTAATCCCTTACTTTACTCATTACATGAAAAAAATAATTTGATTACTGTTGCTATCACATAAGCACGCTGTGCTACTGCGTTTCTAAACCGTTATTTTGTTTGTTAGTCTCATGACAATGATGTAAGCGCGTGTGACGTCCATTGCAGCAACAGACGTGTGTAGATCAACAATGGAGCATATGGATAATATGGAGTGCAACTATGCAGCGTTTAAAGCTTTGAAGTACTGAAATTACTTTGAGTTTGATTCCCTAAAAAGTGACAAAAACATTAGCGTCTGCTGTACACTCTGCATGGGAGGAAAACTTCTTTCTACAGCAAAAAATGTAACTTCAAATCTGAGCAAGTGTCTAGCAAGCTGGCATGGCAATGTGAAATTCACAGAGAAACCCCCGGATCCCCCCCACTGACATGACCGCTGCGGCACCGGGCAAACCTCCACTTACCCCACTCCTGTTAAACAGGTGAAAATAGATTTAAGAGCAACAAGACTCAGTGCAGCTGAGTGTTTGATTTTATTTATTTTTTGCATCAATCTGAAAGAGCGAGTGTAAACACAAAAAATTATTTTATTTAATATGCTGGAATATGCAGAAAATAGGTTTAAATGTTAAACAAATTTCTTCTTCCATATAATGTAATTTTTGCTAGATGCAATGTGTACAGTTAAAAGATTAAAACGAGTAAAACAATTTTAAAAAGAGACTTTTTCATTTCATTACATTAAATATGATGGATTATGCAGGAAAAAATAGAATTGGGCTGAAAGGTCTATTGCTCTATTAGGTATTCAAGTTGTGTATCATGTTTTTAAAAAGTAACTAAGTAATAAAGTATCTAATTACTTTTGAAAATAAGTAATCAGTAAAGTAACAGGATTAGTTTTTTGGAGAGGTAATCTTTAATTAGTAACTAATTACTTTTTTCATGTAACTTGACCAACACTGGTTAGCATCATCTGATTAATTAAATTTTTTGATGTCAACTGGCAGCAGAGTGTCTAATTTTACAAAGGGAGGTAAAAAAAAAATAATATGAAGATATAAAGACTGAAAGTAACACATCTGCAAAGCAGCAGTGTGATTATCTGTAACTTCTGTAAAGTAGTTTAGTATTAGATAGATCTGAGGGCTCTTCCAGGAATGGTGACACTACTCTTTGGAGAATTGATTGGCCAGCAGGGAGTGATTTCATACCAGCTGATCTCTAATCTGGAACATAGCTTGCTCCAGAGCTACAAAGCCTACAGCATAAAAGATTATGGCAATATGGTGCCTTTATAGGACAAGGAGTGAACCACCTTTAACCCTAAAGTCTCCTGAATAAAGTGGAGTCCTACTTTGTAGCACTGGTGTTCAACATATAGAAATAATCTCTCAAGACAATAATCAGAACACATGAAAATAATCTTTCATGTGTTGGGTTTGTCTTGTTCAACGAATCAAAGAAAAAAATCAGAGCCTTGTGAGTGGCAAGATGTTCGTCATATGCATTCGATTCTGAAATCTTTTTCTTTTTTTGTGGATGGCAAAGTGGCAGTCTGCTTCACAATGGTGTCTGATTGGGAAGGATGGTAAATGATTTAACATATATAATATACAATAGACAGAGGGGATGCTAAGCTTTATGCAGAGCAGAAATTATAAGAGCGCAGCTAAAACATTATTCTGACTAGTTCTTGAAATTCAGTGATTTGCCACCACATCCACACACAGTAATTACACACAGGTGTCCAACACAGTGCACGAAAGCAACCAATGAACCGTGATTAATTGTTGTTCACATCAATCATCTTATACAACCTGTTATAGATTAAAGATATAGGATTAAACCAGTTGTACTGATGAGAGCAGACTCTCTCATGTACCTTTAATATCATTAATTACAAATATTATTATTGTTTTGCATGATGCAATGCAGCATAATCATTATTGTATTTAATAACGCTTAAAGTTACTACTAAGGAAGCTTAGGCCTCTTTTAGGGGTGCTAAGATTCCTTTGACTTCTCCAAAATGTCAATACTGTCTCTTGATTTTCAAACCACACTGTTACATATTGCCTTCCTACTGGATTCACTGTCTTTCTGCACTGATTTCTGAATTAAAGCTGTTGCTTTGCATAACCTTCTCTAAACTCCTCTCACAGGTACTGAACTCTGACTGTGTTGTCAAGGAAACATCCTGAAATGCATTTGTACCAACTAAAGCTTTTTGTTCACCCAAACCCATAATTCAGATAGACAGTGAAATCAGCTTTCAAAGTGGTCTCCAACTGGGGCTGTAGTCCCTGTATAAAGACTGAAAAACATGCTTTCATCTCTCATTTTTAAGGGTGGATGTAACTACAGCCACAACTGAATAAACTCAATGAAACATATATTTTACTTTAATCCCATATAGACCTACACATATATATTGAAATTCATGCCTCATCAGTCTCTTTATGAGGAACACAGTCTTCTATAACCTTTTAAGAGACACAAACACAAAAATGATGTTTCGTCATTGGTCCAGGGAATCAGTTTTGGATGTTCTTGTCTAGCTGAGGGCAAATGATGTCATAATGCTGAAACTGTGCCCAGCAGCTCATTCACTTAACTAAGCAAATATCCACACATGTAAGCACACACACAGATATGCAGCCATCATCATTAGTCATTTATGGTTTAAGCCATTTTAACCAACAGGACAGTAAACAGTGAACTGCAGGAGAGGAGGCCATCATGCCATCTGCTGACGCTTTATGGATGCCATAAAACATCTTGAATTAACACTGAGGTGATGAAGTTTCTTGGTTCCCTCACACACACACACAAACAAACAAACAAACAAACAGCCCAAACAGCTTTTCTCATTTCTTATTATTTTCAAATGGAACTAATTTGACCTTTGAGCCATTTTGGGCACAGCCACAGTTCAGTGCAGCATGATAATGGCAAGATGTCCTTTACTTTCATCTAACACACAGAGAGACACAGACACATACACTTAAATAGTAAGCAATGTATACGAGACCTACAAATTCATGTTCACTACACCGTAATAATATCAAGATTTAGTGGACCATAACACATCGTGTTGCTCTATATATGTGCATGACGGGGTATGTACTTGCCATATATGGGTAAATTTAGAAGAAGTGTAGAATTGCAAACCTTTAATGTCCTAATAAAATGCACATTATAATTTAACCCCCTCCTTTCTTTTCCCCCAAAGGTTTTCTAAATCTAAAAACATTTAGATACACATGCATTTGTATACATTCATTGCATTTGCATTTGAACATTTTGAAACCTTGTTCCTTTGATGGCATACACGATCTTTCCCCCTTGATTTTATGGCTCTTATGGCTCTCTGTAGCATGTCTGAGTTATCATGCAAACATCCAGACTATCAATGGGGACAGTGATTTATACAGTTTATCACTAAGAGGATGCACAGACACTCATACACACACAGATTCGCACAGAGACAAAGACATGTTTTCATAGAAGTATATGCATGATAAAACTAATAAAATGTTAGAAATATGTTAGAACCATCTCTGTGGAGATGCTGCTAAGACAAAAGGATTTGAAAAAATGACACCCCCAGAGAGGCCAGTTTTTCCTCTTTTGATAGAGATCTACTTCTTCCGTCCAACTTTATCCCCTGAAGTCTAGTTCAGTCACAAATTCCCTTTAATGAATATTTAGAGAACATGCTAATATCAAATATTCAAACTCCTGGTGAATCTGCATTAACAAAGAGCTCCAAATAGAACTGTTTTCTATCACTTTGTTCTCTCTTTTGTGCCTTTCTCTTGTTTTGTATATATCACTCTTGATTGTATATATTTTTCTCCAACAAGAAAGTTTTTTACTTGTTCCTACAGTCTTATTTTGTTCCTGCACAATTAGCATAAATCACTTGTAATTTCATTGTACATGTACAATGACAATAGAGGGCTATTCTATTCTATTCTATTCTATTCTATTCTATTCTATTCTAGTCATTTGGCTTATTATACCAAAGCAACCACAGGTGATACCAACAATATTAATGGCACCTCTGTGATACTCATATTCCACCTGAGATATTCTGATTCTAAAACCACTTGTATTCTGGATGAACATTTCTATGTATTTGTCATTTAATAACAAGAAACCATCGATCCATCCAATTATCCATATTATTCCACTTGTTGCTGGAGGGCTGGAACCAATCCCAGCTATCATACTGTAGAAAATCTTGTAAGATAGCTAGTTGTATTGTTTACCTACCAGCTTTGAGGATCTTAGTGCAAATACTGTATTCACATCAGTACAACAGAACAACAGGAGTTTTTTATACATACTGTGTTGATTTAGACAAGTATGTGCAAGCTTAATGGTATGTACAGTATAATGAGCTTATTGTCAAATCTTAAATGAGATAATAGCACTTATAATGCCAACTTCAGTTTTCAGTATTTTTGTGGTTCACAGTAAGAATCAAATTTTAAAATTCCCTTCAAGAGACCTCCAGTGAGCTGTGACAGTGTGACACAGCAACAGCATTCAAAACAGCAGCCAAATGGAAATCAGCAATCAAATCAAGAGTGTTTCTAATGTGTCATCATGTCCTGGGTTCAGTGCAACCTTTGAAGCCAGTACTTTTGCATGACAACTAACAAGCCCAGCTGCTTTTTGGAAGTACCAGTGCTCATAAATGGGTTCTGGCATTAAAAAGCAGCATGGTGATTGATGTGTTCAGATACTCGGTTCTGTATGGAAAACATTTGATTGTAGTTAACTACCTGACAAGGCAGAAAACCAGAGGCATATCAAGCAACAGACCATTAAGTAGCCTAACCTTTTTCCTTTACATGCCAACGAGCACATTGACTTTTTGAATGATAAAAGCCACATTATGTGTTGTACATTTACATGCATCACATTCAAAGGTTTCTTTGATAAAAGGCATTTTCAGCCCATCCAACTGAAGGACCATGTAGCGGACGTTTGTCATCCGCCCCTTCATCCATCATTCAGAACACCATTCCTACAGTACGGTTGGAATTTATTCAAACTTACAAACATTGACTGCCACAGCTCTTTGCTCCAGTCCAGCACCATGTTGCAAACTAACTAATGTAGCACTACACTTTGTACCATCATGTAACCTTTAGATAGCAAAAAAGTCAGTAAACCTTTTCCTCTCCCTTCTTTCTTACATCTGTCTCCATCTCTGAGTTATCTAAAGTATCTCACATTATCTTCTCCCTCTGGGAAATAAAGCAGCTGTACCTTTTGCTAGCAGACACATTATGTGACAAACTGTACAGAAATAATTTGTGTGTTTGATGATATTTATTGAGCTGTTACAAACTTATTTTAAATTACCTGCCACTTAAAAAACATTTCTCCCTTTATCCTTGCTCCTCTTCTGCAGCTCTGACTGGATGTTGAAGTACTATGTTCCAAAACTTGAGGACATTTGAACCATAAATGGTATTCCAGATAGTTCTGCCCATCTTTAACCCCTGAGTATAGCACAATTAATACACGGGTCATGTGTTTTTGCCTCTTTCATCTCTTTGTGTGCAATAAGCACCAACAGTGGATACACCAATAGGATTGTCTTTTATTTGTTATTTTCCCCCAGTTTAGGTTGGAATTGGTTTGGTGTTTGAATGGCTACAGTGCCAGGAAATAACTCCCCTCAAATGTCTTAAACCAAAACTTAGAAGCTTGTTTTGAAAATGTAAGATTAGAAAGTAGTAGAGAGAACATTTGTGTTAACATTTAGGGAGTAAAGTAAAATAAAAGGAAAAATAAACAGTCCACTTGGACATTCTACTTAAGAACTGCAGTGAAGTATTTCTGCTATGTTACCTCTCAGTTCTGACGATCTTGTAATGGGTTTTTTACCCAAAAAAGTCAAATCACATTTGCTTTTTCATGAGCAATAATTTGTGAATTGTGATGTATCATGATCTAGATGAACTACTAAATCACTGACATTCTGGTTAGTGTGCAAAGAGAACAAGTCACTGACAACTTATATAAGTTTCCATGATTAAAAGGGTGCATTGGATCTGTGTTGCAACAAGATAACTATGCAACTATGCAATTTAAGTACCTGTGCCTGGAAACTGTAGTTCAAGCTCCCTGAAGTAGCTCACAGTCTTTGCTTCAGTTAATTATTTTCTCCATGTCATCTCTTTTGCTCTAGACTGTAATGCAGCAGCTTTTGCCTTGTTGGTGTTGTGACTGGTAGAATTTTTCCCTTTGTGCACTTTATTGGTGTATAAAGCTAATTTTCCTCCATGGCAGACAGTACTTTCTATTCTATTCTATTCCCCTCTTTGTATTCAGTAGCAGCAAATTCTTTCTGAACTGATAGATTCAGGGTCTGTTCATACTTAGCAGAAAGTGGCTTTGTGCTCAATCTCTGACTCACCTTAGAACTTGCCAGAAATGCCAGTTTTTTTGATAATTTCCCTGCAGTTTCTCTTTTTTGTCCTTCTTTCACTGTCGCTTAAATAAACCTCAGGCACAGTTTCCGTTCTGTCTGAATACATAGTCTTTTCATTTTCTCATTCGATCCTAATGTCTCACAGGTTATAAAAATGTGTGAAATTTTGACTTGAGGAAGAAGCTTCTGAGTTCTTTAGAAAAATGTCTGTCACATTGATGTGAACAATATTGATTCAGAAGTTACAAGTTTTTTGTTTTTGTAGTTTAGCATAGTAATTAAGTAAGTAGTAAGTAAAGTTTAGTTATATAGCACCTTTCACAGACATGTGTCACAAAGTGCTTTACAAGGTAAAAACACAAATAAATACATCATATGAACATACTATAAGCAGTATGTTCATAAGCAAAGCTTTTCATTGATCAAATCATTTTTAGAGCATATCTGCAGCTCTAAACTAAAGACAAAGAAGTGATGCCACCACCATACAGCAGTGTGCAAAATTCTTTAACTATTTGTCATTTCTTAATGTTTTGCTGCCAAAGAGCCAGAAATTCTTATATCTTTTTAAAGTGGTCTTGCAGAATCTAGGTTTTCTCAAGGTCTTTCAAATAATTTCTTTGGACACTGGATTTTGCACTCTGGTGATTTCAGTTTGCTTGGAGGAGGAGGAAAATTGTGGAGTGGTCTACAACGTGTGAGTGGTGGATATGAGCAAGAAAGAACATGTAAAATGCCACCAGGGCAGAATGACTGTGGTGATCATTTTGTCTCTTTGGGGTGATTTTTGTGTTAGAACAGGATTTGTGTTGGTGTGCAGAACTGTAGTGAAATGTTTATATATTGGTAACCAGTAATTATTGATCATTTCTTTTAAGGACTGTTAGAGTGAATTGATAAATGTTTGTCATTTTTATGCTTGACCATCCATCTCTATATAGTTTAACTGTGGGATGAAAACAATTCCACTCTCCCCCTCCCCAGATTCTCGAGGTTCTGGGTGCGAGGTTGAAGTGTTTTATCACAGGTCTTTTGAAGTAAGCTTCCTGCATTTACGACCCTTTGGTCAGCAGGAACACACACACACACACACACACACACACACACACTGCATTTTCTTTGTAACCAAATGGGGTTTGCAAGGGGAGGTGTTTTGTAAACTATTGGTTGAAGTTGTCAATAAATACTGCTGCAAGGGAAGCTGCTCTTTGAAGGACTTTGGGCTGGAGACGGGTTAGGAGCTGGTTCTTGAGCCAAGGACTTCCCTTGCTAGCAAGAAAATGATGTTCGTCTTGTTTCTGTCGTTAACGGGAATAAGTTTCTAAACCAGCGGGGTCTGACTTAGACCCAACATTTATTTGGTCCTTCGAGCCGGATCCTAAAACATCGCATCCACCGCGAGGAGAGGGAGAGGATGCCGCCGTAGTCTGCCAGTAGTGATCGTCTGGGACGATTGATGAAAGCCCTGGTTTCTTTATTTTGTCACCAGGCCGGAGTGTTTGCGTCTGAGCTCCCTTCGGGATGGATGGCGATTGACGGGAACCAGAGACTTTTCCCATGAACGAAAACAACACGAACAGTGAGTAAAAAAAGGCCTTATGCGTCACTGAGACTGCGCGGGCAGACGCGGGTCCAGGGGAGCGCTGGTTGCGCGGGTTTCACGCGAACCTAAAACAATAGAGAGCGGCTACGTGACCGTGCGGTTTCTCGCAGGTACGGGAGTGCGCCAGCCGTGCGGGAAGGTCGCAGGCTATTAAAGAAACGGCTCCGTAGCTGCGCGGTTTCACGCGAGCACGGGAGTGCGTTGGACCGTGCGTTTAGGACGCAGGTCAAAGAGAGCTGTGCGTGCAGACGCAAGCGATAGGCCTATTTTGTGTGTGTGCGGGCCAGACGTGGTCTGCGTGAGTGTGGCTGATTGTTGTCTTGTGTGAGAATAAAATGTGTAAGTCTGCCTTAGAAGGGGATGTAAAATTTATGGAGAAATTTTCATCGGGCAGCACGCAGTATGTAGGTTGTTGGCGTAGGAAATATGGATTTGAAGGGACATTAGTGGAAGTTCAGTGTAAAATGCTTGTAGAAAGAATAATTGTAAGTGCAGCAGCTAAAACAGGGACAGCTAAGCAGAGGAAGGAATTGCAGTTAGCTGTCGCTAAGTTGTGGCTGGAGCAGGTTCAAAAGAGAAGAGAAGCATGGAATGTTAAAGGAGCAATATTATAAGCAGTAGTTGTGAAACTTGAGGATGAAACCACAGCTCAATCCACTGAAACTACTCTAGAACAACACCGTAGAAAAGCATTAGAAAGAGCAAGAATGTTAGCCAGAGAAGAGCCAGAGAAGAGCGTAAGAGAGCAGAGGTGGTGGACAGATTAAACGCTGAGTATGGAGAGGCATTAGGAGCAGCATTGAGTCCAATACAGACTAGGAAAGAGAGGAAAGAGAAAGCAAAGAAAGTGAACATAAACGTTGCAACCATCTATCCATCTTTGACAACAGACAAAACAGAAAAAACATGGTGTTTAAGTTAGCCTTGAAAGAGGATGAAATACACTGCAAAGTTTTTATGGGGCAGCACGTGGTGTGTGGATCGTTGATGAATGAAATGAAATTGTGCTTTAAACAGAAGCGAGTGTGAGTGTGTCTGACGTCACGGTGTGTGTGAAGAGGTATCCAGCTGGTGCAGACGTGATTCTGCAGGTCACCTGCTCAGTGGACAAAAAGAAATAAAATAGTTGTGTGGTTGAATGATAGCATGAAGAGTGTGTGGTGTTTCTCAGCCTGAAACAGCTGTAATGCTACTTTGTTTTGAAGGAAAGGACAGTTTTAAAAAAAAAAAAAAAAAAGGAGAGAGAGAGAGAGAGAGATGTGTGTTGTTCTAAGCAGTGATGAGAATAATGAAAATGTGATGAGAGAGGAACCCGAAAACATACAGAAAATGCATTAACCATACTAACCCTACATGCATACACAATAAATCATACTCATGAAGACCAGACAGCATCTAAGCATGAGATTCTGTTTGTAATCTTGTCCAAGTCACTAGTAAGATGATACATAGACATAGTGGACTGAATATTATAGGAGGACAGATGACTGCATTATAGAGGAAAACAGAATGCTGATGAGGGTCTTGGATGAGTGAGCTGAGCGAGCTGATTGTGAGTTTCTGGAGTGTGAAGAAGTTTAACATGGCACACATTTGGTTACAAGAGAAGAAACTTTATGTGATGAGACAACAGGGTTATGCTGTATGTTGTGTGTGTCTGATTGGATGGATGTTTGAGATTAAATTGGCTGTTGATTTGTCTTTTGTTAATAAGTTGAGCCTGCCAATTGGGTTGGTACGATTTATCCCCCTGGCATGAAGAACACGTGTCATGACTTACCAAGGTCTTTCTTTCCTTTACTTTCCTTTATTTTCTTTCTTTCTTTTTATTTTGTTACTTTCATGGTGCATTGAAAGTTTCGTTTGATGATCTCTGTTTGAGCAGAGATGCACGATTAGAACAGAAGCGCTATACGACTCGTCGTCGGGAAAACTGTTGCAAGTGAGTTTCTCCAAAAAATTAAAATGGGCTCAGGAGAAAGTCACTTATTTGGAATATTTAGAAAACAAGTCCCTGCCAAAAAGGATTCGGCGATGTAATCCAGTCTAAATTATTTTTTCTTTTTGAAATGACGTCATTGCTGGCAGTTGAAACTTATTGCGTCACAAGAGATTCTACTGTCAGCAAATAACAAATGAGTGAAAAGACTGACTGACAAAAGCTGACAAGACTGACTGACTTAACACCATTGTGTGAAGTTAACCCCCACCTGACAAAGGTGTGGATGTATCTCTGTGTGTGTCTCAGGAGCAGAAGGAGACCACAGGAGGAACCTTGGGTCACATGACTATGTCAACTCTGCAAATTTAACCTTTTAGTTTAAAATTTTCTGTGTCTGTGAATTTACCATGGGTGTGTTATTAACTACTTTGTGTTGCTCACAGAGATTACTGTGAGAAAGAGTGTATACGAATGCGCAGCGCTAACATTTACCTTTCTTTTTACAGTAGATGGTTAATCATGTGATTCGATCATGTGATTTATAGCAGGACACATCTTAATGATGTTTTTCTATCACAGGATTACTGAGATTTTGTGTGAAGAAAACTGTAGTTACAGGCTGTGTATTGGTGATTAACTTACACTGTGTTGGAGAAAATATGAGTGTTATAAGGGAGAAGTGAATACAGTGTGACACTGTGTTTGAAACCAGTGTTACTTCTTTTTTACAGCATCTCTGGAATCTGGATGACCAACACCTGACAACCAGGACAAACCGTGTGTTTGGCTAATGTTTGTTTTTCTTTAAGAGTGCTTGTAAAGGATTCAGCACAGACAGACAAGTGACAATTGAACAAATGTGCAGTGGTTACAGAATAGTTGAATGTGGGGCTCATTAGCTGGCCACTATTGAGCTCACAGTGATAACAATGAGTGGAGTGACAAACTTAAGGAAAGTCACCGATTAAATTGTGGAATAAATTGGGATGATTCATGATTTGGGACAAATTATGATAATAAGAGTGATTTGATGATTGGAGAAAACCTGCACATGATATTTGTCTTTTATGCTGAATACTTTATTACTTTATTGGTTGAAAATGTGAAGTTTGATTTAAAGACTTTGTCTTCCAGGATACAGGCTCCAGGTGGAGCTGGGAGTTAGACAAGCTAAACATTTAATTGCTGACTATTGTTTTAACACAGGGTTACAGGTTGGAGTATGGCTGCTCCAAGGGACAAACCCTGGAGATTGTTTTAGGGAGACTGTGCAACATTTTTGTACATGTCTCGTTGGGGAGTTGACACATGGCGGAAGCCATGTGGCGAGAGGAGTGTCATTTAAATTTGCAGATGTTGCGAGATGCCATGACGAGAAGGAGTGACTGAGGAGATCGTCCACAAGATGGAAGTTGAGGCCTGGAGAGAGGCTTCAGGAGGATCAGAGATCACCTTCAGCACAGAGAGCTGTGCTACTGAGCTTCCAGGAGATTCAACATTGAATCGTTTGAACCTGAGGGAGCGTGCCAGGCTCCAAAAAGTGACAGCGCAGAGGAGGTCCAGCGATGGACTTGTGGTTCTGTGAACAGCACAAATGCCAGGTGACTGTGAAAAACCTAACACCACTTTTTCCACAAGTGAAGCCAGTAACTTACTATCCTAACAGATTAGCTCTAGTTGCTTGTGCTTTACCTCCATGCGTGAGATCAGTATGTGCAGCAGCTTAAGCTGTACAATGTTTCAGGATATAGTTTTTCACTTTTTGACATTGTTAGTTCAACACGAGGTAGATGTCTTCTACTGCAGACTAAAATTACATTTCTGTCACCTACAAAACACTTGTCTTTAATGTTACTGTTACTCTCATAGCCATACATAACCATAAAGTGATGCACAATTTTGAATCCGTCAAACCTTTTGCCAACGAAAGAAGAGGGCACTTCTCATGAGTGTAGAGACCACGTAGAGAAGGAGTGTAAGCCAAGGGATGACTAATAGATGTGCCACTTGGTGAGGGAAAGGTTTGGTTTGTTGATGGTTTGAGTTTTACAACAGCAGAGGGACAGACTAAACCAGGTTTTACTGTAGTAGATAGTGAGGAAGTTATCTGTGCAGGACAACTAGCATGTTTCATATTTGCTTGAGCAGCAGGGATGCTAGCTTTAATGGAAGTGTGTAAAGCTGCAGAGAAATAAGATGTGATGATATACACTGATAGCCAGTATGCATTTGCTACATTACATTTCTTTGTGATGCAGTGGGTGAGACGAGGTGTGACAGCCTCTACAGGGAAACCTGTAGAACACGCCAAACTCTTGCAAAATCTGCTGGAGGCAGAATTTTTACCCAGTAGAATTGCCGTTTGTAAATGTGTAGTACACATGTGAGGGAAAGATCCAGTTGCATTAGAGAATGCTTTTGCACATAAGATTGCAAAAGAAGTAACTTTAGGAGAACATGTTGTTAACATTTTAGCAATGCAACACCAACAGACGTTGCCTATTATGCGAGGTGCACTGGCAGCCATGCAGGGCCACTCACCTACTGCAGGAAAACAGTTGAGATCTACAGAAGGAGCAAGCTTGCAGGATGGTGTTTGTTATCTGTGTGATAAACCAATACTGCCTTAGAATTGGTATAAAACTGTTGCTATTTTGCGCCATGGGCTTTGCCATGTCGCAACAGGAGGGAGATAATGAGTAGTTTATACTTTAAGATTAAATACCTTTTAAAAAAATTGCAGGTCATTTGTCATATGTTGCAAGCATAATTCTTGGGGTAATTTGAGACTTAAGACAGGGAAATTCCCCAGACCCAGTCACCCATTTCAAGTTATTCACATGGACTTTATAGAGCTGTCCAATTGTAATAACTATGAGTATTGTTTAGTGATAATGGTTCACATTTTGTAAATGAAGTGATTAGATTAATGGCACAACATCTAGGGATAACATTAACAACATAATTGTTTATATCACCCACAAAGGACATGGTTAGACTGTGTAGAATTAGTTAAGATGTATATGAATGTACATGAGGATTACTCCAACAGAGAATGGTCTGACACCCTTTGAGATTATATATGGCAGACCATTTAGAGTTCCAGTTTTCTGTAGTGATGACAGAAAAGCAGAAGAGGAGAACACATTAGCAGATTGGATGCTTAAAATGTTTAAAAGTAAAAAAGTCTTGAGAACAAATGATCTGCCAGATGATTCTGTTCTCCACAGGAGCAGAGTCTGAAGTCTGGAGATTGGATGTGGACAAGGCCATGGAGAGGAAGTGCTGGTCCAGTCCACGGTGGGAAGGTCCTTATCAGGTGCTGCTGACGACGACCACAGCAGTGAAGATTGCTGAAAGGACACTTGGATACATCAAGCGCACTGCAAGAAGGTGACACACATCCAGGCCAGCTCGGGGTAAGTGGCAGGAAGACCGGGTACAAAGGGGGGGGAAAGCCTCCAGGGCCCCTCGTCTCAATCCGGTGAAGAAACCAACTGAGCCACAGGTACTCATCAGATGGCTGGGAATGTGCTGTGCGCCTTCTTGTGCCTGTGGACCCAGAGTGGGATGACAGGGATCGCACTGGGACAGAGCAAACTACACCCAGCACCCGCATGGGTTTTCAACAACTACTGATGGCAGTTTGTGAACAACCGCTCACATAAAGAACAGGACCAATGGTTATGCTTGTGATGCCACTGGCTACACATTCTTCTGGACGGTGGCCGTATAGCATCACTGAGAGCGAGACAGTTTGTTTGGTTGCCTTAGCAACACATCCAGGAGTAAACGTGGAACACTGCCAACTTTTCAACTTCTGGACCTGAATAGACGGTTGGTTCACCAGTAGCTGGGACGGTGAACTGCTCTGGTACGACAGACCTGATAGTCTGACTTAAAGTATCTGACTTGCTGCAGGACATTGAACAACTAAACGAACTGGAGACAGGCCAGTTACCTATGTGTGTGAAGGCCAATGGATTAGTCCAAGTTGGAGATTTATCATGGAATTTCTACAACATCACCTATTCTTTTTGTGCTTTGCAAGAAGGATGTAAACAGAGGAGCCTTTTGTCTACATTTACATGAACTGAGTTACATGAATAAGCTTGTTGAGGCTTTGAGCCAAGAAGATCAAAACACTTTGATCCAATTTCCTTTACAAAGCTTTTCCTGTGGTGACAACAGGACAGGAGAAGAGTTGTAAAAAGCAGATAATTCACCAGTTGACTCTAACCCCCACAGGATGCCTATAGCGAAAAGATCTGGGGGGATTGATAGGAGTCATAAAGAAGGGTGTTGACCAGGCTACAGCTTTGAAGTTAGCTGAGAGCCACATGGACAAAAGATAAAGTCAACTGATGTGTTTGAATGTCTATGGCTGTATACAGTTGTATTGTAGTGACATATGATTTTTGAGTATGTTGATTCTTCTTGTTTGACTGTTACATTCAGTTGTTTACTTGCAGGAATACATAATGAATCACACGACAGGAGTAGATGCACCACAAGGCTGGAGAGCTTGGTTAATGTCTGGTCCTTGGTGGCATCTTTTGAAAATATTAATTCCTGTTTTTAGACTGTTGACATTATTTTGCTTATGTATAGGATGCATTTTACAGTGTATAAGATCAATGTGAACTAAGATGATTTCTGATACATTTGTTAGTTATGTACATTTACAACAGTATGAATTGACTGAAATGAATGATATGACAGAAGTCTGTGTATAAATGACGGCTGCGCTGAAATTGTCAAGCAAGAGGAATATGGCTAACAATGTACTACATAGGAATAATTTGGAGCATAAAAATCACAAAACAGGAGGGAATGTTAGAGTGAATTGATAAATGTTTGTCATTTTTATGCTTGACCATCCATCTCTATATAGTTTAACTGTGGGATGAAAACAATTCCACTCTCCCCCTCCCCAGATTCTCGAGGTTCTGGGTGCGAGGTTGAAGTGTTTTATCACAGGTCTTTTGAAGTAAGCTTCCTGCATTTACGACCCTTTGGTCAGCAGGAACACACACACACACACACACACACACACACACACACTGCATTTTCTTTGTAACCAAATGGGGTTTGCAAGGGGAGGTGTTTTGTAAACTATTGGTTGAAGTTGTCAATAAATACTGCTGCAAGGGAAGCTGCTCTTTGAAGGACTTTGGGCTGGAGACGGGTTAGGAGCTGGTTCTTGAGCCAAGGACTTCCCTTGCTAGCAAGAAAATGATGTTCGTCTTGTTTCTGTCGTTAACGGGAATAAGTTTCTAAACCAGCGGGGTCTGACTTAGACCCAACATGGACATTCTATTTGTATCAAGTAACGTGAAAGTAATGTAATGAGTAGTGTAACGAATGATGTTCTCCAATAAGTAATTAGCTAATTTACTGCATTACCTTTAATAATAGTAATGAGAAATATACAATACATTACAATACAGCTTTATTTATATAGCACATATAAAACCAAAAGGTACATCAAAGTGCTTTACATCAAGACAACAGGTTAAAACATAACAGATATAAGACCATAACAGAGTATAAATAAACTAACATTAAGAAATGCTATTAAGACAAGCAATAGAGGTAAAAGACGAAATAAAACATCTGAGTGTAATTGGGAGATAAAATCACTGAGTATTCATACCTATAAGGTGGGGGGATTTATACACTGTGACATCAATGAAAGGTAAATAACACAGGGATAAAATATAGGGAATACGCACTAACCAAAAACGCTCGGTCAAACAGGTACATTTTTGATCGTGATTTAAATGAATGAATGGAGTCAGAGGTGCGAATAGCAGCAGGAAGATTGTTGTTAGGGGCTGCCAGGACAAAAGCATGGTCAATATGCAATACATTATTTGATGTAATGAATTCAACACCAATCTCTTTATTGTGCAGTGTGTCCTTAAAAAGTATTGGACAAAACAAGCCTAAAAAACTATTTAGAGCAGAGGAACAGTATATAAATGTCACATCTTTAAGAAACAGAAAAAAAATCTAGCAAATATCTCATAAATGTATGTTATAAATTTTATAGACCAGTAAAAATCAGACAAGGATAGCATGGCAGATGTTTACTTTGGTTACACAAACATCATCTTGGAGTAGGTAATGGACAACAGATAGTGATTGATACATAAATTGAACTTATAAATGTATAATATTACACTGCAGTATCTTTCTAAATAGCCTGGCAGATCATTCTTTTTCTCTTGAATTTGCATTCCCTTTGCATATTGGAGTTAACTTGAAAGAAAGGTAGATATTAAATGTAAAAGTGAGATCAGAGATATCAATTGTGACATGACATTTGGATGCAACATTGTTTTGAATATGTTTACATAGCATTATTATCACCTTAACCTTAAGATCAATCTCATGACCTTGGCGGAGAGGTCAGAGTTCATAAATGACATGATATTTAAAATCTTATATGGTACTATATGGTACTTTATATATGTTGACAGTACACACGACACATACATGCGTGCAACCGCACAAACACCAGCAAAACTCCTTGGCGGAGGTAACTAGGTGTAACTCAGGACTTTTGCACATGTGTGTGGATAAAGTTGAATCACTTTGGAATAATGGTAAAATCTATTATCAATCCTGGAATTAAGTCTTCAGAGGGTAAATTAGAGAACAAAGTGAGTTACAAGCTTTAGACTTGATGAAAAGATAGGTTGAGGGAACATGTAATCATCGAAAGGTATTGAAAAATAAATCAATTTATTTTTGTTCCATTTTTTAAGCTTCCAGATAAGTTGTTGTTAAACAATTGAGTTCAATATGTTTTTTCTAAGTTCTGAGTACAGTTTGACTTACAGTCTTATTAATTACCAAGATAATTAATAAAATTTCACAAAACACACACACACACAATCATTTTTCAAGTAGCTGGCCCAACTGTAAGATTGCCTTTAAGATTGCAAAATCTTATATTTCAACAGAATGCTGCCATAACCTCCAAAACGCAACCCCCCTAGAGACTATATCTGCTCTAAGACCACCTAAAAATAAATGAATTATCATCAAAAATATTTTAATTATGGAAAATCACAAAGAAAGGGAAAAAAATAACTTTTTCAGTTTTAACTAAGATCAAAATAATTAAATGTGGACTATTAAACATTAGGTGACTCTCTTCTAAGTCCTGGTTAGCACACAATTTAATAATTCATCAAAAGTATTGATTCATTTTGCATTAACAAATCTGGCTGCAACAGAATTAATACATTAATTTAAATGAATCAACACCCTCAAGCTGTGCTAACTGTGAGAATGCTCATAGCACAGGCCGAGGAGGAGTGGTAGTAATCTTTCATTCTAGCTTAGTGATAAAAACAGATCTAGACAGAGTTATAATTCATCTGAAAGCCTTACTCTTACCTTTGTTCGCCTTAACTGAAAAAAAAAAAAGTGTTTTCTTTGTTATCTATCACCTAGTTCTTAGGCTCTTTATTTTCTTTAGTGTTCGGTTTTCTTTAGTGGGTGATTTTACCATTCATATATATGTTAAAAATGACAGCCTCAACACTGCATTTACCTTATCATTAGACTCTATTGGCCCGCTGTTTTAATCACTCTCTGCATGTTGTCCTGACATATAGCATAGAAACTGATCATATAACAGTCTTTCCTGAAAAGTCTCTTTTGCCTGGCCATTTCTTACTGGCAGAGAACTCATAAACCATCTACAAAGTTAGGACATTTTACTGTTTCCTACTGAAAAACAGAAAAACAAAGCTATCTGAACATTTCAGTCATGAATTAGAGTGCATTTAATGCAGAAACAGCATTAGTGAAAGCGTTTATGGTCCATGACAGTGGATTCTTCTCTGTGTGCTTGTCCTGCTAAACCTCAGTGCATCTTGCAATACTATTCATTACAATATTTTGCTACACAGAATAGAAAATACTGTTGTTATTAAAGGAAATGTACCTCGGTGGTTTAAAATGTATCTTTTTGATAGACTGCAATTTGTGAATATAAATGGGGAGTCTTTTTCCACACATGAAAGTTAGCCATGGAGTTCCACAGTGTTCTGTGCTGGGACCAATATTTTTGTATTTTATACATACATTTTTATCAATATGCAGATGATACCCAACTATATCTATCTATGACGTTGGATGACACAAACCAGTGAATTAAACTGCACACATGTCCTGAAAAAAATAAATGGCTTATATCAGCGTCTTCAGGGTATGAGGATGATGTATCATAAGAGTGGAGGCAGTATAAGCTTACCAACAAGCAAGCTTTATTAGGCTGAATGCAGAAATGTGAAAAATAAGGTGCAAAAAGAAACCTAAAACTATAACCTGCAGAAACCTAAACACATTTTTTTTCTCTTAAAATAAAATAATGTAAATTAAAATAAACAGAATAAAATAAAATGTAATTTTTAAAAAGCAACACAATCAATATAGACACTAGATTTAAATTACAGTTGTTACCTGCACAACAAATTACAAATCCATGCGCTTATGAAAATATATCTGACAGCAAACAAAAGCATAAAACTAATTTTGCAAAGGTTTTAGCTGGAGGGTAAGAAAAAGTCCATCTACACTGACACAAGTCATTACCCCTGAATCATTGCCTTTGTTGGATGTATTATCCCATCATGTTTGAGAAGGAGGAGGGCAGGAGTTACATAGTCAGAGAAATACATTTTAAGCCCTGAGTGTGTGGGAGCCATTAGCCATACAGCCATGTTATTATGTGCCTGTCACCTCAATGATAAGTGGAGCTATTGTAGGCTGTGCTGCACAGTATATGTGGCTTTTATACAGAACTATTTCAAATGAGGAAGAACATTATGTTTGCAGCCTTGTAATATTAAAACCTGATCTTTTCATTGTAAGTCTGAAAGATCTATTTAGTGTCTATCAAAGCTTTTCTTTCTGTGAAAATACATCCAGCCCAGGTCTATATAATTTACACAATTAACTGCAGCTACAGAATAAAAAGCTAATGATCTATTTTCTTAGGTGTGGTTGTGCACACAGGATCATGGATATGTCTTACTCATCTGAATAACCTCCAGTCTTAATTTAAATCTAACTGGTTTCAGACTGGCAGTGGAACACATTTGGCTTATTTGTGGTATAATCTTGCATATTAACAACTTTCTGCTTTCAGATATGTTACATACTGAGAAATGTCATGAAATGTAAAGTCTGAAATGTATCTATGCATATATCATTATTTTTTTTGTGCCAACTTCAGAACATGTATTTCATTTTGTGATTAGATATCCTTTGAATGCTG
Organism: Pelmatolapia mariae; assembly: GCF_036321145.2. Lineage (NCBI taxonomy): Eukaryota > Metazoa > Chordata > Actinopteri > Cichliformes > Cichlidae > Pelmatolapia > Pelmatolapia mariae. Next base: position 3,004,715 of record NC_086238.1, on the reverse strand, counting down.
ATAGAAGTGCTGACAAAAAAGAAGAAGAAAAAAAAACATGAAAATCTGCAGTCAGTCTTTATAGCCAGTAGAATCACTTATCATCTCATTTTGTACAACCAGGACATTTTGAGTGGTTATTAATCATGACAGCTTGAAAAATGCTGTAATTCTGAAAGATTAGGTTATGTGATCTATTGCAGTTTGCTACCGCTCTTTTGTCTTCATATACTATAAAACCATGTAAGTGTACTTCTGTGGTAAGCATGGAGCTATGTGAGAGCTCATTGCTGCTAATGAATGTATTCTGGTCAGACCAAGGGGAAAATATATCTATTGTAATTATACATGAAATCTCAATCAGCTGTCATGCTTCACTAAATGGTTGTCAAGTATGATAACAGAGGATAAACTAATGAGTAGTGCAGGGAAAAATATTTGGTAGGGACTTAGGGACATAGTGACTAAAGCGATTTGAGTGCTGTAGTCATATCTACCAGTTTGGTATTTTAGTGCAGACTGTAATATTTTTACTATATTTCATCCAGTATAGGATGGAATCCCTTTAAAATTTGTATAGATTTTGTTTAGGGTCACTAAAAGATAAGCTCAGTCGACTTCATGTTTAATATCACTAAAAGGTTTACTTTTGAACTGTAGTGAAATTAATTTTCCTCTAGTGCCAATATGAGATTCACATTTATAACTTTGAGGAAAATGTCTCCATAACTTTGGGAATTGGATGGGTTTGCATGAAATTTGGTTTGGACATTCATGTGCACCCAGAGGATATTGCAATTCTGCAAGAATAAATAAACCAAGGTGATGAAGCAGCCATTTTCAGGATATATTTTTTACATACTCGAGCACACTTGTTTGTTTCCTGTCCCTACAGCCACATTTCAGTACATGTAAGGCCGACTGAAAGAATGAAATTCCCTTCTGAACAATGTAATACTCACAAATTGATTGTAATTATCTTATATAATGGAATTAACCAATTTATTGCCTTGGATTTTATTTTAAAGTATTTTTATTCCTGGGATTGTGTTGTTGTTCCCAGTTGCTTTTCTAGATTTAATAGTCACCATCCCCTGCAGGGGTGAAAATTTAATCTTGTAGACAGACAAACTGTGAAATATTCATTTCTCCCTCCCTAATATTGGTTCACAGCATTGATGCAGAGGAAACAGTGACATGAGAGATAAGTTTTAGCCTCTGAATGTCAACTAATTCAGGTTTTTCGCTTCAAGATTAATTAAATAATGCCTCTTATGAAAATAGACCAATTTTCTTTTCTTTTTTAGGCTTGAAAGCTACATTTATGCTAGACCTGATATCTTCTAGACGTAGTAGAAGTATATACATAACACATTTAAAATTTGTGAAACAAAGAGGAGATATAAAATTCAACCCGCAAATAAATCAGACTAAATAATAATCAGACTAAATAATAAATCCTAAATTATATTCTCAGTGGGCTGAGTTCGCCACCAACTTGTGGCAAAAAAATATCTGTATGTATTATAGAAATCATGTTTCCCAACAACCACACTGCATTATCCTTAACCTCATCATAACTACAGTTTTCCCAATGCTATTGTACTGTAATGGTTTACATTATGGTGTCTTATTTTATATCCCCAAAGGTGAGGAAGCTCCTCACCATATGTGTACATATGTACACAGTACTGTGAGAACTTTTGAGCCAACTGTTTTTTCTTTATATTTTGCTCAGAAAATTCAAAATGGTAATTCACTAAAAGACTGAACTTTAACAAGCAACTCTTAAGAAATAGTTCTCCAGGCTTCTTGAAGGACATTTAAAACTCTTTGGATGTTGACCGCCTTTTGTTTTTTGCTCTATCAATATGATACCACCCTGCTTTAATAATGCTGGGCTCTGGGGAGTGGCTTAGTTTTTCTATGAAGGTATACTTTTACTGCATTGACAGTGCGTTTGGTTTCATTCTCATGTTGAAAAATAAATCTGTTGTATTCATAATTTCATCAATTTTGACAAGCTCTCCAACAGCACTGGTTGAAATGTGGCCCAAAATCCCCCACCATGTTGTAAAGGTGGCTGTAGACATTCACTGTTGTACTTTCATGTCCTTTTCCATATGTTGGCTGCCTTTTCCACACATACTGACGATGATTCAAATCAGATATTTCAAATTTGTCTTCATCACTCCATAAGACCTTTTGCCACTGATTTTCATTCCAGTTCCTCTGTAATTTGGAATCCCTCAGCCCTCTCTTCCTGTTTCCTTTCAGTATGAATAGCTTTTGACAGCACCCCTTCAACTGAGACCATTTCTGATGTGGCTTCGCCAATCAACAGATGTTTTCTTTGTATTATTGTATGGTCTTGACCTTATAACATGTGTTGTTGTGATTTGACAGTATATAAATAAAACTGAATAGAATTGAACTGAATCAACTGAAGGCCAAGATGTACATTTTTAGTCCAAAAAAACTGGTTCATCTTGATTTAGGTGCCCTTTTATACTGTTATCAAAATCTTTCTCCCTGGAAGCAAAATATACAGTAATGGGAGTGGCTCAGTGCTTTTACACAGTACTTTATGTTCCCCACAACATGGGAAATGAAAAAAGCACATTAATAATTTTATAAGACCTTAGGATTAGTAGTAGGCCAATCTTGGCTCTCTGAATAGACTATGGTGTCACAGGGGAATGAAAAGTTTCATGCAGAGTGATTTTAATTCTACAAACATGCTTACAGTAACACACTTTGACCCAGTCACATGGCATCCATGTCCTCCATACATGCATCAAAAGATACACCTGAAAACACAAATAATTACACATTCATAACTGATCTTGGTTAAGCCTGTGTACTTTAAGAGGATTATCATAAAGTTAATTAGCATAAAGGTGATTAGCATAATGTGAATTTTCTACAGTGACTGATTGACATTCTAGTGACCTATCCATTATATAACCTGCTCTGGGTTCCCTTTGTTCACAAAGTTCCCTCAAAGGGAAAAACAAAAACACTGCCAAAACAAGATTTGCCTGAAACAGTTGTCAAGATACATTAATGACATTCATTATTTATACAAATGAAAATATATTGGTAGGAAGTAATGAAAGGTTAATTCCCCCCTCATTCATCATGTACAGCTGAAGAATAATGCTGAGGGAGAGAAAAGAGTACGGGGTTTAGCTTAGATTTACCATCTACAAGTTTCAAATTAGGATCATTTATCAATGATATATGATAAAGATCTGATATATATGAGATCTACTTTTTACTTTTTACCCATTGGAGGACCTGCTACCATCATGAAATACATTAAGCCTGCTCTCTTGCACATTTCACGCCATAATTTCTGTGTAAACAGAATAAATTTCATGCCATGAAATATTTCATTTCTATTTTTGGTTTAACAGATGGCTTTTCTGTTAAACAAGGCTGAACTTAATGAACAGGACGTGTGCTGTCGATCATCATGCGAGCAGACAGAGCATGAAAATAGATAAAACTGAACATCCTTCCACTCTTATTCTTTGGCTCTTTATTGTAGTCAAGTATCTTTGAGCCAGTCCAGTAAATTTGGTAGCTGTGAAAGTTGTTGTGGCATGGTAAGAAAGTTTGTGCCTTGGGTGGTTTAAATTAATTTGAATATCTCTTATGAAACATTAAAAAAGGGTTTCTGTGAACTACCTGTCTCTTTAGAAATCTGTGCATGCAGACGTAGTTACTGTATGGCACAATAAAAGCAAGGCTGAGAGTTTCACAATTTCTAGTGTAAATAGAGGTGTAAAAACTATAATTAAGCACACATTTTACCGTGTACACAACTCTTGTGTGGCTAACACTTAAACAAAAACCTTTACATGAATGCTTTCTGGCAGGCTGGGTCATTCTCAGGCATGTCACAGATTAATGTCTAATCTTTAAATGTTCTGCATTTAACCTTTAGATCGTCAACATTTTGTGACCTCTGTATTGTTGTACTTAACAAAAATGTATTATAATTTTGCCCTGTGTGACTGGATGAATGCAAAATAAATGTCAAGTAAAATCCTTTGAATAGTCTGTAACCTGTCTCACAGACTATTCAAAGGATTGTACTTGACATGAAAAAGTACTATACAAATCCAGTCCATTTATCCTTTAAGGCCTTCACCTCCTTCTATGAATAACTGTTACTGTGTTAAAAATACAGTAAGGGACATCTTGCTATAGAGGAGAAAAAATGCTCATAGGTCTTATGATTTCCATCTGCCAACACAGGATAACCAGGTCAATGAGGGGAAAGAGCAATAGCAGCAAAAGAGAAGAGAAATAAACAAGAAAATGCTATACGATCTTCTGTCTAATCTTAGTGAAATTAAATGCAGTGAATCACATATTAGAAATGATAAATGTTAATATAAATGACAAACAACACCATTACAATCTAATCTTATGTACAAACATCATCATATTTGGTATTGTACAACATCAGAACTTGGTCTCTGTTAGTTTAATACAAACTCAATTCCCGTTCATAGTTTTTAATCTTAAGATACACACAGAGACCTTAACCTTCCTGTCGTGTTCGGGTCAAATCTGAGCCGTTTACAAATTAAAAAGCTCATAAATATTGTGTTTTACATCCGATTGCCTTGAGGCCTTATGACATCCTCCACACTATGCGCTCGAACATATAAAAGTGATGAGCACCTCTTTCGTTGAGCACCACCCCCCTGAACACAACCACCTCAACAAGTATTTTGAAAATCCACTCACTGAAAAACAGAGTGAAGAGTTGAGTGAAGAGTAAGAATGCCAAGAAAAATATCTGCACCATTTCACAGGCTTATAATACTGAGGGGGGTAATGGCTGTTACAGTCCAGACACATGAAATGTACCATGCAAAAGAGGTGACACAATTTACATGTGTATAAGCATAAATAGCTAAAAATAGTTCTTATATGAATAAACAGAGTCTGGTAGTACTAATCTATGTGGAAAGGACCTAAGGTGACTATTTGTTTGTTTGATACATGACTATGATTTATTAACTAAATTAGTTCTCATTAAATGTCATATTTTCTTCATTGCAATAAACTCATTAATATTCCTTGCTTGTGGGCTGACTGGATCTCTAACCTTTGTGGTGCAGTTTTTGCCATCATGTCATGTCAGGTAGATAGCGTCACTCTTTCAACCAGTTCGAATTGTTCTAACATGCCTACATACAATAAGATCACTTCTTAAAAACAAAAAACAAAAAAACCTGCAGATTTTGGCTACTTTTTATGCAGTGTCGTTATCTATATTTTGCTGAGAAATGTGACACCTTAAAAACTGGGTTGCTATTTAATATTTAAGCTGAACAAGCCAGATTTACTTGACAGGCACTGAGGCAGCTAACAATCTAGAAGAACACGTCTGGGCTGAAGAAAGCACTTAAATTTGATTTTGACTAAAGGAGATTACAAGATTACAAGTTTTTTTTTAAACTGAATGATGCAAATGTACTGTCTGGAGGCTAGCTCCCCTCTAAATTAACTCAACAGTGGATCTAACCAAAGTTTATTAGTATTATATTCTGTGATTTGTGGCATTGTGCCTAAGCTTGAGTCATATTATTTGGCCAATAAATCATCAACAGGCAGAAACTCCAATATCTTCTTTAACAAGTCATCATATTTTGGGGGCTATATGCTCCAATAATGGTAGCCCTATTCCTATTTTAGGATTTCCAAGCCATAGTGCTTTCAATATTAACTGTTTTTTCATGTGACAGAATCACAATCGTGTTAAGGTCCTTGGAGGAGTTTGTGTGATTTCTACACAAATCATTTAGTGGGATAGTGTCACTGAGCTTCTGTATGTTCTCTACTTAAGATTTTCTTTTGCACAGAACAGAAGCTAGAAAAAGAAGCAAACAAACAAACAAACAAACAAAACAAATCCTTACTTTTGCAAATAGTGTAATAACATGTGAATATGTATGTATTGTACACTTCAAAACATTGTATGACAGCATGACCAAAAATGTGAAAATAAACCAAACCAACATGTGAAGCTTTAGAGGCATGTCTAAAAGTTGCTACAAGAAACCATATACAGAGTGACACTTTTAACTGTACAATCAAAACTGCTCCCAACAAACATAGATGTTTACATCAGCGCTGTAACAACTTCTACTGTTATAACTGCACATTACTTTTCTCAGCTTATATATACACTAACTTATTGGAAGTTACATGTCTACTTTTTAATGCACAGGTACAATACACATTCTGCACTTTTCTAATTATTCTAAATATTCTTAACTATTTAAACATCTTTCAGTATCCTGCTCTGTTTGCACACTATCTGTACGCTAATTTTAACAACTGTACTGTACTCTGCTCTGGTAACTATTGTCCATGATGTAAATATGTAAAAATTGTGTTTTTTGTTTTATGTTCTGTGTCCTGTTCTTTTTGTATATGTGTGGGTTTTTTTGCCGCTGATACAACCAAATTTCCCCTTGTGGGACAATTAAAGGATTTTTCTTCTATTCTATGCTAACTACTGAATGCTTAAGTCCTGCTTGTCGAATTTAAGCCCATGCCAATAGCAGAAATGCATCTTATAATCTTTAAATTTAACCTGACTTGAAGTTTTTAGTTTCCTTGGACAAAGTGAATCAACTGCCACAATGGTTGAGCTCATCCTTCTTTATCTGCCTCTCTCTCTCAGTCTTCATTTTTTGTCCTTGTCTTTCTCTTTATGCCATTCATGCATCACCTAACTCGAGCACTATTGTTCACCTCCTGCTGGCAGAACCATTTTTATCTCAATCCTATCTTCACTCCAACTTGTGACTTCCCTTGTTTCTTTAATATTTTTGCTCAATTATTATGCTCCATCACTTCTTCATTCACTTTTTTCTTCTTTTGGCTTCCCTTTTGTTCCATCTCTCTGTGAAGATTCTGCTTCATCTTTCTGTCCTTCTTTGATTTTTCACCTCTTCATTTGCCTCTTCTTGCTTCTTCTGTCTCATTATCTCTGCCCCTGCTTTCCTGTCTGTTGCTTTTTCACTACATCCATCCTTCTCTCCAAGGGTGTAAACAGACCCATCTATCATCTACCTGGTTGCATATGGATGAAGGGATCTGCATTTTATGTTTTTCTTTTTTTCCTTCAGCATTTTTGGAGTCATTTGTCTAAAAAGATGGCAGCTCAGCCACATAGCTCTGACAGACAACTGGAAAACAGACCTGCTGTTTCCCTAATGACATCAGCTATAATATGTCTAATCTACAGTATGTGCCAGGCGATGGCTTTATATGCCTGTTTGTTGGGTTTGTGCAGATCTGACAGTTTGGACACCAAAATGAATACAATAAAACGGACCAAGATAATGAATGTAGCAGGAATCAGATGTGCAAAAATAGGAGTAGGAAATACCAGTTTTGCATTATTGACTGACAGTAATAAAAAGTGTTCATCTCCAGAAAATGTTATTTCACTAATGGCTCCCAATCTTACAGAGGGTTGAATACATTTTAAAATTTGATGAAACACACCCATGAGTTTTCATGTATCATGTTTATATGTTTTGATGGAAGACCTTACCAAGACATGGTGTTACTTCATCAAATATGGCATACTAATGATTGCAGGATTGGTGTTAAAAACACATCCACAGAAAAAATTCGGTTCCCCTGTCACTATCTTGTCGAAAGGCTGACAGCTGGGGTGCCCTAATGTTCTCTAATGGGTAATGTGTATTTAAGTACAAACTGTTGTTTGGGATAACTAAGGGTGGAGACCAGCAGAATTTGTTTAACTGACCTTTTAAAGAATTTGTGAAAGCTTACAGCTGGACAGACATCTGTACCAGGGAGGAAGAACAAAACAAAATGCAATGATCTGGACTCGGATGGCTGGAGAGTGGCATGAGACTAGGACAGACTGGCAAAAAATAAAAAGAACTGGCACAGAAACTGTGACAGATGGCTTGAAAACAAATGTTCATGGTGTTAATCCAGGGCTTTATTATTTACAGATTTACAAGCGTATTGGACAGTTATGCTCTCCACAACTTATGTCCATTGCCAATGGCAATGCAATGCAGTCTCGTTCATGAGTTTAATGAGGGTGACTTTAACTTTCGCATCTCATCACCAAAACCAGTTACAAAGTCAAGCTTAGCCTGCAATCCTGATAACAGTTGATCTGAATGGAAGCTCACATCAAGTAATTACTCTGGTGGCCATGCATTTTAAATTGCTTTTGCTTGTCTACAGTTGCTGCTACTTCTGGAGGTTGATTTGCAACTCCTGTCGACCTCCACTCAAGTTCCTTTTTTCCTTGCTGTGATTTAATTAATATTATGTGTGTTGTCATTCCCTGTCACACGCTGTCCTGTAATGTAATCACGATATTCCTCTAATGAGGGACTTTTGTTTGTTAATTATAAGAAAGATATCTGCCTTCACTTGCCTTGCCTTCACTATTGTAGCAGCACATTTGGTAAAAAAGCAGAATTGAAATGAAATATATTGTGAGGCTGCTGCTTTGAAAGTTTAAATTTGAGTTTTCTGAACACAACCTGTAAGTCTCTTTTTGGCTGTCAAGAGCTAATGTGGACCTGTGATGTAGTAGCACTGTAGCTCATCTAGGGTTTAACAGGTTGCACATTTTTAAGTCGCTCAACTTTCTCTTGAAGTGAGAATTTTTTTCTTTTTTCTTTTTGTAAATAAAATTTGAAACCGTATTGCAGCAATAGCCATTTTTACTTGGGTACAACTATAGCTTTGGGTGCACCCGTTGACCCTCTTGCAACGTGATGCACATGTAGAGAAATAAAAACCCTGCTTTTGCTTTGCTGAGGTTGTTACATCGATTTGCTATAATGTGAAGCATAAACAACTCTGCTGCTCAGGTGTACTTTGTTCTGTCACTGTTCAAAATAAGGTTCCTGTTTCTTGCTGAGCTTTGTGAAGCTTCTCTGTGGTTTGTGGTCATTAATGACTGATCCAGCTCATACTATTTTGTCTGTGACACCTTAGCTGATTATTTTCTAAACTTTGGAAGATGGGTCAGAAGAATGTGCAGTTTCCTGTAACTGTACATCACATACACACTTTAGGTATCATGAGTATTATCAAGGCATGGCGGGGAGTCATCTGCTAAGTTTTAACTCAGGAAGCTGTTGCAACAAGTGTGAATGTTAAATCAGAAAGGCAAAAATGTGAGGGTAAGGCTATTTGTTAATGGTTTGGTCCATTAACAAATAGCAGTTGATCAAAATTTGTTGCTTTTTCATATGGTTTGGTTTCTTTTCACACAAGCAAAACTCTAAGCCAACCAAAATGCGTCTCTACATCATCAGTCTGCTTAATGAAGCTTGTGCATAAGTTCAGTAACGAAGATCTGTGGTAACACATCTGTCTTCTTCCCGGGTTTTTGGTGGCTAATTTAGCTCATTGCGACATCACTGGACTAGTCCAGTCATCTTTCTGTCCGCCTTCTTCAGGGCAATCAACCTCCACTTAGCGTGCTTTAAATCTCATCTGTCATTCTCCCGTTAAACCCACCTCCTGCTGATCTCAGCCTCTTCAATGTTACTCGAGCTCCATCCAAGCCTCTTCGTCTCCACCACCAGTGTCTAGACTCTGAAGGGTCAGTGAATTGCCCCATTTCCTATCCCCACTGGGATTCGGTTCTGCTGTGATGTGCCATCACAGTCTAATCGCCAAATAGCTTAATTGAATTCTGTATTCTTTCTAATGATCTCTCCTTATTTTATTGCTCAGATGTATCTGCAACAGGAGGAGCTAGAGTAAATATAGGAAGAAGGTGCTGTGCTCTGGGGTAGTGAATATCATGAAGAACTTACTCCTTACATTTGTTAGGACACAGTAGTCGCTATAGTTTTTGTACTCTATACATCTACGGTGCTTTGCTGCATAGTAGAATGCAAATAATGCTCGGCTATGTGAAGGCATATACTTAAACTTGCACCATACACTTGGTAGTTGAGTTGGATCAAGTTCTTATCATGTTCTTATCATAAATTAACCACTCTGAGTTCATTTGGAACTGGGCCATTTATCCAAAGGGTCACATTGTGGCTTTTTTGATCTGCATCCAAATGCAATTACATTTACAGAAACAAGCCATAACAAAAAACAACAACAAAAAAACCCACATCAGAGTTCAGTTTAAACAGACTAAACTGCACAGGTGTGAAAAGATTCTAAATGAAAAGTCTAATTAATCATCAATCACCAAAAAGTAGATGCACTGTTCGTTAATGATCTTTCCTTTCTCACTGTCCCTTTGGCTCAGATCAGAGGTTCTGCCTGCTTTCACACATTTTCATTTATGTATATACTTCTACTGTTTTTGTGGAGCCACCACTGTCAGTCATCTCACTCTTTGACAAGACTGGGGAAGTGCGCCGCAATCAGTAGAGGGCAGAAGGAAGCTGTGCAAAGCCCACACAGGACACGCACACACATCTGCAGTATACAAAAGTACATGGACTCCCACCTAGTTAAACAATCCCACTGCAGTTCTGACCCCCACCCACACACATCTCATTCACTGTCTTTTATGTTCAGACACAAAGAATTGGTGAGTCTACACAGTTCAGTATATACACACAAGCAGGTAGCTGGAGTGGCAAAGATTCGGTTTACCATGTGACTTTCAGCAGAAAAAAATGAAAGAGAGTCAACCTTCCAAAGCCTGATGGTCTCTGCTGCAGCTGCTTGCTTCAGTCACAGTGGATTCAACTCATTTCACAGTCAGCAGCTCTGACTGAGTGCATGTGTGTTAGGTGAGGTGTGCAGGATCACCTCCTCTGTGCAATCACAATCTCAATAAATGATTCTAACATGTTCACTGACATTTTGAAATTCTTAATGCTATTTTTTTCTGATAGTTATTTGATAATATTTGAGGCTGAAAGCTGTAAGTACTAGTAACGTTTTACTTTTCCCAAATAACTTTGCCAAATCTTCAAAAGAACTTTACTAATGGATAGTATATGATCTTTTTGTCCAGAGCTACTTTGTCATTCAACATAACCAGACACAAAAGCTACGTGTAATTTGACAAACACACAACTAAAATTGTGTACAGCAATGTAACATGACTGTTTAGATCTTCTTTGTATCATAAAAATGATGTGCATTCATGTCCTGTGTTATTTTTAGGTACAGGGAAGAATAATGAATGGAACGAAAGTTAAAAACAGAACGTACACATAGTCTGTTGAATTGGATTAGACCCCAAAAAAGGCAGTATTTAGAATAGTGTGGTTCATCAGATAAATGTATAAGCAGTGTGAAAAGGTTTGCTCTCATGCTAATAGGAAAGTTAAGAGATCCCTGCTTTGCTGACTTAGCTGGCCAGTTTATCTCTCCACTGTGAACAGGATGGAGAACCAGTGGAAGAGAAGCAGAGTAGTCAGAATGGAATAACAGATTGATCCCATTGGATCTAAAGGTGTTTTCAGTCACACCTTTCCTAACATTGCCACTGCTGTCAATGGTAAACTATAATGATGTGGGGAAATTTAGAGGCAGAGGTGGTAGCAGTTGAATAAGAATTGAAAAATGTGACAATATTTGACCTTGTCTCTTTACAGAGCGAGGAAAAAATAATCCCAGCACTGAGTCTTTTGAAATTCCTGTTGCCATGCTACATGGCTCAGTCACCATCTCTCCACATCAAGCTATAACTGAGATGGACTTGTTGAATATTCTAGAAAAATTATTATTCTAGAAAAAAAACAAAAAACAGTCAATAATGATCAAACAAGATAGCTGAACAAAATGGAATTTTAATATTTTGGAGTAACAGGGTAGTAGCAGCTGGGATTATGTGACAATGCAATATAAATACATGTACCGAGTATTTTATGCCTGTATGTACATGTGCGAGTCAGGTGTTAGAATGATTTGACCATGCATCTATATGTTTTGTCCATGTGTACTTGTGCATGTAACTTCACTTAGTATATTCATGCATGGACACGTTAGGTTTAAATGTATATGTACTCATATGAATTCCAAAGCAAGCAAGGCATTAGTTATGGTGACCTAGTTTGTTAACATGCCTATTGTGGGTATACTAAGAGTTAAATGTCAAGCATTCCTTTCATTGTTGATGTATATAGTTGATATTGATAATAAGGTTTTGTCATAAAAACTCATAAGAATACTAGATATATTTGTAATATGCAGGCTTTAAAAATGATGCTACTATATTTGTTTCTGTTTATTTAAAGTTATACACTTTATACTTATTCATGATGCTTTATTTGTTCATTCTTCCACCCAGCAAAATGATTTTGGTGCAACATAGGGATGATGCAACAAATAGTAAACTCCTCATTCTTTTTTCTCTTTGATATTTATATTAAAAGAAATCAACCAACATATCCAAAGTCTGTGTAATGTCACCTGTTTTGAGCACAGAGAACACACCACTTTTTATTATGGGTTTAAATACCTTTATATTCCTGATGGAGCACAAGTTTATTCAACAAGGAGATCGGCCATCAGAACTGCCAGTGAACCGGGATACTACTGTTCCAATCAAAGCACAATGTCAGGCTAATACCATAACTTTTGATATTTCTTCCAATGAAAAGAATTACTTGTACACCTTTTCAAAATTAGCCGCTATAATATATGTGGTCATTGGATATAGTCTGAAGCAATGTTTAATTTCATTAGTCCTTTCGTCTGATTTCTCTGATTGCCACTTATCACCAACAGATTTTAATCAGTGAAGGCCAAAGCAAAGTGGTCAGAGATGCGGGAAGGTGAGTAGAAATTAATCCATCATGCAATGTTCATCTCTGGAACAATTAGAGAGCACAGTGTAGAATATTCACACTTAACATCAAATACCGGCTGAAGCAATGAAACGGATCACCTCTCAAGGTTCAGCTCTGTTTGTGAGGATATTTGCCTGCAGAATTAGATATTGATTTTCTCTCTTGCTCTTTATCTCTAGTGTTGTCTCTGTCATTTATTGTCTTTCCTTAGCAACTCTCTCTCTTGCTCTCTTTCCACCTGTTTTTTCTTCTTATTATTTATTTATTTATTTGCAAATGTATCTTTACTGATATCTAGTAATCGTGGGAAAAAAAAAGGTAATTTCTGTGCTACGTTTCCCTGTTTCCCTACATTTCAATATTGCATTATATAATTTGCTTACTTCTCATGGCCACCATGTTCAGTTTATATCATTTTTTTAGGCAGGTTGCCCTGATTCGTGGAAACTATATAAACAGGGAAACCCCACCAGTCCTATTATGACTGCTTGACATTCCTGAGGGTTTTGAGTCTGTCAAAAAATCAGCATCCAGGAGATAAATAATTTCACTGAGCAGTTTGTCCTTGTTGTAGTTCTTGCTAGTTGATAGTTGACTAATTGACGGTGCTTGGTGGAAATCCTGCATCCTTTTATCCTTTTGGGGGCTTTGCATTAATACATCTTTGAAGTATATCGTGTGTAAAGCTTTGAAATCAACCATTATGAACATGTACGGTAATGTAATGTAAAATCATGTGTCTGTTAAGAGATAAACCTGCATACATTAAGTCTTTCATGCAGTCCAAGATCATGTTTTTTATTCTCTTGTCCTGTCATTAGAAACTTTCTAAAGCTATATTTTTCACATGATCTTTTTTCCTCTTTAATCTGATTTCCTTCTGCCCTCCTCTGAACGACTTGATATCTACATTTTTTCTCTTTTTCATTCATTTTTTCCATATCTTCTATTCTGCTTTATACACTGCGTCTTCATAACACATCTGTTCCATCTACAATGTTGTCTTCAGCCAGCCTCAAACCTTTCTTTCATCTATAAATGCATGAGCAGCTTGCCTGGTCTGAGTGCGTGTGTAAGATAGCTGTAACTCAAGGTGTTGTGCCAGTGTTCTCCTCATGCATGTCAAGCATGCTTCCTCTCTCACACACACAGACTTACATGCATGCACATCCACACGTTAACAACTGCAGAGTGCATATATGCATGCATATATATTTACACATGGGGGCCCACATATAAATGAGCATAAACCTGTGTTGAAGCAAATTATCACGTTAATATACACCCACTGCCTGACAGCTATAAAATGGAAGCCAAGTGTATCTCAGTAAATACATATACTGTATATATATATATATATAGACTGCTTTAATCTATCAAGCAAGTCTGACAGGCCTATTTCCCCTGATTCAGAGATGCTGATGGTTTAAGGAATTCAAAAGCAGCCTCAATTTGTCATGGCCGCATTGGTCTCCAGCCTGCATTACTCAATACTTCGCTATAGCAAAGCCATGCGGGGGCTTTACATTACAGCCTCACTTCCCTGAATTTTAGCATTGCATATTACCCCAATGCGACACCTATCTGTTACCTTTGAGAAATTACAATTTGGAAAAAACGACAGGTACTTTGATTAAATTTTGCACTGAAAACCACTCTACAAGCAGGAGTGGAATACAGGAAGTGTAGTGATAGTCAGTAAAACAAAAACACCATAAAAGGAGTCCACACATTGTTGCACTGAAGCATTAATAATATGATTTAAAGTGAATTAATAATATGGTTTAAAAAGCTTTGTTTATTCAGCTGTATCCAATAAGTTCTACCTTGGAAAAATAGCCCGGCTTTGGCAAACATGTGCAGACGGTAAATTGCCAAAATATACCTCTGCCTGGTCTCTTGGCAATTCAGCAGCTCAGGTGTAAGTTCCATGTTCCAGGACAATCATGGCTGTTTGATTTAAAGTGGCAGATAATGTATATTTTCAAATATATAATGCACCACTTAGACACACTAGAATTGCATTAAAAAACAGCTCACCTCTTTATTCCAGTAGAGACGTCAGTTCAGATGATAAACACTACAGTGCTGGTTGATGAACAAGTTGAAACGGGTTCATGGTTTTTGAGTGCAATATCATCCAAAAAGGATGATGAAGAGATAACTCTGTAACACAGCTGCTGGTGCTATGATAACAGATACAGACAAGGTTGCTTGAGAGCTTCAGGTCACGCAACCACCCTTCAAATCCAACAAACAAACAAAGAAGCACAGAGATTGTTAGATGCTTAACCAGTTATCTTATACTTAACCAATTATCCACTTCAGGATCATAGGTAGGCCAGACTCTCTCCTAGCTGGGCCTGCATATAGTAGTTACATCTGTACTAGTGCAATGTGCTTGTCAGTGTTTGCTACAGTTTCCTTTCACCTTTGTGGACTCAATTTGATGCTGTGCTTAGTAGCCACTCATCATTTATTCTTGCATTAATGCAACATCATAACCATTACATAAGCTTGTGGTGCTCTAATGAAGCCAACAGTGCAAACCAACATTTAATTATAGCTAATGGCCTCTTATTAAAACTCGTTCTGGCCATTTACTTTTCAACTTTGCTTGTTAGAGTTAAATTCAAATAAGGCTTTTGTCTTAGCCCTTAAATATAGCCTTAAATCAAGTCAATCAGACAGAATAGAGTTGCTAGATAAAAAGACATGCAGACAGATAGATGGCCCAGACCCAGCCTTTCTGCTATTCCACTCCTCCACAAACACCTCATAACCTCTTGTCACATACTGGTGCATTTCTTTGTCTTATTACTCCACTTTATAACTGGTGCCCTATCTCTACTCTTTCCTTGTCTACGTCGCTCTCTTGCCATCAGGACATTATGAAGTTGAAATACAAGCTTCACTGGCGCAGCCTCAGAGGACGAGCATTCCTACTGCTGCTGTCTACGAGGCCAAATGTATAAAATGCTGACGGATAGTGACAAGCAATGTCCCGTGTCCTCAGAAATTGGATTTCCCTCCAACCTCCCCTCAGTTCTGTGTCTTTTTGTGGTTTATCCATCAATTGTGTCAAATACAATTCAGCTCTAAAGCACATAACATCATAGAGAACAACTTTTGCAGTTCATTCCTTATATGACTTGGAAACATTCTGTATAGAGACAAAGGATCCCCTCAGGCAGTACTCAAGTACTCAGCAATCGATGTTGAAAACAGCATTCTATCTACAGAAGTACACCACATTAGCAGAAATAAAGCGTTATTAATTCTTTGTTAATGGAGAAATCAATAAAGAATTAATAACTACCTGGGGGCTTAGACACTGCAGACTTTTTGCACTGTAAAATCTTTTTTTTTTTTTTTTTTTAACAGTGCCTAGGGTATTTCTGTGTGGAGTTTGCATGTCCTTCCTGTGCCTAAGTGGGCTCTCTCTGGGTATTCTAACCAACAACAATATGCACGTTACAGTAATTGGTGATTGTAAATTGGCTGTCGGTGTGAATGTGAGCATGAATGGTGGTCTGCCTGACACACAAACACACTTGTTCTCATGTCTAAATCGTGCATGTATGTTTTTTCTTCTTCTTTAAATTAAGAAAGAATTGTCAAAATATGGTGATGTGGTCTGTCCCTGGGCAGGGTGTGATATTCTTAATGACAGGACTGGACTGTCTTCATTTCAGCCTGTATTACCACATAGATGAATAGAGATAGAATAAAAGGAAGTAAAAACAAATGACAGCATGTGTTTGCTTAAAGTTTAACTTTGTAGATATCTGCTGTGTCGTGTGTTCCATAATGCGGGCATCTACTGCATGACATAGTGTACAGTATATTGTTTGTGTGTGTATGTGTGGGTGGAAGAGAGTAAATGTCCCACAGGATGGACCTATCTAATTACACCAGCCTATATAATGGGGTTGTGTGCAGAGCAAATTTTGCAAGGTCAAGTGTGTGAACGTGTGAGACAGAGAGATTATCATTTCCTGGTCCATTCAGCTGACATCTTTTTCATCTACTTTTTATTTATGAATCTCTGACACAGACATGACTCATGTGCCATTTCTTTTTCACTGTCAAAACTTGCGTGCATGTACATGTCATGTCAGCTCTTTCCATCCTATATGCATCACCCTCCATATAATGCCTACAGAGACAATTTAGAGTAATGCTAATATGTGCAAATGTCAGAGAAAGGTCACCAGATTGTTAAGGACTCCAATACATGAACGGAAGAAAGCTCATCATCTGAGGATGACTGGTCATGATCTTGCACTCATACTGCCAGGCTTCATCTGATTTACTATTTCGACTTGGTCTTGCAAATCATAACTGTCAGCGGACAAGGGAAAAAATGGTATAAGGACATTTTTATTGTGTAGAACTTGTGTAAACTATGAAAGTCTTTTAGCAGAAAGTCAAAATAAATATGCGGCTTGGTCAATTTGATCAGAAATTCAGTGCACACATAAAACTGTGTTAAAATTAGGGCTGTCAGCGTTAATCGCGTTAAAATGATGTTAACGCCAAAACCGCGTTAACGCAGCATATCTCCATTAACGAGTTAACACGGATCACCCTTTGTGTGGGGCTGGACGGCGCTAATGCGTTAATTGAGCTACCCGCGCTAACCCGTTGACGCCGTCCAGCCCCACGCAAAGCGTGATCCGTGTTAACTCGTTAACAGAGATATGCCGCGTCATTGTAATGCCACTAATGCTGACAGCCCTAGTTAAAATCCTTTTATTCTAATAACAGTGATTTTTTAAATAGTTGCACAGGCTTGCACTCAGACACTAATGTAAATAAAAACTCTAACCTTCATTTTTCAGACTGATCCCAACATATCTTTCACAACTGATGCAACAAATGTGTTCACTTGTCCTGAAAAATGTGCGACAGTGAACTCTGTATATATATCATCTTCTTTTAAAGCTTTACATGTGACACTGGGTTTATGCACATGAATACACATTTACTTATACAGCCTTTTTGAGCTTTAGATAATTCACTCTCAAACTTTGTGCAACTGAGGAAAAATGATGATGAGTTTGTGTATGTGCACACATCAATAAAGTGTGTGTAATGCCTATATACACAAACACAAACACACACACACTGCTGGCTTTGAAAAATGGAATGGATGATTAGGCTGTTACTGAAGTGGAAGGTCACATGATTGATCCCCAAGTTCGCTGCTTGCTTCAGAGGACAACACTGACCTTTGACCTAAGTGATTAAAACATGGATATCAGACATGAGTGGGTTGGAAATTTGCTAATGTAAACTCCCTCAGCATCTCAGCACATTCACAGATCGTCACAGAATATGATTTTCTGTGGCCAAAAGCCAGTTATGAAAATGTGTTTTTCATATATATTCCAATTAGATTGCCCAGAGTGTGAGTGTGGTCAACAGTATTTGTGTCCAGCTGAAAAGTTTAACAGCTGGGAGAGTCTTTGTCCACATGGATCTGGGAGATCTGGAAAATGGTGATACCACATTGATTAAAAATCTATCAGGTTTAATAATGACATGATATTAACAATATCTATTTGTGTAGGCTAGTCTTAATAAAAGCCCCCCAGAAGTGCTTTGAAACTAAGAGATTCTCTAGTCTCAGTGGGGGGGGTGGATTGAAGTCGTCATTTTGGATGAGAGACTAAACGTTTCTCCCAATGAAAACGTCACATCCAGATGAACAGAATCAACTTTTTGGGATTTCCTTACATGGATTATTGAGCATGCATCAAGAGATGTTCTATGTGTAGTTTGCGGTTCCAGTTAATGGGTTTTGGTCAATGGCACATTAGTAATTTGTTCTCCAATTACAAACTAACTCAACTGTACACATCAAAATTGGTTCAATTTACTGCATTACTGCAACACAAATTCCAGTGTATGCATAACAGTGTCATCAGTGCCATGACTGATTGAAGCTGACTGAGGCTGATCTGATTGTTCTTGAATGTGCGCCTCAACCTTGCCAAAGTAGTGCAGGTCTTTCTGGATGAGGAGCATATGTAGACATGTCATTGGCAGACATTTAGTCCCAATATGTCTAGTATTGAACATGTCTGGAACATGCTGGGTTGACATTTTCATCAGAGGCAGCCACAACTAATGACCATTGCACATCTGCAGTCATCCAGGAGCAATTGCCCAACAAGACTTGTGCTGTACAGGCAAAAGACTGTTTGCATCATGTTCAGAGGAGGCAACATTTCATATAAAACATATTTTATACATACAAATGGGTTGGTCCATACACCTGGTCTATAAAATCTATTTAAAACATAAACTTGCATTTCTTTTTTTATTTCTTTATTAGAGAAGATTAATTGATTATTGATTATTTTAGTGTTTTTTCAATTGTAAATATAGAAAATGCGAAAGGGTTTGGTTGTCACAAGGTTCGTTTTAATTTTTGAACACCACTTTAGGAATAAAGAGATAAATTTGATTAACATCATTAAATAAATTTACCTAATGACATATGGAGAATCTCTGTGGTGTGATTAACTGGTTTAGAAAATGGCTGTAACTGGCCTTGTGTTCTCCCTTCTCATCTGTGTTCCATCAGGCAACCAGCAGATTTACACTGTCAGCACTGCGGTTTTTGCCAAGGTCAAACAGTGACTCATAAGTGTGTGTGTTGTGCGATTTAAGCCTCCCGTGGGTGGCCACTTAAGTGTTGAGGATTGAGTTGGTGCCTCTGAGTTTGCGCGTGTGAGTGTTTGTATATGTATGAGGCCTCTAGGTGATTACAAGTGTCATATTAAAACACTGAAATTTCACCTCCCACTCAGATAAATATGAGTGCTGGAATTCATGGCCAGCTGTATCAGTTGTTTCCATGCCCTACAGGTTAGAGATGTAAATGTTGGCTAAAACATTCAAATATTCATATGTTTTTCATTCTTTCATTCATCTTTTATTTACACTTTTGATATCTGGGTTTAAGACAGTTCAGATTTTTCATGACTATATCCTACCATACTCAAGGTATACTCAAGGTGTTTTATTATAATATGGTAGATTGGTATGATCTGCATACTAATTAATTTGTGGTAATAAAAGCTTATGTCCATTTTGGTCGTACTATATTTCAAAATGGAGGATTATCCATGGTATTGTCAATGACTAAGGACTTATGATTAGGTTGTTTAAGAGCAGTTTAATAGTCAGACCTGTGAGTCTAGTGTCAAGTGGTATTTTGAAACTAAGATGGTGATCGTGAAAATGCAAATGTTGAGGTTTTAATGGTCACTATGTTCCTATTTGTGTATCCCTGTTTTTCTTGGATCTCCTGACTTTGATGTTACAGTTTGAATTTCTGTTTCTACACCCTGTTTGATTTTTTCGTTTTTGAATAGTTTACATTGTCCAGTAAAAGTTTGCTTTCAGGTCATTCATTGCTTTCTTGCATCTGCATTTTGGTCCTCACCTCACCCTTGCGACAGCATCATACTCTAGTCTTTTAAAACTGTTCAAGGTAAAACCCAACAAGAGCAAACCTGTCCCCTAGAAACTGCATAAATGCAATTTTTTTCTCAATGAATTTTCATTTGCAATTTAGCTGCTGCCTACATATTGCCTGCAATTATTTTTTCAGTATGAAAAACATTACATACCATATGCACTGAATGAGTACAACATGTGGTCGGTTTAGGCAACAGATTTTGTCCTGTTTTGCTGTGGGTAAGACCAGAATTTATTAAGAATTTATTTGTGTTAATGATATGAATATTAGTGAATATTACTAATATGTATATATATATATACACCCATCTCGCCCCTGCGGGCGGTTTATCCTTCAAGCTCGGGTCCTCTACCAGAGGCCTGGGAGCTTGAGGGTCCTGCGCAGTATCTTAGCTGTTCCCAGGACTGCGCTCTTTTGGACAGAGATCTCCGATGTTGTTCACGGGATCTGCTGGAGCCACTCGCCTAGCTTGGGAGTCACCGCACCTAGTGCTCCGATTACCACGGGGACCACCGTTACCTTCACCCTCCACATCCTCTTGAGCTCTTCTCTGAGCCCTTGGTATTTCTCCAGCTTCTCGTGTTCCTTCTTCCTGATATTGCTGTCATTCGGAACCGCTACATCGATCACTACAGCCGTCTTCTTCTGTTTGTCTACCACCACTATGTCCGGTTGGTTAGCCACCACCATTTTGTCCGTCTGTATCTGGAAGTCCCACAGGATCTTAGCTCGGTCATTCTCCATCACCCTTGGGGGCATCTCCCATTTTGACCTCGGGACTTCCAGGTTATACTCGGCACAGATGTTCCTGTACATTATGCCGGCCACTTGGTTATGGCGTTCCATGTATGCCCTGCCTGCTAGCATCTTGCACCCTGCTGTTATGTGCTGGATTGTCTCTGGGGCATCTTTACACAGCCTGCACCTGGGGTCTTGCCTGGTGTGATAGACCCCAGCCTCTATGGATCTTGTACTCAGAGCTTGTTCTTGTGCTGCCATGATTAGTGCCTCTGTGCTATCTTTCAGTCCAGCTTTGTCCAGCCACTGGTAGGATTTCTGGATATCAGCCACCTCCTCTATCTGCCGGTGGTACATACCGTGCAGGGGCCTGTCCTTCCATGATGGTTCCTTGCCTTCCTCCTCTTTCTTGGGTTTCTGCTGCCTGAGGTATTCACTGAGCACGCTGTCAGTCGGGGCCATCTTCGTGATGTATTCGTGGATGTTTCTTGTCTCATCCTGGACTGTGGTGCTGACACTCACCAGTCCCCGGCCCCCTTCCTTCCGCTTAGCGTACAGCCTCAGGGTGCTGGACTTGGGGTGAAACCCTCCATGCATGGTCAGGAGCTTTCTTGTCTTTATGTCAGTGGCTTCTATCTCCTCCTTTGGCCAGCCTATTACCCCAGCAGGGTACCTGATCACGGGCAGGGCGTAGGTGTTGATGGCCCGGATCTTGTTCTTACCGTTCAGCTGACTCCTCAGGACTTGCCTGACCCTCTGCAGGTACTTGGTGGTCGCAGCTTTCCTAGCGGCCTCTTCATGGTTCCCATTTGCCTGCGGGATCCCCAGGTACTTGTAACTGTCCTCTATGTCTGCAATGTTGCCTTCTGGTAGTTCAATCCCCTCAGTTCTGACTACCTTCCCTCTCTTTGTTACCATCCGACTACACTTCTCCAGTCCGAACGACATTCCAATGTCATTGCTGTATAGCCTGGTAGTGTGTATCAGTGAATCGATGTCTCGTTCACTCTTGGCATACAGCTTTATGTCATCCATGTACAGGAGGTGGCTGACAACCGCTCCGTTTCGTAGTCGGTATCCGTAGCCAGTCTTGTTAATGATCTCACTGAGGGGGTTCAGGCCTATGCAGAACAGCAGTGGGGACAGAGCATCTCCTTGGTAGATCCCGCACTTGATGGTGACTTGTGCTATGGGCTTGGAGTTGGCCTCTAGTGTTGTACGCCACATCCCCATTGAGTTCCTGATGAAGGCTCTTAGGGTCCTGTTGATCTTGTACAATTCTAGGCATTCCAGTATCCAGCTGTGGGGCATTGAGTCATAGGCCTTCTTGTAATCAATCCAGGCAGTGCACAGGTTGGTCAGTCTGGTCTTGCAGTCTCGGCTGACTGTTCTGTCTACCAGTAACTGGTGTTTTGCGCCTCTGGTATTCTTGCCAATCCCTTTCTGTGCCCCGCTCATGTATTGACCCATGTGCCTGTTCATCTTAGCCGATATGATGCCTGACAGGAGCTTCCATGTAGTACTGAGGCAGGTTATTGGTCGGTAGTTGGATGGGACCGGTCCCTTCTTGGGGTCCTTGGGGATCAGGACCGTCCGACCTTCGGTTAGCCATTCCGGGTGTCTCTCGTTAACTAGCAGCTGGTTCATTTGTGCTGCCAGACGCTCGTGGAGTGCAGTCAGCTTCTTCAGCCAGTAGGCGTGAACCATGTCGGGCCCTGGTGCTGTCCAACTCTTCATACTGGAGACCCTTTCTTGGATGTCTGCCACTGTGATGGTTACTGGACCCTGTTCAGGGAGGTCGCTATGGTCTGCCCTCAGATCCACTAGCCACTGAGCATTGCCGTTATGGGTTGCGTCCTTCTCCCATATGCTCTTCCAGTATTGCTCCGTCTCCAGCCTTGGTGGTGCTGTTCTCTTATTGTTCCCTTGCCACTGAGAGTACACCTTTGCTGGTTCTGTGGAGAACAGCTGGTTTATTCTCCTGCCTTCTATCTCTCTGGTGTACCTCCTCAAGGTATACCAGGGTATATATATATATATATATATATATATATATATATATATATATATATATATATATATATATATGTATATATATGTGTATATATATATATATATATATATGTATATATATATATATATATATATATATATGTATATATATATATATATATATATATGTATATATATATGTACATATTATATTAATTATGTTAAATTGGCATGCGCACTTCGTCAACCTAAAGGGCTGGACTTGGTGGCGTCCTATTCATCACTGTCAGTACAATACATGTCAGTTTTCTGCATGTTACAGTGCATCTGCACAGCACAGCAAATATCTACCCTAAATAATCCCTTTAGTTGAGCTTCCTAACAGTCAGTAAAATTCATCTGGTTTTCACATCAAAGTGAGTGCTACAGGTATTCTTAAATATGCACACTTTGTGGGTGTCTTGCCTCCCCATTTGGATATTCTTATGGGGCAGTTAATGTCCATTTAAGCTGCTGTATGATACCCCTGAAGGAACGAGACATCTGCATTGCTTAATTTGCCTTAGGCCTTCGCCTCTCTTTGTACATTAGAAAATATATTCAGATGCATTTTTCACATAACATTGTCTAACAGTAATGTGTCATCATTATAGCAGACGTATCTAATACGCTGCTTCTTAAGCGCTTCATTTTTTTTACATTTATTTATACATCCTCAAGCATGCATACTACTTTGCAATTTTCTTAGAAGATAATGGGCAGTGTAAAAGCTGGAAATCCTTTGACAGTAGTCTTTGCTGTGATTATGGGTCATTTAGTGATGATTACTACACAAGGCACAGCCACTGCTTTTTTCTGCAATTAGACTTAGATGAGCAAAGTACTGCTTGTGGTGTATATTGTCATGATGAAAAGTTTCAGAGGAAAAAAATACATCATTCTTTACTCCTTCTACCTGTAGCTCAATGCAATAAGTGTATACGTCTCAGTGTCAAGTGTATGTCTTTGTGAATGTCTTTTGGTTCCTGTTTGATTTTGATAGTTTCTTGTCCTGTGTTCAGTGTATTCAGTTTTCCTTCCTCCCTGTCTCGTTATATCAGATTATTCCTAGCTGTGCTCTCCTCCTGTGTCTCATTCCCTCATTACTCCCTTGTGCATTTAATCCCTATGTTTTCTGTTGTCATGTGTGTTTTTGCCGTGGTCCTTGTGTCACCTCGTGATTCTGAGCACCTCATGTTATTGTTTTCTAGTTATTTAATTCTGAGTCCCTAACTTCCCACTTTCCAGTTTAGGTATTGTTTTTTCCCCATGTCCCCCATGTTCGAGATTTTGCCACAGCCAATAAAGCTGCCTCTCTCAGTTTAGCCCTCTTGTGTTCCGAGTCCTGCATTTGGGTCCTTATCCTGCCTGCCGCAGCACTTCACGTGACAAGAATATTTATTGTACTGCAGAGAAACCAACTGAGAGTGCCACTGCAGCTAAAGGTAAGCAAGGCAGCAGTACTTGCCCAGTTAAATCTAAAAACAATGAGCAGTTAAAATGTATCAAAGTGAAAGTATTCTCTCTCCTTACATCTCAAACATATTCAGTCCCATAATGTATCAAATCTCTCCTGTTTAGATCCATTTATTAAAATGCTGAAAATGTTATAACCATAGTTGGCTATTGACACTCAAATTTTTGCAATTGCTTAGAATGACTCTCACCAGCTGTTGTTAATATACACTATTAACAGTGAAAGGATATATATTTTTTAAAATACTAAAAGATTTCCCAGTTTCCTTATTTTCCTTCCTTCTGGGATTTATTGACACAAAATAAAATAGAATATTGTTAGTCTATCCTTTAAAACTTGATTTAAGTTAGTTAGCAATTCAGCAACTGATACCAGAAAGCTGAATCTGGTACAATACACTTTCTGGGATTTCCTCACCTGGATGATTTAGCATGACTAGTAATAGATATTTTCTACAGCAGCTGCAATATTGCATGTTCCCTCATGATAGTAAATAATTGTATTCCTAGTAGCATAATTTTTTTTCAATTGTATTTCTTGTGAGTTTGTTGAATTTAAATGTCATATCACTTTTGATGTTTTGTTATATTTTGTTATATTTCTGTTATATTTTTAATATGTATTTGCATGTATTTCAGGACTTCTTTTTTGTATTGACAGATAAACTGAAATAATCTTAAATTCATTCAGCTCTTTGGCCAAAGAAAAGATTAAATCATGAGCTGCGAAGACCATTGTGAATCAAATTAATGACCATCAGCGGGGTATTTTCTTTTTTTAATTATTCCACTCAATTTGTCTTAAAGTCTCTCTGCACATTGACTGCATAAAATAATCTCAGTGGGTCTAAGTGTGACTCAACTGATAGTGAGTCAGAAGTGTTCAGGCATGTTTCAGTCCTGTTTATCTCAAAGTTTTAATAGAGCAAAATGCAGTAGAAATAATTGCGACTTCATTAAAGTTCACGTGACTTATAAATGGAAAGTATTTTTGAAAGCATTAGCTGCCTGTTGGTGCTGTTTGTTTATTTCATTACTGTTTGTAAACTGTGAAATTAAATGAAATGTGGTTGAGCTAAATGTAGATGATTCAAAGGCCTATAAGTATATTGTGCCATGTGTCTCATGCTGGGGGAGAAAAAAAATCACATGCTTGACATTTTATCTAACTGCAGAGAAGGTGGGAAGAACTCTTACTGTGATGTATGCCTATGTGTGTCCCTGATTGTATCCTGCTGTGAGTATAGTACATTCAATTTATTGCCGGGGGTGTGATTATTTCTGCATGTGTTCTTGGTGCAGGTGTGTATGATGTGTCTTTGAGGCGTGCCCTCTATCTCTATGGTTCTCTATTGTTTGGTATTTAAAAAAAATAAAATAAAATAAAAATTAAAAAAATGGGCCAGCAGAAAGAAAGTAAACGCACACAACATGTAATGCGTTATTACACACATCTGGCCAATTAACAGGAAGTCTCCCATCTGTCTGCTGTCAAAACAGACATTACAGGTATTCATCTGCAGTTGTTGGATACACAGTGTGATTCCCATCAAAGTTCTGCAACTTTTCTTTGACTTTTAGTTCCCTCGCTTTCATCTGTATCTGTACTCTAAAGTTGATCTAATGGCTAAAGTCGACAAAGGATCACTGCATTTGCCTGGTTTCAGTGTTTTGGTTTGTTTTGAGTATGAACAGTGCTGAGAAGGTTACTTTTCAAATGTACTCCACTACAGATTACAGAATACATGGCCCAAAATGTAGTTTGTAACGTATTCTGTTAAGTTACTCAATGTGAGTAACATTCTGAATACTTTGGACTACTTAATATATTTTCATGTGTGTTGTTGGGTTTTTTGTTTTTTTAACAACTACATGAATGTAGCAATCACATCCTGCAAATTCTTGTTTTTCTCTACCAATTGCCTGTTAAGCCCAAATCTCCCTGAATAGACATCTTAACATAAGTTAACATAAGATAAGATGTTAGCCTGGTGGCGAGTAGCCTTCAGTAATAGTAATAAATCACACAGCAATAGTACATCAAAGATACTGAAGTGGCACATAACCCAGGTAGCTACCACAACTATAACAAGGTACTTGCACTAGGCTAACATTAGTTTTTAAAAAAGAACTCGCTTCCAGATGTTTCTTTAGGTTGAAGGTGGAGTCTTTCGGCACTGAGAGCAGCTTGGTTGCTGGCAAACAGAGTCAGCATTGCACTGCCAGATTTCGCCCATCCCTTTCTTCTTTAAAGTGAAAGCAAAGTGTTTTTGAATTTCTAAATGCATTCCTGCCCCTGCACTGCTGGCTCTGTTGTGCTGGCTCCAGGTCCATTGTGTAACTGACGCCACCAACATTAACAGGATGCTTACATTAGAGCCTCTTATTGCGTGTTTTGTTTGGGTTTCCAGCAATGCGTGAAATTACCGAAATTAGAGAGGGGATAGCCTAACATAAGAAATGACTGCCATGTAATCCATTTATTTCAACAAAGTAACTGCTCTATTCTAATTATCACCCATTTGAATGGTAACTGTAACAAAATACAGTTACTCATATTTTGTATTTGAAATACATAACGCTGGTAGATGTATTCTGTTATTCCCCAACACAGAGTATGAGCTAGTGATGATGTTCTGTATTTGCAAGCTGCACCTGATCAGTCATGAGAAATGCAGTCATTATAGAGCTTTCTTTGTGTTAAAGAGAATACTTGTTTTTGGAGGTCTCTCATCTTAGTAGGGCCAATTAATCTTAACCTAACATGCATGTCCTTGATATGTGGGAGGAAGCACCCACAATAAACTCATCTAGGTAAACAGAAAACATGCAAAGTCCAACACAAAGACCTTAGCTGTTATTTGAATGAACTTTAACGACAGTGATAATTACTGGTAACATAATCTTTTCCTGTAAATGATTTAACCTACATAATATTTCATACCACTGGCTGTGGTACGTTTTTAGGCCTTTTTAGGTTTTCCGGTCCTTGGTTCAGCCATCTGTATCTACATTCAACTCTTATGATGCAATGTCTCTCGAATGCCTTCAAATGTGTCACCTTAACTCAGGGATATATTTATGCAGCTCTAAATGCAAATTTTGGATTCACTGATTGGTCAAGGTATATGATCATGAGAACAACGTTCATAGTGTAGGCATCGATTCATACTGGTGCCTCATCTGGAATGTATAGTCATGTGACAGAATGCGTAGTTGAGTATAGAGTGTGTTTGGTCCCACAAAATGTGACAAAAACATGTAATAGAGACAGAAAGGAAGAAATCTTAAGCAGACGCTTGATTGAAGACTCTTATCTGTCTCCTCACACACATCAGCTTCGCAGTAATGTGTCACAGAGCAACATAAAAACGGTTCCAGTATTTTCACAGAAGAAAGGTAAAGTCTTAGTGGAGTCCCAGATGAGACCTTTCAAACTCAACACTATTCACACAATATTTATCAGCTGAAAATGGACAGCATTTGGCCTTAGACATTACTGCCTCCATTACACATCTAAAAACTGATGACTGGCTGTCATAATAGAATGTTTTTAAGTTCATGGGCATTCTCCGGCTTGCATTACAGTGTCTGTGAAAATCTAAATCTCTAAAGATTTACTTTAAACAAGTATTGAACATTCTGAATAAGAGAAATGGTATTAGGTATGATGTACTTGTTGAACGCAAAATCATAATTGACACATGATTTTGCTGATAGTTAATCATGGTTAGCTGCTTAATATTGTTCAGAATATTATCTGAGTTAAATTGATATAATGGATAAAAGACTATAATAATGATTCTAAACACAGTCGTCTCACTGAGAGTCTGGCCTTGGAGGCTGAGTGAAAGTTGTATTCAATGTTTACATGGAATGGAATTTTCTATCTTAAGAATAACACGGAAAAGAAGAAAATGTAATGAAGGGATTTCAAAGTTTGTTTGAAATCATGCATTTAGAAAAGTCAGATACTGAGAGTATGATAATGTCCTGTGTTCAGTGTTTTAAGTTTTGCTTCCCCTGGTCTTCTTAGTTGTGATTGCTCCCAACTGTGCTCTCCTCTTGTGCCTTATTACCTTGTTATCCCTCTGTATTTAAGCCCTGTGTCTTCCTCTGTTTGTTGCTGGTTTATCTGCTTTCCATCCACTGCTAACCTCCCATGTCTCAGGCATTTGTGTTTTTCCTAGTTTTCCCGGTTTTGGTTTTGTAATTAGTTTCTCATTTATGTTTTTTGTTTTGTTTTGTTTCCCTGTGTGGTTCATGTTGGTTTTCGGCTTCAATAAAAGGCATGCCTTTTTTTAAATTTTTTTTATTAAATTTAAAAATAAAAAATAATCCAGTTCAGTTTTCACACTTCGTTCATCTGCATTTGGTTCCACGACTTTCCACTACACAGTCTGCATATCTTTGCATAATCTTTGCTTTGTGTTGCCAGTTTCATGCATAAAAACAAAAGGTTTTATGTGTTTCCTCTTTAGGACACAGAAACACACCAGAGGAGTGGAAACATCTGGGTAACGAGAAACAAGTGAAAGGAATTGAAACTAAATATAAGACAGAAGACACAAAAGACTACCGATATTTAAAAAAAACAAAAAAAACAAAAAACTGAATATAACACAACATGAAATTATAGCCACAGAGTTCGGTTACTGCAACTATCTACTATCTGTTACTACAACTGAAACCAGATTACGAAAGGTAGCAAACATAGCTAATAAAACCTCAACATTAATATAATCATGAAGTAATATACGCTACAGAAAGAGTATAAAACTGAAAAGGAATTCAAATTCCAAAAAACACAGGAATCCAAATATTAATACAAAAACTCAGTACTCGGGCACACGACCATGGCATTTTGATTCAGCAGCCAAGCATTTCATAACCTTTCCCACCAAAATGTTTGCCTTGTTCTTCTGAATGCTGCTGCTGATTTGCTGAACATCGGCACAATAAATAAAAAATAAATTCCCCCACTATCAGTGGGTGGTGCTTAGAGAATAGGACTGGCATAATCTTACCAGCCCCATAGTCTCTAAGCCTTTTTGCTGCAGTCATACCTTTCAGAGTCTTTGCACTCTGGTGGAAAAAAGCAAATTCAGAGCAGTATATTACTTCAGGCTATGTAGCAATGAAGCAAATAAACATGTTCAGATTAAGAATTAACTGAATTAAAACATCACACAAACACATTTTGTGATAGCAGTTTCAGAATAGATCAAGCCCAGGGTCGCTACTGCTTTGTATTTTCTGAGTCACCCAAACACACACAGACCTTCAAGACTACTAGAATCATGACGTGTTATTACTTTGACTGAAGCGAGCAAAAATAATGCATATTAAATTGTATTTGGTTTGCTTTTTAGACTATATGCATCTTTCTAATGTTAAACTGTATCTGTCAAGGCCGGAGACAGAACATGAAGTGGACCCAAAAGCAGAGTCAAAGTGGAGGCTCAGAATGATGTGAACAAGAACTTTACTTTTACGTACTTTTTTACTGTGACGAGGTGAATACAAGGGTTACAAATCTTAAAGCTAGAAATGAGACTATAGCAAATGAGTATGAAATATACGATGTCAAGCTAGGCGGGTATGATGCTGTGAACTGTGAAACACTGAACATGAACTATGAGATAACTGTGAACTTTGAACATGAACTGTGACAGGCAAAGCTCAGCAAGGGGAACAGTGGTACGAGAGCTGGTGGTGGAAAGGCATTTAAACAGAGGAAGAGCTGAGTCAGAACTGGCGTGGAGAAATGACAAGGTAGATCCACAGTAGTAGTCTGAAGCAGCCTTACTTGTTCCCAGGTGGAGTTATGCAGGAGGTACAAGCATGGAAAAGAGACCTGGGTGAGTCCAGTGGAGCAATGATCCGAGATTGCAGACAGAGGGGGCAGGGAGGCAGGCAGGTGAGACTGGAGAGAACAGACTGAGAAGTTACTGGCTGCAGAGAAGCAAGAGGAGACTAGCGTCCAGGTGAGTGAGGTTATTGCGATGATGAATGAGTTTCCAAGGAACCGCTGAGAACACAAGAGAGCAGAGGTAAGTACAAGAGCTATAAGTAAGGTGAGAGTCATGAGGCCACAAACTAATGTAGGTTCGCAGACAATCTGGCAAAGGCTGGTTATGAACGCTGGTCTTAAATACAGCCTTGATTAATCTCAAGTAGTGATCCTGGGAGGAATGATGAAGACTCTGCCCAGAGGAGGAGAGCAGGCACTGTGGAAAATTACTGTGACTCACCCAGATATTGACAGTATCTTTGCAAAAATGTAAGACATATTGGACTAAGTCCAAATATGTCTTCAGTTTGCATAGCATGCTTCCGTTGTTAATCTTCGAGTATATCCTTATTTTTATATCCCTCTTTTGTTTGTCTGTTTTCCACTTTATTTATTTTTTTAAATTTTCTTTCTTTCTCATGCTTCTGTTTCAGTTATCTTCTTCCAGTCCTAAATTTGTGGGGAGTCAGTGCCTCATTACTTTTCAAATTGTGGCTGTCTTGCTTTGAAGCAACAAATCTTCCTTCCTTCTAAACCATTTCATGTCACTCTGAATATGTGAAGTCAATAAACTTTAGACTCATGAATGCTTCATGATTTAGTTTGTGTTAGCTTGATGTGCGTCAGGGGACAGCATGATTAAAAGGCAGCTCAGAAAGTTGAATAATTTATAGTGTCAATAACCATTTATGTCAGTTGTCTTTACGTTTCTTGACTACAACCTATGTCTTTTATGTTTTCCATGCATTTTACTAGTTCCTTGACATTTTCTACATATTTGACCTCTTGGCATAAAAATATCTACAACAGCCACTGTCTGTGACCACACATTTCAGCAGCTTGGATTTCAATCAGCACATTTTCAGGGGCTGATATTATAATATAGTTTTGATATCAGATGTGGATAATTAAACTCTCATAATACAGAACTTTACACTCATTAAAAGTAATTAAAATATTATTGATGATGATGATTGTTATTATTTAAAAATTAATATAACTGGCGTTGCATTTGGGCATGCAAGGTTAACCGTGCTTGTCCTATCAAATCTAAAAATGTCTCTTAAAACAAACCAAAGCAAAGTGAAAGAAATCTCACCTCTTATTCACTTTCAATTAACCACGTCACACTATTTAAGCCTTTTGATTCAGTTTTCTGTCTATTAATCTTTTACTTGAATGAGGGATTAAATGTTTCTCCTGCTGAAAAGTCAACATCCACAAGAACAGATGCAACATTCTGGGAACTGTCTAGAGAATTGTTTGGAGTGGCTACACATTATAACGGTGTTGCCATTCATTTTTCAGAGCAAAAACAACATACACTTGTAAAGACATCAGATGTGACAAGTGGGTGGGCAGTGATGTATGCTGGGAATGCTGTAGTGGCCTTGGGCTGGATCCACTCTTATATGAATGGCAGTGGAACAGCGGTCAGTAGTCTGTTACAGGTTATACATGTCTTGCATCTGTTAGAGGTAATTGTACCACTCGATTCATCAAGGCTGAATATATAATTTATCTGAAACATTACTGGATGCACTTGAGAACAAAGGTGTAAGATTAATAAAGGGAAAATGGTATGTAAGCAGGGATTACAGGGAATGTTTCTTCTGCCTGAGAAAGAGGTGTGAAAAGTTTACTGAAAATACAACCAGATGTTATATTAATTATTGATCCACCTTATTGTTTCTGTACAATACTTTCCCTGCATGTATTATTGCTGAAGAGCAGTTGCTTAAAATTAAATAAACATTTTTAAAAACTGCTTTGATTATTTGAAACTGACACCAAAAAGTCAGTGATGTTTTGATCGAATAAAACATTTTTCCTTATTAAAATACAGAAACCTCGTGATATCACATGTCACTCCTGACATGTTTATATTTCTGTGTCAACCTGAATTTTCTTTTTTTTCTTTCTTTTTTTTTTCTTTTAAATCTTTCTGTATGGGAGCACATGTGTATGTGTGTCTGTCCTAGTTCCAAAAGTTGCATGCACATAAGATGGAGAAAACTAATCAAATTCTCCTGGCTCATCCAGACTTCACTGTCATTTTGATTAAGTTTGAACACACACAGAATATACTTATCTAAGTAAACCTGGCTGCATATTAAAAAATATTGAATAGTAGGCGCAACCACAGACTTGCAGACACACCCCTTCCTACTTTTTAATTACCTGCAGATCTAAAGTTATGTTTCACTTAGCTTTTTCATTCTTCTGTAGCTGCTCTGCAGTAAATTGTCAGAAGTAAATTTCCACAAGTAAAACAGTAAATTCTCCCTTTGATTCTACATTATATTAATTTATGTTTTTATTTTTCTTTCTTTTAACATTAAAGTTTTATAATGTACATTTCAACACTATTGCTTTGCGTGCTTTATTATTTCATGTTTATTAAATAATTATTTAGCATCTTCAAAATTACAGTGCATATGTTTGCCAGTAAAAGCATTTTTAGGTACATCAGTTTTCCCACGATTCTAAGATAATGTTATTAAAGTCCAGAAAAAGCACAGAGAATTATAATGGTTTTGTTGTTGACAGATATAAGACTACTGTGCTGTAGTTTGTTGCTCTGGACTTAAATGCCTCATACGATCAATTCTTTTTCATCAATCCTTATCCTTTTTACCTTCCTTGATTTATTTTGTTTTTGTCTCCCTTTTTCATCTTTACCCACTTTGACTTATTTCCTGCTAAGATTCTTTGTTTCTGATTCTTCCTTTCACCCACTATTCCCTGCTATCTTGCCACTTTAATCGTTCCCTCTCCTCTTTTCCTCCCATTCACCTGTATAGAATATAACGTTTGATTCATAAAATGGCTTCACTTGTGTGTGAATCTGTATGTGTGTGCCTGTTTTCTTACATGGATGTGCATGGCCAAACAGCATGTGTGTGCATAAGTGAAATGGCTTCAAGTGGGATTGAATTCGTGTGGCAGCATTCTCTCGCCAGCGTCCATCAAGTCCTCACCTGTCCTCACGTGTGTGTATACTTGTGCATTTAAATTTTGCCTTTTCTGAAAAATGCACTTTACCGATGCAAAAGTAGGAGGAGACTTGGAGTGAAGGGTCCATTAGTTTGTTTGGTGGCATATCTGTGTAAATGTACTCAGACAAGGGGGGTCTCTGTGTTTCCTTCCAGTGCACTGAGGTGT
Organism: Pelmatolapia mariae; assembly: GCF_036321145.2. Lineage (NCBI taxonomy): Eukaryota > Metazoa > Chordata > Actinopteri > Cichliformes > Cichlidae > Pelmatolapia > Pelmatolapia mariae. The sequence continues at coordinate 2,971,003 of NC_086238.1, read as the reverse complement.
GTTTTATGATCTGACAAGTATTTTTAGGGCAACTTTTGGTACCCTCTGTTCCTTTTAAAATCACTTCCTGCACAAACAACATGAAGTCCAGATTTTTTGGCAGGTGGGCAAGTAACAACATGTGTGAAGATCCAGACTAGACCATATGGTAATTGAATAATAATTAAAAAGGGGAGATTTGCCTAAATAAAATAAGAGGAAAGTGAGACACCAAAGGTTCTTTGTTTGATTACATTTTTTAAAGACGACTTGCTTGTCTTTTACTTTTTGATGTATTTTCTGCGTGCTGAATTGCAGATGTGTGATAAAAGGGCATTTGCTGAATCTGAATTGTTGATGTAAATTAAGGATATCTTTATTTGTGGGTTGCAGTTTGTTGTACAGTCACCAGAAATCACAGTCATCAAGCAACCAGTTATGAATAAACAACAAATATAACAATGACACACAACATTTAAAAATACAGAATATAATGGCAACATTAAAAACAGAGTTATTTATAAGACCAGTGGCAGCTGGGACAAATTAGTTTGAGTCTGTTTGCCCTGCATGTTGGCATGCTGTGTGTCTGTGGCCAGATGGAAGCAATTTGAGCTACTTAGACAAAGGGTGGCAAGGATCAGACAGGATTGACTGTGCTTTCGTCAACGTCCTAACCTCATACAGTTGAGGAAGGTCAAATAATGTCACACCTGTAACTTCACTGCACTCTTTGGCTATACCTTTTGTAATAAGATATCCCTCTTAAAAGAATGGGTTTCAAGGATGAGGAGAACAGTAAGCATCACAGTGAGTCAACTTTTCACGTTCAGCCACGTTCAAGCATGTCACATGTCTTGGGCAGCTTGTGTTGCAGATGTGAAAGACTGCTAATTTCAGAATTGAGGTTGAAATGCATTCTTGCAAGGTGATGAAAGTGGGTAGATGCATCTTAATTCCTTTAAGATGGCTACCTAGTGTTATGTTCTCGGGTGTACGGTATGTTTCCGAATAATCTGTAGAGCTATTTACACAGTCTGTCACCTCTGATATAGAAAATGAACTAACAGATCTTATGTTATATTACCAATTTTTCCCTAGCAAACATAAAGCAACAAGCAAAAAAACCAAACAAGAAAACAAAACAAGTTTTAAGTGAAAGATCAGTATTGATAATAAAGAGTCTCCCTTTTTTTTTTTAAGTTCTGTATGTATTTCAGATATTTTATTCATAAGTTCTACAATGATTCTGGTGCACCTCTTTAAAAATGTGTCAGGGATCTGTTGGTTATAAAGATGCCACATAAGGATCATGTTTATTTTTTATTTTTTTGTTTATATTTGTTTTTGTGAATCTTACAGTCTGAACATGTAAGATTCATCAGCTTAGTAGTCATATGTTGAATCACCATTCTGCACTGATATCTATAGCACCACGAACTGAACTGAGCTGATGATATTTCACTTGGAGAACACATTGGACAACTGGTACCTTTACCAAAGTGCCAGAAATAGTTATTTATTAAAAACATGAGACAAGGTCTACATTGATAAGTAATAGCTTATTACTTTTGCAGCCTGAACCATGGTGGGTGTGTGTGTGTGTGTGTGTGTGTGTGTGTGGTAATAAACACACTATATTTAGATGCCATCCTGGCCTATCACAAAGCTTGTGTTTAGCGTCACTGATATATTCTGTAATGGCTTTCTCACCTTGTGTTGTTTTAAAACCATCCATTCATTCTTTTGCTCAATTCTGCTCATCCTTGTCAGAGTCACGGTGGGGCTGGATCCTATCCCAGCTCTATCACAGGTGGAGAGGCGGATACACAGGTCGCCAGTCTGTCACAGGGCTAACACTCTCCTTTACTGACCAATTAAACTTGATTTACCAGACCTCTAAGGCCTGCTGCATGTGGAGTTGTGGTGCTTCTGTGTAGATATATAGAGAGGAATAAAAACACATGTAGTGGACCTTAGAGACTTAGTTTGCAGGTGTAATCTGTTAAACGTAATAGAGAAGTGGAACTAGTATCACTGGGTGGTTTGATAACAGCTTGGGAAGTCACAGGAGCACTGAGTTGGCAACTTGAACATCATGGCAACTGTAAAGTAATTGAATATGCATTTCACCAGTTTATCATTTAACATTTTGGAAAATTTTACTTTGATATGGAAAAGTGGCTAGATTAAAGAAAATTATTACTTATGAGTGAAAGACTGATATGTTTATTAACAATTTTACATGGCTACATAAGTGCTCCACTAAATTTTCTTTCATATTTTTTTTTTTTTAAATAAGAGGTCACATAACAGCAGTGCTGGGGAGTAACAGAATACATGTACCGGCATTATGTATTTAAAATACAAAATATGAGTAACTGTATTCTGTTACAGTTACCGTTTAAATAGGCGATAATTAGAACAGTTACTTTGTTGAAATAAATGGATTACACGGAGGCGTTTTCCTGTCTCATATGTTAGGCTATCCCCTCTCTAATTTTGGTAATGCCACGCATTGCTGGAAACCCAAACAAAACACAGAACAAGAGGCTCTAATGTAAGTGTCCTGTTAATGTTGGTGGCGTCAGTTACACAATGGACCCAGAGCCAGCAGTGCAGGGGCAGGAATGCATTTCTTATTTAGAAATTCTGACACTACTTCACATTTAAAGAAGAAAGGGATGGGCGAAATCTGACAGTGCAATGCTGACTCTGTTTGCCAGCAACCAAGCTGCTCTCAGCGTCGAAAGACTCCACCTCCAACCTAAAGAAACATCTGGAAGTAAGTTCATTTTAAAAAACTAACGTTAGCCTACTACAGCTATCTTGTTTTAGTTTTAGAGTTTTAGTAGCTACCTGAGTCACGTGCCACTTCAGTATCTTCGATGTACTATTGCTGTGTAATTTATTACGATTACTGAAGGCTACTCGGCACTGAGCTAACACTGTTAGATGGCGTTAGCTGAGGTTAGTTCATAGACTGCAGACTGTTAGACTTGATGGCTAGCATTAACAACCTGCTAGCTGCAAATAATCATGTGCAGTTCTGAAATCAGACAAAGATACAGAAATAGTTTTCTATACGAGATCACTGCAAAAAGTGCAGGCTTACCTAATGACCACTCTACTGTTACTCATTTTATAAAAAGATTTAAAAATCTAGTTGGTTTTGCTATGGTGAGTAGCCTTCAGTAATAGTAATAAATCACACAGCAATAGTACATTCATGTAGTTGTAAAAAGCATGATAATATATTAAGCAATCCAAAGTATTCAGAATCTGTTACTCAATGTGAGTAACTTAATGGAATACTTTACAAACTACATTTTGGGGCATGTATTCTGTAATCTGTAGTGGAATACATTTTAAAAGTAACCTTCCCAACACTGCATAACAGAGTACTGCACCAAACACACTGGACAGATTTTACACTCACTCTGTTCAGGTTGAAGTGTGCTTTGAATGAATCAGTTAGAATGACAGAGCTATACTTCAGAGTGTGGCTGGAGGAGCTCATAGATTGGTTTTGCCCAAGGCTTTTAAATCACTGAAACCCACCACAAAGAGTCTGACTTAGACGCTGTAGATTTGTCTTCTTCTTTTGGCCGCTCCCTTTAGGGGTCACTACCTCCTTCTTACCCTATCCCTGGCATCCTCTTCTGTCACATCAGCCCTCTGCATGCCCTTCTTCACGGCTTCCATAAACCTCCATAAACCTTCCTGTTTTTCACTTCCTCCTGTCTGGCAGCTCCATTTTTAATATCATTGGCCTAGTATATCCACTATCCCTGCTCTGCACATTTCGAAACCATTTCTTCCTTGCTTCTCTAACTTTGTCTTCAAGTTGCTCAACCTGAGCTGTCCCTCTGATATACTCATTGCTAATCCTGTCCCTGCTGGCCCCTTCAGCTTTGTCTTGTGTCTTTTTATTAGTGCCAATGTCTCAAAACCATATATCATAGCAGCTCTCACTACCATCTTGTAGACCTTTCCTTTCCCTCATGCTGTTATCCTTCTGTCATAAATCATCTCTGACAATTTTCTCCACCTGCTCCACCCTGCCTGCACTCTCATCTTGCCCTCTCTTTTGCACCATCTGTTGCTTTAGACAGCTAACCTCACGTATTTAAACTCATCCACCTTAACTACCTCTTCACCATTCACACTGTCACTTACTTTCTTAACATAGCTTCAAAAAGTCTTTCTTCATGGTATGGCTCATCCACTTTATCCCTCTGTAGTTATTACAAATCTGCCCATCACCCTTGTTCTGCAAACTAGTACCAGTACACATCAATTATACACACATATACTCAATTTTCCATCCTTTCGCTTTCCAGGATTGTTAAGTTCATTCATCTCTCTCCTAGATATCTCCATACCTCAGCAAATATGTCATCTGGACTAACTACCTGTGCATTCTTCATTCTCTTTAAAACTGTCCTCACTTTCTTATTCTCTACACTACCTCATTCACTAACTTTACTCCATCCATCCTGATCCTCCTCTCTCTTTTTCTTCATTTATAGAATCCTCAAAGTACTCCTTCCACCTCCTCAGCACACTCTCTTCAGTCGCTTGTGCATTTCCTTATCTATCATAACCTGCTGCACATCCTTTCTACCTTGATCTGTCTTTCAGTCCTTTCCTCGTTCCTTAGGTCCTTCCAGGCTCACATAAGCCTTTGCCTTTGCTCTCTTTTTCTCACACCTAGCCTCACACTACTACTGTCTACGTTCATCCCCCTTTTCTTTCAAATACTTTCCTACACTTCTTCATTCCACCACAAAGCCCTCTTTGTGTTCTTTCCTCTGTCCAGAAAACAAGCCAAACACCATTTTCCCACAGTGTCAGCTATAATCTGTAGATTTGTGGTTTGCATTAATAATATTCTGTTTTGAACACACACAGTAGCAAGTGGTATTTATCCTATAAGTTGTTATTTTGAACTCTGTGTATATGCAGCAGTTTATATATAATACCCAACCTGAGAGCGCTGGACAGAAAAGCCTGATTAGAGTTTTGATCTTTGATGTGTGTGTTTAATGAACAATAATCATCACACGATAAAGAAAATATTGAGGGGAAAAAAGAAAACATAAAATATTTTCTACTATGTTACTAAACCCGATTCATAAAGTACCCTCCACAGTTGTAGAGGTGTGTCATTTTCTAAACCCTCACAGTTCCTATCTTCAAGTTCATTCAACTGAAATATGAGGGCACGCTGACTTTTTGGGCTCCAAGAATACTCACACACACCCTGTCTGTCCAAATTCATTTGGCACAAAGAAATGCTTTCTTCAGGCCAGGTGCCTTGTTGTTTGAGCAAATGTAAAGCAGTTTTGTCAGACAAAAAAGATGACGCACACATAAACAACGATTTGCTACCAGTGACAGTGCATGAACTGCAGAAGACTTCTGTCTGCTTTGTGTCTGTTCTGGTTTGACTGATGTGACAAACAGTTAGATGACAGTTAAATGGCTGCAAACATAATCAAAAAGAAAAGTGTGTGTTTTAAGAGTGTGCTTTGTTAATTGGTTAATAAAATACAAATAAGATACTCAGCACATTGAATTTTGAACCAACACAAGGAGAATGAACCCTGTGTGGGTTCCCTGGCTTCCTCTCACTGTCCAGAGCCATGAATGTTAGGTTATTTGGGTTATTTAGGTTATTTGGAGATTTCACCAAGCACCTGTCTCATTTTCCTAGTAAAATATTTTTTAAAATGATAGATGACGCAAGACTTTTACACACTGTATAAATACAGTAAATACAATGAATGACCAATTTAGAGAATAAAGGATGGCAGAACAACTTCTCATTAATTGTACAAGGATTTGGAACAAGATGATGTCCCTGAGAACATGTCCATATCTGTCTCCATTGGTAACTAATTTCACACATACACATCGCCTTAGCTAACAACTGTTGTAAAACTCTTTATATGTGTGTGTGTGTGTGTGTGTGTGGTTACAGTTGTAGACCACTGAATGGAAAGATGGATTATTGATCCCCAACTCCCACCAAGCGTAGAAATAAGAAAGCCAAAAGCTCCATCTTCACTGAGCCTGAACACAAATACCATTAAAACAGCCGAGGTACAGATTCCCTAAACCCAGATTTATTTATTTTTTATGCTTTCAGCAATTTGTGATTCTTTCCTGAAATAATGTGTAAAGAAAGGGGCAAATAAATAAGAAAGTTGTCAGAAGTAAAGTTTTAAATGTCAACAATGTTGCATTCAGTGCTCCAGTATAACATTTACCCTAATCAGGTAACATAAGAACGCTTTATAGCTCTTGAGTGGCTGTTTACAAAATAAATAAATAAATTAGTAATAATCCTTTACTAAATATTGAATTTCACTGCCCTTTCTACCTCTTGATTTGTATTTCTACCTGTCGTCTCATTACCTTTCCCACTAGCTGCAGCTCATAGTTTTCTCATATTCCCTGGGTGCAGAAACAGCAAACTTTGCAATTTCATTTTTGCTTGTGGCCACCTCTCCATGTCCATCCCCTCCTCTCTGCAGCCATGCATGAATTCATTTTTGGGATTCAATCTTTTACATTTGATTTATTCCCCCACCCTGCCCATCTCTACATTATGCATCTACTTGCCTTTTTTTCTTTCCTCTATACCTTTCCCCCAACATTCACATATCCTTCCCTCCTGTCAATAAATCTATTTTTCCTTACTGGAAACCCTAATTTGTCATCAATCTGTTCAACTACTGTTAGTCTGCAAAGCACCCAAGAATTCAGTCCTTATCTCTTTCCAATTAATCTCCTTTCCTTTGTTTTACTCCATCCTCTTTTGCTACCAAGGAATACGGGGGCTATTCTTTCTCACATCTCACTTTTCAAACTTTGCAAAACTTTCACTTGCTAAGAAAAAAACAGCTTATTAGCATACCCAAACAAACCCAAAGCCAATCTTTTGCAAAAGTAAACACTAATTAATTTACCAAAAGTAAAAATAGCAAAATAGTGCCCTCTCGGGCGTACAAATGATAAGGAATGAAGAAATGTTCTAACTGAACGTTCTAAAGAAGAGTTAATGTCCAGTAAAGAGGTTGTAGACTTTTTTTTTCTAGATTTTGACCAAGTGAAGTGATGACTATTCTGTCTTTCAGCCTCAGTTTCACTAACAAAGGTGGCAAGCCGAGCAATGACTGGCCTTGTTGTGTAAACACATCGATTTCCTCTGAATATAACCACCGACCAGGAGCTCTAAGCAATGTATTACTTATGAAAAGACTAATCTAATGGAAGCCAAAGGATTTCCTTAAAGTAATTACATTTTGCAGATGCAAAAGCAGTTGCTTACTGTTTATTCATGAAGCTTTTGGTTCAGCTGAAAAAGACTTTCATTTGAAGTACATATTCAAAAACAATGTTTAACATATATTCCTGGTTTTCTCATGTGCTTTGTGCAATGATTGTGTTTATCAGTTTTTTGCTACTTCAAATCTTCAACCTTGAATCCAAATGGGAATTAATTGTAAAGGGATAATGATTCTACGTGAAGCAAGAGGAAGCACATGCCAGGCCTGGATTTGTAAGCCTTTTTGTAGCTTAAGAATTTATTTATTTATTTTTAATAATAAAGTAGAGTAAAATATTAATCCTTTAAGCGATAACTTAAAATTTAATAATGTATTTTTATCCAATATCATAAATATCATCAACTCCTCTTCCATTCACTACATTAAACTCCTACATTGTTGCAGTACAAACTACAGCATTGTAGTTGTCCTTGAGTGACTGTTTTTATGTCTCCCTGTTCCCAAATAATTCCCGAGAAAGAACAGAATTATGACCACTAAGAAACAAGAACCGTGTATTCTGACTTCACAGAAGAAAAACTGACTATTCGTACTAAAAACAATTTTTAAAAAGTCAGTTATTCCTTGGATGTTTCATTGTCTACTTTCAGATAACCTTGGCTTTGTTGTTAAAGAATGCAAACTCAGCATGTTTGTTTCGTGCTGCTCACAATGCATGTGACAACACTAACAGAACTTTATTGCACCAGCAATAACTGAGTGTGCCAAAATATTTTGTCTCTGCTCTTCACATGAACGGGAGATAACTGAATCCCTCATCTATTTCTATTCCATACTTAAAGTGTGAAAAGCAAAATCTATGAAAAATGTCCATAAAGATCATATTGGGTTTGTATTTTGTTTTCTTTTTTTTCCCCGTGTTTTATTTAAAGACAACATCTACTTTAGCTGGCATTTGCTCCACATTGTGATGATCCATATAATCCCAGCATGATCAGGTAGTGACCAAAGTTTGTAATACTATCAATATCAAGGAATACTTGATTCTCGAGTTCTCAAGAGGTCATTAATTATCTTGCTCCAGTATGAAATCTTTAAAATTTTGTCTGCCTCTGAAGGATGGAGTGTCCAAACCCAAGTAGCAAAACATCCAGACACTTGAATAGTCCCTGAGTTAAAATTATTCCTCTGGTGTTTATGCCCATCTATTGACTGAAACTCAAACTGAAATTAAACAGTATATTACTTTCTCCAGTCATGGACTATGTGTTATGCATTTAGCATTCAGGATGTGGAATACCAGAGCAAAATGAGCAGAGCATGCAGGAAGACAAATGGCAAAGGCACAGTGAGTGTGGTGTGGCAGGTGGATGCTGCTGAAGTTTAGCTAACCAGTAGAAGCTTGACTGGGCAGGCTTGTAATGAGTTGGCTGGTCTGCACACAAGAGAGCAGAACTGGTGCAGAGGAAAAGACAAGATGAGCAAACTTAAACTATGCAAAAATATAAGTTGTAAGCATAACTACCATGGTAGCGGGCAGAACAGCGTTGCAAAGAATAACAGAAAAATGCCAGGTGCTGCTGGACATAAAAATCATTAGACACAGGTGTGCAAACTGGTTGGAATGGTGATAAAGACCCAGTGAATACCACATATTAACAATGGGACAAAAGACAGACAGCGAAAGCAAGAAACAAGAAAGCAGAAAGAGAATACAACGAAACACAGAGACAGTAGAGGGCACAGCCAGGGTGAGAAAGTATGAGTTTTTCCTCATTTCTCTATTTTATGTCTACTGTGTCCTCTGACACAGAAATCAATCTAAATAAAGGAGAGCCGAAGCGGTCTTGCAAAAGTGCTTTTACCTGTGACACAAAAGTTACAAGTAGGCATTTCTTTGTTTTTATTTTTATTTTTTATTAAATCAGCTAAAATGTCTTGCCCCTCCTTGCCTCATTTCCTACAGAAGGAATGGATGACACAAGAAATGAGATATTACTTTGTTTCTGGACTATTTCTCTTTCTGTTCTTTTTTTACATTTGTGTAAACAAATTTTAGTCTATTAAATCTGTCAATTATTTCTGCTCCATCAGGACAAGCAAAGGAAGCAGTGCTTGCCTTGTCAAATCTAAAAATAGACATAAATTAAAACCTACTGAAGTAAAACAATCTCTGTCCTTTCCTATCTGGTGGTATGCGCATTGTTGATAAATGTCTGGTTTTGACAGTAAACTGACTGGAGATAACTTTATTTAAACTCAATATATTCTATATAATATATTCAGTTCTCAAATATAAAATATCATCATTTATTACTTTTCCCATTTGCTTGTTTGTGCAGTCAGACTGAGGAACAATTATGAGAAATTTGCATGATATCCCTAAAAATGAATGGAATTTTTACACACCTCAAGAGAAAAGATCAGCATCAACATTTAAAATATTTAAATAGGAATATTTCAAGAAGGCTTCATCTTTTGCCTTACAACAGTCCAAATACAAATAGAGAAGGGCATAGCTCCCAAGGTCACCCACAAAATACACACAGTATGGAGCATTTTGACCAATGACAACTCCACTGGGAATACATGTGACCTCGTTGTCTTTCTTTCCATCTCTCTCTATTGGTCTAGCGTCCTCCCAGCAACCCCCCCCCCCCATCAACTCTCTCTCTCCCTCTCTCACTTTCATTTTGCGAGGCTGTCTTCAAGGCTGTGTGTGTCAGGCTCTACTAAGCGGACTGCCACCAAGCAGCGCTCCCCTGTCACTGGAGCTTACTGTGATGAATGAGAGAGATACAGTGGGGAGAGAGAGAAGGAAGAAGGGCAAGGGGGGTTGTTGGCTTGCTGAAAAAATGAGCGAGATAAGAGGGCAACGAGTCAGTGTGAGAGAAAGATGTTAATGGAATAGAATGAATGGTAGGATGAATGAAACTCACACATTCACAAACGTCGGCTTAGTGTTGCGGGCTGCAGATTCTCCTTAAGGGGGAGCTGTTGGCAGACAGGTAACTTTCCTTTACATACATTATTCACAAGGGCATGGCTGAACTAATAAAACAAATGCAGGGCTTAGAGTTAATGCATTATGCAGATATGAGCATATACTAAAGAAAGGGAGGGGGGGGAACATCAGAAATGTTTGCATTAGTAAGTGGTATTACAAGTTCAAGGTATCCATCATCTTAAAAGTGCATACTAAGGTAATAAGGGTGAAAGGGCTGTATTTGAACTTTATAAATAATGTTTTTAACTCATTTTATCTGGCCGGCTCTTACTTCATGCATAAGTCTAGGTAGAAAGGGATGTTTCATTTGATTTGATGAAGATTAAAACATATTGTTATACTTCAACTCAGCAGTTTGGAGCAAAAACAGCAGTGGGATAAGCCAAAAAACCTCTGTTAGATGGATGGGTTCATAAAACACTTGACTGAATGCTTTGCTTTCCCTATGTCTTTGTGGTAGTGTTTTGAGGGTAGGGACATCATCCTTTATGATTTTTCTGGTTAGAAACCATTCTGCCCTGATGTCAGTAACAATAAGTGGTAACTTAAATCAGATTTGCAGCTCAGTTTTGGCTGTATTGTACATTGTATGTGCAGATGCTTCTGCATGTACAGACTTACAACTGCAATCACACATCCACTCTCTCTTGCCCTTTTCAGACATGGGTGACATAATAGTATGTATATATTGAAGTGAGTGCATTCTTCCAGATATACAGGCATCAAGCTGACACGTTCAGAAGCTGCCAGGTTAAGGTAGCATCTCATGTGAAAGTGGTTTCTAACAAGTCATGCATGCATCTAGCACTACACATAGGTCATTGCATGCACAGGCAGGTCCATAAGCGTTTCCACAATGGCAGTTTTTGACGATTTTGCTTCTGTACACTACCACAGATTGTTAACCAGACAATTAGAGTTCAGTCTTTAATTCAAGCATGAATTAAAGGTTTACGCATTGGCAGTGTAGAAAAACGAGTAGATAATCATGAGGTCTGTGCTCTTATTTTATGTTAAGTTGAACTTGTATTTGGTTGATTGAACTCTCAATACGAGATCATAAATATGCCAGCACAAGTAACAAGGCCATCATTAGACCAAAATTTGTGGCCAATTATTCCCTTGTTATGAAAAACCTCTTCACAGCTGCTAGCTATGTCAAGAACATCATCAATAAATTTGTTATCAAAGTCTACAATCAAGAGATGCCTTCTTAAACAGAAATATTGATGGTTTACAACAGGGTTCAAACCACAGGTTACACTTAAGAACAGAAAGGCCACATTAGACTGTACCAAATTACATCTAAAATATTCTGTCTAGATTCTGAAATACATAAAACAAGGACAGAGGAAACCAATATTAACTTGTACTAAAATTATAGGAGGAGAAAAGTATGGCGAAGGAAAATAACAGTCAATTATTCACACATATTATATCAGCTGTCAAACATGGTGGAAGCAATGTTATGACATGAGTTTATAACGGAACAGTAGACAGACCCACAAACAAGTAAATTAAGTGTTCAGTATTAAATGCCTGCCAGATCATCTCAGCATTTGGTGAGGTTCTAGACTTCATCCATGAATGCAACATTTTTGTCCAAATTATTAAAATCAATCTTTAAATTAGTTTCTTCAGTTACCTTTGAGCTTCTGGAAATGGCATGTATAAAACCGTAATTCTTCTGCAGATAATACATTACTTTTGTTGCCCCCCCCCCCCCTTGAATTAAAGCTGAAGCTCTGCTCTTCAATTTCATCTTGAATACTTAATTTTTTCTGATACTGTGCAGAAGCAAAATTGCACAAAAAGGTCTCACAGTAACAAAAAAAACTTATAGACCTAAGTGTACTTTTGTATAATGAACTCTGCCCTTCTCTCTTTGCTCTCTCTTTTCCCTGCTGTGATCTCAGTTGGAGAGAGAAATAGATTCATTAAAACCACCCACACAGCATCAAATATAATTGGCTTCCCTGTTTCCTATCACTCTGACCTCATCAGCAAAGGCTTCAATCGGAAAGCACTTACACCCCATGCTGAACATCACTCACTTGGTTTCTTCTTACCATGTCTCCACTTGTTTTTATCTTGGAGGCAACTAAAACTAACCCACCAAACATCCATGGACCTGTGGGCTAAGGGAACTTACACAAAATGCAAACTATTTTTTTTAAATTTTCTTTTGAAAAAGAAAACTTTTCATTGGTTGTGGAATAGTTTTGATTACACAGCCACCAACATTAACTTCAAGTACACAGACAAAAGACATGCAATGTGGTGAAGCATCATGGATGTGCAGCTCACAAATCTGCAACAACTGTGTGATCCTGTCATGTTGTTGTGGACATATTTCCAGCACCTTGCTTAATCTAATTCACAACGAATTAAGGCAGTTCTGAAGGTTAAATCAGGTCCAGGCTCAAGGGCCTGGTATGCATACATTATGCTACTCATGGAGTTATTTTTTATTGTATTTCATGAGGTATTTGTACTAATTTCTTGGCAGTCAAAACATAATTTTGACAGATGCTAAGGGGGCACAATCCTTTCCTGAGAGTCTTTTTTTATGTCTGGCTCAAAAAATGGAGGCTTCATTTTGCAACTTACAGGACTTAAAGGATTTGCTTGTTTTGGTACATGATACCAAAGGACAACTTCAGAGGTCTCATGGAGTCCATGCCTTAGTGTCCAAAAGCTGTTTTGGGAGTAAGAGGTGGGGGGCCTTCACACTATTAGGTAGATGATAATGTTGCTGCTGAGTGTGTGAGTGAGTGTATCTATATAAAAATGCCCATTATAACGCCACAGTAGGGATGTGAGAAATACACAGCACGCACAAATGAATCAGTATTGTCCTCTCTGGTGATCCACTTGTATTTTATCATTTAATAAATGCTGTCATCATTACGTCTTTCAGCAGAATCGTTTGTTTCTCCTGTTGTGCTGATTTGCTTATTTTGTTCAGTAAAAGCACCTTGAATTCTTGATGTTCGTTGTGAATGAGATGTACCATGTAACTGGTTGGGTTTTTATGTGCCAAAGCTGTGAAAAAAAAAAAAAATTCCCCTTGAGGACAATTAGCTAAGTAGAATACAAATGGGGAAATTTGCATGTGCAAACACACACGACACACACACGACACACACAATTTATAAATAAAAGTGCCACTGTAGCTTTACAGAGCTAATTATAGCATGTTTTGATTGCTTTCAAGCTTAAATAGTGACTTCCCTGCCAATCTGTTCCGTTTCTGGCTACTGCTTCACAGCTGCAATACTAAGCCAATAGTTGCTTGTGGTCACTTATTTGGTTAAATCAGTAAGTGTGTGTGTAAAAACAGAAAGGATGTATTGGTGTGGATTCCAAATTTTAGTTCAGTGTTAAATGCTTTAAATTACCAAAGACAAAAATACCCGTGCTTTGTTCACCCCTTGATCTACTTTCCCGTACGTCTCTCTTTGTTTCTTTACCACTTCATATATTTATTTATTTTCTTTAACCTTCTTTAACTTTTGCTACCAATTGCGACAACCTGTATTTCACTCCACACTTGCCCATTTCCCCTTCCAGCTCTTATGTTTTCCCCCCTGTTAGCTGTCCTCCACTTGCTCTAAATCTCCATTCTCATCTCTGTCTATCTGTTTCTCTCTGGGGAAAACAGCGGGAAACAGCAACATATGGGATCCTTGTAAACAGATGAGAATTTCTGAATCAGATGGGGAAAACTGCAAGGAGATAAAGAATAAAGATTCACCAAATCTCTCTTGCATAGCGATCATCTTTTATATAGACACTGACTAAATGCATCATGTGATTTTTGTTTTCTCCTGCATGAATTAGGCTTTTGTTGCCATATGTTCTTTGTTACACAGTGAGTAAATGTATATTTTGTTCAATTCCCCCTTCAGTTGTCAGTGTTAAATATCAACAAATCTTTTGAAACCAAGATTATAATCAAACTTTGGTGTTATTCTTCTATCAAAGAGTAACACCAACCATGAATGATTTTAATTTTCATATCACTCACAAACCTGATTTGTTTTGTGATTGTATCTTATGATACTATTTGTGTGATTAAAATCTCTCCAAAAACAGAATAAAAGGTTGACATATTTATCTTCACTAGCCATTTTATTAGGCATTTCTCACTAGTTCAAGGTTGGACACCTTTTGCCTCCAGAACTGCTTTCATTCTTTGTGGCATAGATTCAGCTGGGTGCTCAGAGATTTTGATCCATACTGACATGATAATTTTCACATGTGCTGCAGATTTGTTGCCTGCATATATACGATGTAAATTTCCCATTTCCCCCACCTCCCAGTGATGCTCTATTGGATGGAGAATATTGAGTACAATTAACTCACTGTCATGTTCAAGAAACCAGTTAGAGATGATTTGAGCTTCATACCATGGTATGGTATCCTGCTGGAAGCAGCCATCAGTGGACTGCGGTCATAAATGGCTGGACATGGTAGCAGCAATTCTCAGGAGGGCTGCGGCATTCAAACAATGATCAGCTGGTACTAAGGGGCACTCTGTGCCAAGAAAACATAATTAGACCACCACCAGCTGCCTGAACTGTAGGATCCATGGATGAATACATGCTTTTTGCCATATTCTGATGATACCATCAGAGCAGCTTTCCTGTTCTTAGCTGACAGGAATGGTACCCAGTGTGGTCTTGTGCTACTTTAGCCCATGCGCTTCAAGGTTTGGTATGTTATGCTATCAGAGATGCTCTTCTGCAGTATTTGGTTGTAAAGAGTGGTTATTTGAGTTATTGCTCTTCTTACAAAGCCGTCTGGCTATTCTCCTCTAACCCCTGGAATCAATGAGACGTTTTCGCCCTGTACCTGCTGAGGAAAATGAAAAGAAATGAACCATGAATTGATCTAGATTAGCAGTTTCTTGATTTCTAAATCTGCTTTATGCCCCATTCTGATGCTCAGTTTAAGCATCACAATGTGGGTCATTTTGACCATATCTACATGCCTAAATGCATTGAGTTGCTGCCATGTGCTTGGTTGATTAGATATTTGGGTCAACAAACCCACTACCCACTGTACCCACTATAGCTGGTATCTCTGGGAAAGGCATCTGGGACCACTGGTTGCCATGATAACGCACTCACACCGAATCATAAGGTAAAAACAAAATCACTTTCATTCTGTTCATCCAGTTTTCTACCATAGAGTTGAACAAAGGCCCTCTCTGTGCATTGTTGCTGTATTGTCTTTACTAAAAAATGTTAAACTATTCCACTTCATTATTTATTCTGAAGAGCACAAATTCTGATTAAGTCAAAGGGAGGATTTGCCAATAGATTCAATTACTGCCACTGGATTGATGCGGAATGCCTCACGCAATGGAAATCTCAACCCCAAAATGCAAACCCAACCAATATGTCTCTCAGACTATTCTGAAGCAAAGTAATACCAAAGGTTTTTTAATTAGCAAGCTTTTAGACTGTAATGGACATGCTGTGGGCCAAATTAAGATAAATCTGTCTTTTGTGGGGTTTAAAGACAAACTACCCAGGGAAAAAGATTTTTTTCTTATTTTATGTGGACATGTTGTTTATGAGCTGCAGTCTTTATGTAGAGGTTACCCCTACACTGGCATTCTGATTAAGCAGCTAAACAGACACAAAAAATCTGTACATTTTCATTATTTTGCAATAAATTTTCCTGTGACACAATTAACTTGATCTTCAACTTATTATTATTATTATTATTATTATTGAAACAATAACTCTGATAACATCAATAATACTACTACTAATAATTCTTATTCTAATTACTTTTTACTATCATCTTCACTGTCTTGCTTTTTTTCACACTTGCTCTTTTTTTTTTTTTTTTTCACTCCCAGAAGGATAACGGTTCCTCATTTTTGTTGAGTAGTTTTTGTTGTTGTCATTAGATTTGTTTAAACAGAATTATGCATGTCACTTGCTACTGAAGTGAGTGAAGTCCAGTCAGGTCTCCTGAGGGAGGTTGTCATTGCAAACCTTGCACACTGCCACTGTTTTAGCATAAAGTTTGTCAGACCTCAGGGGGTCTGAGGCCCCAAGCAGATGCCAGCATTGCCCGGCACCAAAGGGCACCTTATTTTGTAACTCTGTGATCCAAAAGAACTCTGACAAAACACATGTTGCTCTATGCGGTGGCAGGGTTAAAGATGAAACAGAAGAAAAAATATAGAGGGAGGGAGAAGCACACATTGGTGGAGTTCAAACGTACTGAACCAAAAAGTCTGACAATAATTACATAGCAGATGCAGTAAAGTGCGACATATTAGTGGCATTTTAAAATGTCATTGTAGACGTCAGCTTGACTGACAGTCATCCTGACGTGGCATTTTACTTTAGAACCTGATTTGGCATGAGAGTTAAAAGAAGAGACTCTTCTTCTTGAAACTAAAGAACAGAAGGAATTATTGAATGAGGATGTCTGACTCTGCATTTTCACAACAACTTGATCTGATCCCACTTACATGTATTACATGATTTAATGTTGCCCTCACAGCTGCAATAAAAGAGAAAAAAATAACTTTGGGATGAACTCCATTTTTTTAGGACTTGTAGCCCTGGGATAGTGGTAGCAAGTGAATGACCTTTAAACGCCTGCATTTAGGTTTAGTGTTGAAGTGTTTTATGGTTTACTTAAACTGACTTGTGAAAATCTAAAAACATTGTACATACACTGGAATCTGGAACCTTATATGTGATATATGTAATGTACGTAACATAAATGTTACATACTGATGTGCTTATCCAGAGATGATTACGAACAAACTACTAGAATCTTTTGAGCAGAATTAACATTAACGGCAGCATATTTTTTTCGAGTGGTGTTAATGAGCATGCAGATTCTCACTGGATCAATGTGGCAGTTTGAGCAAGAAGGAAGGAGCTGCATAATGATGCAAAATGGTGAGTTTCCATCTGTCACACATCACATCTGTGTGGAAAGTTTCAGTGCTGTTTGATCTCACATACAAATGTCCTTGTCTTCTTCTGAAGATTCGTCTATGTGTTTGACTATTACGCTTTTATCATTTGAGCTATGGAAAATTGTGTATGTATGTTTGTAAATAAAAGAGTAACAGTGAAGACACTTTGACTCAACAATCTGAACATAAAGAGGTTCTTTTGAAGTAAAGGGAAAACATACTTGTAAAATATGGATAATAAACTAAAACCAGATGGGTTGTTTTTTTTTGTTTTTTTGTTTTTCATCACTGTGTGCTAGTGAAGTTCTGTGTTTTATTTGATCTTATTTGTTTTAGTTTACAGACTCTTTTGCATATACAGTTCTTGGGACACTTGGGTCAAATGCATCCAATTTTGTCTAACCTGACAGAAAACTTCTCACTACAGCCATAAATCTACTCTGTGGTATTCGTCTTTTCCTTTTGATGTCCAAACCATCTCAGGATAACTTTGTAACTTTGTCTCCAAACCACTTAACCAGAGTTGTCCCTCTGATATCCATCTGTCCATCATGGGAGGGCTGGAGCTCGTACAAGCTAACATGGGGCGAGAGACGGTTTACACCCTGAACAGGTTGCCAGACTATTGCAAAGGTTTAATTAAATTGTAAATTGGCTGTTTACATTATTGATCGATTGTGTATTTATGGAAATTTACCCATCAGGTGAACATGAAATTACTCACTACGAATATAACATGAGAGGTGTGTGTGTGTGTGTGTACGGGTTTCTACTATCCTGGTGGGGACCACAACCTGACATTTACTATCCTGGTGGAGACTTTCTGCACTGTGGGGACCCAAGTCCAGGTCCCCACGGGGTTGAAAGCAATTTTCACACTCAAAATGTGGTTTTAGTGTCAGGGTTACAATTAGGTTATGGTTAGGTTTAGGGTAAGGGTCAGGGTTAGGCATTCATTTTTGATGGTTAGGGTTAGGGTAAGCGGCTAGGGAAAGCATTATGTCAATGGGATGTCCCCACGAGGATAGCAAACCCGCACGTGTGTGTGTGTGTGTGTGTGTGTGTGTGTGCGCGCCTCCCCTCATCTATCCAGTAATCTGTATTCTTCTCCTTCTGCCTTGTTAGGCTTCAGATGAGAAAGCGGTGTCCAGAAAGTACCACTTAGTGGAATTGGATGTCTTACATTTCTCACACACATTCCTGTGTGCACATGCACACAACAGCTTCTGCTCCCCACCTTACAGACCTTTATTTACCTACACTTTGTCTTGTGTTAATGCATCTTTTTCCCAGAGCTCTAACGTTACATTCCACATTTTGTGTGTGCTCTGTTATTTGTCTAAAAACAGAAATTTGAATAACATGATATATTTATATCTCAATAGTTATATTTCAAATGAAAATACCTGGTAATTCTAAGCACAGATTTTTTTTAGAACAGGTGGATCACTTTTTATTCTTATTGTGTGTGTTTGTCACCCTGGAGGGGTTGTGTATTGTGTGTCTGCAAAATTACTTTTGCTTTACATGAACATATCTGTGTCTTTGTTGTTGTGTGGGGTTTTTTTTTTTTTTAATTCACTTCAAGAAATTGGTTAATTCACATTTATGGTCCTGGAATTTTCAATTTTATCCCATCACTCATAAAGAAAAGACAAAGTACCCTTCATCTTGGGCAGCAACCTTTCTAAGTGGCACATAGTTCATTATATTATGCTGAACTCATAGTACATGAGCAGTAGGTGGAATCTGTGTGAAAAATGCCTTTAGCCAAAACCTGCTTTCAACACTTTGATGGTCGAAGCTTGTCCTGTTAAAAGAAGAAAATAATTGGCTTTCTCCTGTTTTGTGCTTACAGTACACCAAAATGTGCAATGATGGTGTAAAAATGTAACCAAAAAGTGTCCCGTCATAAAATAACTCAATGTCCTTATTATATGGGTGTACATAATGACAAAAATTATCATTATTTTCTACTCTCAAAGATTTAAAAAAAAAAAACAACACATACTGGATTCTATTATGGACACTCTACAGAAGTCCAAGTCGTTGTTGTATGAAAAATCAAAAGGGACATAATCATCTGTGCAAGTTCTCTTTGTATTTGCTGTCATCAGTCATCTTTCTCTCATCTGAAACAAGACAACAAATGTATATCTCTTGATCGTTGTTGGTGCACTGCCCATCGTTGTATGCAAATAGTTTTATTTGGAATAGAAGGAAATCCCACTCTTATTCAGTGGAGTTAGGTTGTAGATAAATATATTGTTAGATTATAGCTAATGTGATTTATCCACTTTGAAATTTTTAGTTGTATTACCTTATATATTAGCCCTGTCAACACAATTTACAGATGGCCAGTGCTGGAAATGATCATGTCAAAGTTCGCCAAAGATAAACTCATGATGGGTACTTTGTGAAAGGCCTTATAAATTAATGATAGTCCATAATGCCAGTCACAATAAATGCTAATGTGACTATGAAACATCAACCTCTATAAAAGTTTTATAATTTTTTGTGCCATTGTCCAGTGGATTAATGTGGTTATTTATCATATCAAGGTCAGGTGAGCTTATTGTCTCATTCAACATCTACTTACTGTGTCAAACACCTTACCAGACAAGACCCAATGCCGAGATAGCTATACTTTTTGACATCTAACACTTCCTCTAGGTTCTGGCTCAGGAAAAGAATTCTTGTTTCCCTGCGGAGTGAGCTGTCATGTCATGCTGTCATGCTTTCCCAAAGGACTTAATGAATCATTCTTTGACTTGTCACTCACCTGGGACAAATTTGCCATTGGAGAAATGACTGAGAGTACATGCCCCAGAAACAACACCACATATGCAAACCTTTTCTCTTGGATAACAGTTTATTCCAGGAGGGAGAAAGAATAAAAGAGAGAATCATCTAACCTGGACATTTCTTCCAAGTCTTTCTGTTTTTCTTTATAGTAATTTAAAAATCAGACCAAGCTTGAGAATTCAAAAAGCTTCAAATGCAAACGGGTTTAGAAATGACCAAAATTAAAAGATTAGCCAAGAAAAAAAATGACATCTTTCACATTCAGGATTCATGTTTTCCCCTGTTTTCTACATCTTCAGTCATTCATATTTACTAATACACCTCAAAAAGTGAGAATATGTTGACAAACTTTTTTTTTTTTCATAATTTAATTAGGGGCGCGGTGATTAGCACTGTTGCCTCACAGCAAGATGGTCCTGAGTTCGATTCCATCACCTGACCGGGACCTTTCTGTGTGGAGTTTGCATGTTCTCCCCGTGTTTGCATGGGATCTCTCCGGGTACTCCGGCTTACTCCCACAGTCCAAGGATTTGTAGTTATTGGAGTTAGGTTAATTGCTCATTCTAAATTGCACAAAGGTGTGAGTGTGAATCTGAGTGCGAATGGTGGTCTGTCTCTATATGTTGGCCCTGCAACAGACTGGCAACCGGTCCACAGTGTACCCTGCCTCTCGCCCTATGGTGGCCAACCCTGAAAAGGATAAGCGGAAGAAAATGGATGGATGGATTTACTTAGGGTTGTAGCTCATGAAAATCAAAAATCCAGGTCAGGTGAGTTGTCTGGTCAACCAGCGATAAGAACACACAGCAAACCATTTGCAAATTTCACACTGGACTTCAAACACCTTGGATTCTTCATCTCTCCACTCTCCTCCAAAGTCCAGTTATAAGATGTGTACACTGTGGTCATAAAGGGATGGATATCAGCAACAATACTCAGGTAGTCTCTGGTGTTTAAATGGTACTCATTTCAAACATTGCACACTTTGAACTACGGGGTTCAAATTGTGCCAAGAAAATATCCTCAGCACCATTAAACCAAAACCAGTAACCTGAATTGACACCAGGCAGCATGGATGTTATTCTATTATTTTCTTGTTATTTCATGTTGCTTACACCAATGTTTGACCATACCATTCAAATACTACAGTGTTCTGTTGCAGAACTGAAAACTAATCAGAACAGATAACATTTTTTATTTTATTTTTTTTCCAATCGTATATATTTTCCAGTTTTGGTGTGAATTGT
The DNA here is from genome assembly GCF_036321145.2 of Pelmatolapia mariae. Classification (NCBI taxonomy): domain Eukaryota; kingdom Metazoa; phylum Chordata; class Actinopteri; order Cichliformes; family Cichlidae; genus Pelmatolapia; species Pelmatolapia mariae. Next base: position 2,949,709 of record NC_086238.1, on the reverse strand, counting down.
AGAATCAGTTTCCTTTTCTTAGCTGATAGGAATCACACATGGTGTTTTGTATCTGTAGTCCATTTGCTTAAAGGTTCAATATTTTATGTAATCGGAGATGATCTTCTTTTTATATACCTTGGTTGTCACAATTGGTTGTGTAAGTTACTATTGCCTTAATATCAGCCTGAAGGAGTCTGGCTGTTCTCCTGTGGCACCAGAAAACTGCCTCTCACTGGATATTTTCTCGCTTTTCTCTTCTTCTTCTTTTTTTTCTCTCTCTAAACCCTACAGATGGTTGTGTAGCAAAATAATAGGAGACCTGCAGTGTCATAAAAATCTCGAACCAGCCTGCCTGGCGCTAACAATCCCATTTAAAGTTACTTGGATCACCTTTCGTTGATGCTTGGTTTAAACTTCAGCAGATCATCTTTACCATTTCTGCATGCCTAAATGCACTGAGTTGTGGCCATGTGATTAACAAGTTTGCTTAAATATTAAGTCTAGCAGACATTCCCATTCATTTTGGTTTGAGAGGCACAGGCTGGTGAAGCCAGAGAGAAGTGATTAAAGAATATAACAAGACAAAGGTTTAATTAATTTAATGAATGGGGTGTACTTGTTAGAAATTAGGTCTATGTGCATGATGGAGAGGCATGATATAAACGTTGATCTCTGTCAAAAACAAAAGAGTTCTGAAATTAGATTGTGTATCATTTAAGAACTTAGTCAATTTTTGAAAAATACCAGTGTTTTGCTTTTTGTGAAAAGAAGATGCACTGAAAGAAAGGCACATCCAGTTATTACACGCTCCTAATTTACCATTAAATCATTTAGGACAGGACTCACCAACTGTTCCCTAGGAGCCAACATGTCCAAGTCCTCAGCTAAAATATATACATTTGTATTTATACAGATTTGTGATAAGAAAACAAATAATCTGAAGAGGCTTGGTTAACATAAGGATGTTTGTTAGGGGCGTTAATTAACTGTATCATGACTTATCATGATATGTGACATAGCTATATTATATCAAGTGAATGTATTATGGACAGTTGTGAACAGTTATAAACATTTGACCTACTAGCATTGTAAACATATGTCATTGTGAGCAGGGTGGCATGCCTTTTTGTTTAAATCTGCTACATCTAAAGTATTTTAGCACATTATTCTGTATTAATATTGCCTTTCCTCTCCAGAAATAGCATAAAAGCTAAATTTGAAGTCATAAGTGAGCTTTCACTGGAGGCCACGAAATAGACCATCTTCAATCATTGTAGGAGGGTTTCCCAAAAACCCTATTTAGAGCACTCTATAATGACTTTTTTTGTTTAAATGTTGTTTTTGCTGCTTTGCCTCCATTTCTCAAGCAGCCTTCCAGCTAATAGTTTTCCCCATCTGCCATTATCTCATAATGCTTCCCACCATGAATGGTTCATCAACAGAAAGGCCTGAAATGCCAAACAAAACACATTTTCGCATCCAAGCAACAAGAGTAAATTACTGAGTTTATATGGGGATACATATTAATTAATTTAGCGCTCATTTAAGGTCATCAAGAGTAATGAAAGGCACTATTAGTTTTATGACTGCACAGTCTATGACAATTGATGTCGTTATTTTAATTTCCCACAGATACACAGCATACTGACATGATGTGCATACACAAAGCAATGTTAAGAGAATGAAGACAGAACATTATTAAATGATTCCACTTTTTTTTTTTTTTTAAATAAAACTGCAACTAACAAGAGACAAAAAGCCTTAATCTTCATTTACTAATTAGTTATAGGATGTGGAACATGTTAGTTAAGTTTTAATTTTTTTTGCCACAGTCACTTTTCCCGACATCATCTGGTGAATAATTGTTAGTCAACATCCAAAATCCATTTTTAAAGAAGCAGAAGTGGTGCATATAATGCTTCTAAATTAAGTTTTAGGACTTTTTTGCTGGTTGGTGCGTTGGCTGATGGGTGGGGTTCTTCATTTGGAAAAGTGGCATCAGCTTTGCCAAGTCTTAAAAGCCTAGTTTACCCTGAGGTCCAGGCTATTTTTTCCCCCAACATTTAGTCTCACTTTTCAAGTGTTCAGAGTGCAACAGAGTTCATATATCTTTAACTTTTCGTCTTCAGTTTAATAATGTTTGTGGAAGTTTGTTCACAGCCATCACTGCTTAAATAAGCTTTTTTGATCAAAAGTTACTACAGTGAACAAGAATATATGATTAGGTAGAATAAAACACAGAGAGACTATCTAACCTGAAACACGAGATGTCAACATATTGAAATCAATGCTCTATATAGGAGAAAAAAGAGGATTATACTTCAGTATGCCTTCAGCAGAATTTCTTCTTCTTTACTTTAGAAGCTTAACTTGCAAACAGTTTGCCCTTCTGAACTTTTAAATGAGGCACTTGGGAACTTAAACAGAGCTCATTTACAACCTGTTTGATTAATTAAAGTTAAGCTTTGACAAAATGACTGAAAGCTCAGTTCAGTTGGTAACCTCATTATCCCAGAGCACACACAGGAGGCAGTGGGTGTATAGGTGAGCAGACAGAATTACACAAAGGGAAATGGGGAGACAATAGAAACAAATCAGACAGACAGAGGCAAATAATTAGATGGAGAATGTAAATGAGAAGCAGAGGAGAATATTCAAGGGTATAAACTTTGGTACAGTACAAGAATTTTGGCATCGTCTTGCTTTAGAAAAACTTGAATGGTTAGATAAAGAATGTAATATAAGTGATGAGCAATCTGAAAATTTGTGGTCAAAATGACTGTTGTTTTTTTAGCAAATACAAAGCGTGAAAATAATAAACAGCAAGTTTGAGGGTGAAAAATGAAAATTGGACATTGTTGAGATATGTTGTTCTCTTTTCACCTAAGAAATTAACTTCACCAACCAAACCATTCAGTGATGCAGCAAATTCTGGATTTGAAAGCGTACTAACAAGATAACTTTACAAAATCTATAAATAAGACAGATATAATATGTTATTGTGGCATACTGAAGAAATCATAAGGGATGGAGGTAATTATGAAAATGTATTAACTGTGAAACTTACGACATCTATATATAATAATAAAATTGCTGTTCAAATGGCACCTAATTAAAGTCATGTTTACAAAAAAGTATATCTAAAGTGCTGAAACTAGACACTGTCTATTTTTCCATAAGCTGCAGAGAGAACAGTGTTTGTAGTCTGCAGCTGTTTATTCATTTATTTTCCTCCCTGCTCACCTCTACTTGCACCAAGATGGTATCGCTGCAGAATCTCATTACTAATTCTACAGCAGCACGAGAAAATCATTACTTTGTGAATTTGGGTGTTGTGCATCCTTGTTTGTGTTCTTATTTGCCCCATAAAAATATCTTGTGTGCCTATGCAGCACTCTGTGTGTTTACAGTGAAAACAGCTTGCAGGTCTCACAAAAACCCTACTACCTGTACTTTGTTGTCTTTGCTTTCCAGAAAAAAACACCTTCAGTGTTAATTGGCTACTGATTTTATTGAGATGGTCATAAACTGTACATAGTATATAATAATAAGAAAAAACAATGTTTCTATGAACAAATCCATTCATTTTTCACTTTCCAGTGGTAATGTAATGTTATGCATGTTAGCAAGATATCGACGCAGGCATTGCAGTGCCTTCTTTGTCACTAACCCCACCCACTTAGGGTTTAAATGTATTTTAGGAAAAGTCAGATTCATGTAAATGCATTAGCTTGAGATATTGTTCATTTTTTGCACTTTGGAGAACTTTAGTCTAACACCAGACCTTGTGTTTTAAAAACCCAGCCAGTGCCGTTATGTGAAGGCTTAATTGCGTATATTAAATAAAAAGGCAGCAATCTACCCATGTGACTAAAATGGGTGAACCTTTTTAGGCTACATTTCTATTGCATCAGATTTGTTTGTTTGGGAATTTTTAGAACAGCCTCAATAACATCCGCTGCACAAATTATTGTCTAATTTAAGCATTTTAATTAAAATTTCATTGTTGACAGTTTTGCAGGACATGTTTTGCCTGTTTAATCAAATGGACAAAATGTTTTTGATCTCAGAGTGGAGTGATGCCAAAACCATTAACATAGATCCAGAAAAATACTTTAAATCCACTACACACTCATAAAATAAACTACACCTTCAAGAAAGCACAAGAGGACACCTTCCCCACGCCAAACTAGAACACAGCACTTCACAGTTTTGATATATTAAAGGTGAACATGGCACTGATGATGAGTTGGATAACTGCCTCATGGTTGAATACACTGTAGGTGTGGATTACATCAAACTTTAAAACTAGAAACAAGAAACTTTATCAAGAGCACTGTTTATAGCCGGCTGAATAACTATTACACCCCACACCAGTATCCACCCTTCTCTTAAACAGGCACTGAATCACTCTGAAAGTCTGAACGTATAAGAAAACACACTCTCCCTAATCCAAATAAAACCCATGTAATATAGATTAGCTCGTGTGGGTGGATTTATTGTGACTCTGTGTATTGTGTCTACAGGGCAGAAATTCTAAAATTACTTGCAATTTTCTTCTTGGCAGCTTCAGTTATTAGTTGAAGCAATGTCCACTCACTGAAGTCCTCACTCCTTTCTCCCTCCAGCATTTTGATATGAGCCTGTCTTCTTTCCCCTGCCAACTTCTGTCAAAAAAAAAAAAAACAACCTTGGACTGAGATCCTGTAAGAAAAAAAGTCTAAAAGTAAATTGTGCAAGCAGCTTATGAGAACCCATTAGTGATAGTGGCCTCTAGTGGCTTCTAACACAAGAAAGAGGAGTTTGGGGTTGCAGTGGACAAAACACTGCCACTATTCAATTGTTGTGTCGCATTGAAATGCTGCTTATAATTGTGTCTTTTAACAGATTTCCCGTAAACCTAATAAAGTTGCATTTGTGCCTTAATCAGTGTAAGGACAAACTGCCCACTGTTGGGGAAAAAACTCACTGTTTTGCAAGTAGAGTTCTATTGAGAAAAAATATATTAAACTGAAATTTGATGTGAAGACTTCAAAAATGCCAAAAACTCGATGAAATATGTTAGAAATGAAAAGTAGGCATGCATTTTCTTTTAGAACTAGTAAACATAGAGGAGAAATTGACAAAAAAAACCTTTAAGAAGTCAATTTAAAACTTGAAAGTGAAAAATATAAAAATAATGTAACATTCTGCATTAATATAATGAGCAACATATACTGTAAATCATCTCATGTATTTAAAACTGTAATAAACAAATACTTTTAACTCCTTTTGCTAGTTCCTGTTAACCACAAAATTATCCAACAGGAAAGCAAGCTATTGATATATAGAAAAGCGTCTTACATTAGAATTCATTTGAGCCTATTGGTACAAATGTGACAGCCTTTCCTGCCTTCCACTTCTCGACATTTATTTCCAGTTCTGTTTCTAGTGTCCATATATGGTGTTGGGTTTAAGAAAGAAAAATAGTCAAAAAATAGTCAAGCTATTATTTTTCAAGTTATGTTAATTTTAAAATTAAAATGCAATTTAAAAAAAAAAGTAAATGTGAGATTATATAAACTGGAAAGAAGACTTTCCCCTCTGAAATAAGAAGCCCCAGTCTGAATCACTATTACTAGATACTATTGCCAAAGTATATCAGTAACAGAATTTGACAGAAATGAAAGAATATCAGCAGCAACTTGACAACTCTGGCAGATGAGTGTTCATAGCTGCTGGAAAGCAGAGCCCCTACAGACAGAAGTAGCACAAGCTCTAAGGAGTGCTTTAGCCAGAGGGGCAAGCATGGGACATTTTTTCTTCTTCACGAGAAAGAAAGGTATTTCTTGTCTGCACGTCAGTCTTTTTCCTGTCACTTAGACTGACCTGGATCCACAGCAGTGGAGTGATTTTCACTATTGTCATTTTCTTTGCAGTAAGTTTGTGCAGTTCAGCTTCAATTGTACCACCCAGGCTGAAGATTCTTGATTTTCCGATGAATTTTTCACCTGCGATATCGGCTGCGCTCACCCCTGTTTCCATCATAGTGACACAGAATCACTGTAGGCAGTCATGGCTCAGCTGCTCTGATGTTTGCTCTCCAGAGGTTTCACAGTGTGTAAGGTCATGATGTCGAGATGTGCTGGCTGTTGCTTGGAAACTGCAAGTTTTTGCAGATCCTTGGTCTGAGTCTGTAACAGCATTCTGACACTGGATTGTTTTGCTGTTCATCTGACATTCTCAGACATTTGCATAACTCTGAGCTAAAAGGAAACAGAGACATGGTCCAGGGTGGAGCTATGGAAAAGAAAAGAGAAGACAGTTGTATACTTTAAAATATTTGGGGGCATGTACCTTCTGCATTTTACCCACATCTGCATGTGTTGATTGGGGTAAAATTATTAGTGACAGATCTAGAAAAGGCTTTGGGTGAATATTTCTTTACGCCTGGGCATTCATCATGCCTGCCATGTCTCTATTCTCATACCTTCCCACACACAAACTGTTACACACTCCACATGCTGTGTGGCCTACACCTAGAACAAGACGTTGTTGTATAGCAGAGCAAAAACATACATTATAAAATGGAGAGCCCTTTTAGCCTGTGCATACTTTAATCTCCATAGTGAATACATATGGTCAAAACAAGTCATGCTGCCTGTAACAGTGATGGCACTGATTTGAAAGCTTCGCGAGATGAAGGAGAGATGGCAACATCAGAGAAGATGATTAGAAATGACAATGATGAGAGGATGGGGAACAAAGGACACAAGAGGAGAACGAGAAGAAGAGAAAACGTTGATAAGCAAAACAAGCCTTATAATTGTGTGTGTGTGTGTGTGTGCGCGCGCGCGTTTGTGTCTATGTGAGTGGGTGGATAAAGAAGAAGAGGGCTTCTGGTTGTGAGAACTAATATAACTTGAGAAATTGGCAGTAATTCAGTTATACTGTATTTATTTAGCACACATTTTCAAATTTACAAGAATTTCCTGAAGGCATTTTATATTGTAAAAAAGACCCTTTAGTATTAGAGTGCAAACAATCACATGACCCCCTGTGAGCAGTGGTGGTAAAGAAAAACAGCCATAAAGATGGACGAGACCTGCAGCAGAAATTGTTAAGGACATGTATGCAGTTCATGCTCCTTTAAAGCATTTCAGTGAGGATTTCAACATATATAAAAGTTTGTTAATGCATTTCTGCATCTACTCCAAGATTATAACCAGAGATACCAAGATTTTCACAGAACAAGATAGTCAACTGAAGCAGAATGTCTACATCTGGAACTGGAGGTCTCTTCTTTCCACAGTTTAATCGATCTGGCATAAATAAATGTAACCTTCTGATTTTGGGCTCGCCTTTGCCTGTTTGATTATTTGTGTATGAATGCAGTATGTATACTGACATTGTGATGAAGCGGAAGAGGTCCTGAATACAAGCTTGCCAAGTTGAAGATGAATGTAATTGTGGTCAGTTATCAAAGAGGGTCCCAAGTAAAACTAATTGCCATTAAGGTGGCAGCTCTGGTTATGTTTTAAATGATTAAATGTTTTAAATGATATAAATAGATAGATATACAATTTTCATCCAATTATCTATCAAGTATTTTTTTTAAGTTGTCAACCCTTTTCCAAACTTTTTCTAGCTTTCCAGATGGTTTAGTATAACAAACCATCTGGCTTGTCAGGTTGCGTGTGCATATGTCCTCATTACTGTACCTTTTCAGGATTATAGCTGTATATTTAACAGTTTCCCCTCTCTTTTTGTCTGTCATAAGCTCTCTGAATGTGTTTCACTAGCTCATTGTTGCAGCCTTCATGTCCTGATGCTTCTACATTCACTATCATGCTCATCTGCCTTCTGTGCGTGACAGCTTAAACACGGACCATTTCCCTAACACCTTTAAATTCCTAATCTTTCCTCGTGATGTGTTAAATAAAACATTTAAAAACTACAGCGTAGTATTATTACAGGGCAGGCCACCTAATAGCTACAGTTTTTCGTGCATACAAATGTTGGCCATTAAATTGGGCTTTGTTTGGTTACCTACACATGTAATGAAATTACACTTATCATAATATACATAGCAGTAAGCTCACTGTGACGAAGTATAATTACTTTTTTTCTCTCTCTTTTGCTTTTTTGGTTAATATTCATTTCTTTTTGTTTGTCACATTTATTTTGGCTTCTGTTAGTTTGAGTTTTTCCTCATTATTTGAGTCTTACATAACTTGAGTCTTAGTTCTGTTACTTTTATTGGGTTACTTTTGTTTGTTTTTTGGTTTCAAGATTTAGATTTTGTGTTTTGGGGATTATTAACATTTGATTCCATGTAATTAGTGTATTCTTGCCTCCCTTGTACATTCATGCATTGCCTCGTCAAGTCTTTGTCTCTGTCAGTGATTCTATGTGTAGTTGTTTCCGGTTTTATTTTGACAGTCACTTGTCTCTATTGCCTTGTATTTAGTTTTACTTTCTTTGTCTTTTCTTTTGATTAGTTTCAGCTGTTCTTAGTTTCCCACCTGTTTCTTTTCCCCTTGATTGCCTTCAGAATATCTTCAGGTTTAGTGTATAGCCTCAGTTTGCCTTTGTCTCTTGTTAGAGTGTCTGTTTAATGTCTTTTTGCGTTTGTTCCCCTTGTGTGCCACATGTTTCTGCCCAAGAGTTTGGATTTTGCCATTTGTATGCCTGTGTGTCTTTTCCTGTCTTTGTTCATGGAATTTTGACCTAATTAAGTCCTGCATTTGGGCCCTTCTTTTCTATCCCTGATACCTTGAGCTATTTTTTTTTTATTAAACAATCGTAGCAAAAAATAGAAATAACTGAAAAATGAGCAGAGTTTTAAATTAACTCAGTTGTTTTTACATTAAAAAAAATACCCCCACAGTGATGATTCTTTACAAATTATGTTCACCTTAATGTTGACAAGTTTTACCAGTTATGGGAAAAAAATGGTAATCTATGTAGTACCCTGTATTGACAGTGTTTAACGATTATCTGCTGAACTGGTTGTACCAGTGTTGTCATGGTGTTGTCAGTCCAATACCATTCTGTAAATCTACAACAAAATGGTATTTCATCTAGCAAAACCATTTTAAAAATTCCACTTCTTAAATGTATTTGTCTATGATACATTTGTCACACCTGCCACATAAACATGAGCTGAACTCATCACAGGGAAGGAATCCCACTGTTTTACATTTAATATAGTCTTGTAGTACTGTAGGAAATAATCCCATCTAAGCTGTTGGCTTCTAAGGTTGTCATCACTACTTCTTTAGTGACTGAGTGTACTCAGAGATTCGTATACACTTATCACAAATCCCTGGTATTCATTTTCTACCTGTCATCACACAGACAATGCAAAATGATGCACACATGCACAGTAACATGAAGTATGCAGTAGACAGAAGTAATTTTGCTGTATATAATGTATAATACGTCCCACATTATACAATGCATGCACTACATACACACTGCAGAACACACAAACATAGATCACAGCGGCCGATTTTGTTGTTTATGCACGATAGGACCAACAGCACAAACATATACATTTATTTTCACAGCTGACAGAGTCGGTCTCATTCTCATACATCACAGCAATATGCTTAGCCTGTCAGCGTCTTTGGTCAATGTGCACATTCACAGAAAACACATCAGAAACACACAAGCCATTTTCAAGCCATTTGCATATCTTCACAGATGCAAACAGAATACTGCACTAGCTTCTGCCACGTTTTGTTAGCAAGAATGCAGGTCCCTGTAGAGCAATGTGATCCTTACTATATAATGCTGGATTCTGCATTACAAGGCACAAATGATACCCCTGTATTTCTGTCACTTTGCGCAAACTGAATCTACTGAAAACTAGACACTGAATATATAGAGAGTTGTAGACAAGCAACCATGCGTCTCTTATACCATACCTTGGTTTTATATGGGTCACTTCAATAAAGTTGTATGTCTCTTACCATTCACGGTGCCTACCCACTTTTTCTGCTTATTATAAAAAAACCAGAACAACCAGGTCTTCAATCTGTCAGAAAATACATGACTATCTGTCTTTAGCCTGTGGCTAGTTTTACTCTTCTTAGACATGGACTTGGCCTCTGCTCTGTAGAGTTAATGCTACAGTTGTTTAAGCTGACGCTGATCTAAGTGAGATTATGATACCATAACATCCACTGTGACCATGATACTAATGTAAAACCTTTCATGGGTAGAAAGATGAAAACGATAAGAAACGCAGGGAGAGAAAGTGAATTCCTAGTACTGAAAATCTTTTTACTTTCACTTGTTGCTTGATAAGGTAAATGTAAAACAAACAAAAACACAAAAAAGCAAACTCATTTAAATGAATGAATTCTTGAATCTAAAGCTCAATAAGCCATCAACTATGCGTATTTTCCCAAATAAGTTGTTCCTTTGATGGTTTTAAAAATGCACTTGTAGCAATGTTTGTAAGTATTTTAGGACTCCCATATTTTGAGTTTTAATATAGATTAATTTCTGTCTGCAAAAAATGAAACAATTACTAGAAATCAGAGATTTTACAAGTTATGCCCACCATATTCTATTGTATAAGAGGATTTAGTTTGACAACTAGCAGGCTTAGGTTAAATTGACCAGAAGGCTGATTGCTTGTGTGTGGGAGGTAATCTGTTGGTGCAGACTTTACTGAGCGCAAAGCCCTCTGCTCCTGAATTAGTCAGATTTCTATTTTTCAAGCTTTTCTGCCCCTGTTGTCTGAGAAATCTCCTCCTGTGGCCTTTGCTCCATCAAATATTTGTTTCTTGATATTAAATTCCTCCTGGGTAAGAGTTTCATCAACTGGAACTCATTTTCACTGTTTGGAAGAAGTCTTTGCAGCAGAGTGTTCCTTTTCTGCTTTCACTGTCTGCCTATATAAAAGTTTAATTTGCTATAAGTTTGATGTGGCAGTTTCTTACACACTCTGAGTACGGATGCTGATATTACCAAAACCACAACAGATATCACATTATATATTCCGACTTGTGGTGTACATTTTACATTCTGGAGAAGTTCTACAAGTTTGTCTCTGCAAATACTTGACAGGAATGGGGTGAAACTGTTTTGATGTCCTGTGTAGTCCTGGTAATGTGAAGGAATAGCAGTAAACACATGCAGTCTTAAATGGCAAGTTTGGTTATAACCTATGCATGTTCAAAATGCTTCACATATAGATCTTTAGAGGCATAGCTTGACATTTATTAATGTTCTTTTAATGACCAGTAAAATCGTTGTTTAATGTCTGAATTTGAAAAAGTATTAAAAAGTAATAGATTCTGAAAGCATTTACACACAAAAAAAGTGATAATAGTCTGAGAACTAATAGATTTAAAAAAGTAATCAGGTGGGAAGAAATGAAGTACAAATACTTTGTTAGGCACACAAATACTTTGTTACTTTGTTAAGTAACAAATTACAAATACTTTTTACTGTACTTAAGAAGAATTTTCAGGCATCTGTACTTTTTTTCTGAATACATTTTCTTTTTACTCCCTACATTTAAAAAATATATATATCTGTACTTTCTACTCCTTAGATTTTCAAAACAGGCTCATTACATTTGCATTAACGCATTTGGGAGGAGTTATTATTTCATCACTGCGAGCCTTCAAACATCAAACCGATTTAAGCCTAAACAGTAACACATGAAAAAAAAAAACCTGCTCATTTATTAATCACCAGGGGCACCGGAACCAGGTTGCAATACTTCAACATCTAGCAACATCTAGGAATGAAGATAAAGGTAGTAACTTTTTTTAAGTGGCAGGTAATTTCAAATGCAGCTATCAGCTCAACAAACATCAGCAAACACACAAACTGTTTGTGGTCCAGCGTCTGTATTTCACTGGGAGAGAATAGAAAAAGAGCTAATTTCACTCAGAGATGGAGGAAGATAAGAAAGAGGACAGGAGAGGAAGAAGAGAGGTTAGATTTAAAGGTTAGGATGCTCAGTGGGATTTGAAAAACTGGAAGTTTAAAGTTTACATGTAAGTCCTCATGTTTTTAAATCAGATGTTGGGTCTGTACATGTTACATTCTGTTTTTTTTCACATTGTGAAACATGCAAATCAAACTCAAGTAGACTGTGTTATTTAAAGGGTGCCTGAAAATGGTCTGCACGTTATTGCAGGATAAACGGGTTAGTTTGCTGTACTGTGATGGATTTAAAGTAAAGAACAGTGTGTGACTGGTGCACAGCGGCTGTGGTTTCATTGTCAGAGTAAGCTTACATCAAGTGTAGCAGAGATTCATATGAATTTTACCTGATGATGCTGAGATCCATTCATTGAATTCCACATTCATTCCAACTTTATACCATCTAGAAAAAAGACAGCATAAACAGTGTACTGTCAGTGTAATGGATGGAAACAGCCAGCACATCTTATGAAACATCTACTGACATCTGGTTGAACTCAGTTGTGTACATCCACAAAAAGCAGCAGCTTTTCCCCACTATGAGTCATTACAACCAATTTTAGGGTTCCCCCACCTGCTGAATCCCACTTTAACCCCTGACTGTACACACTGTTCTTTTTAGAGGCAAAGTCACCCTCAGGCAACAGAAAATAAGTTTGTTTTTTGTTGTTGTTGTTGTTTTTTTTTTTTTCTCTTCAGATTCCTGAGCAACAGTCTGGTTCTTTTCCTCCTTGACACCAGTAAGATGCTTCTGATGTTTGTCTCTGATTGAGGAGTGGCTCGGTATTAAGAATGCAACAGCTGTAGCCCGTAGCCCCTTTCTTCAACATGTCTGTGTGTGGTGGTTCGTGATGTACTGACAGGAGTCTCAGTTCACTCTCCCAATTGACCTTTCCATTAATTTCTATTAACATGCTTTGGTTTAGCACTCTTAACAGCCAATCCTTTTAGTAATGAACTTCTATGGCATACTTTCCTTTTGGAAAGTGTCGGCAATCATCATCGGGACAACTAGGAAGTCGGCAGTCTTTCCCATGATTATGACTGAAGTAGCCTGAGATACTGTGAGAGGTATTGTTTATACTGTCTGAATAGTAATTTACTCAGAGTTAACTCAGAACCTTGAAATTAAATATACTAATAATTTGAGATGCCGGATTGTGGATTTTTATAAGCCAATTTAAAAAATTACAACAAAAAAGGTTAAAATGTTTTACTTTAAGTTATTAATATAGAATATATTAAAGTTATTCTTTTCAAATCAAATTGGGGAAAAAAAAACAACTTTTGCAATATTTTCATTTTTGAAATGCACGTGCACATGGTCAGGAACTCTTCAATATAGTTTTTACTTATTCTAATTTACTAATATCCAGATAAAATAACATTTCGTGTAGTCTTCACAAAAAAGGAGGGATACTGAAGCTCATGGAGCTCAAGACAACCTTGCAGAGCATCTAAAATGTTATGCTAATCTAAGACCACAAGATTTTAGAAATCCTCAGCAGCATCTCCTGTATCACAGTTGCGTAAGCAAAAATATTGTGGCACAATCACTACAAAATCTGACAAAGACATTTCGAGTAAGTACTCACTCAACCCTCACAGGCACAGATGAAGAAAGGAATCAAACCAAAAACATGTTATTGTTTGCATCCCAGTTCTCACAGGTCCAACTCCTCCCTGGCTCTCGCTTGCTGTCACTCACTGACACTCTCAAGGCTTGTCCTAGAGCTGCTCAAACTAGATGAGAAAATTTCATACATGCCAGAGAATATCACGCACTTAAGGCTCACAGAGGGTGTGTGTGAATGCATGACTGAGTGCTCTAACCTAAGGAACATCAGTTGCTCGAACGGGCAATGATGTGGATGTTGCCATGTTCTGGGGGATTTGTTAGAGATCAAACTTTTCTCTTTTGACAATTTAATATCAACTGCAGTAAGTGGAAGGGGGATGAGGAGAAAACGTGTCTGTCACTATGAACTCTAACATAATCACCATCAGTGTTTCGTGTCAGGGTGGTTTGTTCTCTATACTGTGACATGGTATGAGAAAACATGAACGCTTCACACACACAACACACACACACACACACACACACACACACACACACACACACACACACACAACATACACACATGTACACCCACACTGTTTGACACCATGTTAACAACACTGTCATGCAATCTGTAGCCTGTGTTTGTGTGTGTGCGTGAGAAGCTCCTCTCCTATAACTAGCAGCAACTGTGACAAGCCAGAGTTATTCAGCTCAAACCTCTAGCCTTTGGCATTGTGTGGTGCTGGTGCAGGGAGGGGCGTGGGGAAACGTGTGGGGATGGGGGAGGGGGCATGCAATGACTCAGTGAATTGGTGTGTGTGATTTCCCACAGTAAATCCTTTGTCTCATCTGTCTGACAGATGCAGATTTTAATCTGCTCCCTTCATTCCACTTCTCTGAACCTGTTTTTCTTTCATCACACTTCCATTCAATTTGGGTTTCATTTAATATACCATGCCGTTTTCCAGGAAATGACAACAAAAACATCAAGCTCAGCAGAAAATTTAAATTTCCTTATAGCAGAGTCTTAATGTGATAGATTGTAATTATTAAACGGTATTGCTATCTTTGTTTTCCCTTTGTCCTACAGCTAATTAATGATGAGCTTCCCTCATTATTGTCTCAATGATCCCTCTTGTCTACCTATATTGCTTCTATATATCACATTGTTCTTTTTCTCCCACAATATAAATCCTTGCTGCATGCCACCCACCCTTCCTTTGCTTCACCTTTATCCCCTTCTCTCTTTGCTGTCACTGATCCCTCTGCATGTGGCCACAAGGTCAAATATGTGCTGCTGAGCTGCAAAACACACACACGGATGAGAGTGTGAGCCAAAGACAATAGTATAGCTATCACACAAAGAAAAATACTTTGCTAGTTTTAAGAAATCCGACACTTTCTTTCTGAGGTATTGAGGTTAAGCTAAGCGATAAGAAGCTGAAAGGAAGGTCAGAGGTTGAGCTATGAGAAAGCCACCTACTCTCACAGCGCAGCAGATGCCAAAAGAAAAGCATTTGCTGCAGTATTAAATTAAATCACTGCAACCCTGCCATAAGTTCAGAAAGGTCACCATACATTTTAGAGACACAAAAATGTATATTGCCTAGCAGTAACATTTTAGTGCACACTTTGATCAATGTATATTGTTCTTCAGGTTGTAATGTGGAGTAGTTAAAACTGGACTCATCCTGGATTTTATGTCAATAGGTGTTCTGTCCTTATTGTGCGTCCCTTTGCCCAACTTGACAGACAGCTAGCGGTTTCAATGAACATAGGAGGCGGAAGTAAGTTTGAGGCTTTTTACTTCGTCAGTAGTTCAATGATTGACATCCTTTTCTTCCCGTAAAAAAGCAATAACTCTCCAAGGCAGAAATGTTTTAAAGAGCATTTAAGGCGACAAACAGCATATTCTGCAGGCTAACAAGCGACCAGCTTCCTGTTTCCTCTACCCACAGAAAAACCCCACCAAAATATAAGCTTGTGAGTATTCCCACTATGACCAGCAGAGGGTGCTGAAGAGAAAGAACCTATGCATGTCATAACAATAGGCCTGACAGTCATGTACAAAAGAAGTTTTCACAGGACTTTATGCAGTTTTATGAAAAGAACAACTTCCCCATGCTTATTATTCCAGTGTGGTATCTGGTGACTGATAGGGCATTTGTATTGATACTGTGAACTTATTTCTACTGGTGAGTCTTACCTTTTAAAGGTGTTTGGCTGTGTCCGACCTTACATCTTCATCATGGTTCCTGCTGGCCTTTGGGATACCCAGGTATTTGTTAGCTCAGACTGAACTATACCGCTATTGGGTAACCCCATCGCTTCAGTTGTGTCACCTTTCCACTGTTTTGCAACCATTCAGCCAATCTGAACGACTTCCCCATGATTGATCCTGGTGAAGTGGATCAATGAGTCGATGTCTCACTCATTTCCAAAGCTTGATATCATCCACATACAAGAGGTCACTGATGGTCACTGTTACTGCTGAGATTTAGGTTGTTCAAGAGACCGAGGTCATGTAATAATTCACTTTACTTAATTTTATATGTATTTCAGTCAACAGTTAATTCTACCCAGTGTTTGCTGAGAAAAAACAGGCTTGCAAAATCGCATTGGTATCACTCATTGCCTGTGTTACACTAAATATGTCAAACATCTTAAGATCACGTGTTTTAAGTATTTTAGGGACATAAAATGTCACCACCAAAACCATCCTGGCACCTACAGGTGATGACAGTTTCAGGCAGCCTCTCACTGAGTTGAGTGTAGTCTGTAATGAGATAATAATATTGAGCTATTTTTCCACATCTCATTAATCTGCTGCTGACAGGACTCATGAGCAGATGGCTTTTTATGAGGTTGGTTATTTCCCAGAGGTCCTGGTCATATTGACTGTAGCAGGACATGACATTCCTTTTATCACAGTCTTAATCTGTATATTTATATGTAACATTTCTAATTAAGAATAATACTAATATTTCAGCTCCCCACTTCAGAGCATTAATACATGCAACAGACATTAAGGTAAGAAAATGCCTGAAATATTTTTAATCTTTAATTAACGTCTTCTGATTATTGCAAGGAGCCAGAGTAGACAACTGTTGTCATGTGCCAGGTTACACTGCTTGTCAAAATGGCTTTTCCAGTGTGGCCTTTTTTATTCAACAAGTATAAGCTTAAAGGGAATAGCACCATCACTACTGGGAACATTTTTCACAAGTAGTATCCAATAATGCACAGTTGTTTTCTTTATTGTTTGGATACATATTTGACCATGGAGATTGCTTTGTCATTGTTGGATTTCTGTTCCTTCCACCCTTTTTCAACAAACACTGCAAACTGAGATTTTACCCATTTCATTGCTCTCCCCTGTTGCAGCTCTGGCTGTTCTTAAAGCATCATCTTCTCTTTGGTTTTTCCCTGCATGCTAGCTCTAATGTTGCTCCAGCAGAGGATCTTTTAGAGAGGCCAGTTTGTCCCAGAGGTAGCTTCAGGCACAGTGACGACAACTGGGCAACTCTGTCAGCCAACAGGCTCTCCTCCTGGGACACGCACGCACGTACGCACACACAGAACATTGAGATAGATTCAGAAATAGAAAACATACAGCTCGCACAAATAGCTCAGGCTGGCATATACAGCCCTGCGACCTGTTGAAGTGTCTCTCTTTGTTTATTAGACATCATAAAACAGCACACAGATTAATTTGCTGATCGTATAAATTACTATCAAACTCAACTTCATGTTAAAAAAAATTCAAATTAGTGATAAGAATATACCATATGAGTAATGCGGTCATTAGACAGGAGGTAAAATCAAAGGAATGTTATAGTATTATGATCTTTATAAACTAATGCAGGGCAAGTCAAGTGGAGCATTTTGAATTACTGAATTCTGAACTACTATTATAAAAGACAGCAAAGCAAGATTTGATACGCTGGCTCTCTAGGTAGAATTAGAAGTTGATCAATTATAAGACAATTCAATTTTATTTATACAGCGCCAAATCACAACAACAGTCACCTCAAGGTGCTTTATATTGTAAGGTAGACCCTACAATAATACATACAAAGAAAAAACCCAACAATCATATGACCGCCTATGAGCAAGCACTTTGGAGATAGTGGGAAGGAAAAACTCCCTTTTAACAGGAAGAAACCTCCAGCAGAACCAGGCTCAGGGAGGGGCGGAGCCATCTGCTGCGACCGGTTGGGGAGAGAGAAGGAAGACAGGATAGAGGAGACAAAAAAGACATTACCATCACCCATAACTACCTTCAACATTACATGTGATGATAGCTTACTGTTATAGTTCCATTTTTTGTTTGCTTGTTTATTGTGTAGCATCACAGAGTCTTTATAGTCTATTACCATGTTGAATACTTATGAATCAGTCTTGCAAGATAACAATTTCAGGAAGTTCTGCACACATGATGTTGATAATATCCCTTACTGACAGTGATTATGTAATGGGGGGGGGGGGGTATTGTGAGCATGATCAGTTTTAATTGTTCATGTCGCTTTTCTGTCGAGTTGGTTAAGTGTTATGTGTTAATAGTACATTCTTAATGACACAAATGTGTAAATGCTATTAAAGGATATTAAATTCCCAGTAAAGGCGTTGCATTCTTCACATCACCATTTTCTCCTATTTCAAGCGTATTTATGATATATTTTTATTGTAACAGAGGTGGATTTTAAAAAAACAAAACAAACGTTTTTGCATCTATTTTTAGGGTTTTGAAAAGCATAGAAATCTGAGAGTAGTGGACCTTTATTACATGTTCATCATGTGATGGCGTGCCAGCACGACACCATTGTGTAGATTGTCATCACTCGTAGATGTGGTCTTTCTTGCTCTGGGTCTCTGGGTGGCATGATAGGGCTGAGCACACATCCCATTTATACAAGTTTGCAGCAGCAAAATGAGTTTCTGTTCTGCAGTCGTCAAGAACAACAATAACCAAGTTGAAAAAACATCTGAGGTCATAGCTGTGCTAGAAAATTCCCATCAAGCTCTCTCTCTCCCACTTTGATGACTTTAAGTGTGGTTGTTGACTTTATTATCAGCTGGATACAAACTGAACTGTTCTGCTGATACGAGAAAATTGAAACAGAAACTTCATATTAGAAACGACTGATCTCACAGTGAGAGCTGGCCTTTTTAAATCTGGCATTACATGAAAACAACTTCTTGGCATACAGACATTAATTACTCATACACCCTGAACTATTCCCTGTAGATCTCATCGACAGAAGCTTTAGTGATGTTGTTAAAAGCTGCAAGCGCAGTACTTGATTGCACATTGTCTAAGTTCAGCCAAAACATGTTGTGGGTGATCTTCTCACTGTTTAATATCTGACTTTGTCCTGTTGGAAATGTTCCACAGTCCTGAAGATATAGCAGTGACATTGATACAGCACCAAAATGTTACCACATCTTAGATAAACGGTGTAATATTTTGTTTTATATGTGCCCTCCCACCTTAGCTATCATCTGTCATATTTTCCTGGAAATTTTTGTGTACATGATCTTTGGAAGTTCACAAGAATTTTTTTTTTTAGCACTGTGGCTATAGCCCATCACCCCTACTATCCATTGGTTTGAAACAGAGATGTAAAGAAATTGTCAGAGCATAAATTTTAAAATGATTTGGAAATAATTTTAACATCCTATCATTTTAAACTGTTGAAGGAAATAGAAAGCTTATTTGACCATTTGATGTAATTATTATGATAGATTACTGAGGACAGTTCTAAACTTTCTCAGAATCCATGCTCATTGCTTAGTAAGCAGCATTAATTATGCTGTTGTGGGCTCAAAGTTACACATACAGATAAATCTTTAAAAAAGGGAGTGCAGAAGAAGGCACAAAGAAAAGAGCAAAGAAAAAAATCCAAACAGAATAATGCTTAAATTGTGTCATGTAGGGGAAATAATCCTTCTGGAAAGTTGTGTCTTGGTGTCTCTAGATGTCTTGTTGCTACAGCCATTACCAAACATTGCTTATCTCTTTTGCTATTTTGAGTTTATTTATACCACTATCAGTCGAAGCGTTAGGAATCTCTAGATTTTAACCATCAGCTAAAATGACAACAGGGCTGGAAAGTCAAAGAGCAGCAGTATGTGGGGTGGGGGAACCAAGACACAGACTGTTGCTGACTCATCAAACAGATAAAGAGCTCATACGCTACGACAATGCTGTAGAATGGAAACATATGCATCAGTAAACAAACTTATTTAATAACATTTTCCAACGACTTGAACTGACTTGGTTGTAATATTGAGGATGCAGTATGCTGACAACTTTAATTGCATCATTGTCTCATGAGATACATCAAACTACATTTAATATTTTTCATTAATTACAGAGTATTGACCATTCTTTTACCTAAAGCTGTTGCGTTTTCTTTTCCAGGGAAATATTTTGTGCACATAGTTATTGCTCTTTTTTTTATTATTATTATTTTTATCGACTTCTATGTGGTTATTTGAAATGTAAGCTACAGAAAATGAGACAAAGAAATGTATGTGCTTGATATAATACCTGAGTTTTAATATGATGTGGAAAAAACTGTTATTCTCACTAAATAAACTTCTTTGAAATAAATACAAACCATCTGTTTAAGCAGAACATTTGCTTCTGCTTTTAATGCAACTCAGGAAGGTCAGTGAAGTTCAAGATCATTAAGCTAATAACACCGTACAAATCCAGACTGGCTTAATTTGATCACTGTGAGAGTCATAGCTGTGGTTCAGGTTTCTTTTGGTCAGTTGGGTATTGTTCGCTCTCTTTTGAGAAATTGCTGCAGACTCAGGCTCCCTCGCTGTCAACCTTCTTCCTTCCTCATTTTCTTTGTCACTTCTTGTTACCAATAATTTTGCATGTTATTGAACATTTATGATCCCATTGTCTTCTATACAGTAATGCTTATCGTCTCCATTACTGTTTACCTATACCTGTGTTGTTTTTATTTATCTATAACAAAAATCTGAAATATACTTTTGTAATTAATTATCCTCTTATTTTTTGTTTTCTTATAGGGTTAGCCTTAAGCCTTCTGCATCTTGCTAACCCTTTGTCTGTTTAGCATTATTTACTGCAAAACATTAGAATTGGAAAATTATGATAAAATCAAAGCTATAATGTTAGAAAAATGTATAAATTACTGCTTTCATAAATAACTCACAAATAACTGTCAGTTCTCCTTGCCAAATCAAGCGTAAATTCCTGTAAAAATGTTCAAAAGTTGTAGGAAAGGCTAGCTGACAAATTCATATCGAGAATTATTTAATTAAAATACCGACATATAAATAATATACCTGGTGTCCTGACCCAGTGTAGTCACTTGAAGGTTAGACAGCTGGTTTAAAACTTGAATTCTGTTGCAGAAACAACAGAATTTCAGAAACAAACAGAAAAAACTTCAAGCGGTAAAAAACAATATACGCTGAACAGTATGATGTTCTTCAAAAAGTCTAATTGTAAGGTGTACTGTCATTATTTTATACTGAGGAGGAAAAAGTATAAGATAAAGCTTATCTTCAAAGAAGCCACATCACAGTTGAATTCTTTATAATTTAACATAAATTTGGATTCTGTCATTGACTTAATGTCACTAATGCAGTCTCAAGTCACTGCTAAATTGAAACATTTTTCTTGTTGAATTCAGTGAATTTAGGTTAAGGCTTCTGCGTTACAGCTGTAATGATATGCAGTGTTGGGAAAGTTACTTTGAAAGAGTAATTAGTTATAGTTACTAGTTACTTCTTCAAAAAAGTAACTGAGTTAGTAACTGAGTTACAAGATTCTAAAAGTAATGAATTACTTGAAAAGTAACTATTACGTTACTTAAAAAAAAAAAAATGTTTAACCCTCTGGGGTCCAGGGTATAATTGGCCATTTTTAACTACTTTTGATTTTCCCTCCACATTTCACCTTTAAAAACTGTTTATTTGCCTTGTTTGGTATCATCCTTTTGATACCAAATGATGATTGTAATGGTAAAAATACTTCACAATTACTGAAATTGGGTTTGGGGAAAAAATTAAATATCCCTATTTCAAATCGTTTTTTGTCTTTATTATTACATTGAATTTAATATTAATTAATATTAGTTACGCTTATTTTATTTATTATACTTGTGTTATAAACAGATTTTTTTTTGACGTACCATTTTTATTGACAGTAGCAGTATATTTTGATACTACTACTTAACATCATTATGTCAACTGAACAATGGCTGGTTTTATAAAAAAGGTTTTGCTGTATTCTGAAAAAGGGCACTTCTAGTTCGCTGAACTGATTTTCATCAATCATACTTCTGCTGGTTCACACCACACAACCACAGTCTGGTACCCACTGAATAACTCCACTAAAGCAGTTGGGGACTGCTCTGGTGCAGTGCTTGCTCAAGAGCCGTCATTTCCTTTATCCTATATGGATTTATCCTGCTTTGATGACCAATCATATGAATGTTCTCATTGTCCTTAAATACTTTCATCCTAAATATATGTATATATATATATATATATATATATATATATATATACATATATTAGGGGTGCAACAATACTCGTATCGGTATTGAACCGTTCGATACAGTGCTTTCAGTTCGGTACGCATATGTATCAACTTTTCTTTTGACAATGCTGTCTGTGTTGAGAGCTCAGTGGACCTGCGTTCGACTACTCCGCCTAGGCTGCACTGTCGAGCACAGATCCACTGAGCAAGCTAAGCTCGTTGCAACATGGCAACTGCCTCAACGCTAGCCGAAATTGAACCTCCCCCACCCTCATTCAGATCTGGCGTTTGGAACTATTTTGGTTTTCATGTGAAGTATGACCCTGATGGTAAGCGCGTCATGGACAAAAGTAAAACAGTATGTCGGATGTGCCACGCTATGCTCAATGTTTTGAACTAGTGCAGTAGCGCAGTTAGCTCGTTAACGTGTTGACGCCGTCCAGCCCCACACACGGGGCGATTCGCGGTAACTCGTTAACGGAGATTTACGGCGTTATGGCATTAATGTCATTTTAACGAGATTAACGCTGACAGCACTAGTGGAAACACAATGAATATGACTGCACATTTACTCCGACATCATCCTAGTGCAAAGACAAGTGGAAGCAGACAAAAACAACAAGCACGCATGCTACAAACTTTACCCGAGTCATTTAGACAGCCGTTAGCACATGATTCTCCTTATGGGGACCTGATATGTTTAATATGCTGCTGAGAATATACCCCAGAAGAAGCTATAGTATAGCTTTTATTTTGGAAAGAGCCATTTCTCTGTAATAAACTCTCTTTTCCAAAGATGAGTGATTTCTCGATCAGATATTTATTTATTTTTTTAAATTATTTTGTTGTTTCAGCAACATTACATTTAAAAACCGTACTTTTGAGTTAAAATATATATTTATAATTTTAATAAATGACAAATTAAAAAGGCATGAACATTTTTTTGTATCGAAAAAATATCGAACCGTGACACCCAAGTATTGAACCGAACCGATCCGTGAATTTTGTGTATTGTTGCACCCCTAAAAAAAAAAATAATATATATATATATATATATACACACACACTTACTTATATTAAGCAATACTGTTGCTATGACCACCTGTTGTGACCAGCACAAAGGAAGAGGAGCTTTTTTTGTTGTGTAGGATCAATATTTCACTGTTCAGAAAACATTTTTTTCAGGCATGATTTGTCAATACAGTTTAAAGGGATAATGGAGATTTTTATTGACTTCTGTGGGGGAGATGGAAAATGGATGGCAGTGACAGAAAATGGGGGGGGGGGGAGTAAAATAAGTGACAGCAAGAGCAGTAACAACTTTAAACTTACAAATCCCATGAAACCTGACACAGTGGATGTGATCATCCACCTAAAATGTCTAATTAATTAGACTTTAAACTGTTGATATATA
The DNA here is from genome assembly GCF_036321145.2 of Pelmatolapia mariae. NCBI lineage: Eukaryota > Metazoa > Chordata > Actinopteri > Cichliformes > Cichlidae > Pelmatolapia > Pelmatolapia mariae. Next base: position 2,926,291 of record NC_086238.1, on the reverse strand, counting down.
ACTTTTCCTGTCTCTTTTAAAAGGTCTTTTAAAATGTAGTTTGGTGTTGTTCTTTTTCTTGTTGAACATGCCAAACCAATTTGTTTTAAAGATGTTGCACTTTTTTACTTACTTACTACTTACTTCTTTTCATAAACTAATGCACATATATACAGCCTAGCAAACATACACAACACAGCGCTGCATGTGGCATGTACTTGAGTGCTGAGCTGCAGATCTGCTTGCACTGAAGGCAGGCTGAAGATCAATAGCTTTCTGAGGCGTACACCTTTGTTTTAATCTATTACTGACACTACTGACTGACATCAAACACTTTAAACTAATGTCTATTGATAACACAACACTGAGAACCTGAGAGAGTGGAAAAATCTTGCAGGCAGGAAGGTAAGAAAACAAAATAAAAACCATAAAAGTCAGCTTAACGACCTGGAGGGAAAGTGGGGAGTGAGGTAAAGAGAGATTTGTTGAACCAAAGCAGTAAGAGAACATCAATAAGATGAATTCCTGCACGTACAAAAGGTTTATCCACACAAAAAAAGAAATTACTAATAGTTTATTTGTCTATTAAGGGTGGATACAGCAGAGGAGAGGAAATAGATTGCAAATAAAAGAGAATAATAGAAGCAGATTGACAGCATTCATGAATGGGAACTGAAGAAAGAGCCACTGATTCTGAAAATAGATGCATAAAGCCATATTGTTTTTTTGAGTTGCTGTGTCTCCTGCAGTGTCGTTGGTGTATTAGTGGTATATGATTTGATCTTTACAGCTTGATGCTCAGATGTCTCTGGATGTCTACACTTAATCATTAGCCCTCTCTAAGCTGGATTTATGATTCTGTGCCCTTACTTCGTACTCCCACTGTTTTCCCTGTGTCCCTTTTGCTCTTTGTGGCTAACGTACAGAGTTCAAAGATAAAGAAATAAAAGTCTGAAAGTCCTGAATGTGGCTCAGCTGGAGCAGAAACTCTGGTGTGGGAGGAGTTCAGGATCACACTCCTCAGTCTCCTTGGGATGCTTTACACTTGAGTCCTGGAGAGGGGAGTTCATCCGTTAGTTGAACCTCAGATGCAGGAGGAACATATTCCATCCTGGGTCTGGAATGCTTGACCAGCTCTTTATTCTCTCAAGGATATTTCAGGGTGCCTGGGAGTTTGCCCAAAGAGTCTACGTGTGTTTTGTGGACTAGGAGAAGGCATTAAATGCATCCTTCTGAGTATCCTTTGGGAGGTACTTTGAGAGTATGAATGTCTGGCCCATTGCTACGAGCCATTTGGTCCCTGCACAAATATTCCAGGAGCTTGATGCCCATTGGTCTGATAAATCAGACTCATTTTTGTGGGTGTAGGACTCCAGCAGGGCCTTTTGTCACTGATTCTGTTCAGAATTTTTATGGACAAAATCTTTTAGGCAGACCCAAATGGTGGAAGGCTTCCACTTTGGTGGCCTTTGGATTTCGTCTCTGCTTTTTGCAGATGATGTAGATTTAATGGCTTCATCAAGTGGTGGCCTCCAGCACACAGTGGAGGGGTTCACAGCAGAGTGGCAGGATTGAGAATTTGAACCTACAAGTCTGAGGCCATGGTCATCAGCCAGAAACGGGTCGAGTGTCTACTCCTGGTCAGAGACATGTTGCTGCTCCAAGTGGAGAAGAGATATTCTCTAAAATACCGACAGGTTTTCAGATCTCTACACTGTACAGTCTATGTGACAGCTAACACCAGAGATTCCAAGAGAAAATAACTCTTAAAACTAGGGTTCAATCAAAACAAAACAGAGTTGGGGTTAAAAAAGTTGTCACTCAATTTAACTCCACTTTTCCACAATGATGAGCAAAAAACTGAAGCATTTTTTTATTCTGTTTATGATATGACAGCTGAATTTGGAAACAAACAAACAAACAAACAACAACCTGACTGTACTGAACTGGTCAGCTTTGTTTTTTCCTGTAAACTTCACATTCTTCTTTCCAAGAAGGAGAATCTTGGTCTCCTAGGCTCAGCATTGGCAGCTGAGTTTCAGATCAGCCTCATTACCTGCAGCATTTAAGGATCAGCTCCAGCACAGTCTCTGCCAGACTGTCATCTACTACTGAGTGTGTCTCCTGTGTGACTGAAGAGTGATATCGTTTCCAAACTCACCTACCTGTCTCTGTGGGGCTGGACTGCTTTCTCTTAAAGTACTTGACTAAATACTAATCTGCCAGACTATTCACTGCCAGATGACCTTCCTTCAAATCCAATTTACCTCTGAAACCTGACCAGTGGCTCCTCCTGTAGTGTTCCTCAAGTTTCTCTTGAATAAGGAAATTCTGAGACTCTCTGAATCTATTAGTAACTTCACTGAGTAGCCACAGATATTCCTGCATCTACAATAACGCCCAACTCCCCTCCTCCAGGACTGTGGTCCTGTTCAGTCCCCCGTGTTGCACATTCCACTTGTGAAATTACCTTCGGTGTCAATAAAAAGTGTGAACTCTGAGTTGTTGTTTCCTGGGTCCTTCTTCAGAGTCTGCTTAATGTATTCTCTATTTAAGGTCATGACAGTGTAATGATGATTAAATGAACAGTTACTTTCAATTATCATCTGGGTCATAAAAATAATGAATAGCTGCTAAAATGAGACAACCTTAAGTGTCTGTGGTATTGAGATTTATCCCATCTGAGAGAAAAGATGCATGACATGGACACACCTTCTTTCCAATCATTCCCAGAATAGTTTCCAAAGTCCTTTGACTTGCTTGTCTTCCCCTCCCCTAACACACAACCTTTTTCCCAAAGTGGAACTTTAATTGGTCCTGACCCACAGTGTGAAGTGGGGATGACATGACACTTTGGCTAATGACACAGTCTGCCCTGTTGAGTAGGGATGGGCATACACATACTCACATGCACTAATGAGGAACATGGATTCAGTCTAAAGTTAGATGTTCAAAGTGAATCAAAGCTCTGAAGTTTCTCTGAAATGGGGCTTTATTTCACACTAATAAAGTTCCATCTGACGGATGCTAAATGCAGTGCTGCTGTGTGTGTGTGAGTGTTTGTGTGTGTGTGTGAGAGAGAGAAAGAGACTATACGTTCCCACACACAGTAAGACTCCTTTGCACACTTTGCTGCAGACCGCTGCACTGTCGTTCAGAAGCAAGGGGCCCAAAATTGCAATCACTGACTGTAACTCAGCTTTGACATTTTCACCTGAAACCTTGTAAGCAAGATCACAGACCATGTAGAAATCATGGATCATGCATGATATAACAGTTTAACAGGAGGGGGAAAAAAGCTGTAACTATGTGAATAATCTTCAAATAAAAAATAAAAAAAAGGCTGCAGGCAATGTCGGCATATTTTTAAACATTCAAGAGACAAGTTAGCTTTTCTAAATCTTGATGTATTCCACCAAACTGCCAAATTGTTTCACAAATTCATGGACAAAAGATAATATAAAGAATGATGATTGATTTATGTGAATTAAACAATCCTTGGCAAAGCCACAGTAGTTGAAGGCATCATTTTATTTTTTATTGATGTAACTGAAATATTACTGCTTTGATTTCAGTCATACAATTGTGATTAAAAAGATAAATTCATCATGCTCATGATATCACACTGGAAATGTGGGCTTAAGCCTGAGTTCAGTATTCCCACACACTGACACAACATTAAACCAAAAAAATAAGAAAAACTATTGTTAGGGATGTTATGGATGACATACACATTCAGCAGTAATAAGTAACGACGATAACCAATTACATGGTTTCCCTCTATCCTGCTATCTTCATATAGTCATTTATTTTCTTTACTCTACACCCTTTTTGTGCCTTCGCTGTTTTCTGAACTGTTCACTCCTTCCCAATGGAGTACTTTTAAAATATATTCTCCCTTTTTCATTGTTCCTTCTGCCTCCTCCATCCATATCTGAATTCATTCATATTCTATCATGATTCACATCCCGGTAGTCACATTTTGCTCTGCTCAGCAAGTGGGAGTGCATTTATGTGTGCATCCATTCACAAATCCTGTGTTTCTGCAGTACGTGCCTGTATTATTGATTTGTTGCACCTGGCAGCAACTGCATCTCAATCCACTGACTCGTCTGCAGAAGAAATTACAGTACCTGTGTGTTTCCGTCCTTTTGTGTCATTTTCTCAAGCAATTATTCTAACATTCTAATTTTCACTCACCCACCTCCTCAACTTGTCACTTCCCTACCTCATTTTTATTTGATTTGATTGAAAAAGCCTTTTTAGTACAGTTTCCATACTCATCGCTGACCTTGGGTCAGATTGCAGTCGTGTTATTTTGTATCACGCTCGCTATTACTACTTGCACTTTTTCTCCTCGTATTTCATTGAAAATCATCCTCCTTTTGTCTGTAGGACCCACACGTTCAACATAAAATGTGTTATCATGCACACAGAGGTTAATTGGATGAAACATGAGCTAGACCAAATTACCCCATTATTTATTTTAACAGTGGAGGTTAGTCAAGGACATGATGGCTGTTCAGAGTGCATTGCAGCTTCTTTTTAAACATACAGCTCTCAAAATCATAAACTCTTTCCTGATGATAGAACAATGATTAAATAGCTTCTGGATGAATGTTTGAACTGAACTTTTTAAGAAATTACATTCCCTACTACGCAAGGTTGTCTTTCGGAAATGGTCTTTATCCGGGAATTACCCGAAACCCCATAGATCTTTTGATGTAATGTAACAACACCCACATTATATTTTCAAGCAAAACAATATGAGCGAGCATATTTACATAATTTCAAATTAAAGACAAAGAACATAAGTAAAATTGATATTATATTTAGTAAAAGGACTAGATGTTGTAGTCCCTGATAATGCATTGCTTTAAATGGCAAGAATTATGAGGGATGGCTGTTATGAGGAAAGGCAGCCCAGAAACCTTACCAGCAGCGCACATCGTTGTGTGCCTTAACTTTCGGTCTTTTACCCAAGCTAATCTGCCATTTTTTGGGGGGATTAGAGATCTGATCTAGGTTATCATATTAAGCTTTGGGACACATTGTCAGTAGTGGACCTTGGATTCATCGGGTGTTTCGGCCATTATCACTAGACACCCTCATCCAAGGAGGCCTTGCCAGGGTTGATCAGGCCCCGGAGTGTGTCATTGGTTTATGTTAAATTGTTATTTCTCTTATTCTTTCTTCTGTTTAGTTTTCTACAGTTTATTTTCTCCTATCTATTCACCGCAACTGAGAAATAACACTTACCTCGTTAGCATTTATGGAGCCTCACTTCTTCAAAGGGATAGAAAAGGCGATAGAGAGAAGTAAGACAAAAGGGACAAGATAGGAGAGAGCAGAGAGGAGAGCCGGAAGGGGGGCGCCTGATCTGGCTTCCCACACCTCCCCGCCGGATCGGGCTGTACACTCTACCTTGTTACAGTTATGCAATGGAGTCAGTTTCATCGGGACTGATTCTCAGATTGTCAAATAGTCCTGAAATCTGCCTCGTAACATCTTCCTTACAGCTGAATTTAGAAGATTTTATACCCATTTCATGCAAAGATTCCTGATGTATGGAGGGGAGAAAGGTTTTGAATTTCACTTTCAATCACTTTTATTTACACTGTTTCTCCACATGTTGTGCCTCTATCATTGTGAGGACACCCAGTTGTATCTTCTGACAATTTAACTCTTAACAGTCACAGCTTAGGGTCTCAGGGACTTTGGCATCTATCCCATCTGTCACAGGCCATTTTATTCTAACCTTTACCCTAAAACTAAGTATTAACCTTTATCTACTGTTAAGGTCAGATTTGACCGGTTTTGACATTTGACAGCTGTAAAAGTTCCCTAAATGTCATTTGTTTAGCATAAATTTGATGATTTCTCATAAAATGACCAAAAATACACAAAATATTTTAAGTTTTTAAATCTTTAATAGTTTATTTTCAATCTCATATAATCAAATCATTATGGTTGTTTGCATTTCTTAGGTTAAACAGGACATGATAGTGTGTGATATAGATGTTTTTCTCTAAAACTGAGTTCTGTAAAACATTAAAACTCACCACTCTCTCCCTGCTCTTTGAAAGCTGCTCTTTCTGTAAATAAAACAATATGTGCGTCTTCCACATTGTGTGTCTGACAAGGTAATCAGCAACACAGGGGTACCACAAGGGACTGTCCTCTTCCCCTTTATCTTCACCCTCTACACCACAGACTTCAGCCACCGCACAGAGACCTCCCATCTTCAAAAGTTTTCTGATGACTCTGTGGTGGTTGGATGCATCAGTGAGGGTGATGAGTCAGAGCAAAGTACCGGGCTGTGGTTGACTCCTTTGTCACGTGGTGCAAGCAGAATCATCTGCAGCTCAACGTGGCAAAAACCAAGGAATTGATTGTGGACTTTAGAAAGACCAGGAAACCCTTGACGCCTCTTCCCCCTTCAATCCAGGGGGTCAACGTGGACATTGTGGAGGACTATAAATACCTTGGAGTAAACATAGACAATAAACTGGACTGGGTTAAAAGCAACACAGCACTTTACAGGAAAGGCCAGAGTCGTCTCTATTTTCTGAGGCGGCTGAGATCCTTCAACATCTGTCGGAAAATGCTCAGGATTTTCTATGAGTCTGTTGTGGCCAGTGCTATCCCCTATGCTGTTGCATGCTGGGGGAGCAGGTTGAGGGTCGCAGATGCTAACAGACTCAATAAACTGATCCGTTAGGCCAGTAATGTTGTGGGGATGGAGCTGGATTCCCTTAAGGTGGTGTCAGAGAGGCAAATGTTGTCCAAGATAAAGACAATACCTCCCACCCACTCCATGACATACTGGCTAGCCAAAGGAGCACGTTCAGTGAGAGGCCAAGATTACCAAAAAGCACCACTGAACGACACAGGAAATCATTCCTGCCCGTGGCCATCTCCCTGTACAACTCCTCCATCTAACACTGCATTCTTTTTGCACACGGTAATTTTCCTGTCAACATTCTTGATATTTATTTATAATCACCTCTGTCAATTCTTGATATTTATTATTGAGTGATTTGTATATATTGTGCTATTTTTCAGATTTCTTAAATCTGTAACATATTGTATTTTTTTGATGCATTCTCAATCATCCAGGAAAGTAAATCTCCAAAAGTTGATTCTGTTCATCTGGACGTAGCGTTTTGTGGGAGAAACGTTTCGTCACTCATCCAAGTGACTTCTTCAGTCTCAGCTGACTGCAGGTTTCCCCAATCTTATAAACAGTACATTTGCATAATGACTGAAACCAGCCCACTGAAGGAACAATAGGCTGGGAGGTCAGTTCCTTAATCATAATTATGCAAATTCTCATGACCGTTGATCAACAACCACTGACCAAAACCCACTGATCAAAGACCACTGATCAATGGCCATGAGTACCATTCACAGAGAGTTGGGGAATGGCTGCAATCACAGCATTGTAAGATGGCAAAAGATGTACCCTTAGGCCCCCTCCTCGATTCAGAGATGGTCTTTCCCTTTTCACGTAAATGGCCTCCTTGACTCCGCGCTCAAACCAGCCACCACAAATTTTACCATCGACATGCTAAAATCTCAAGAGGAGCGGATCTGACAGAGACTGACAATGCTTTTAGATGAGAATACTCTTAAAAAGGTGTTTGACTTTACTGAGAAGGCTCGTCTAGCACAGCACAAGAAGTCTAAGACCAGGCAACAAAGGAAGTTTGACTTACTTGTTGTACTTCGGAAACCACCGCAAAATACGGAGAGTGTCCTCAGTGGCCAGAAGAGACAAGGATGCGACACGGAGGATGTGGACAAGTGGGTGAAGAATTTGTCTGACAGACAGCTCACCCAAACAGAGAAAAACATCCTTGCTAAAGGGTTGAATTTTGCTGTCACACCGAGACAAATCCCGCTAGTGTAGCTGATCACAGCCACAGAAACAGCAATTCGTAACAACAATATTGCAGAAGTGGAAGCAGAGCAACTATGGATGAAAGTTTCGGCCTGTCTCAGCAATGCAAAGCCCCCAGCATCCAACATCACCATGGAGGAGAGGAAGGCACTCACATCACTTAGTGATGACAACAACATTATCATCCTTCCGGCAGACAAGGGTAGGTGCACAGTATTGCTAAACCAGAAAGACTATCATGAGAAGATTTTGTCACTACTCAGTGATGAAAATACTTATGAGCCCCTGAAACGAGACCCAGGAAGTGGCTACAGGAAGAGGGTGATAGACTGTCTGAAGCAGTTAGAACAAGACAAGGCTACTGACCGGACCTCATACCACAGGTTATACCCAGGGGAGTCTACACCAAGTCTGTATGGTTTACCGAAAATACATAAACAGGGTGCACCTTTAAGACCGATTGTCTGCATGATCAACTCTGTCACCTATAACATCTCCAAGTTTCTGGCTTCGATCCTCAACCCGCTGGTGGGCAGCTCTGAACACCACATCCAGAACACCCTGGATTTTGTTGAGAAGGTGAGAGATGTCATTATGGAGGCAGATGAAACCATGGTCTCGTACGATGTTACATCTCTCTTCACTTGCATCCCAGTCACGGAAGTGTTGGAGGTAGTCCGTAAGAGATTACAGGATGACACCAACCTCAGCAACAGGACCACTCTCAGCATCGACCAAGTGTGTTTGCTTTTGGAACCGTGTCTTCATTCCACCTACTTCACATACAAGGGTCAGTTCTACAGGCAGAAACATGGGTGTGCCATGGGCTCCCCAGTTTCACCCATCGTGGCCAATTTGTACATGGAAGAAGTGGAAAAGAGGGCGTTGCTATCCTACCCTGGAACACCACCAAGCCATTGGTTCAGATATGTGGATGACACCTGGGTGAAGATCAAATCTAAGGACGTACTACATTTCACGGATCACATTAACTCGGTGGACCGACACATCAAATTCACCAGGGAGGATATGAAAAGTGGCAGGTTAGCCTTCTTAGACTGTGAGATTTCCATCAGTAATGGGGGACATCTAAAAGCTGATGTGTACTGCAAACCTACACATACGGATCAGTATCTAAGGTTTGACTCTCATCATCCACTGGAGCACAAACTGGGTGTCATCAGGACGCTACAACACAGAGCGAACACCATCCCCACTGACACAGCGGCCAGGGAGGCAGAAGAACAGCACATCAAGAAGGCCCTGAGTAAATGTGGTTATCCCAGCTGGACTTTTGTCAAAGCTGGAAAGGCACCTAAAAAAAGCTCCAGCCGATCCAGGAGAGAAGGACAACCGCTGCCCAGGCGAAAACCTGTAGTGATCCCGTATGTGTCAGGAGTATCGGAGCAGTTGAGAAGCATTTTTTTTCTAAACACCGGGTCTCTGTGGCTTTTAAACCCCAAAACACGCTGTGCCAAAAATTGGTCCACCCCAAGGATCGGGTCCCCTGACACAAACAGAGTAACATAGTGTATGCTGTTAAGTGCCAGGAGGATTGCCAGGATTTATACATCGGGGAAACCAAACGACCTCTGGCAAAGCGGATGGCACAACACAGAAGAGCTACCTCATCAGGCCAGGACTCTGCAGTCTATTTACATCTACAGGCCAGTGGACACTCCTTCAATGATGAGGATGTACACATCCTGGACAGGGAGGAACGCTGGATTGAGCGCGGAGTCAAGGAGGCCATTTACGTGAAAAGGGAAAGACCATCTCAGAATCGAGGAGGGGGCCTAATCTGTCACCATCTTACAATGCTGTGATTGCAGCCATTCCCCAACTCTCTGTGAATGGTACTCATGGCCATTGATCAGTGGTCTTTGATCAGTGGGTTTTGGTCAGTGGTTGTTGATCAACGGTCATGAGAATTTGCATAATTATGATTAAGGAACTGACCTCCCAGCCCATTGTTCCTTCAGTGGGCTGGTTTCATTCATTATGCAAATGTACTGTTTATAAGATTGGGGAAACCTGCAGTCAGCTGAGACTGAAGAAGTCACTTGGATGAGTGACGAAACGTTTCTCCCACAAAACGCTACATCCAGATGAACAGAATCAACTTTTGGAGAAACATATTGTTTTGTTAAATAGTCTAGTCTGTTTCTGTTACTGTTATTTATACTGGAGCAACTGTAACCCATCTAATTTCCTTAGGGATTAATAAAGTATGCTGATTCTGAGCTGATTTGATTCTGAACTGTCAATGCTGAGTTAGAAAGGGTAAACAAATATCTGCCTTTACAAAGGTTTACCCTTAGGCTGTAAAACATTGTGCTATAGGGTTCAGTGTGTCAGAGAAGCTCACTTCTGACTGTTGACAGGTGAATTGTTGAGGATATGCTGAATTTTTCTGTCGGTAAGACCACTGTTTTAGCCCCTGTTAGCCGTTGTTAGCTGTTGTTATTGAAACTGTTTTATAAGTTGATGTGAATTTGATAAATAAATAAAAGATGTGAGAATGTAATCAAACTGTTTAACAGAGAGATTTTTAGGATACTCGAGCCTAACGTTAGCTGGGATAATGCTAGCTTATAGTAAGCTGTTGTTGTTTAGCCAACTGGTTGTCAGCTATCTGAAGAGGGCAGGGTTGTATGTCTAATCTGTAATTATTAAGTAATTGCGACCATATCGGGAATAAAATGTTCATGTGTTGCAGTCCCAATTTAAGTTCAGGAGATGAGGTTTGAGGTGAGGAAGAAGAAAATGACATTTAATAAGATACCTGTGGTGCTGGGACATGGTTTCTTCCACTCCTGGGTATTTTTATTAGAGTAATTCTAAGTTTATGAGAATGCATCAAGATGCTGACATAAATACACGACATTCTGTGTACATTTATAAGTAAAATATCCTGGGGGGGGGGGGTTTCAGTTAAATAATCTCAAAGAATTACTGACTGTTCCTTTAAAACGTCCATCTGAATGCCAGGAAACCTGAAATATCCTTACATTTCAAAAATGCGCTCACTTATCCAAGCTGTAAAACCCCAAAGAGTGCTTCTGAGATATTAGGCATACAAATACACATACACAAAGAAAAACAAAAATGTAGTAAGAAACAAAAAGACAGCTTGGAACTAATGAGAGGTGTGTGTGTGTGTGTATGTGTGTGCCACATTGTGGTGCAGACTAGCCAGTTCCTTGTCTTGACACATGGGTTTATTCTTAGATATCTGGCTGCTCCAAGGTACAAGAGCCTGCAGGGAAATAGAACACACAAACACACAAAATAAGTGTACATACACTAGCAAAAAGGCATGCACACACACAAAACCACGGGGTTCAGTGCTGTCTGTCAGATGAGTGACTCTCTTTGCGACAGTGCTGCCTCAGTCAACCCCAGTACTCTTAACCCAAGGTCAGTTCTGACACACACATATACACACACACAAACAGACACACATAAAATAACAGTTCAAATCAGGACCCACACACAAGCTTTTCCAAGATGATCAGCCTCCTGGTGATCAGAGTGCAAAATAAGAAATGGTAATTAAATCAGTAAATAAAAACAACTTTTCATTCTTTTCAAAACCCTTTTTTTAACCAAATGTCTATATGTTGCTCAGAGTATATATGTTTTAGGAGGAATATGCAATATATTTTTCAGAAAACAACATGGTTTATGGGAAATAAGGAGTAATAAACTACTGATTTTCTATGTTTTAAATCCTAGTTAGCAGTAAAATAGTTGGTAGGATGCAGGGAATATGTCAACTTCTTCCAAACTAAACCAGTATCCCTAAGAACTCTCATTCAGCTTATATTGCAGTATCAATGTCAAGAACCATGTCCAATACTTAAAGCAGTTTGCCTGAATGGAAAACATGTAGAAGTGCAAAGTTTGCATTCTGCAATTAAGACTTCTTTTTGTTAACCTTTATCGTATTCTTCTGGTAACAGAACACACAGCATTGTATGCTGTATAAAGCTCATTCCTTCTTTTCACTCGTGTTATCAGTCATACGTAGGGTGATTAGAAAAAATGAAGAGTGAGAGGAGGAGTGAATATGACAGAAAGATGGAATGATGAAGAAAGAGGGAGTTGTAGAATGAGCGAAACCCATTACAGTTGCTCTAAGCAGAGATTTATGTTGGGTAGAACTTATTACAGACAAAGAGTGAACGAAGAAAATGCTGGTGAGAGAGAACTGGAAGAAAGCCATGCATTATTCATTTGGTTCCTCGCAGCTTTCACACTCATCTCCTCCAACTTTTTCTTCATTTGCCTCAGAGATCCTCCCCTTTCTTAACATTTGTTTCTTTCATCTCCCTCCCTTGTATTATCTTTGCTCTCCATTTCTGACTCTCATTTTTCTTCATTTTTGTTGATGCAAACTAATTTTTGAAGTCTCTGCAACCTTTTCCAGACACGCAGGCCTGTGACCCTTGGGATACTTAGTATGCAGCCATGACACAGATGTCCTGGAGCCATCCAAATAGCAAATATCACAGTGAACATAGCTCATCCTGGACATATGAGGAATTTCATTTACTGAGTAATTGAATAACTTCTTAATAGAAACATCATCCCTATACCCTAAAGGAGGCCTTATCCTGATGCAACCCTTAGTTTGAGAATAACACATTTTCCCAAGATGTCTCCAAAACAACTCTAATGCTACTGATTCTTCAGGGATTTTGTTTCTGTGAGGACAAAAAAATGTAAAAAAAAAAAAATGCATCAAACACAGCACAAATCTGTGCTCACCTAGGGCTCTGTGTGAGTACTCCAAACCACACTGTATTTAGTGACAGGGTCTGCTTCATGGCTGCTGAAAGCAAGAGCATCACAGGGTAGCTGACGTCATTAGCCAGACATCACTGAGATAGAGCGTGAGCCTTAGAGCTAGCATTGCATAAGATGATTTTTGCATGTGCAAGAATTTGATCAATATTGTAATGTAAAGCAGACTATGTTAATTACTCAGTGTGTTTGCAATGTGTTGGGACACTGTAGCGTTACAGTGGAAGTTCTCAAAAGGTTAGAATTTATTGTATTTTTTAAGCTGAATTTCAGCCTTAATTTCACTTGATCGTCCTCTTTAGCAACTAAATGCTTTATGTTTATCTGTTCATGTTATGCTTACATAGCAAGATATCAGCTTTTACTATGTTATCAGGTCTGAAGAACAGAAAGTTAAAAAAAAACACTATACATTGGAAAATGTTTGTGTGTGTATGTGGTTTTATTTTGCTATAGATAGATATAGATTTTTTTTCTTTTTTAGATCAACAGTAGTCAAGTTAAACTGACTTCCTAAAAATGGTTAGTTTATGCAAGGAGTAAAACAGTTTAGCTCCAGTACTATTAGTACTATTTATTTACTGTTATATCAATCAAGAAGTCCGAATTGCACTGCTGAAAAGAGCTGATATATTAAACAATGCTAGAACTGCCCGTGAAAGTACTACCAGTAGTTCTGGTAGGATACACATGTATGGTGCTTCATTAAATGTCAAGTAAGGGGAAAAAATGCAATGGGTGGAAAAGGAACGCTTGCTTTAGTTTGGTACACCGGCATAAAGATGGGCGTGAGAGATTAATAAAATGATTACGATGATGGAAACTAGCCATTTAAATCATGAGCTTTATCACGTTTGCATGTGAGGGGCTGAATGACAAACTGAACTTTCACTCTGGGTCAAAATCAAAGGGTATTTAATGTCCAAAAACAGCTGATTTGAGCTCTTTCGTTTAAAAATAAGTGTAAGTAACTGAGTGAATACATTCAGTGAATTACTGATAAATATATGATGATAAATAATTCCTATGACAATTTGCTTAACTACTTATTATTTAAATACCAACCCCACTGTACTCTCTGGTAAAGTAATATTTCTTTTCTCAGCTGAATTCCTTGTGTTTCCAGTCGACCTGCCTCTTCAAATAAAAGATGTAAAAAATGTTCTTGTTCAGATTAAACCCTTCCTGTTCTTTCCGTTGCTCTGTTGTTGATCCGCCTTGGCATTTCTCTGCAGGCACTCATGAGGCCAGCTGTCACTGACAAGCCCAACCCTTCAGTTATAATATCCAGAGTAGACACAAGAGGGTTGTTTCCACTCTCCTCTTTCTCTCAGTGTGCAATGTGTTACTGCATGTGCCAGTTCAAGGTCACTGGATGGTCACATCCTGTAGTTTTCTTAAGTCACAGCACGCAGCATATGTGTTGCGTATGCAAATGTAACTGTCAGACCAGGAAAAGACCTTTCAACATTATGCCCTGTGTAAATATATTTTTAGTGACTTGTTTCCACTTGAAAGTTACACCTAATAGTATGAATGGCCATTTTGATGGAGATTTTAAAAACACTATATTCAGCAGTCAATAAATTGCCATTTTAAATCTTAAGAAAAGTGATTGATAGTGTGAAGCCAAAACGATGTAGATGTTCATTGTTAACAGTACTTGGGCTGACTGAGCTGTTTTGGTAAAACAAGGCAGATTTTCTCACTTCAAAAGTGCAAAACCATCTTATTTTATAAAGGCAGACTGTTTGAGAGATTAAAGTATTGCTTTATTGAGGTGAGTCTGGCCATACCTGTTCCTGTTATAAGAAATTTGTGACGTGTCTAAGATGCCGTCTTTGATTAACTGGACTGCCGTCCATCCTCTTGCTCACAGTCAGCTGAGATTCCCTTCAGGTTTTAAGGGTTAGCAGATATAGGAAATGCATGGCTGAATGTTAACAATAACATAAAACTGAATTGCAGATTTAGGCTGGCTGGGACTTTCCATGATCCTCTCAGTATTCTTTCTCCACTTTCCACTATTTTCACCAGTGTTGCATTATGGCATGCAGTATTGACATTAAATTGTCTGCTCTGTTCCAGAGTTTACTTTGCCCTTGATGTGCAATATTTTATTTCCTTTCTCTTCCCCCGTATCCTCCATTGAGTCACAGCAGAAGGCTGCCCCTACCTGAGTTTGATTCTGCCAGATGTCGCTTCTTGTTAAAACAGGGTTATTCTTTCTCACTATGTTGGGAAGTAAGAACTCAGTTGATCATCAACTCTTGTGTAGGGATTTACCTTTCAATGTAAAGCATCTTTAATTGACTGGAGTTGTGAACTGGCACTGTGTAAAAGATCTGAACCGATTTGACTTGAAGTAAACTGAATTTAATTGTATTAAGTGTGATTGAGTTAAATTAATGGACAAACATCAGACAGCTTTTTTTCCTATGTGATACTAAAATGAAATCACGAAGGTAAAGAATCGATCAGGATCCAGTAATTCTCACCTGTAGCCAGATTTTCCTGCTAATTAGTCTGTAACTTTCAGGGTGATCCTACTAACAGTTACACAAACAAATATTCCTGCTGTTAAGTCTAATTGTTGAATGTTGTCATTGTGTTTCTTAAATTTGTAAAGTCTTAGTTCAAGCAGTAGGATCAAAGACGTTCCTTTGTCTCTGACCACCTCTCTAGCCACTCTGTGCTGGGGGAGGTTTTATTGTAGATACATCCTATCTGAAAGATCTGTTTCTTCTGTTGTAAGCTTCCTGCTTTTATGATCCTTTTGGTCAGCAGGAGGTCACACAAACGCACCCCAATGACACACACACACACACACACACACACACACACGTTCTTGCACATGCATACAGGTGCTTACACATACACACACACATAGTGCCTTGTCTTTGTAACCAAGGGGGGTTTTACGGAGGGAGGTGCTTGTGTTGTGTTGCAACTGTGTTTGTCAATAAAAAGGCTACGAGGACAGCTGCTCTTTGAAGGATTTGGGCTGGAGTCAGGTGAGGAGCGTGAGCTCCAAGAGCTGGTTCTGACCCAAAACTTCCCTCGTTAGCGAGTTGAAAAAGCCGGTTGAAGATGTTCTGTTATGTCTTGTGTTCTTCATGAGGAATAAGTCTCTAAACTAGCGGGGCTTGTGGAAACACAGACCCAACACCTGCTAATTATAAAATATGTTAATACAAAGTTATGTGTTTAATACATTAAATTTAACTTCTAGCTCATCCTAATGTAACTAAATTTGTACTGATACTATTTAAGAAATATTTATTGTAGTCACATTTCACTTGATGTAGTGTCTAGTATCACAAGTATCACAATATGATAGAGTGCACTATACACAGCAAGTATTCACTTTCATGGCATTCTTTTGAATCTGATATAGTGAGTATAATTATTGCTTTCCAATGTTATTAGCAACATTTGCAATTGTGGTTAGCAATAAATGTAAATAGAAACAATGTTTAAATTGTCTCCATTTTGATCATAATTGGAAGTGGCTCTCTTACCGTGCAGTTCTGGCTGACGCTAAACGTAGCTGTCCAGACCTAAAAAGACAAAATATGTTTGTGTGTCTTTTAGATGATGCAATATTTTCACTGAACTAATATCTAAAACACAAATTTATGAAGATCTGCCAATACACAGACATACACTTGTGCAAGTACAGAGACTCTGCTGATTTATTCATCAGTTTCACACTCAAGCTTCTTCCTAGCAAAGTGTGGACAAGAGAGGGAGGGTGAGAGAAAGATTTTAACACAGAATTGTAACCAGGAAACATTGCAAAACAGACAAAGGTACGGTAACATGATGGAAATCAACAACGAAGCAAAGCAGTGTCTGAGCAAAATGTCATTTGAATGAGAGTAAACATTATCAAAGTACCAGGCTATCCAACAACAAAAAGAGGAAGTATGGAGATGCTAATGCAGCAACAGAGACTACATAGAGTGAGGTTTGGGTGGTGGTGGATAGAAGCAACTAACTGTAACCCACACTGCTGCGGTTTCTTCATATTTCACAAAACTGTACTAATCTTACCTAATTAATTGCTGTGCTTATCTTAATTGAAATGGTACGTTATTATCCTCAAACATAGCCAAGTATTTTAATATTGTTTTGTGTGTGTCCAAACCTGACCAGGTCTTAACTGTACCATTTTAATGGACCTAGAAGGTAAAAATGACAATGTCCTTTACCTGCATTAGAATCCACACAGAACTGAGAGATGGATCTTTGATGCTTAATGCCTTGATCTGGCGTCTTGATGGTGTGTTTCAAACTTGAGCATTAAGGGAATGTGAATTATTAATGTGCTAAATCAGATGAAGATAGAGAGCAGCAAAACAGTGATTTATTTAGATAAAATATCTCACACATTATCCCTTCAAGCAAATTTCTGGCAGTGAAGATAAGAGGACCCCCTCCTGTTAGACCGTCTGCCATGAGGGAGGAAACTTGACTCTGATATTAAGGGAAGGCTCCAAGAGAGTGATAGATTTAGCTGCCCCAAGTTGCAGTTTTTCAGTGATCATTAGCACTTGCACTCTTTTCCATCATTTCATCTACTGTCCTAATCATTCAGTCAATAGTAGCACCACCACCCCACTCTGCAATCCATTTTCTGCATTTAATATTTTTAGATAAGACACCCTCCTACTTTGCTTAAATATGTGTGCCAATGGTAGCTCAGGATTTGAACCAGCTTAAGAACCAAGAAGGTTATTGTCAGGCTGGAGGGGATTTTTTCCCTATTCTTCAGCTACTGTCATGAAATATATGGTCTTTCTATTCATTTGTCAGGTCATCCCTTTAAATTTGGTGTCATTCTCCAGCTTTTCTACTCATCCATCCATTTTCTTATCCTCCATTAGTTCAATAAGAACCTGTTTAACTACTAATTATTCAAACATCCTCAGTCTTTGCTCTTGTTCTGTCTTTCCCAATCCAGACTGCCAGTGACATAACTGACAGTGAACTCTAAATCTTTCTGGGTGACTCTTCATACTTTTAGAGTGAAAGTTGTTGGATGTGGTTGATGGACTGTATTTGAGAACCCAATGACATACTCATTTTTCCCTCCTCTTCAGTGTGTCTTTTCTCTAAGGCCCAGCTACTATGACTTCATTCTTCCTTCTCCCTTTAGCTTCCTTCCGTCCCATTTTGAATAATGGCAGACTTGAGCCAGAAGGCTCAGACATTTCCTTTGCCTTAAACCTTCTTATGAGACAGATATGTGAAGTGTTGAGCCATGACCCAAATGGATACACGAAGAATAGAGCATTATAGCAGAGAGAAAGGGGAGTGAAGAGTGAAGAGAAGTAGAGAAGCATGGTTTGCATTTTTCATTTTGTGCCTTCAAAAGAAAGCCATTGTCTTGATTGCCTAAAGCCTTTTATGCTCATAACCAAACTGCATTATCTGCTGTGCCAATTCCTTTTCACATGGTCATAATGTCTTTTGCCACTAGCCATTATGCTAATTCCATTCCATGCATTGGATCCTTATAGATTTTGCATACATCAGATTAACACTTATAAAGGTGTGACTGACTGACACAGCCATCACCTGTTGGCCTTGGAAATACATTTTTTATTTGGGTGTCTTAGCATGCTTGCTTAGTGAAGCAATAAAGCAATGGGGAGTTATGTAGTGTAAAGTTCATTATCACTAGGAGCACTATTAAGCAAGGTTTTTATGAGTTTGTCTAACGTCTAACATTTTGTGTTATTATGAATGCATTCCTGACACAATTCCATCAACAGACAGTCAGTGCTACGAATAAGATATATAGCAATGTACAAAGACGTAAGAAAGGTCTCTGTGAGTGTGTGTGAAGCCTAGGATGCAACTCACATAGCTGGCATGCCTGCATTTTTTTACAGTTTCACTGTTACAACACTACCTGGTGGAGGAGATACTCTTTTCGAGTTGATAATTCTCTGCCAGTTGCACAAGAAGAAATAGCCAGAATGCATAGAAGGCAACGACCGTACTGAACAAGCCAATAACACTAATTATTTGCCTAATTGCATGTCAGGGTTTCAGAGGGGTTTGTGATTACAACATGCCTATGGCGTAGATTTAATGCAAAAATCCAACTTTAAAGATTACACCTTGGTCAGAAATAATGAAAAAATATTGTTTACAGACATCCTCCTTGGGGCACCTTTAATTATGTAACAGCAGAACCATTTTAACACTCAGTAAATCAAAATGTTTATTCTAAATTGAGCTTTTGTTGACTATTTCTATTATAAACCTCCATGTACCAACAACCCTTGGTATTGTTGGTACATCTGGAAGTACAGTAAATGAAGGTTCTTCCAAACCACTCATCAGAACCATTGTTTAGCTAATTCATGGAGGACCCCAGCTCAAGAAAACTCACCAGGTCAGAAAGTTTGACTCTCTTCAAAAAATTCCTTTGAAGTCCTGCTCAAAGGAGCTGTCCCCTAGATACATTGGTCTGTATGAAACTGAGAAAATCATCAGCCCATCAGTCTGTGAAGGTTCTCAGTCATCCAGGTCATTGTAGTCTAAGGAGCTTGGAAAGAAAAGCGTCTGGACTTCTCTAGTTTTCTTGAAGACGTTTCACCTCTCATCCGAGAAGCTTCTTCCGTTCTAATGGCAATGGTGGAGAGTCCCAGATTTTAAGCCCTATGGGAGTGTGCCCAAGAGGGTCATGGACCCCCTATTGATCCTCCACCTAATCACACGAGCCAAGGTGTGAAAACGGGTGTGGGTAACAATCAGCCAGGGTTTCGGATGAACCCATTGTGAAACCTAGCCCCACCCTATCATGTGATTTACTGAGGTCCAGACACTTTTCTTTCCAAGCTCCTTAGATCAGCCCATCTGCTGATCTAAAATTTCCTCCCCCCTTGAGGATTCTGTCTACCTTTGATGTTTCTCAAATTAAGCCTGTTTCAGTCCTCTGTGACCACACACCTGATTTTCAAACTGGTCACTGTCTGCAACAGAAACTACTCTCTCCGTCTGCAACTACTTCCAAATTTGCACAAGATGTGAAGGAAAGAAGTTCCACTCACCTGTCTGCACACTCTCCACCACACCACATCAGCTGCTCTCTTTCTGGTTTCCATCAGTTATGTCAATTTTATCCACCTCACCACATGTTAAGCAGTAATGCCCATATAAGAACGCCAACTCAAACACTGCACAGTAAATATTGACATATTCAGAATACCCCTATCATTCACTAACCTGTGTTCTCTCTGGCAGATTTTCTGCTCCTCCTAATTCCACTTATCTGTTACAGACCTCTGACACTGTGAAAGTTTCGCTTGTTTCTGTAATAAACATTAGTAAAATTGCTGTCTCCAGATCTGCTTTTCCATCCTGCCAGTTTAGTCACTATGACAAGTCATGCCTTTTCAATTTTCTGTCTATGACCCAGAACCAATTCATCCAGATTTTATCTAATTCTTTAGTCAGCATTTCTCTCTTTACAGACTCTGTTTTCTCCAACTTTTATCTTATTTTCTCATCAACAGCTTTTCAGTTTTTATCACCAAGAAAATAGAGAGAAAACAATGAATCAATCAATCTAGCACCTGCTGCATGATTGATTGATTCACTATTTAATTTCCAACTTAGGATATTTTTCTTTGTGTGCCATTGCAAATGTTCAAATTTTTGTCTTTGAATGTTCTCTGAATGTGCCAAAGCACACATTGAGGAGCGTCCCAATATTCAATCATTTTAAATGAAAAAAAAAAAACCTCTGTGTAGGCACACATTAATGTATACATACAGTATATGTATGTTACAAAAATATCAGTTATTATTAAATTCATTGTCTCATTTGTAATGCACAGATAAGTTTTTCTCTTTTGGTGTCATGGTCACACACCCACCCGTACTCTGGTATATGTTCTCATCTGTGCAAAATGCTGTATATTGATGCAAACATATGCTACCCTGTGCTGCTTGTTATCATGAAGCAGCACTCATATATCCATTTAGTGAATACATAATCAGTGCAGTTTATAATCCTGATTTGGCTCAAGCATACAATGTGATGAATGTGTGGCTGTAAGATGAATTGGCTTTTTCAGTCATGGAACCTATTTTTTTAGCTCAGTATATTATATTTTAGCTTACAAAAAGCTGTCTTTTTTGTCTTCAACTTGGTATTTCTGACCTATACCTTCTTTTTAATTTTGTAGAAAGAGGAAGAGAGGAAAAACAATTTAATGTGCCTGGACTGTAGGCTGTATTCATTTCTCTAATTTACGCCTCTTCATCTCCACCTCCATCCTCTGTCCTGCTGTCTGCAACCTGGAGCTCCACTTCACATGCTATATTGAAGGATGTCTCAATTCATAAAATTCTGCAAAGCAAAGAGAGAAGGTTGATGAGTTATATTTAAGGATACAAAGGTGTATCTATTGAAAATGTGTTTGTTTATTCATTGTATAACAGTCCATGCATACAGCTGAAATAGAATCATAGAAGGACTCTTCAAACAAATAGACTTTTATATTTAAGAATTTGTTTTTATCAGATCAACTGAATAAACAGTCTTCGTGTCTTTTCACCACTTGTATGTTTGTGTTTGAAATGAAAACCAACAGAATATTTTGTGCTACACTGTAAATGCAATTAAACATAGTTCAAAAGATTAAAAAAAAATCTTGCCTCAATCCCTTTCTCTCTCTCTTGTGACTTTCTCCTCACAACTCTGGTGGTTGAGATTAAAATGGAAGAAGAGTAACAAAAATGTGCAAAGGACTGTTAGGAAATATCCTTATACTAGGTATTATCAGAAATCTAAAAAATCATCTGCTTCAGAGTCGTTTAAAGTCTGCTTCAAGATTATCTTCTTGTGCACCTGCTCCTGTTTTTTTGTTTTGTTTTTTTTGCCTCACATTTGTTCAACTGTGATGCATGCTGGATCTCATGCAGTGTGACAAATCTGTGATACTTCAACTTTATTTTCATTTTCAGAAACAAATCTTCCAAGAAGGGCAGATGGTGAATTTCAATTGTGTGTCTGACCAAAAAACTCCGAGTGGTGTGCATCACATTTCAAATTTCCACTGAATGTCCTAGTTGAGATCAAAAAGAATGCCATTTAAAATCTGCATGTGCTTGCTCAGTCTGCACACTGGGCAAATGAAGTCTACATAACCCAGTGAATATTAAAAGTAAAAATGGTAAATGGACTGATTCTTATATAGCGCTTTCCTACTCTCTCAGAGTACTCAAAGCGCTGTATACAACATGCCTCATTCACCCATTCACACCCACTCATACAAGCACTTCTAAACAGTGCAAACTAATCTACATTCACACTCCGATGAACGCATCGGAGGGCAACTTTGGGTTAGTATCTTGCCCAAGGATATTTGACATGCAGACTGGGGAAGCCAAGGATTGAACCACCAACCTTCCAATCAGTAGCTGATCTGCTCTATATATTACCTGTATTTTAAATGAATAAATACATTTAAAAACCCAGCTGATCCTCATATGACACATTATGAGGCTTGGAAAATTGTGGACTCAATTGTGGACTCTTGAACTGCAAACTGGTGGGTGATAGAGACTTTTTCACCACCAGCTATGCTTAAAATCCATCTTGTCCACCAAGTGCATTTGAAACCAGACTTAAGTTCAAATTGTGACTGATTGTTCCTATTGATAGCAAACTGCATGACAGATGTGAGCAATGGGGATAAACAAAATTCTCTGTTGTTGTTCCCATGATTCCCTTGCAATTGCAGTAGCAGATTGTCTCTCATGAGGTGCACACATATCATAATCTGGCTTTTGTTTGTTGGTGTTAAAATCCCCTCAGATTTATTCTAAAAAGAACCTGCTTTCTCTCTGTGTATCTGATGGGAGTACTGACCTTGAATTCCTCTTGCTGCCCATCACTAATCTTCTTTTGTAGACTCCTGTTGTCTGCGAGCACGCTGTTAAGCCTGTGTGTATATGAGTGTGTGTGCATCACTGTATGTTTCATTGATAAAAAGGAGTGTGTCTCTGCTGGTGTTCTGTGATATTTAGGGAAAGGTAAAAGAAAGAAAGACAACAAGATGATCCTGCCAGTTCAGAGTGAATAGCCATAGGTATGGGAATGATACACTGTAAAAAAACATTCCGTAGAAAAACGGAAAATGTCCTGGTAATTTTCTGCCAGTACATTTTCTGTTTTTTTACAGAAGTTTGACGGACTTTTCTGTAAATGATAAAACGGAAAATTCTGTAGATTTACAGTATACTCTCTGTACTATTTACGGACATTTCCTTCAGCTATAAAACGGAAAATTCCGTTTATTCACAGTATATTTTCTGTATCATTAACTGATATTTTCCGTTAATAGAAAAATTGATAGGAATGAAAGTGGGAAATTCCTTCTTTCCTTCCTTCTTTTCCTTGTCTCTACTAAGCGTTTAGTAATTAGGACGCTAATGCTCCATCACTTCTATCATCCTTTGCAACCTCCTATAAATGGGTAGTTACCAAGGTCACCAGTTCCCCCATCCAATTAAGGTACCTTTGTGCAACTCCTTCTTCCCAGTTCCTAGTAATTTGACCTCTGTCTTGTTCAGGCCAGCAGGGCTCACATCAGCTATTGTGCTTTCTTTAGTGACATGAATGTCAGGCCATCAATTGATTTGTCAATTGACTGTTAGCAATACTTTAATTGTTTATATAGATAGATAACCATAAGATCAACTACTCAACTTTAAGCTTAAAGACAAACACAGCAGATATATACTGTATTTGATTGTAAGACCTAGGTCTATCACATGTAGGTACCTTGTGATGTAGGCACAAAGGTACCTTAATTGGATGACCTACATGTGTAGGTCTTATTTACTTTAGACAGATAGGTCTCTCTAAAGTTTGCAATTTTATCACAATGTTAGTGTAGTTAAACTAACCATGTCAGTTAAATTTAGTGCATTCAATTAACAAAGGTCACTTTTGGGCCGAACAGACACTTGGCTCTATCGATGTGTTCCAAATGTCACATTAAGCTGATGCATGCCAATAGCCTTGACCAACACAAACATATGTCTTCAGTGTGTGCCAGATTTTTTTTCTTTATCGTTAAAAAAAAGCATGTTAATGACAAAAAACGTTCAAAATGGTTGACATTTGCGTGGGTTTAATTTGTCATTGCCTTCCATTTGCAGTTGTAATCATAAGTGTCACAATTCTAGCAATGTAGATCTGTTTTGTATTCTAAACTTATGCAATGTTCTTTTTATTTTTATGTAGAATAGAAGTAAAAATAACACAATTATTTAACTATTGGCTGTATTTCTGTTATAGTCGCAGGCATTTTTGACCAAACAGTCCACATTAGTGAAGTTTTACCTGTTTAATGTCAGCGTACTTTCTGTGCAGACTGAGCAAGCACATTCACAGTTTCAATAGCATTCTTCAAATGCAGGCGATTTTATCAAATGAAAGCCGTATAAAAGGAAATTAGGGGAAGCAAAGTCGCCTGAATGACATACAAAATAGGTTCTGGTACAAAGTACAAAGTACACATAAACAAGATGCTATTAATTTATGACGGAACGAAGCAGATTGAAAAACCTTCCTGTGGTCTGCTGGATCAAAAAGTGAGATTCTTTTTAGAAATCATAGATGCCATGTCCACTGGGTAATGAGGAAAGGGAACATCCAGCTTGCTATCTGCACACAGTTCAAAAACCAGCATCTGTGTTTGAATGAGTGCACATGACACTGGCACCTTGCAAATCCTTGGAAGACCTCATTATTGCTGGACATTTTTTTTTAATGGAAGACATTGGTGATAATGTTAAACCACATTCTGCAAATATTCCAACAGCCTGGCTTTGTTGTAAACGAGTAGGAGTGAGAAGCTGGAATGTCTGCAGTCATGACCAACAGTATCACCTTTTGAAAACATCTGGCATATTATAAAACAGCATGTACAATGCAGTGGGACTGCATTGAAAGTAATGGCCTGAAGATAAGTTTCATATATCCACATAGCGATCTGGAGTTACCTTATAGGATGGTCGTGTGTTTTTCTTTCATTCTCTTATTTTCAGTTTAGTTTCATTGAGATTTTTCTAACTTTATCTTTATTAGTATGAATAATAATCAGCAGTTAAAGAATAGACTTTGTGTCTGGATTATGTAGAAGACCATAAAAAAATCATAATCTAAGAAAAAACAAAAACAGAAAACAAAGTGCACAGATCTCTGACCATTCATTCACCCTCTGTAATGACTCTTTGATTAAAGTCCTGTTTCTTCTCCAGCCAAACCAAGTGGATAATCTTTTACACATGAGTGGTTTAATTTAATTGCATTATTTCACCATCTTCTTATTACGCTGGTGTATTAATGGTGTATGATCGCAATCGTCCGTTCTCTTGCTCTTGCTCCCAAATGGGAAAACACAAGCCTGACCTTGAGAGGCTGCACTTTGGCTCAGGGTGTTTTGGTTATCGCCGTGTGAAGACATGGAGGTTATCTCCTGTGGGTCCGTGTCTCTTTCCTCTCTGCACTGTCTAAAAGTGCTGGATTACTCTACACAGTTATTTAACCAGTTATAGTCCTAGTGTGTCTTACACATGCTAATATGGTCATGATTCGTATTGAGGTAGCACAGAGATGCAATAGCTAAAGTATGAAATATGAATGAAAGAAGACAAAATAGTGTTAAAATATATTTTATATAGAAATGTAAGGCAGTGGGCAAACAATGAGTCACAAGATTTGCATAAATGAATAATGATATTTTATGCCAACCTTTTGCTGAGTAGACAAGGCTCTCTGTTCTCTTATTAAATTGTGAATTAAAAAAAATCTCCTCTGCCATTGGTCCATTTTTCCCAGGTTTACTACTGTAAAATTGAATCACAGTAGCAAAGAATTATAGTAGTCAGCCTGTATTTTCCCTTAATCCTTTGCCATTTACAGTAAATTACTGTATAAACCTATTACAGTATCATACTGTTGGTGTTGAGCAGTGTGATACTGTTCAGATTTCAGAAGTCAGTTACAGTGTAGTGTCCTTTTCTCTGTGTTTTCTCTTTAACCTTTATCTTAATAAGAAATCTGATCTTTACTTAGGAGAGGGCACAACCGATCTGTTTCTGGGTGATGAGGAAATCATACACACTCACTCTGCTTCTGCATCTCCGTGGAATCCTATTTCACATACTGAAATATTCCTGCACTATACGCATACTTTTTTACTTTGCCTTACACGTACACATCCGATTTCATGCACATTCATACTTCTATCATATGCCGCACAGCCAACTTGCTGTACCTGTAATATTGAGTTATACCTTTTCTCTTCAAATTTTAGCCTCATATTGTCTGTTGCATACCCTTTCTCTTATAGAGATATCGCTCACACTCTCCTAGTAATCTGTTAATTGACCTCCAGAATTGAAATGAGAAGTGAAGTGAGGGAAAAGCCATGTTTGGCTCATTTGTGACCTGCAGTATTTAATGTGTATAGTAGAAAATGAAGAAGCAGTGGATGACCAAGCCAGCTTATAACCGATCGAGTACAAATAAAAAATAGTTGTTCCCAGATTATTAAACTTGTTTTTTACAGGCTCTGTGCCCGACTTTGCTGTTGCTGTGGAGAAGGAGCCAGCCTCCCACACAGCATGAAACATCTCCTTCATTGATGCTTGGCAGAGAAAATGCCGCTCTCTTTTTCTGAAAAGTTCAACCTTGCAGAGTTTCTGTAAAGCACTTTGCTCTGGTGAAACAGCTGCTTGGTGCTATGATTGTTCGCGTAGCACCAGCCTTTGTGTGCTGTGAAGCTGCTTTCATGTTCAGTGAATTACAGAAGAATTAATTATGTCTATGAAGAAAGGCAGTCTATAAAAAACTCTCAACAGTAGGAAATAATATTACATTAATAACTGTATGGTGCAATAAAATCTACAGCATCCAGTTAATATGATTACAAAATTGTGTTTATGCCTTGTTTCACTCATCATTCACCTAAGACTTCACAGGAGTTATACTGCATAATAGTAACTACATTAAAAAATATAAGGTAAATAATTCAAATATAGTCTTATTTAAATCTGATTTAGTGATTCAAGTTCCTTCATTTGAATTTCCAGGCTACTGGAAGAACAAAGCAAGCACAGTACTCCAATCCTTTTAAATCATTTAATAATACTTAATCATGTGGCTAATTAATGAGGGTTACAGACATGTTAACAATTGAACATAAAC
Source organism: Pelmatolapia mariae (assembly GCF_036321145.2). Taxonomy (NCBI): domain Eukaryota; kingdom Metazoa; phylum Chordata; class Actinopteri; order Cichliformes; family Cichlidae; genus Pelmatolapia; species Pelmatolapia mariae. The sequence goes on along the minus strand of NC_086238.1, from coordinate 2,899,355 downwards.
AGACGGCTTGCCTGCGGTTTGCTGTATTGTCATCTATACATTAATTTACTCAATCTGTAGTCCTATTATCTAAAGGCCAGGCTGTACAACTCGCCTCAGCTGTGAATCCCACGAGTCCCTACCATCAGCCCTGCTGCCGTTGTGGTGCCACTACCAGCACGCAGTGAAGGAAAAAGTGAACTCATCAGAAAAGTACAGCTTTCACCAAATGTTCAAATAACTTATTAATGGCCTGTATTGAGTTTCTGCTATGGCTATATATTACAGATGAAGATTCCAGTTTCTCCTTTAATTTAATGCAGTTGCTTAAATAGACACTCCAGAAGTGGATTAATATTAAAAATGCCAATTGATTTCAGTCAGTGCATGCAGGCGAATTGCTTAGCTTAATTCAAATTTTGTATTTGCACAATCACATGAAAAAGATGGCCAGTTTGTAGTTTAAGTAGAAGCTGATTTGCTATTTTCTAATGACAAGACACCTCCTTGGTGCTACTGCAAAAACAATGCTGAAGTCAAGCAACTGATGAGAAAGCAGATTTCCATGTTCAGCACTTAAAAGGAATTTCAAAGTATACTGCAGACCTACAGTGTGTTCTCAGTCTGCTTCTCTCACTATGTGCCTTACTGACTGGCTACTGGCATTTTGTATGCATCTTTTGAAGCAAACAGAGCTCTGCTCACACTCTTCAGACACCAAATTTCTGTAACTTTCTGAAACTATTCAATAATCGCACCTCCTTCATACAGGAACTGGTCAGATGTGTGGTGGCGAGAAAATTGCCAGGTTGTGAACTCTCTTTCCGCAAGCCTTAAGAAACAATTGACTTTCCTTCTTCTGTTTGTTGGACTGAATTAAAGACTGTCGGGTTTTCTCTCGACTGGCCTGTCTGGCTGTTTGCTGCTTTTGGTGACGGGCAAGACTCCTTTGTATTCTACCTGCCAACTTTTTCGTCTTGCCTGTCTGCCTACCTACCATCTGTCCTCTTCCCTATTTTCTATTGAATTTAAAAGAAGAAATAACACAAGTAAACATGTGATTCTTCACAAATTCTGTACTGAAGCGCTTTACTGTGCCAAACTGTGATGACTTAGGTTCACTTAAAGCTGATCATCATTAGCTGATGCTTTCTCATCTCTTTTTCTCTCACATTATTGGAACAAAATTATCCAAACATCAAAGTGTATTTGCTCCTTTTACTATTTGCATATTCATGTCTCTGAGTATGCCGTATTTAATTTGTTGCTAACAAAAAACGCTTGGTAAACATTTCCATTTACAGTCTCTGAGTTTGGTTTCCTGCTCATTGCATGTACTCTGCAGCCTGCAGTTACAGCTTCTTGTTAATCTTCAATATCTGCTGTTACTCCCAAACATCTACTTCTACGTCTTTCCACAACACAAAGCGCTTTGCCAGAATAAATAATTGAAGGGAACATTTTAAAAAAGACTTAGTTGATGTTAGCATGTTAGCAAACTCTGTTAGAATCCTTTTTTGCATCAACAAGCATTGATTAAAACTTGTGGTATGGTAACTTATCTTTTAAACTGAAGCATGACAACAAAAAAGTGTTTTCTATGTTTCTGCACTACACTACAGAAACAGTGGGCAGGACCAGGCATGGCTACATTCACGCAAAATCAGCCAATGCAGCACCTTCTCAGAGAGGTGTGGGAGTGTTAATTTCAACCATAACCATCATGAAATTAGTGGAAAATAATAAAATGGGGCGGAGGCAGGGGATAAGACTTTGAAACAGCTCCACTTCCACTTGCTGTTTATGCACTAGGATGCCTAACCACCACTGGGGTTGAATGCTGTGTATAGAAACAATAACTGCTAAATGTTTGTACTAGAAGTTGCAGATTGTGTGGATTTCTGCCACCATTAGTGGGGCTTCACATAAAGTAACAGAAAACTGCTTTGTTGTTTCTCATAAAAATTAGGTGGTAGCTAACATCTCACTTTATGTCGGTTTTTGTCGTTTGTATTGATGATCCAGTCAGGGTGGTCGAATGAGATACCTGACATTATGCGAAAAAAAATGACCGAGGGGAGTGTTTGTGGAGCTAATAGTGCATTTCCAGTAGCTTTAGTACACTATTGTTGCACAGTAATGAAATGCTAGATGTTCTTGTTCAAATAAATTTTGTTTGCAGCACATGAAATGAATATGGAATGGAAAGGAACAAAAACAGAATGACTCGAGGCAAAGAGAAAGAATTCCACATGTTCAGTGTCAGGGAATGTGCTGCTGTTGACAGTGTGTGTGTGTGTGTGTGTGTGTGTGTGTGGGGGGGGGGGGGGGGGGGGGGGGGTTCCATCTCTCTCTGGAATGACAGTTACAGTAGATCATGAAGAGCTGACTAATTGCTGTTCTCCTCATAACTTTACCCTACATCTTTTTAGCTTGTCTCCTCTGATATCATTCTTTTACTAATGAAATGACATTGAAGATGTTCTCATTAAGTGCCCAACAAAGTAACACATCGATGTCTTAATCTTGGCAAAATTAAAAGGGGTAATTAAGCAGAGGAAATAGTGTAATGGTCAACTGTGATAAGATACGGAGCAAAATGGATACGCGTATTCATTAATTGTTTAAAATTCAGCCTTGGTGAAACAATTTCCTCAAACCTCGGGAGACCAATAAGAGCCTCCCTGACAAAAAAAAAATTGTGTGCATGTGTTTGTGTGCACCTGTTATTGAGAGAAAATCCATTTCAATAATGAGTCTGTCTGTGTGAACTGAAGCTGTGCAGGGTTGTAGGAGGTCACTGTTGCCTCTTTTGTTGCAGGAGGAGCGAAAGCAGTGTCGCTACATGTCAGCTGAATTATGAATTAGTGTGTGAAAAATCATGTCCGCTCACACACACAGACATCCACATGGACGTGAACACACAGAGATTGCTGTACACTAAAAGACCTTGCACAACACACAAAACCTCTTCAGAATATTCTGAGAATATCCTTGTACACTGATTCATTTGTTCGGACCACTGGTAATACGTCTTTCATGCTAGGACAAGGCTGTAACAAGGTCTATTCTCTCTCTGCCTTGCAGCGGTTCCCAGTTTTTCCTACCTTCAGTCGTCATATTTCAAAACCCATCTGTGGACCTGTTCTCAGCCCGCTAAGCAGCTCCCAGACACTTTTTTTCAACATCCCAGTCAAGAACATTCTTGAGAAACTGGGCTTATCATTTTTAAGATTCACATTCAGGATACAGTATTGTAGGTCTTCTTAAATGTACTGCAAATACACAGGCTTTTCACGAGATGCAAACCATTAATAAATAATGAATAAATGACTGGATTGGACTCCACTGGAAAATAAAATTTAATTAAAAATTTAAAAAGTTGAAATAGAACAATATTCTTGTTCTATAATGACGTGAAACGAAGGGTCATGATCCACAGCAAATCACGCCATTTGTCAAACATGGTGGAGGCAGTGTTATGGCATGGTCATGCATGGCTGCCAGTAGAACTGGGTCACTAGTGTTTACTGATGATATAACTACTGACAGAAATCGCTGGGAACAGTATATAGAGCTATACTCAATTCCTATTCTAATCAAATGCTCCAAAAAAGACAAGACAGTGTTTCCCAAACAGACTATGAATAATGAATCTAAAGGCTTCAGAATGCAAAGAAGTACCCTTTTTTAAAATGTAATTACATTTTTTATTTTTCTAATGGTGAAGCACCTACCCTCATTCCAGTTGAGCATGCTTTTCTTTACTTACTGAAGACCACAAGCAGAAAGACCCATAGACTAGCAGTAACTATAGGCAACTACTGCAGTTTTCCTTGAAAACACTTCAAGAAAAGAAACTGCATTTGGTGAGGTCACTTAGTTCCAGATATCCAGCATTAATTGACTGAAAATGATTATCATGTAAGCATTAAAGATCATGTAAAAATGGCTGTAACAGGCCATCTATCCATCCATCCATCCATCCATCTTTTTAATCACTTGTCTAATTCACCGCCACATCACAACAGCGCTTTCTTGGGTTTCAGGGGAATGGGCTGTTTCCCAGGGTACACCATGGCCACATAGCAAATCTGTTGTAGTTATTGCAATATTTTTGTTAAACCTTGAGCAAAGTTTTGAAAATTCTATCATTGTCCAGACTGTTTGTGAAGAAGAAGAAAAGAAGGACGCAAAAAAGATTGTGGGAAAACAAATACATAGATCAGCACAGTATTTGGTCTATATTAACTCTGATGGGAAAAAGAACAGACAAAAGTAAAGACAAGAAAAGTGGAAACAGGAGAAACAAAAGCAGCTGTTTAAGGGTACAAACCTGAGTGACAAGGGAACCTACTGCCTACTGGGACTTCCAGATTTCAACCATGTAGAGTAAGCACAAGCACAACAGCTGGGCTAATCACTGCTCTCACACATCATGTGTGCTGGCATATGTGTCCTATGGGGGGGTCTACACACGCTTGTGTGATCGCTTACTAATGTGTATGTGTGTCTGTGTGCAATTTGTGCAGCTCAGTGATGCAGATGTGTGTGCATTTCCACATGTGTGTAGTATACGTCTCTGTGTGCATCCTGTCATAGTGTGTGTAATGGTTAGGCTTCATCTACCATAAAGGAGTTGAATGTCGTGACAGGGCATGAAATAACAGTCCTAAAGTTCTAGTCAGGATGGTTTACACATTCGCCTAACAAGTGAAAGGTCGCTGGTTTGATTCCAGCTGGAGACACAAATCCCTTTTGGGGTTGTGTCAGGAAGGACATCTGGCGTAAGACTTTGCCAAATCAAAACATGTGGACTACCCGCTATTGCGACCTCTTGTGACAAGGGAGCAGCCAAATGTAGCTTAATTCAGGTTGTAGTCTTTGACTTCTACACTTATAGTAGCAGCCACTCTTAAAATTTTACACACAACAAGGAATAAAATTACCATTTTCATGATATTTCACGTGTGTTCATAGTTATTTTTCTTTGCTATACAATGGCTTTTGTCTGCTAGCATGTGTGATAGAGCAGTGTCATGAGCTGAGATGGTGTAAGAGAGAGGCATGGTGCTGAAAAGAGTTCTGCTCCTGGATCCAAAGCCAGCTGAACATGGACATGTACTGTATTAACCAACTGTGTTGTTGCACATGCAGTCTCGTGGGTTTATATTAGTTTCAGCTGTGTGGTGTCACACATATCTACTTGTTATATTTCATTAAAGATGTATGTAGTGTATTTTTCGTGTTTCTGTTTTTCATTAGCATGGCATTTATTCAAATGGTGTTTGAGCCAGATGTTGACTGTGTCAGCGCACTGTGGTGAGCTACAATAAAGCCATGATTTAAAAAAAACAAAAAGAATTTTACAAGTAGATTTTATTGGCGATTCCATAAATACAATGTTTTTAATGTCCTGGTAACCACTGAATAAGAGAGGCAGGAGTACTGACCTTAAATAGCTGGCTGAAGGTGTTAACAAGAAGACTTCTGAGTGGCAACATGTGCAGGTCTTTAGTTAAACTGTCATTTAGGTATTGTGGTTTATATTAAAAAATAAATAAAACTTAACGACGAGTGTTTGTGTTTCCCCCAATTTACACAATTTATTTAGCACAATTTTATATATAAAAACTGATTATATTATTATTTTTTACTTGTCATAAGGTTCACTAAACACTCCGGTTTTAAATAATTTGAATTTTCAGAATTTTATTTTATGGCTCCGGCTTTACATGGTTAAAATTGAATAAACTGCACTGAAAAGCTACTATCGAGCAGTAATGATCACATTTGCAACACATTTCACATGGTGCAACTTTAAAAATAAAACTGAGCAAGAGGAGGAAGTTGTTTGTTTGCAAAAGGTGTGATGAATGCATGAATGAATGTGAAATATTACTAGTCTCATCTGGCAGTTGCAGCACTCTGATAGGCACTTGAGCTACACGGCTTTAAAATGACACCTTTCACCTGCCTGAGATGATTATTCTGAGGAACAGCAATCACCTCCATCTTCTATTTTTGCTGATTTGAAAGCATGACAGCCCTCACCACCCATATTTTTTTCTTTTTAAAGAGCATTTTTTCCATGGGGCAGCTGTTTCTTATCTCACCATCATCTTTTCCTCTTTCCCTGCTTCTAATGGATATGGGCTCATGTCATCAACTGCACGGCTCAAAGGTCATACATAAAAGTGGCCAGTAAATATAGTCAGAGAACACAATCTAAGCACATACAGGTCAACATGGTTTTTGTGAACAGAACAATCACAGAAATTAGGTTTTTGTTGAAATGGCGTCTGTTGTTTTTCTGTAGTTTGTAGGCTGTCAAATATCCCTGTTCTGTCAAATCTGTCTGTTATGTGCACAAGTTGTCTTTGGATGTTGCATGGGTCATGGCAATACTGAAACTGGTCAAACTCTAAACTCATCACATATGGACACTTGATGAGAACCCTTTTGCATCACATTTTAAATTACTGAGTACCGTTAAGCAATATAAGCAGAGTATTTGCTTCCAAAAACTACCCCTGGAATCTGGGGTCCTGTGTCCTTATACCACAATAACCCACCCTTCCATACAGGAACTTTTGCTTTCTGTACTGACACCAAAGGACAAATCTCTGTAATACCAGAGGCTTATGACAAAATGGCAGAAGCAATCCTGAGATGAGAGCAGGAGGGTATTTCACACTGCAGCAGCTTAAAGCAAAAACAGACAAAATATTGCATACTGTGTTGGAAGTAGACTTAAAAATATCTTCTTCAAGGTAGTAGTGCACAAAAACATGTCTAAAGGATTTCCACATTTCAACACTATAAATAACGTTATAATGTACACCATGCTTGGCTGTTCTTCTTGGTTGTAGCATCCTCTGGCTATATTTGTCAATAATGAATATTAAACTTTGATAAATATATTTTTAACATCCATTTCAAGGTGACAGCACATATAAGCATCCTCGAAATGTCATTGCAACTCACAGAAAAGCTCTCAAATAAATTTGGTGGATATAAAATAAATAAGGAGAAGATTGTGTAATTTACAACAACACAGGGATTCCAGTTAGATTACTTCATGAATTCTCAAGGTGAACTTAAAACATGGATTGCTCTTCATGCTTCCAACTGAGCTGATGCTCCTAAAATGTGAACACAAAGACACCAAAGCCTGGATTAGACATACTTTAAAACAAATGTAATATTAAGCAGTAAAGAAACTATAGTTGGATATGTACGAAATATAAAATACGAAATCAAAGGTGGTAACAAATTAATATTCAATGTCACTGTTGTTCTTTTTTCTGATCTGCTCTTTCAGAGGTCTGTCTGCATTTGATATACACAGCTGGAAGTGACATCCTACACACACACATAGAGACACACACATTTTTTTGTTGTCATTTCTATCTCTCTTTGCGGGGATAACACCCTGGGAGTTGAATCAACAGCTCTGTAATGCTGCACACACCACGCTTTATCTAAATGAGCTCAAAGGGCTTGTGCTTGTTAGATGTCAACACCTCCATTATTTTCTACAGGCTTTGTATGAATGTGCTTCCTCCTGTCCTGTATGGATTCCCATCATTTCATGGGGTTTTTAATGTGGTTCATCCTAAGAGCTGCATGTGTTTTCATTCACGTGTATCAGTGTGCAAGACTATTAATTGGGAAAGCCATTAGTGGTAAGGTGATACTGGATTATCTGCCTCCAAAGGATGAGCCTGCTCTTCTGCAGATGTGCAGTGCAGAAATAAACTGATGACATGAAGAGCATGTCTACCAAAATCTTCCATTTATGTCCAGTTCTGTTTAATTTGTATTTTTTTCTGAATACCTGAGTATGATTATGGTAACACTTTAAATATATGACAGTTTATTAATTGTCTTTTTTCATTTGCTAGTTAAATAAAACACTTTGTGTCAGTGTTTGGAGGACATTGTGTACTGCTGTAAAGTCTCTCACAAGGCGAGAAATACAAAACCAGACACACAAACCAGGGTCTTTGACAACTACTTCAAGCAAAGCCCTTAGCACTGAGGGTTAGTGACAGTTCTGCCGGATGCAAGCCAGGCCTCCTTTACATCCACTTGCATGCACGCACACATACATAGAGGGGTGATTAGGGTCAGTGACAGAATGCAAGCACAGCCCTTTTGTCTTTTTTCCCTTCATCTCTCACTCATTTCTATTGCTTCCTTTTGTGCTACACCGTCACCCAGAGGTGCTCAGGGCCAGTGACAAGGCCCCCCGAGGACCTAAATCCTATCTGACACTGACAGCTGACCGCTGACAGACTGTCCACAAGGGAAGTGACACTATCAAATACACACCAAACCCATCTTTTCCCCCCTTCAGTATCCTGTTTTCTTTATTTTTTGCTCCATCCTTTGCCTTATTTCCCTTCTTTCACTCACTTCACCTTTGTCTTTTTTATTTTCTTTTTTCCTCTTTTTTTTTTCTAGACATAAACCGATAAGCCACACAGATTGTCATTTACAAATAGATGTATTGCTTTTAATGTTACATAGCGTCTGAAGCCTGTGGCTTACCTTGGTGTGAAATTTACGGAAGAGGATTAGGACCACTGGGCAAAAAAAAGTGGACACGTCTTTTTTTTTTCTTTTCCAAATTCTGAAAGTCTGAATTTCGACTTTAATCTCAGAATTTTGACTTTTTTCTTAGAATTCTTGAAAAGAAAAAAAAAAAGATGTGCCTACTTTTTTTATTTCCAGTGGCTCCAATCCTCTTCCGTAGAAATTTGTGCTGCTCTTGGTAAAATGTTTTTTTCTGATTGTGGCATCACACATTTTTGCTCCATTAAGTAAGTCTGGCCCTAAATTGGGAAGTGCATGGACTTTTACATTTCAAAAGGCTGCTTGGGCCTTTTTTCCTAACAAATATTCATGGATTCTTGATACTTTTTATACAATATTCCTGGTGAAAATGTGCAATATGAAACTGTCTTTCCTATGATTTTTAAAAGATATTAGCCCTACTGTCCTACATATTTGCCTTCGAAAATGAATCAAACTTTGAAGAACTGGAAAACGAATCAAAGTATGTTTGTGATACTGACAGACATTGCAAGATAATATTATTATTTGCAGATTACATAATGGGGAAATCAAAGAAAAATAGATTTTAATTGGTTCAACAAACACCATTTTGCTTAGGGTGTCCTTGGAAACCCTTAAGATATATTAGGAAAGTCATAAGTATTCTGCATACAACAGCTTCAACATCAGATAAAAGACGAAATCCCACTGAACAGATCAGCAACGATAAAACCTCAAAATGTTTTCCATCTTAATTATTTAATGAGACATCAACATTTAAAATCCTAACAGTAAGCAAACTTCTGATCGTTTTTCCTGTACAGAAACTCCCTGAATGGATTATGAATAATTAATGGTTAGCTACTTCTAGATAAGTTGTCAGTTGATGTACAGCGTAGTATACTACTTGATCTGCATGAGTGTGCACAAAATATAAATGCTGCCATTAATAAATTTTGCAGTTTCAAGCAGCTCTGTGTATAAATCAAAGAAGTACTTGTTTGCAGCGTCAATAAGAACTTAAAATGCTTTACATCCGGTACAAACACACACACACCCTCAAATTCTAGTCTTCCCTTCACGTTAGTTATTATAGAACCATATTAATATATTATTACTTTGAACTGAACTCTTGAACTCTTTGCTGAACTTTTTCTTTGTTGTTTCATTTTGGGACACTGCACTTGAAAAAAGAAAATCTAGAAATTAATAATTATATTGAACCTTAGAATATCATGCACTAGAGGCAAATCGGTTTTTCAATTAGATATGCTCTATTTAAATATGTTGTTCGCATTGTTATTGTCATTTTTATTGTCAGAAAACAACCTTTCAACTGCATGAAGATAAAACAGCTACTATTTCTGGAGGTATTATTAGCTCATGTGGGTTTATTTCAATGTTTATTATTACATTGTTTGTTTTTGTCATCTCTCTATGCTTTTCCTTGTGTGTCTCCCCACATTCCCCTCTCCCTACTGTATCCAGCTATGGGACATTGCTATCCTCCTCAGTTCTGCTTTAGGTTTCTTCCTGTTTTTTTCTTTCTTTTTAATCATCATCACCATAACCAAGTGCTGCTCATACCATAGGGAAATGTTCAGTTTCTGTCTAAGGTCTTTAAGGTCTCTACCTTCAAATGTAGTCCCCTGAAATAACTTGAGCTTTGAATAAGTGCTGTGTAAAAAACTAGAGTTAAAAGAAAAGCAAAGAGATTAGAAAACGTGCATCCTGTCTGCAGACACAAGCTATAACACTGGGAGAGTAACATAAGTGAAGATTTTGAAGGTATGGTTACATCTCCCTGTTACACTTATTAGCATAGTAGGCTAAACTTGATGACTTGGAAAGGGAAGCTAGACTGTAGAATTAACTGCTTGTCTTTTATATCCCTCGCTGTGCCATTTCAGCTGAAGCAAGCATTATTAAAAGTATCTGATGTGAATTGAAGACTGAGCCTGCACCCACACTGCAGGTTTTCATTCCTGAATAGATGCTCATTTTTGATTTTTGTGGATGACTGTTCATATCTATTCTTGGATGTAACTCAGATCTGATACCAATGTGAACTGACAGCAACCCCTGGAAAGATGTGCACAAAAGAGCAATGAGAAAACATGTCACTTTTTCTGCATAAGACTGCCTTTCTCATTAAGTCTTGACTGAATTGAGAAGTCTACACAAACAGCTGTCTTGTTTCTTGTTATTCTGGTCCTGCTTGCCAGCACTGGCTCAGTCAAATTTCTCAAAGGGAGTCTTTTGATTTAAGGCTTTTTCATTTCGCCCTGTACCTTAACTTCCACAACAGCATTACTCACAACAAACAGATGCCCACTGATTAAGGTATACATATTAATGTAAAATGCATATTTTGTGACAGATTTGAAAAATATGAGGTATGTCTAATTTGTCCAGCCTATCACTAGCAGTCCATTTTACTGTGAACTGCAGTTGCTCTCTCTTAGTCCCTTCAATATTTATTTGAAAAATACAAAAAAGGCCAATGTTTAGTTCATAGATGAATTTCTGATTATCTTTTTACCCGTCTTTGTCTAATTTTTGCATCACTTAATGCTGAAGCCACATCATAGAATATCTGTTTAAAACATCCATGCCAAAAAATAAAAATGAACAAGTCCAAAACAGATGAGTAAAAGTTCGACACTGAGACTCTTGCTTCTCTTTCAAAAATGGGGTTTCTGAGGTTGGGTACATACAAAAGTTGGGGGGGCGGGGGGTACTTTATAGTTTTATTGGTCGATCACCAGAGCTTGTGTGATAAAAAGAGAGATACAAAAAAACCAACCAAAATAACAAAAAAAAAAAGACATATACCTTATGCATAATTTATTGTACTATACTCTGGGGGTAATGAGGGCCGAATGATCTGGAACATTTTTGGTGCAGATATCTGCAAGTTGTAATATATCAGCATCTTGCTAGTGCTACATAAGAGGAGTGAAGATAAAGGGAATAATGTTTAACTCCCCTTTTAAGCCAACAATTTCAATTTTGCAATGTCTCTAAAAAAGCTCAACAAATAGGAAACTTGTGTGTGATTTGTCAAGCAGTATGTCTACTAACCAAAGGTACAGTCTCAGAGAGACAACGTCACTCAAAGCTGACGAAATATAAAAGAAAGAGGTGATCTTTAAAGGTAAGGACTGCTCAGTAACATTTGATGACCTAGAAATTTAAAGTGTACATGTGATGACTATTTATGCATGTCTATGTCTATTTTCTTGGCAGCAGCAGATATTGTATCGTGATGTGATTGTGTTGCTCAATAACGTTAAGCTTACTAACTTTTTGTCAGGGTGCATGAAAATACTAGTTAAGTTTAAGTTTACAGTGATCTACTATGTTATAGTGGTGCAGGGAAGCTGTGGTGTTCATCATCAGTGTTAGGTTACAATGTTCACTCACTGAATTCTACCTTTATACCATTTTTTTTTCTGTCTGCAAGGTTAGAAATCTGCCATGATAGCTCAAGTAACAGTTGCGTGTACGTTATTTAATTCATTTGGCTAAATCCACAAAGAGCTGCAACACAGGTTAACTGATCACTTGCCTGTGCAGCCTGTACACAAAATCTACTTGAAGTCACAATAAAAATTAATGTTACTTATTTCTAATTGATTCTTTTACTCAAGGAGCACCACTACCACCCGTCTTAGGTTCCCACTTTAACCCTGTAATCATTTTTCTCTTTAGGAGGGGAGACAAAGTCACCTATTTGTAATGTGTTTGCTTTGTTGAATATTATTGCTAGAGTAACAAATTTTGTTGCTATAGCATGGTAGAGGACCACATGGTCGTGGTTAAGGATGGCTTACATTTAGTTGGATTATTTGCTACTACTTGTTTGATGTTGGGCAGCTTTGTATAGAGTAATCCTTTTGGTTTCTGGCTGTGCTCCACTTTTTCCTGTTACTGTTGTGTTTTCAGTAAACTTTGTGTGATCCTCATATAGGGGCGTCCATGTATGTTAAGGGAATTCAACTTAAACTATCTGAGAGCATTTAATTTTTCTGTATGCAGTAGTTAAATACCAAAGCGATGCTGTGGTGTCTCAAGCTTGTTTGTGAGGTTGCCTTTTACTTCTGTAGATTGGTACACTGGAGTACCTTGATTTGTGGTTGCTGCATGCCACACTTGTTTCCAGTCTTCCCTGTTTTGTCTTTCAGGTCTAAGGGTAGAAAAGACACTAGGGAAGCATTTTCTTCATTTATTTAGAGCCTGCCTTTGAGGGGGGGGGGGGTCATCTCCTTGCACAGGCAGTGAATCTCTCACAGGGTGTTGTCTGGGATTAATTGCTAATTGTCCAGACCTGTGTAGAAAAAGCCACTCTTGAAGTTGGCTTAGGAGGGGCAATGGTTGTTGCTGGACTTGGTGATGTTTTCCTGGCCGTCATTTCTAGCTAGTAATTTCAAATAAATCCCTTTTTAAGTCTCAGTCTTTACTTTATCTTGTGTTTTATAAGCTGCTTTAACAGCTTTTAGAAGAGTATTTTGTCCCATTGGTAATATAACAGTATTGGTTAATGTAGATATCCTGTGTCCTTAGCAGTTAAAGTTCTCTCCTTCGTCTTGTAGCTTCTCCAAAAAATACTGTTCAGCAAGTTATGTGGAGCTAAACAAATTATTACTGCTTAAAGCCAAGATTCTTAATGTGACGAATGGTCTCGGGAGCTTGGAAAGAAAATGATTGTCCCCTGACCTGCCAAATCCCACTTTCGCCCCTGACTGTAATAATTTTTCTCTTCACCTCTCATCCGAGAAGCAGTGAAACGTCTTCATGAAACTTTAAGAAGTCCAGTCGCTTTCTTTCCAAGCTCCTTAGACCACCATGACCTGGATGACTGAGAACCTACACATACAATGTGTTGAATGGGATAATATGTAAATATAGAGGCTTATTGAACTGTAAATTATATGAAGAGACACACTTTTTAAGCATACCTTACTCTATCGAGCCTGCAAATCAGTTCAGCTCTGTCTAAGAGAAATAATCGCTTATGGATTATGTTAAGTGGAAGACCAGCAGCAAAATTATTAAAGAGACAATTCATTTCTTCATTTGCTCTGCTCTATCTTTGACGTCATTAAAAGGTGAATAATTCTAAAACCTTTCAGAATCCAGCTCACCCTTTCTGTCTGCAGTAATTGTCTCCTCAACACCTGTTTCTTATCCAATTTCTTTCTCACAGTTTAAGCTGGTGAGCTTCTCTCTGGCAGTCCGATGTACATTTAGGTGTTTTTCTTCTTTTCTTTCTAGGAGAAGATTTAATGAGAAAGTTGAGCAAAGAAAAATTTGACTGCATTCATACTCTTCATTCAAAGTGATGTATTACTGGGAAATATCAAATTAATGCAAGTGATTTGAAAATGTATTCTTGCCTAATGTAGAAAACATCTAGATCCAAATGCCTGCTTCCTCTTCAGGCTTCCAAAACACAGCAACTCTAGCAGTGAGAAGTAGTCCTCTGGAGTGCAGAGTAATGAAAACCTCTTTCCGTTTCCTTGGTGACACCCACGCATGAGCTTTGCCAGTCAAACACAGCAGCTAATGACGACAAAATAACACAAAAGAATACTACATTAGAGATGTGGAAATGGTTCCGGTATGCAAAGTCTGCCATTGAACACACCGCTGTGCTTAGAGCTTGGAATTTGTAATAACTAAAGTGCTGTGCAAAATATTTCTTCTTCCGAGTTCACAATATATTACTAGACAACAGTGCAACAATATTGCTTATTTTTGTTATCTAAAATATTTTCCCCTATGGGATAAGGGCTCAATAAGGTTTCCTTGAAACTGCGACAGATGTGCATTTTACAGAGGTGCTTTAACTATTTTTGCATTCATTTGTGGTTTTTAGTGCACAATGATTACATAGACTGCTAATCATTTTAGTAAACACAATCATGGCTTATTCAAGGTAAATTAAGATGACTTTGGTGATCCTCTGGTTATACACATTTTGCCATATACTGCGGTATCATGCAAATAGAAAGCATTGTAACATTTTATTGCGCTCACTTGCTATCGGTGTGTTGTTAATGTTTGTGTGAGTCTACAAGATGACATTATCATTTAGCTCATAAAGCTTTGCAGAGCTTGTGTGAAATGAATACAGTATTGTACTGTTGTATATAACTGCCAACAACCAGGTTCTGGTCAGGCAGAGAATTAGGCAGAGTCAGTTAAATTACTGAATACAGCATCTTTTTCAGTGTCAGAAAGTGAAGAAGTGCTGCCGGTGTGAATTTTAAAAGGACAGCAGTTGTTTCACAAGCTTAGTTGTTCAGGTATTTACTCCAAATACTGCAGGGGCTCTCAATATTTTAGGCCTGTAACAACCCAGAAGGGGATAGATTCATTGTACCTTAGTATTTTATTTCTTTTTTCACCTTTTTCTGAGATTTCATGCTGATGTTCCTGACTACAGGCTTAAAAAACCACTGGCAGTGTAAGCCACAAGCTTGCGGGTGATGAGCTCCCTAAGTGCTCCTTCAGGCTGCCAGCTCAGTGCAGTATTTGAAGAGGTCCGAGCCAACAGTAGCAGTTAGCTGAGCCTTTATTTATGAAAGGGGATTTGCTTTACTCATGTTAAGTAGCTGGGAGAGCAGCAGCCAAAGCAAATCACTAATACTTCCTTCCTCTTCCGCACCCTTCTCTCCTACTCTTTGCTTTAGGAACTTAAGGACATTGGGTACCAGCCCAGCAGGGTTTTAGCTTCTGTTATTATATCTTTATATTATAGACCGCATTCATATTCTGACTCATACTGTACAAGCAAAACAAGCGCCAGACAATTGTGGTTAAACTGCATTTCAGCCCTAAGTTTTAATCTGACTCCCTTCCCACCTCATCCTGCTCATGGTATTGCAAGTGGTCGCTAAAGTGCTTTCCAAAGTAAACTCCTAATCATGCACTCCCTCTGCAACGCCTCTGCACTTTTAACAGGTAAAAGCCTAATCTCTCTACCCCTTTTTTTGTGTCAGCATCTGTCTTTGTCTCTGTGTGGGTTTATTTCTGCATGTGGAAATGATGTAATTGGTCAAAGTCTTTGTGAACATGCGTGCCGTGTTTTTATTAGAAATAATATCCAGGGGAAATAGCTGCACTATGGCAAGGTTGCATATCTATTCATTTTTTCCTTGGAGCTGCTGTGATTTGAAATTGGCAATGTCCTGCCCCAAAAATCACTAAGCCGTTGGAGTCTAAGTGCTTTGCTCAAGGGCAGGTCAATAGTCGTTATTGACTGCTGAGCTACTGTACTCTACCCACTCTGGTTTTTCCCAGACACTTCATGAAATTCACTATGCAGATCAGACACACGCCTTGTGGCCACGGAGCAAGACTTTAGGCTGCCCAGTGTCAAATCATCAGGCAACTTAAGGGGGAAGTAGCTCCTGAACAAAACTGTGTATGGTGTGCTGATGATATAATATGGTGGTTGAAGGAATAATTCAAGGATTTTCTCAATCCCACTGGCACAGAGGAAGAGTATGGGGTGAAGAGTGTAACTTGCACATAGCTATGGATAAGGTAACCAGAGTAGTAAAGTAGCAAAGTTAGATTAGGCTAGATTAGTTTTACCCCAAATTCCTTAAGGCTCTGGATGCTGTGTGGTTGAAAAGGCTTGGCAATATTGCGTGGTCCTTCTTTTCAAGAAGGGAAGTATGGGTATTAGGCTCATTGGTGCTGGCTATTTGCATTCATGGATGTATTGTTCATACTGGCAATAAGTCTGACTTGTTTCTATGTGTTGGACTCTACCACGACTGCTTTTTCTCTCCATTTCAATCTTTAGTGACAGAATTTGCAGGCAAATATAAGGGCTGAGGATGAGGCTCTACTTTTTATATGTGCTTCCATTGGCTTTATCAAACCATGACTTCCAGCTTGATGGCTTGGTGCAGAGGGTTGACGTGGTTAGGATGAGAATTAGCACTTCCAACTGTAAGCCAATTGCTCTCAGCCAAGAGAGAATGAAGTGCCCACTCCAGGTTGGGAATAAGATGATGCCCCAAGTGAAGGAGACACTTGTCACTTGCTCACTAGTGAGGGAAGAGGGGAGAGGGAGATTGATGGACAGTGTGGTGAGGTGTCCTCACCAATGGCAACAAAGTCTGGGCGATGAGATCAAAGATACAAGCAGGAAGCTTCCTCCAAATGGTGTTTTGGTTCAGCCTTAGTGATGTGGGATGAGGAGTTTGGTCATTTAGGAGGAACTCAGAGTAGAGCTGCTCAGCCACTTTAGCTGGTTAGGGCATCTGGGAATCTACAAGGCATCTGGATGCCTTGTAGATAAATTTAATGTGGTGTGTCAGTGGGAAGTGTATAGCTAACTAATACAAGTCCCATAAAAGCTAAAGAGATTTTACAGGCAATAAAGTTACTTTTTACAGAGAGCAGAGGAACCTGCAAAGTTTCAGGTTTTCACTTACATTTCTAGACGGAGATCAGTCCAAAATGAAAACTGCAGTGCATAAAAGCCTCTGTGTGTCTTTACTCAGCAGTGCTCTGCAGAGTTTTGCAACCTCACAAGTCAACTTTCATAAAGATTGTTTCATTATTATTATTTTTTTTTTGGGGGGGGGGTATTGGCTCTATTATCCATAAGTTTGTATTTCTAATGGAAGTTTTTGCCCAGTAACACAGGCAACTGCAGAATATCATATCATACAGCCTGTACTGTAGCAATCTTTATGCCAAAAATGGTTAAATTGTTACTAAATTATGATTTGTCAGCACATTGAAATGTTGATCACGCAAATCCTCCAGTAAAAGGTCTCCATCTTTAGATGCTGACTGCTCTTTCTCGTTTGATGAAAACACAAGGTCAGGTTTTGTCTTCTTTTCACAAATATGATGAAAGCCTTGCAGCTGGCAAAATCCTGTTTTGCTGTCTGTGGGAATACAACATGCCGGTTTTTAGTTTGAGGTTTTATGTTCCAATCAGATGAACAATATTACTACCTAATGTGATGTTCTTTTTACAGTGAAAACCAGTGTTTACATGTGCATATCTGCATTTTCAAGTTTTATGTCATGCAGTAGGTTGTCTTTCTATTGTATAATTCCCTCTTCATATGACTTCAAGTGGTGAGTCTTTTTTTTGGCAGTGGCAAAGGCATACTCATAGGAATTTAAATGAAATATAAATAGTCCTCTTGTGCTTAAAGTCATGGTGAAAACTGAACCAATTGATTATAGTGAAGCATTTAGAGACCGAACTGGAAATGTGATAAATATAGATGACATAAATATTTGAACTCTTGTTATACTGTGCATGAATGGATCTGTTTTCTTGCTTGCACTATATTTATATATATTTACATTGGGGGCATGCTTTCTGATTCATTATATTTCATCTCTGGAGTTTAGGCCTCAAAGGTTGAACTCTACAGAAAGGTACAGAATGCAATTTAAGCCAGTTCTGGTCATTGTATTACAGCAGACAGATTTCACTTCACACTTACTGCTGTGATTCTTGTGAGAAAGCTAGCTGATCTTTTTCTAACAAGAGGAGACAAACTGTATTGTTTTTCTCAATAATTCTCAATTCCTGAAACTTTTTTATAACTCACAGCTCTGTGAGCTCACCCTGTCTATATACCATAGAGGCAAGGGAAAGCAATAAAGAAGTAATTTGAGATTGGCTGCATGAGTTTAAATGCAAAATGAATGGGTACAGTTTAGCACCAGAAGCGCTGTGGTCATTCATGAAGTGCAGCAGATGAGAGACACATAAAGCTGACTTTGATTCATAAGCTGCAATGTTCAGTATCAACATTCACAGTTCAGCAGCTAATGAAATCCTGGCACACTGAAACAGCCATTTACAGTCTAAGATCGGTGACTTAGCAGTGCCCGAAAGCAGAAGAAATGTTATAAGGAAGGTCTTCAAGAAACTCAAAGGAGTCTGGTAGCTTTCCATCCAAGCTCCTTAAATTACAAGTCAAACAATCAGGTTCAGCGATCTGGATGAAAATATGGATTTTATGCATTAGAGGTCATGCATTGCATCTATTCAGAAAGCCTATTAACTGTAGAAAATGGTCTCCAGTCTACATTTAGATAAGCTAGTCATTAAAACAACATAAATGTTTCATAGATGATTCAGTTTCTTCTTTTTTCCTTCACATGAAACTAGTAAGTGGTAACAACTGTTCCTAAAAACTATGTTGCATGCACACATCTTACTGTGTTGACATAAAAAAGACAAGTACTGACTCTTATTCTTTCATTTTTTCATAAACACACAATGTAGCAGCCTCGACAGCTGCCAGTGACAGCAGTATCCATAAAAATACATAAAGAAATGTTTTCTTTTACATTTCTTACTTTAAATATTATAGGTTCAAATAAATGTTTGTGAGGAAGACGTCAAAATGTGCATTAAAAAAAAATAAACAAGTGACAAGTGACTGGCTGCAGTGACAACACACAAAGGCTGAGTCACAGGTGCTTCTCTCTCCAAGATTTGCAGTGACACACTTCCTGCCCACAGAAAGACCCATATAAAAAGCTCCTTCCAAACACAAAAACACAATTTTTCAGTGTCTCAATCAGTTTGGAGTAAGAGCTTCTGACTGAAACACACATCATCTTCTCACCTCCTTGTCCCTTCACCTCTGTCACTTTATTCGCTTCTTTTCTTGCTCCCATTCTTTTTCATCTTCATACCCCCGCCTTTCCCCTTCGCCTCCCGTATTGGATCCCATTTGTTGTTCTTCCTGTCTCTACATGTCTCTCCCTCATTGTTCTGCTTTGACTCAGAAAAGAAGTTTTTAAAAGAAGCAGGTGTTTCTTTCTTTGTTTTGCTGGCTCACTTGCTTTGTAGTTTTTCATTGCCTGTCTGCCACAACATGGGACTGATGAAGGAATTGGCTGCTTTCTGTCTCCTCAGCAACATCAAATAATTTGCACACGGAGGAGCACTGGTCAGACTGGGGACTGTGTCTTTGTATGTGTGAAAAGAGTGTGTGTAAAAAATAAGTGGAGCTCTTTTAGCCAGAATAACCGAGACTGATCAAGAGATAAATTCAAATTAAAGGAAAAAGGAAGGAAGAGATGTGTGTGGTGAAATGCTGGCCAAGCAGCCTGCTTAGGCTTGATAAAAAATTGTCGTCATGAGGTAAAATATGTCCTGTATGTTTAAGTCAGTTTGTTCACTTTTACTATCTAAATGCTTCCATACACACACACACACACACACACACACACACACACACACACACACACACACACACACACACACACACACACACACACACACACACACACACACACACGATTTATTGCTCAGTTTTTATCTTCCAAGCACACCTGCAAACTGCAGATTTTCAGCAATGGAGAAAGAAAAAAGTAAAATTGGAAGTTCTTATAACAGAAAGTTATAGAATCTAAGGTGAGGATTAAAAACAGGAATCGACGGCTGTAATTCATCATGTGTTACTCTCTCTCTCTCTCTGCCCTGTAGGTACTGTGAAGGTAGTTATTTTTTATTTATTTTTTTGTGCTGCACTTTTTTTCTCTCTTTTATTCTCTGGCTTTAAAAAGTAGGACAGCTCTACAGCAATACTCCAAAAAGAGAGGGAGGAGTTTTGTGGAGGGACAATGGAAGAAGAGAGAAAGGTGAATGAGAACGAGCGAGAGGACCAGACAAAAGGAGAGACAGAGCGAGACAAACTGCAGCCAAGTCCACTTCATCTGATGGGCTCTTTTCCAATTAGAATATTAGTTGTATGACATATTTAATAAATTCCTATGGGAAGACTTCACGTCACTTTTAATACATTCAGAAAAAAAATTATGGAGCTTTGAAGGGGAGACATGTACAGCATAGCAACACAGCCTGCACCACATTATGCTTTGGTGGTGCCCCTGAGGCTCAGAATGCTGTTTATACATGATAAACAAGACTGAAGCTGATGTACATACACTATTAAAAGGATTTGACTGCATTTACATCTTGGTAATATTAAAAGGATTTCAAGAATAAAAGGAGACACAACCACTGTTTAAATACAGAGATTATGCTTCCCAATGTGTTAGGGATCTAAACTTGGAACTGGGGTGGTAGCAAGAAGAATAAATACTTTATTAGCATATTATTATGGCATCTTTAAGATACTGAATTTACTTTAGGGATGCTGATTCTAGAGCATCATGATTTCTGTAAGTGAATTGGTGCGATTTTACTTTTTCATGTCAAGCTTAGTTTTCCCCTTGTGGTTCTTTTATTTTTTAAATGATTTAATTAAGTCTAGTGTGTAAAGTTTAATTTGGAAAAATTATTTTCTCAAAATCTGGCAAAGACATATTTCCCCACTGAGTATCTAGTGTAAGACTAAATTAAGATGGGACAATGATATTAGTGTTTACACATAAATTAGGACATGAATTCATGGAAAACTGGTATAAAATTCAGTCTCATCAACATCTCATCACATTATGTTGTGCTGTCAAATCTACCAGTGCAGTAATTTAATGTATGCAGTTCCTTTTAGAGCAAGCAGTCCTTGTGGGAGTTATTAGCTGAGCAAGAGGTTTTATGTGCACTTGAACACAGAGGCCTCTGTGGCTTTGTTCTAACGGGCACAAATTTTACGAAGAAGTCCACCATGCATAATTATGGTTTGATGGGCCACAACATCACTCCAATTAGAGACCGCAAATGCAGATAAATACAGTGATGACCTTTAAATGCCTGTAAAGAGCCACAACAAGAAATGGGGTTTGAGCCTAGACTACCTGCTTACAGTGCTGCATGACATTAACACAATACAACAAAGTACTTTTCTTTGTCTGTGTGGTAAACTGCCAGCTATTGAAAATGTATAATAAATGTGCAATTTCCCACTGTGATGAGTAGAGAGTCAGCAAGATATCAAGCTGCCACAGTACAAAAGAAAAACCTCTGCACAAGACAACCTCTTTGCATCCTGTATTACAACTCCAGTGTTATGTAAAACAACAACAACAAAAAAACAGCTGTATAAAATGTAAATAAAAACACAATGCAGTGATGTGCAAATCTTATAAACCAATATTTTATTTATCACAATAAAACATGGAGAACATTTTTAAAAAAAATGTATAACCTGAGAAAATGCCCCATCCATCCATCCATCCATCCTCTTCCACTTACCCTTATCAGGGTTGTCTATCCCACCTACCACAGGGTGAGAGGCAGGGTGCACCCTGGACACATCGGCAGTCTGTCACAAAGCACAGACAAACACAGAGGGATAATTTAGAATAACCAGTTAACTTAACCCCACTAACTGTATGTCTGTGGGCTGTGGGAGGAAGCTGGAGTACCCACAGAGAGAAGACAAACATAGGGAGAACATGCAAGCTCCACCCAGATGGTGGGGTCAAACTCAGGACCTTCTTGCTGTGAGTGCTAACCACCACGCCATCACGCAGCAGAGTGGGCAGAGAATGTACTATTTTAATTTATATTTACTCATTTTCAGTTTAGTGGCAACAAAACATCTCAGCCAGATGTTTTCAGATGGTGAAATGTTCAGGACCCCGACTTTTCTTCAATGAAGCCATGCTGCTGCCAGTATTCTCTCAATGAACTTTTTTAGACCTTCCCTGAAAAAGACATAATCTGGATGGAAGCAAATAGAATTCTAGAAATTGCTTATACCTTTCAGTATTGATAGTACCTTTCCAGATGATGGTACCCTCCATACCTCTGGCGATGCAGGTTTTTGAACTGAGCACCAATAACAAGCCCTCTGATCCCTCTCTTCTTTAGTCTGAATATTTTTGAAAAAGAATTGCACATTTTGATTAATCTGACCTCAGAATATTTTTTCACTTTAGCTGAGTATATTTTAAATGGTCTTTGGCTTGCTTGGAGAGCAAATAAACATTTCTTGTTCATGTTCACTTCTTCTGCCCGCATTTGTGGATGGCGAAGTGAACTGTGCTGACAGGCAATGATTTGTGGAAGTGTTCCTGTTCCCATGCAACAATTTTCATGACAGAATGTTTACAAGTACTTTCAAAATACTTAAATGGTTTTCAAGATATAGTTAGAACCAGACCTCCTTATTTCCAGCCTGTCAAATACTTCTATTTTGTCAAAGCCTCAAATTAAGCATATTGTGCTTCTTTGTTATCTGTGCCATGACATACTGAATTAAACAGTGGGTTCGCACTTTTATCATTGTCACAAAAGAAGAATTTTAAAGCAGTGGGTAAGCGTAATTTTTACTCAAACCATTATCTTTTCCTAAAACGTGTAAACAAAAAAAAGTAACATTTTAGGTCAAAACGAATGAATGAAACCAAAACAAACCAGTAGTTCTGACAGACTTCAAACTTCTGACTTCCAACCATCATCATCACCAACCATCAACCCTCCAGCATCTTTAATATTGTCATCATGAAAGAAAACCCAAATAACTTATTGTGCTTACTTGCAGGATGCATTTAGTATTATTATTTGATGCTTTACATTACATTGTAAGACCAGATGACAAGTATCCAAGGCAGTTGGTGAAGGATATGGAAGGTATTGGTTTTTTTTGGTTAAATGTAAATGTTTGTCATGAGTAACTACACCACAACCACAATTTTTCACTCACCTTGACCCAATGTCAAGGTAAGTAAAGTCATATCTTAACATTACCACCAAGTAAGCACAGCATTAATTCTGCCATGCTGCAGAGTTAAGCTCAGCCAGCATTTTGGGCATATCAGTTGCGCTATTTATGCTGCTTCAGCCTACATAGAGATGCTGCTACCTCTGCAAGCTACTTCGCAAACCTAGCTGCACCCCAGGTTCTCCATTTCATGCTATTCATGCTATTTCAGTGGCTTAATCAATGTGATGTCTCTTGACATTGACACCTGCTCTGTTCTCTGATGGGGCTCTTGCTGAACATGTTGTCAAATAGAAATTACTGTAGATGGAATAACACTCCAGTATTAACCAAAAAGAGCCTGATAGAACTACATTTATAATCCTACAGTCATCACAAGTGACAGTATTTTCTGTGAACATCTTAATGATATGTCTGTTGTTGATATTATTTCTGGCTGGTGCCAAATAACTAATAATGTAACATTTCATAAATAGAAAGCATCATCAGGTCACAAAGTGGCTGTAAATTAACTCTATACAAAAATAATTTTCGGAGATACTGTAACATATATAAGATTTACCTTTGCATAATATTGATTTGTGGGGTATTTATTTGTGCAATCAATATAGATATACTGATTATAATGAATTTTCATGTTGTTTGAGAACACATCTCACCTTCTTCTGTTTTTTTAATCCATTTGAGTGGGGAGTTTTCCTTTGCAAAATATTCAAAAAGTTGAAACTGACTGTATGTGGGATGACGATTTTGTGATATATCCAAGTTGGATTTAATTTCACACATTGAAACAGTCACTTGTAGAGAATAGTAGAGTGTAGAGTAAAGTAAGTGAA
The DNA here is from genome assembly GCF_036321145.2 of Pelmatolapia mariae. NCBI lineage: Eukaryota > Metazoa > Chordata > Actinopteri > Cichliformes > Cichlidae > Pelmatolapia > Pelmatolapia mariae. Next base: position 2,875,339 of record NC_086238.1, on the reverse strand, counting down.
GTAAGTAATACATTAAGCAAAAGTGAACACTGCGTAAACTGTGCAGAAAGTTCATGTTTGTGGTAGGCACTCGTTAAAGGGAAAATCCAGAATTCACATTATTGTGCACATGTTTGTCGCACAGAAAGTACTGCCCCCCCCCACCCCCCCCCCCCAAAAAACAAACAAACAAAAAAACAAAAACGAAAACACTATATACAAGACTATATAGCTGGCTTTTAGGAATCCATTTGCTCACTATTATAATCAGGTTCTTGCGTGGCAGTAATTAGCAATTAATTCAATAACTTGGTGTACTTTGCACTTCTGCTGTTGTATGCTGTTGGCTAAGGTTTAGCTCAAACTGAAATTGGGACACTAAAGCAGACAACTAGCCCTCTGTGATTTTTTTTTCCCCTCTCCACCTGCAGTCTAGTTCTCAGGTCCAAAAGAAATTTGTCAGCTCAGCGCCAGAGAGGCATCGAGGACAGCAGTGTCTCACAACCTGTGCTGAAGATTATAAAACACTCTCTTCTGGTCCTTAGTCCTGATTGGCAGAGTTATATTTAAGACCAAGTTGAATTCCATTAAGTACTTGGATGGTGCTGCATAAACTGCCTTTCACACTGTGCCTAAAAGCACCGCTGAGTAATTTTCATGACCCTAAATGAGAATTGCCTCATGTTTAGATGGACATAATGTGTGAATGCAGACAGTGGAAGAGGCCACTGAAATGAAACAAACCGGCATCTAAAGAGGAAATCTGATCGATTCCCCTAATTTTACTGTATTTCCTTCTATGTTCTACCTTCTTATACTTCAAACCATACACAGACTGCAAGTTACATTGTAAAAAAAAAAAAAGAAAAAGAAAAAAAGAAATATATATTATATATGGCATAACTAACGGTTTCTTTAGCTCTTTTTTAAAAAATCTGCTCTTAATGATTTTTTATGTAGCCCTGCTTATTGCTCTGCCCAAAAGTAGAGTTGTTCAAATAGCCACTTTAGACATGTTTCAAGAACAAGCCAATCAGTATATCCTTCCGTGTTAAAATACTTAACTTTGGAGCAGAAACACTAGGTTTTACAGTCTGGTAAACAAAACAAGTTCACTGAGAAAAATTTCTGATATTGTGTGGGGAGTTTGTTGCATAAGGAAAGAAAAAAATTAAGATTTTTAAAGTTTTAAATGATGATTGTGCTGTGATGAGACTATTATCAGAAAAATAAGCTGGTAAAGGAAGATGTTTCATTTAGAAAACATTACATTACCAAGGCTGTCCTCAAGGAACTGATCATCAACCACTAAAGTGAAACTCTTTATAGCCTGTTTATGGCCTCTATAAATTCTGTATGTGTGTGCCAGTTGTTTGATTTACAGCACTGAGTGTACAAAGCATTCTTACAGTTTTTTTTTTATATATAGAGAGAGCGAGGAAGTGCAAAACTGTTATGTGGCTGGTTGTACATCTTCAAAATAAGCTAAGCGTTAAAACAGCATGGGAATCTGAGTCAGGACCTGATGACACTAAGGTAATGAGGATATACTGTACCAATATGCTGTTAATAGCAAACTAAGTTATCATGTCTTTGGTCTGAAGAGCGCAATATAGGCTACCGCCACAAAAGCATCTCCAGTAAAATCAAATTATCTGAAAATGTCACTCGGGAAACACTGCAGTTCTTACACAGAGAACTATTTCTCTTTCATGTGCCTTTCTTCTACACTTTACTTTTTTTTCCTTATAAGTGGTCATTTGTTCTATGTCTAATACGAACCATTAGGTGAAAGCATGTGGTCTTCTCCATCAATTGCCTTCAAACAAATCCATTTGGAAAAATACGTACGTACATATTTGAGAGGCAAGGACCCATATATGAAATAGCTCCTGTTATGTAATGATGCTCAACAGCAGCTTGGGAAAGTGCTGGTCATGACTCTTAGTGTTGTTGTGAGACTTGAAAACTACTTTGTAGTTTTAAAGCCTTCCCTTTGCCAAAGCTGAAATGTTATGAAATGCTTTTTTCTACCGAGCAGCAATTTTCAGCTGCAGGCAGTTTTCTTCGCCCACTGTGGTGATTATCGTTGGATATTATGAAAATAGCCCTGAAGTATTTAACAAAAGGAGACTTTTTCTTATAAATGTGACTTATTTTAATGCAAATCTGTCAAGCTAAACCAAATATCATTTTATGCTATTTACTATATATTGGCCTTGAATTCTCAGTCTCCTACATTTGTAATCAGCAAAGTTATCAGTCACAGTTCAGAATATTTTCAAAGGTTCTAATTCATATAAAAACTGAATTTAAATACATGTATGCTTAATGGAAAAATAGACTAGGTTAAAGCCCCTGACTGTCAATAAAAGCAATAATAAGACCATGATGTGGATTCTAGTAAGTTTATTTCCACTTCTTCTAATTGAACTTTTTATTGACTAGTGAGGTGAGCATGAGTGAAACTGAATTATGTGATTAATAGTGGAAAAGTGAAAAACTACCCTCAGCCTAACCTCTCCTCAAGCAAAACTAATCTTAAATAATTTCTTCTTCTCTGAGACACATAAACGACAAATCAGGGCCCAGCCGCCTGGACTTTATTAATGCTGTTTATCAAAAATTGTCCATTGTGAGCGGTAATGGAATGAAAAAAATTAAAGAAGTCATTGGAATTAACAATGGAGGGCTTTGTCTGTCACGCTGGTGAATGAAAATATAAAAGTGAGGGGATAATGTCCACTTGCAAACACAAAAGAACTATAACAAGAAAATAAAGCTATTTTAACTGTGAACAAGCATCATATGAATGTTAACTCTGTATTTCAGATGCTTTGAACATGTGGTTGCTCCCACCATGACCTGTGAATATGCCGAGCAATGCCCAGAGCACCTACACTGTAAAAGCACAGATAAACTAGAATAACTGCCTTGTAATGCATTCAGAGTGGGAAGAATGAACAACCCAAAAAATTAATATACCTGTTTTCACTGCTTTTGCCAGCTGGGTGGCAGAATTACAGTTTGTGTAAAATACATTGCATCTCTGATATCACCTTACCTTTGCTATTATAATGCCAAAAAGCACTTTTCACCCTTTTCACATCTTTTGTAAGAGTAAAAATTTCCATTTTTTTATGATTCACTCCACGCTTTGCTACATTCTGTCAGAACAGATTGTTGATTCCAGAGTCACACAACAATTACACAATCTCTTCTGCTAAATTTCTGTGTCTCAATGATGATTAATTAGCTTCAATAAAATGGATGTACCACTTTATTGTACACGAAAACAACATTTAGATGATGATACCCCCCAGTTCGCTCCAAGGAGGAGATACAAATCCCTCTGGGGTTGCATCAGGAAGGGTAAAACTCTGCCAAATCAAACATGCAGAGCTACCCGCTGTCGCTAACCCTTGTGAATGAAGGAGCAGCCAAAAGTAGCTTTTATTGCAGGCTTCAGTAGCTTTCAGGTTTATCTTCGCTGCACTTCCAACACTGGAAAAGCACTACTCTCATTACTATTTCATGCATACATAGGAATGAAGACGTTTAAAGAGATATTCCATGTCACTAAAGCCAGTTATCAGTGTATAACAGGAAGCAGGAGGAGAGGTGAAGAAGAGTGATTCAGGAAGCAGTGCCAGGTGAGTTGATTGGCACACATGTTGTGCATTTCCCATTAACTTTGGTCCCCCTATTTCTGCAGTAAGTGGAGGGTTGGTGCCACATGCACAGCCATGGAGAGCTGCTTCTGCAAAGCTGGCCCACAGTATCACTCTATGATCAACATATTTGATTTTGGTTATCAAATATTAAGCTTTAATCACCCAACTACTAATATTTGCTTTTTTTCCCCCTCTGTACCAGCAAGAATAACTTTTATATTTTCATCCCTTTTCAGTTCAGTTCGTTTTATTTATATGGCACCAAATCACAACAACAGTCACTTCAAGGCACTTTTGTAAATGCCCCTTGAGGTCACTTTCATGTGAGATCCACTAAATAAATTTACTGGTATGTTTGCAGACTGGTCATTAAACATTTCTCTAAGGCCAAAATACGAACACTGGCTGTATAGTACACTTGTAAGTGTTGCAGTAATTGGAGCAATGTTTCTTTTTCAATAATGACGTTTAAATTTGTCATTGGATAGATGACTTTTCAATTTTTATTTTTATTGATTTGCAAGATATAGAAACTAGTTTGCTACCTGTGCAGTGACAAATGGGGAAAAAAAGATATAAAACTTGGGCAACAAAGAGTAGCATGATGAATAATAGTACTATGATACTGCAATAATGCAAGCACAAGAAGTTTAAGACCTTATGTGTGTTATACTGTTTTTCTGGTTACACATTTGTCTTCTGGGGCTCGGGATATTGGGAGAATCTTGATATATGAGTTTCTAATCCAACATAAAGACTTCTTTCATCAGATGGTTATAAGAGTTTAAAATCAGATAGCTTATACTTACCTTTACACTGGTGTTCTTTAGAGGAGGAAAATGAGAAAAAGAACATATCAATTTATAGAAAATATCACCTGTCTCTTCACTTTAACAGATCATTCATGTTACTTTATTGATTGTTTTTCAGCAACCTTGTGAACTCGACAGCAGTGTCAGTGTGGAACTGATTGATTTAGTCTTTTAAAAAAAGAAGTAAGTATTCTATATAGCTTTTAGCAAGTATGTGTGTGTGTGTGTGTGTGTGTGTGTGTGTGTGTGTGTGTGTGTGTGTGTGTGTGTGTGTGTGTGTGTCTACATGATGTGTTTGGTTCCATTTTCTGATTCACCGGAAACATACAAAGGTGTGTCCGCTATGATTAGCACTTGTGTAAATGTCAGCCTTGTTTGCAGTGTAAGTAATGAACAAAGTTGTGGATCATTTGACTGAGAGAAATCTTGTATACGAGAGAGAAACAAACATGTAAAAAGGGGCAGAGAACCTGCAAATGAAAAGATTAAGCAAGAAAGAAACAACCAGTGGTGGAGAGATAAGAGCAGATTATTGTGTAGGAGAGGAGGGAAAGCACAAGCAGAGACCTAATACACAAAGATAGAAGAAGTGAGGTAAAAGAGGAAAATATGAAACAAACAAAGAAGAAGATAATATTTATACACATTACTGTATATTTTAAGACAGAGGATAGTCATAAGAGGAAAGAAGACAATATAAATGAGGCTGAAGGAGTAGTTAAAACACGCCAAGAATGATTAATGAGTTAAAAAATAAAAAATGCAGTATGGGTGACTGATGTCTTAAAGAAATGCTTTTTGTTTTTCTTTTTGCGTAAACACATTTTTGAGGAACTTTGTTATCCCTGGAGACTTATCTAATTTTCTTCAGATTTTTTCCCAGGTGTTAGACAATAAAAAGAAAATTTGATTGTACTTATTACATAAAGTGATAAGAGCAGGATAACACATTTAAAAAGAAAATCCTTTCCATCTTCGCTGTATTTCAGCTTTCTTTTCTTGCTCGCAATCAGTTGGCCATTTTATCGTTCCTTTGTCCTAAAATGCTTCCATTTTCTTTTCCTTTGTTCTCCATTCATGTTCCTAGACTGTTACTTTCTTCCTCTCAAAGCGTTTTTTTTTTTCTTTACATAATTACTTGATTTATCTGAAGTAAATAAAACCAGTGAGCTTTGCTGGCAATTGAAATGGCTTTCTTTTCCTGCCTTCCTCCATTATCTCTATTATTAACTGGGCTTCATGCACCTGGACTGCATCATTGTTCCTTCTTTCTTCTCCACTCTACCCATTTGACAAGCTGATGTTTTTTCCAGCATTTATTTTTTGTGATAGTTGTACTGCAATATGCACCAAACCTCAGGAGTCAGCCATAATATTAAAGCCACCTGCCAGATAATGATGGATTAATAGTTGTGAAGTATATACTGTATGTTGGTTTTGTTTCTTGTGTGTGTCATGAAGTTCAGTCACAAGGGAAAACCCTTCTAAATGGGGAAGAACAGTGGGGGAGCCAAAGCAGCAGAGAATAAAACTAAAAGGTTCCAGTAGCGACAGCCAATTAGGTAAAAGTCCAATAAAATTCCATTTTAAAATACAAATCCTGGCAGTGTCCTCACACTTCCTCTCCACTCCTTCGCACCAGTGCCAACTACAGGAAAAGGAGGACAGAGGCAGTCACTTTCTTTTATTTACCAACATTCCTTCATCTAACAACTGGGTCGGAACTTACCTAAATGGGCAGAGCTCCTAACTCTGCCTGTTGCTGTTCTCTGTTTGACAAGCGTGGCTAGTGTCTCACCGTCTGAGGAGATAGCCACGCTCTCCTGTCCCCTCCTCACAGTCTACCAAACGGTGTCCCTTTCCTTTTCTATTTCAGGCTACATTGCTGTAACCTGTTCCAGCCGTGGTCCCTGGTAGTGGTCGTCATCATCATCATCATCATCATCGAGTCCTTTGTCTGTTACGTGCTGCTCTGCATGGCTGTCTCCATGTCGTGTTCCAACACCCCATGATTGCTCTTTCATCCTTCCTGCCAGGTCCTCTTATTGGTCTTTAGGTGCCCGCAAGGCTCACCCTGATTTGTCAATGGCAGAGTCTTTCCAGGGCATGAACTCCCACTGGTGTGTAAAATTAGTGATAAAGGGGTAAGGAGTCTCCCAGAAACAAGTCAAACAAACATCACAATAAAAGCATGTAATAAAACTGTAAGAATAAAAACACTCATCATTTTTAAAAGATAAAAAAAATTATAAAACACAGCGACCCATGCAACTCAGGACAAACCTAAAAAAAACATCTCTTCCCCAGCATGACGTGTTTACTGCCTTCAAAGTCAGAGATCAACTCTTCTGAAAATCCCCTTTTAAATTTGTCGCATAGGTGCATCTACACAGAGGCGAAAGGTTAGGACCGCCAGGATTTTTATATTTACTATTGAAGTGTAGAACTTAAAAAAAAAAAAAGCTAGTACTGATTGACTGAGCTTAAGGAAGTCAACATATCGAATGTTTGTTTATTCCAATATTGATATTTCAAAATTTACAGCCTTTTTTAATTATAACTAGAGTTCTCATTAAAGAGATGATAGTGTTTACCTACCATCTTTTCTTTTGTTTTGCTTCACAGTTGTTCTGATAAACTGTGCAAACTATTTTTTTCCTTCGTGAATTGCTGAGCTCTTCTAACTTTAAAGAGGGGACTATTAATGCTCAAGTCTTTTTTACCAAGTCAGAAAATACTTTGCATATTTCTAAGATGAAAACCATAGAGCACCAAAAATAGAAGAAACAAGAAGAAACGCTATGCTAGGTTGCACAACAGAATGCAAAAACTTTATTTGCAAAATTACAAATCCACTTTGTAGAAAGCCTTGGACAAACAGATGTCAAATAGGGGAATTCACAACTATATAATAAAAACATATCAGTTTTTCACATTATGGCCCTTTCTTGGTCCTTTGTGTGTCTTCTTTAGCTCTACAAGGATCTGATGTTTTATAATGAAGATTTTTATTAGTATTAAAATCTGATCTTCTTGGCTTTACTTTATTGTAATATAGTATACCTAATCTAATGCTCTGGACTGTGCCACTTGGTACTATGGTATTTTGCACTGCTCTGTTTTTACTGCAGCCCAGGGCTACTGGAAAGTAGATGAGAGGAGAAAGGAGGGAGGAGAAGAAGAAAAAGAGGAGCCCAGGGCTATTTTTTTTTTAGCACAATCCCCTCCCAAGCCCCAAAATAGTTCCCTTTTTTTAGGCTGTCCCCAATAACAGGAGTGTGGCTGCAGGTGAGAGAGAGAAATGAACACATGACTGTTCTTTCCAGGGCATTATCATAGTCCTAATTCAGGGTCATTTTAATAAAAGCAAACAGGAAGATACTAAGACAGGCATTTTTCAGGACAAGCTTGTACTCTCAATGTGCCTTTTTTTTTAAATGTGATGCACAAAGTATAAGAATTACTTTACTACCTGTGTGGGATTATGAGAGATGTTACCTTTGATCGTCATTAAGAAGTGTCTGCATTGATGGTGTAGATAAGTTTTCATGCATCTGAAATCACTAACACTGACAAACACGCACACAAACAAGCATGCATACATGTGCGTGGGGTACTGGCCTTTGTGTTGCTGCAGACAGAACCTTGACCCTTTGTGGGTGAAACTCTGCAGCTTACGTGGAGATTTTAAAAAGAGAGCGAATGAACTTGCATATGTGACTGTTGCATAACAGCTGTTTTATGTTTGAGCTCTACTACAGTTGTTAAATGTTTAAAGGTCACACTTTGTTATTGTCTTAAAACAGTTGCATTGCATATATGATCGTGTTAAATGCATTCTCAGTCAAAAGTCTCCAGCCCAACAAAGACACTTTGAGCATGTGATGTTACATGCCACTGATAGGTTTTTATGTCTGGGATTAAATGTATGGTTGGATATCTGCTGACCTGTGGCATGACTCGGAAGGTTTTCTCTGAGAAGAAGAGGAAAAGGTGAAAGTGCACTATGTGTGTGTGTGTCATCTCAGTCAGTATTTAAGGACACAGCCGACTGCAGGCTGGGCTCTCCTCACAGCTGATGTCTGATACTTTCCCCTCTTTCATTTTGTCTCTGCTACAGTTTTTCTCTCTTGACATTTCAGACTAATTCAGTTCAGCAGACTGATCATCGCTGCCCTCCAGAAACCTCACCACTCAGCAAGGACAACCTTTCAACAAACCTGCTCATCTTTTCTCACAGATTCCCATAGATTTCCTTTATTTTGGTTCACTTTCCTTCTTGTTTGGTATTAGATTTGTGCATTGTATATGTGGTTACAGACCGGCTGTAACCACATATACAGCCGGTCTGTTTTTAGCCAGTATAAGGAAGAAATATAGTTTTAAAATTTCAATCCACTTTTGTGTAGAACTCAGTGTCAGTAAGTAGACTTTTTTTTCACCTGTCCCAATCCAATCATCCAACCTGTAGAAAATGGAAATTTAATGCATTCTCACTGAAGGGAGATATCAGAAGATAGGCAGACATGCAAACATTACAGTAGATAATGGCCCCCCTTTGAAGAGAATGCAAATTTGGAGCTTGAAGGGTTTGAGGAGCAATATGTCCAATGTTTTCCGTCAAGTGAACAAGAATTTGGAAATTCTGTTCTGCACAATGTTTAGTTCAGGTTAATTTTCACTTGCATTTGACTTTTGCTGTCAGTCTATGGTAACCTTGTTAAGGTTAGAAACCAAAAACCTAAATTAAATAAGATTCAGATGAGGCTTTCATTATGGTAAATGTGATGTCAAGGGGTCCTAAACAAGTGTCCATAAAGACATCAAAATGAGGCATGCCATAACCCTTGCACAGCAGTTTAAAGTACACCGTTTGCATATTTAGTACCCAGTGGCTTTGACAAAACGGCTGTATTCGATGTCCTACAATTGGGCTTGGGAACTCTTACATCCTGTCATTTATTTAGTTTTTCTCTGGGTCTATTTAGGTTTAAAAAAAACAAAACATTTCAGTACAGACAAGGTACGCCTGACTGTAGGCGATAGACAGAAAAGTGATGATCTTCCTTAGTGTAGTGGTGGAAGACTGGCATTTACAAAGAGTGCAGTAATTAGTTTTAGATAGGCGTTAACATTGCCCCATTTATCACTCACCATGGCCATGAAATACTAAGTACACAAAGAACTGTGTTCAGAGTGTGCTGTCGAAAAAAACTCCAAAAATGCATCTATAGTCTATTCTGTACAGTGCCTGCACCAAGGCACTAAAAGCAGTGTCCACGTCCACCCGTGTATGGACCTCACGACTCTCTGCATGCATGTGTCAGAATTTTGGAGCACTTAGAGTAATCGGTGTTAGAAACTGTTTCTGTTTAGGATAAATTAAGTGCAGGATTCATGCTTTAAAAAAATCTTTACTAAGGCAATGCAGAGTATATTTAACTCTAGTCATAATACCAGAGTTACAACCAAATTTCTTTAGTCATGACCCATAGATAACTGGATGAACTAATGTTTGACAGCCTGTGTTAAGTGTGTATATCACACTTTCCACTATACACAGTGGACATCAGTGATGGGAATAACGGCGTTACTAACGACGTTACTTTTTTCAGTAATGAGTAATCTAACTAATTACTATTTCTATCGTTACAACGCCGTTACCATTACTAACAAGAAAATGCGGTGCGGTCGCGTTACTATTTTTCAACAAATATAGCTGTCTTCAGCTTACCGCACCTTATATCAGTTGCACAGAAGTAGCTGTCTATGTAAGTAATCTGGGCGCTACAGCTTTAAGCAGCTGCGCGCGCTCCCGCAGACGGCACTTTCTGCCCGACGATCACTTTTTGGCACACCTGGAGCTAAGGGGGCAAAACAATCGCACGAGTGCTGCTGTTTGACTGAGGAAGAATAAAGTAGTCATGGTAAGCCAATCACACGACCACTTCAAGATGACAAAGCAACAAGGTGATATATACCAGTTTTTAAATTGTGTTGATAGGCCACGTAAAACCAGAGTCATGATAAACAATATATAAGCCTGTTTTTTCCTGAATAGTTTCGTCACGTTTGCTGTCTAAGGACAGCGCTAGCAAGCACTCTCTGCTTATGACCAAAAAAACAACAACAAAACCCTGCCCTTTCGTGTTGGTGGAAAAAGGCACCATGTCGACCAATCAACAAATGATATGGGGACATGATATTTGGTTGTTTAGGAAGAGGGGAAGTTTTAGGAGTGACGGCGAGAGAGAGAGAGCGATAAAGACAGCAGAAAGAGAGAGAGAGCGAGTTTTGAGATGTGAGAGATTTGTGACGTTTAGCATGTTTGGAGTGTGTAGTTAATGTGTTGTCTTGTGTAGTTAGTGTGTAGTGTTGTGGATAGTTTTGTGTTGTGTGTCAGAACAATGAGGCGACTGCTGTCTCCAGGTAGAAAAAGGAGTGATACACCTGCTGCTGTCAGACCTGCAGGTATCAGGCTGTGATGTTTTCCTTTATAGTGGACAGAAATATTTGGAGTGGCACAAATAATTTGTGCGGCATCTTATTGATTGCAGAACAGCTGATTGTTATGTAAATAGTTTGAAATGGTTATTTTTTAAAAAAGGGTAAAAGGTAAATGGCTGCAAATAACTTTGTTGTTTGCAAAACTTGTGCGTATGATTTTAAAATTGACAATTAATATTTGCATTTAAAGTTATGAAATATGATTCATTAAACATGTTTGTGGTTGTTACAGTAAAAAAATATAACTTTTTCTACTCGGATTTTGTGTTTTTTGTCTGATTTTAGATCAATTGTGTTAATACAGTATGTCAAAATGAAAACATAACTGTAAATTCAGACACGTGAGATTGTGCTGAAAAGGATGATACCAAACAAGGCAAAGTAAATAGTTTTAAAAGGTGAAATGTAGAGGGAAAATCAAAAGTAGTTAAAAATGGCCAATTATACCCTGGACCCCATGGTTAAACATTTTTTTTAAAGTAACGCAATAGTTACTTTTCAAGTCATTAATTACTTTTAGAATCTTGTAACTCAGTTACTAACTCAGTTACTTTTATGAAGAAGTAACTAGTAACTATAATTAATTACTCTTTCAAAATAACTTGCCCAACACTGGTGGACATATGTGATTGTGCTTTTATTTTTAAACAGCATTTTATAATTAAATTGTATTGTTTTGTGTGCACTGAAAAGACAAATACTTGAAGCGACAAACAAGAGAAGAAAGGTGCAAAAACAGTCAAAGTTGGGTGAACATGTCAAACATATTATGGATTCTCTGCCAGCTCAGCTGACACCGTCTGCAAAGAAGGAGAGAGAGAGATGCTTTGTGACTCAGCATTATTTACAGATACTCTGTTTGGAAGGATTATTCACCACAGTCCCACTCCATGTGTATTAGTGTGTGTGTGTGCATAGATATATGACTGTCTTTTTGCAAATATGATAGAACAGCCTTTATTGAATTTTTGATTTCTTATCAATGTTTATACAGCACTGATTACAATTTATCCACACAAAATGACCATTCCTGGCACTGAAAACTCTAATTATAGGAACACGCCAAAGACAGCTGCCACTAAATACACAAGTCATCCATGCATCTGTTTTCTGCCACTTATCTAGGTCCAGGTCACAGGGGCAGGAGTCTAAGCTGAGATGCCCAGACCTCCTCCTCTTCAGCCATGTCCTCCAACTCTTTTCCCAAGCCGACCAATAGCCAGTGTCTTCCAGGGTCCTCTCCTTGGAGAACATGCCTGAAACACCTCTTCTGGGAGAAAACCCGGTGGCTTCTTAGTCGGATGCATCTCAAGTGATTCTTGTTGATATGCCCCTCTACTCCTAGCTTCTCAAGAATGAGCTCCTCCTGCTATCTCTAATGGAGAGCGCTGCTGTCCTTCTATGGAAGCTCAGTTGTATCCACAATCCTATTCTTTCAGTCACTACTCACAGTTCATGGCCATAGGTGAGGGTATAAACCGACTGATAAATTGAGAGTTTTGCTTGTTTAGACTTTGTTCTAGAACATCTAAATCAATGTTGTCCTGTAAACAGCTTTTATACTTCCCTAAACTTTCCACAGGTTGCCTAGGGGTTAAAAAGGCTAGAATTTCAAGTTCTTTGCAAAGGTTCCTTCCTCGACTTTCCGCTTTGCCACTGTCTGTTTAGTGTGGCTCTCAAGCAACTGTTCCCTCTACACTGACAGTGATGGAGGTGATGCACAAGTAGGCAGGTAAACAAAATCTGAAAAAAGCTACTTTTTGTTTTCTTTAATTTTACACTTCAGTTAGAAAACCTTTCTAACAGATGTGCTTCCTATCCTTGCTGGCGTTATCAGCCGTTAAACTCTTCAGTGAAGCTACATTAGCGCATGAGCACTAAGATGATGCAATCAATTAATTGGAGAAATGTACTGGCACTTTTTCCACATAATTTGTTAAGCACTCTGCTTTTGCTTTGATGGTATTTTAAGTGCCCATGTATAAACACTTTATGTAAGATGTTTTGTAGTAGTAGTAGTTTGAGTAACACGCCATTAGTGGCTTTTTTACCTTAGCTGTAGGTGTCCAAAAGAATCACATCACTGAGGTTTAATTGGAGCTGTAAACTACTCCTGGAGGACAGTGCCTTAACAAGACAAAACATCCCCCTCTGGCTTTTTGTGTATGACTGTGCATCTCATTCCTGTTAAAAAGTGTGGCCTTGTATGCATAGAGGTGCGAGTGGGTGTGTGTTTGTTAACGAGAGAGCAAGACTTAAATCCATATTGCACATGTGGGTTTCCTATTCTTACTCACTTTGTATGGCTTTGTGTGTGTACAAGTATATGCATAACCGGATGATAAATTTGCTGGTTTTGGCATAAAGCTTTACTCATATTTTAAACTGCCACATCCTAATTATACCAAAATGTAAACTATCCTTTTTCAAAACATCAGACTAGAATTATTATAATCATGACAGTCAAATAAAATGCAGAGATAACGATACTTCTCAGCCTGTATCCTACAAGGACTTAATGTATTGCAGTTTGACAAACTACCACATGCAGAACTTTGAGTTGTTTGCTTTTTCCCAAAGTGAACAACAATGAAATTCCTTTTCTTTTGACTGCTTCCCTTAAGGGTCACTACAGCGGATCGTCTGTCTCCATTTCACCCTACCTGTAGCATCTTTCCTCTGTCACAACATCCTGATGAGTTTAAGGGCTCAGTCACTCATTTTGGGTCACACCAAGTAAAACACTGATTTGGTTTAGTAAATTGATGACAGTAAAACGATGACAGTAATGGAAATGCTCATTTGGGGGTTTTAAAATGGAGCTTCAAGACCAAAGGTGATTTCATGGGAACTGTCCATCTTTATATTGTTGCCATGTGTTACTCAGTGCTCACATTCATACAATACTAAGCTCTTATATAACTCACATAGGTGTGTTTAAAAACGTGTGCATTTCTGCTCCAAAACTTTAAACTGTGATTCTGTGGATATTTATTTGCATTTGGAGCAGCCCCAAGTGGCACTTCCACTTTGGCTTAATTTTTCAGTCTCAGTGGATGTTTGCTGCTTAATGGACACTTTACTGTGCAACTTTGTGGCAGGAAAACATTAAACTAAACATTCAGGATTAACATTTCAGCTAAAACTTTTAAAAAACCAGATGGCATCACTCTCAATCGAACATTCTGCAGAAAGGGCGGAGACAAAAGTGGAAAAGTTAAATTTATGGATGAAACTTTTCTTTTTTTTCAACATACTCTCGCTAACATTTGTTGAGTTATATAGCGTATGCACATTTTTGCAACATTAATGCTTAACTTCCTCAGTTTAGGAAACTCCAAAGCTGCCCATGGATTACCAACACGCTACTGCTGATGAGTCATAATTTATCCATAAGAAAGTAGATTGTGGCTAAATAGGAAGTACCTATTTGAAGAATTTGGCAATTCATTTTAACAGTTTAGAATTGTATACGTATATTTTTATTTTAGTGGTACAAAAAGGTCAACAACTATAGTCAAAGGTATCTTTTGAATTTCTCTGATATTAATGTTATTGATCCTGTTGTTGTAAATCAACAAACTATAACAGATTATATTCTACATGATTCAACAGAGTATAATAAGCAGAGCAGTTATAAAAGAGACACCGAGCCAGAGTTTGCATGCATGAAATTATTGTAGCAGTAACCATGTATTTAGACTTTAAATGTATTTCTAATTTCTCCTTTCTACTTGAGATTAGTGGGACATGAAATTAAACTAAGGACCACATACATTTTTCTTGCTCATATGCCAAACTGCTATGAGCAAACTCCTATGCCCATAGGAATAGTTTGTCACAAACCGGTCTGAGTAAAATGTGCTAAACGGCTGCATTCCATTTGCAAGCACACTGCCTATTGCACATTTCACAGCATATTTCTCCCTTTCTTTCTGCAGCACATTAGGTTTTTCAGGTTGCTACTGTTTGTAAAGAGTTGGAGATAGTGGAGTAATGTTTTTTGCCTTGAGCTTTTTGCCTCAGGGACAATGCAGGTTAATCAGTATAACTGTGAATGATCCCAGTCTGCTAAATGGCTAATTTAGCAGACTGTTGTCCCTCTACCTGTATTCCAATTGTGTCATATCCCATCAATTTAAAGCTATACCTTTATTTAACCTATGTCCCCTGCATATGCTTGCTGTGCTCCTGCAATTTTAGCAGAATTGTTTGATTGACAGTTGTGAGAATTTCTGTGCTCTGAGGAGGCACCCAGGGCTGCAACACCTCTGAATTATGAATGAACAGGCTCAAGCTCTTACCTTCCTGTGTCAATGGAGCACATGCAGTCTATAGGCGTTCTATTCAGCTTTTCTTCATTAACACCTTTTAAAAATAATTTGGAAGAAATAAATGTAAAAACAAATGCACTGACCTGAAATGATTAATTGAACAGTTTGAATTTCCATTTAGTACATCTGTTAGTGTGATCTTCAAAGATCTTTGAAGTTGATCCGAACTTCAAAGTTCGGATCACAGCTGACCCTTCTCACCCTGGACACAGTCTGTTTGACCTGCTCCCCTCAGGCAGGAGGCTCCGGTCCATTCGCACCAGAACCTCTCGCCATAAGAACAGTTTCTTCCTCTCTGCTGTTGGACTCATGAACAATAACCATATGACTGTTCCCACCACTAACACATGACCCTACACTGCGTTCACTGCATCATCCCACGTTTGGCACTGATCCCCACCTGCACTCATGTATATATCTATCTACTTAGCACTTTTAATTCTTATTTTTATGTCTATTTAAGCATTATATGACAGTATGTTTGCACTAAGCACCGCAGCAATTTCCTAATGTTGTAAACCTGCTCAACATTTGGCAATAAAACCCTTTCTGATTCTGATTCTGATTCTAACATAATCCTCTTTCCCGAACCTTAAAAACCTCATTTCAGATACCCATGCCTTTCTCTGCTCTATAGCATCACCCTGCCAAGCCTGTAGTAAATCAGCTGGTGAGCTGGCTGCATCACCAGGCAGAATTCATGGGCTCATGGCTCATCATCTCTAGGGATATCACCTAATAGCACCTATAGGTTAATCCAGGAGACTTCTTTGCGATTTCTTTGTCACTCATCATGCAGCCCATTATTCATCCCATCCTGACAACTCTTGTTTCCCAATTGTACTCCTCTAACCTCATTACCCAACCATTCACTTCCTCAGTAAACCACCTTATCTGTTTCTCTACTTCCTGACTCTCCAGCTGTTTCTCTTATAAGACCTGTGACACTTGGTTTGCCCTCTGCCTCTGAGTTGGGAAAACTTCCCTCTGGCATATTAGCTTTGCTTCTGCTCCTCTTTAAATTACTTCCCAGCTTCCATTCTGTTGTCGATTCTCGTGTTGACTCTATCTGAGTCTGAATCTTTCTCTTTCTCAGAATGAGAAAGGAAAAAGATAGACAAGCAAGAGCTTGTCTATTCTGTTTCACTGCTTGATTCTATATTTTCCCATCAAGCTAGTATCTGTCACTTGTTTTAGTGTCCCTTTCAGAGCCCTTTTGTCTGCTGCAGTCTGCATCTATCCAAATCTATACCCCGTGGTTGCTGATCCTGCCTTTTGAAGTGTTATACCCAAGTTGCCTTTATTTGTTTGTTCAGGTCTCTCTTCAAAAGTCTGTTTTTGAAGGTATAATTTCTTGTTTTTACACATGCAGATGTGTACTAGATGTCTAAATTCATGTACTCTTGGTGAATTTTTGCTTTACTTCAGATTCCCCCCTGTGACAGGGCACTTAACCTAAAACTGGATTATCTGTTTTCACATAAATTAATGTACTGTGTTCGCCTTCTTCATCTGATAGGACTGACAGGTTAGACAAGATTTTTGGATCAACTTATTAGCTGTATGTGGCAACCTTATGATTATTGCATAAGATGCTAACTCAGAGAGAAAAATGATGTCATCTTCCCATTACAGGGCTGGGAGAAGTAGGGGAATGGCATGCAGTAAAATTCCAATTAACCAGTAATCATAAAGGGAATCACTCCTTTAATCACTGCTACTACTAATGAAAAGATTCATATGAATAAATACAAAATGAATCATGTTACCTGACAGCAGAATCTGACCTTTGTGCATTAGCAGTCAATTCCTCGAATCTGTTTATCTCCTTGTTGTTAAAATCGGTATCTTTGGCCGCCTTCCAGTTAAGTGATGAACATGTTGAATGGTTTGCAGTGCAGAACTGTGTACTGACTGATGGACCAAACTGTTTTCATAAAGCATATGACTGGCCTTAGAGTGCCAACAAATTATGTTTTCTTGTATAAAGCAAAAAAAAAGGATACTCTATTACTGAAGACTAATCTTTTGAAAAACTGTAGTCCTGTGGTTTCTACATCTATGGAAGTTTCTGTTGCTGGAACGCGGTCTTTTCTTTCGCAAAACACTGTTTCAACACCTGTCTTGCTCATACATTTGATTTGTAGCTCAAATACATGTATTCAGTTGTTGTACAGTTGAATATTTCTTCTTCCTTTGGCACAGCTGATCAAGACATCCTGATTGAAAGACTCATTATTGTAGCTCATTATTCCTTTGCCTGAGCAAACCATCCCTGGATCTTTTACAAACAGTCCAACATCCTACAAGGCTTCTCACCAGGTCTTCTAAAAGGTGTCACGTGACACTGATTCTATCCTCTTTTGGGATCACTTTCAGAGCACTTCTTGGGCAGATGCCTCTCTATATTAAAATAAACTTTTGCATTCATGTGTAACTACTAAGTTCTGCCATTAAAACAATTGTTTTTCAGTGTTCTCATAGTCGACTCCTGCATGTGAATGTTAGTCTGTTGTAAAAGATGTCATTAGCTGCTTCCAAGTCACCCCTAGTTTCCATTATGACCTCTCTGCCTCTCCCCCTTGCAACACTCCTATACGCACTGTCTTTTCCAACTACAACATAAAAGAAAATCTTTGCACAGGACATTTTAAGGGCTGAGCAAGGCGGGATGAGGAGACGCTGGGGATTAAATGGAGAGTCCTGGGATAAGGGGACAAAAGCTTCAAGCCTCAGGGAGGGAATGGTCAAGAAACTGGTTGCTACACCTACATGATACTTTGTTCTTGTATATGTGATCCAATAATAATGATAAACCTCTCTTAAGAAAGGAAATTAAGACATGGATTATCATAACAGTGTGACATGTTTTTGGACTGTTTTCAACTGGACATTGATATCATCCTGTAAGCGAATATGCCAGTAACGGAGGGGGGCAGAGTATCCGAGAGAGAAGCACACAGTGTGTATGGACCTATAAACACACATGCTGAGAGAGAGAGACAGAGAGAGAGAGAGAGAGAGAGAGGGAGGGAGAGAAGAAGGGAGAGAGAGACAGAGGCTGAGCTGATCCTCAGTCGGTTTGTGAGGGAACAGGCGAAAGAGAGACCTGCTCACACGCTGACACACATACACACACACGCACACACACACAGGCACACTCTCAGTCTCATACACTCTCGCTCTCTTACTCGCGCTTGGGGGGGGGGGGACGGGAAGGGAAGAATGAGGAAGAAGTCCGATCTGCTGCGCGCCTTGTCCCAACAAATGCGGGCTTGCTAATGAAGCACCGCTCCGGTCATCCGATCATACAGGTCAGCCAGGTCGAACTACATGGAAACGAGGAGTAGGCAACAAACGAAGATAACAGCAACAAATAACCAGGCGCTGCATGGGAATCCAGACTCTTCCCTCCTTTCGTGCGTCTCGATCGGTGGATACGCCGTCTTGGCTGGCATATAAGAGCTCCCTGCGTCTCCATTACCATTACCCACCACTGGCTTACTTCTACTACTACTACTACTCCTCCTCTTACTCCTTGTTCTACTAATATTATTAGTAGAGCTACAGTGCAGCTTTTACTACGGACTTCTCCGGATCGTGGCCACTCAAGGGAATAAAAGGTAGGGCACTCTGCAGTTTTCTGGGTGTGCTTCATTACGGATAATGACATTAATAGCGATGTGGACAGCTTTGCATACATTTTGCGGCATTGTCTGGTAAAAGCAAGTTTTACACAGGGAGGTAGAGTGAATGGACCCTTTCGTCTCGTGGAGCTCCGACTGAAGACTGAAAGCACCATGCGTCGGAAGGCTTTGGATGCAGTGTGGAAACGATGTTCCCTCACTCCCATTCTCCCCCACCGAGCTTTCCACACTGCGCCTTTCTTCCACTGTGATTTGGAAATGTACATAGATTGAAGCGTGGGCTTAGAAAGCACCGAGTTCGATGGGAGGTGCTTATCAATGGTTTTTCGCCAAAGTGAACAGACAGCATGGTTTCATGGGGTGTATTATTTTTTTTTCTTTATTTGCTCTACACGTCCACGCTCCTTCCACGCTCTCCACTCCTCTAGCCGCCTGCCCCACTTATTTATAGAGTCATTACGGATGCAGAGCACGTTCAGACAACCATGCTCTCACCTTTTTATAGGCGTTCAATGTGGAAGTTGGGTGACAAACATTCGCAACCAAAGCTAAATTTCCCTGCTCTGTATGGTAATCCTTGTAAAGAGTGAATGCGCATTGAAAGACACATTTGAGCAATTCTGCAGGTTCCACGTCCTGTGCGCCAAGCAGTGCAATTCGGAGGTGATGGAGTGCCTTTGTGCATCAGTGGGGAGCAGGTTTCGGGGAAAACCTGCGCGTGGACCCGGTGTTTGAGTTTCAGTGGGCTTCTGATTTAGTACTTTTTACTAACAAGTTGGATTTAAAGACACGGAGGGAAAAACTGGCTTAATTTTTGTTTAATTTTCTGTCTGCTTTTGGGAAAGGTTTTAAAACCAAACGGTAGCAGAGCTTCACATATTAGTTAATGTAAACCTATACCGTAAAGTAATTATTGTCCCCGTGTGACACTCCAAGTGCCTCATCTGTTGAGGATTGCTTGGCAAATCAGGAAGGTATCATGTAGGCTTTCTAGGCATTTCGCTTTCACCTGACATGAGTCGGGGCTTTAATGGTCATGACACAGAGGAACTGGAGCTCGTTCAGTGTGGATGATATAAAATATTTATTTTTAACAATAAAAAAAGAATGTCAGTCAGTCTTTACAGCTTTATTTAACTCCTAGCAGTGCTACATTTAATTTTTTTTAAGAACTCGCCCTGCTGCAGTGATGTTAATCCAGAGTAGGTATTAAGACAAAACAGTTTAAGATTTTCGGTAAGAGACCCATTTTCCAATAATAAAATTGGAACTTTTCCCATATCAGACACCAGATTCAGGTCGCCTCTCAGTGGGTGTACATTAGGCTTGTTCTTAACCTGGTTGTGTGAGAATGTACCACACATGCACGCAACTTCCACACTTGTAGGTGACAGCCAGTGTTGGGCAAGTTACTTTGAAAAAGTAATTCAATTATAGTTACTAGTTACTTCTTCAAAAAAGTAACTGAGTTAGTAACTGAGTTACAATATCCTAAAAGTAATTAATTACTTGAAAAGTAACTATTGCGTTACTTTAAAAAAAATGTTTAACCCTCTGGGGTCCAGGGTATAACTGGCCATTTTAACTACTTTTGATTTTCCCTCCACATTTTACCTTTAAAAACTATTTACTTTGCCTTGTTTGGTATCATCCTTTTCAGCACAACCTCACGTGTCTGAATTTACAGTCATGTTTTCATTTTGACATACTGTATTAACACAATTGATCTAAAATCAGACAAAAACCATAAAATCAGAGTAGAAAAAGTTATATTCTTTACTGTAACAACCACAAACATCTTTAATGAATCATATTTCATAACTTTAAATGCAAATATTAATTGTCAATTTTAAAATCCTATGCACAAGTTTACTTTTACCCTTTTTTAAAATAACCATTTCAAACTATTTACAGAACAATCAGCTGTTCTGCATTCAATAAGATGCCACAAATTATTTGTGCCACTCCAAATATTTCTGTCCACTATAAAGGAAAACATCACAGCCTGATACCTGCAGGTCTGACAGCAGCAGGTGTATCACTCCTTTTTCTACCTGGAGACAGCAGTCACCTTATTGTTCTGACACACAACACAAAACTATCCACAACACTACACACTAACTACACAAGACAACACATTAACTACACACTCCAAACACGCTAAACGTCACAAATCTCTCACATCTCAAAACTCGCTCTCTCTCTTTTTCTGCTCTCTCTCTCTCTCTCTCTCGCCGTCACTCCTAAAACTTCCGCTGTTTTTTTTTTTTTGTTTGTTTTGGTCATAAGCAGAGAGTGCTTGCTAGTGCTGTCCTTAGACAGTAAACGTGACGAAACTATTGAGGAAAAAACAGGCTTATATATTGTTTATCATGACTCTGGTTTTACGTGGCCTATCAACATAATTTATAAACTGGTATATATCACCTTGTTACTTTGTCTTTAAGTGGTCGTGTGATTAGCTTACCACGACTACTTTATTCTTCCTCAGTCAAACAGCAGCACTCATGCGATTGTTTTGCCCCCTTAGCTCCAGGTGTTGTGCAAAAAGTGATCGTGATTTTCGCGTCTGCGGGAGCGCGCGCAGCTGCTTAAAGCTGTAGCGTCCAGATTACTTACGTAGTCAGCTACTTCCGTGCTACTGATATAAGATGCGGTAAGCTGAACACAGCTTCAACCGTCTGTTTGTTGAAAAATAGTAACGGACCGCGTTTCCTTGTTAGTAACTGTAACGGCGTTGTAACGATAGGAATAGTAATTAGTTAGATTACTCGTTACTGAAAAAAGTAACGCCGTTAGTAACGCCGTTACTTGTAACGCCGTTATTCCCATCACTGGTGACAGCTAAAGCTAAGTCAGTGCTCAGTGTCTGAGAGGAAGCTGAGTCTGTGACTAGACATTTAACTGTATCTGATGTAAATGTAATAATTCTGTATTATTAATGCGATGAGTGTACTGAAAAAAATTCCAAGTCAGATATGAATTCTTTTTTTTTTTTTTTTGCATTAAAGGACGGGAATTTTTGTTTTAATCCTAATAGTAATAGTTCAGTTTAAGGCTTTGTTTTCCTCTATGATTGTTAGGTTATGCTAATATTAGGTCAAAATAACTTTTTTTCAAGAATGACATCATTTGAAAAAAAATATTTCCATTCATCTTTTTTTCCCCACACATCCCTAAGCTGTTCTGCTTCTTTCAGCAAAAGAGACCCTGTTCACTATATAGTTTACAGTAAACAAGAACAAATTAGGTGATGCTTGTGATAATGCAACACTGAGGAGAAAATCATGAGAAAAACAGTAAATTTTGCTACACCTCAGACATTCCCTTGTAAAGTAAATGCTCCCTTTTCACTGTTTTGCCACATTTTTTGTCAAGGTGTTTATGCTAATATAGTCAGTTCAACACTCAATGGGCAAGTAATTAGCCATTCAAGATGAGCTCAGAGACGGGGTCTATCTATTAGAAATCAATGTGCAGTTTGGTGCAGTCACTGAGATTTATCATTATTCTTAGTAATTAATTATGCTGATTAGTGGGAATCCTTAGCTCAATTTGTGGGTGTATTGCTATAAAATAATGCTGGTATAGATTCAACGAGATCCTGGGAAAATTCCTCAGAGATTTTGGACCATATTAACATGATAACATGACATGGTTACTGCCAGTTTGTGATGAGAATCTCCCACATCCCAAAAGTGCTGTCTTTGGATTGAGATCAGGTGACTATGGAGGTCATTTGAGTAAAGTGAACTCATCACCATGTTCAAGAAACCAGTTTGAGATGACTTGACCTTTGTGACAATATTCGTTATCCTGCTGGAAGCAGCCATCAGAAGATGGGCATTGTCAGCAACTATACACATGTAGGCTATGGCAGTTAAATGATGCTCTGTTGATAGTAAGAGGGCCAAAGTGTGTTAAAAAATCCCCCAGCAGCAGCAGCAGCAGCAGCAGTGTGAACCAGAAAAGGCAGTATGGATTCATGTTTTCGTATTGTTTATTCTGACCCTACGATCAGCACAGAAATCAGACACTCATCAAAACGGGCAACACTTTTCCAGTCTTCTATTGTTCACTTTTGATTAGGCTGTTCTTAACTGACAGGAGAAACACCTGGTGAGGTCTTCTGCTGCTGTGAGTTCAGAGATGCCCTTCTGCATGCCTTGGTTGTAATGAGTGGTTATTGCCGCCTTCCTATTAGCTTGAAGCAGCCTGGCCAGTCTCCTCTGACCTCTGACATCAACAAAGCATTTTCACCCAGAGAACTGCCACTCACTGGATATTTTCTTCTTGTTTCAAGCATTCTCTCTAAACTCTAGAGAACCTGTCTCACATCAGCAACCATGGCATGTTCAGATTCACTTAAGTCATCTTTCTTCCCCAACTTGAATGGGTTGTCCTGATATACTTAAATGGACTTGAGTTTCTCCTCCATGTGTTCCACATGTCATCCATGAGCGCATATCAGTAAAGTCAAATACAAATACTACAATAGTAATGGTGGATAGAAAATGTATTAAAACCATTGTAAAGATCATTACTTATACACTAAGGGTTGTTTTTGTTATAGAAATGCTAGACTCTTTAATTCCTTTAAAAGTGTGCTAATCTGTGAAAGTTAAAAAAGCAATACTCAGTTCAATAAGATCATTAGAAGGAAATGAACATGATTTATTGATGTACAAATTCGGTTTTAGATATTTAGTGGTTAGACTCAGCTGGCCCATCACACCAGAATTTAATTCCAGCGGTGATAGAGATTAGGGCAGGACCCCCGGGAGTTTAGATGCTGGTAGTGGAGATGACGACGTAGGCTCGAATGGAGGCTGAGTAATAGGGAGGAGGTTGGTTGCATGAAGGCATCTGCAAGATGTTTGGACTTGATCAGTGATGTCACAATCAGCTTGACAGCATGGGAAACTGGAAATGGTGTAAAGCTTAGATTGGCTGCAAAAATCTGGGAAGCAGAGAGATGTGTGACGACAGATCTTCCTTATTTAACTTATGCATAGGCTTCATTTCTGTAAGTGCTATGTGTTTAGTCTTAGTCAACAAAGCCAATGGCCATTGTACCTTTATTTTTGAGTGAATAGCGTTTACAGGAAATGGAAGCTTTCTGGAGTCATTAGTTGATTTGAATACTGAGTATCAGACATGGTGATAAAGTGTCGGTGAAATAGGTCCAAATATGCATTGTGTCAAAGAAAAACATTTGACTTTTTATTAGATGTTTGGTGTAGAACATTTTCAAATTTGGAACTCTTGGCTTAAACAAGACAAAACTAGACACTTAAAAATAAAGCTATATAGTTTGATTGCTGTTCAGAAGAGAACTGCACTGACGTATCTAATTATTTACATGTGGTGACTGTTAACTAGAAAGGAAATGCTAAGTCCGGTATTCATTATCAGCTTCAACTTCCCTTTATTTACTGAGCAATTGCACCCAAGTAGTGTCTGCAGGTTAAATAACAGCAACTGACACAAACAATAGCTGGTATCCAGCTCCTCAAGGGAATGTAACTCTTAAGCTGCTAGATGCTTCTTTATGATCCCCAAGCTAGTCACAAACATTGTCTGTCAGCAGTTTGTGTGCAGTGGTTTTATTAGTGTGTTTATTTTCTTGATAATATCATCCTCCCTGTGATAAAAAACAGGTTTTTGACAGTACTGCAAGAGGTCTAAAGTGGCACAGTCACAGGCAATAAAACAAAAACAGAGCTGGAAGTCCCTAAAATGCTCCATAAAGCTGAAGAAACCTACTGTGAAATTATTTTTTTGTTACACAATATGATGTCACCTCATGATTTGTGGAAGGGCACTGTCAAAAATATTTTTTTCAATGTTTGACTATTTCAGATTACAAAATACATGAAGCTGTTGTGAAGATTTAATTGGCTGCTGGTGGCGTGTAACGTTGTTACTGCATGTTCTTAGAAAATTGCTTCATTTTTAGGAAGCCTGATGACATAAACTATATAACCATATAAGATAAAACCACAGAATTCTTGTGAAATTTGAACCTATTGAAGAAAGGGGAAGATGTCATCTCTTCTTAGCAAAATGTACATAATGCAAGATATTTTTACCCACGTGCTTCCTTATGTGGATTATACCATAAACATAGAAAGGGTTAAAGATGGCAAAGTTGAAGATAATTATGTGCCTTATATCATTTCCCATCTCTTGAATGAGTAGGGAACTGTAAATAAGGGAAATCATTTGATAATTTGTTTCAGCCTTTAACAATTTAGTTCTTTTTTTTGTTCTTGCACAACTCCTGTTTCTTCATCATTGCCCTCCCACACATTCATGTCTCTTGTCACAACCCAGGTATTCAGATAGTCATTGGTCAGACGTAAAAGTAGGAAATAACCCAGTGTACTGCAGTGGCAGTCTGATCATTTCCACCTCTACAAATGTAATAATATGACAAGACTTCTTTGCTGGGGGACTGGCTGTTAGAGAGATCCAGATAAAAGGGCTCAACATCATTCTAATGATGGTAAATGCAGACCATTAATCTTCAGTTGTTTCCAGGCGATAGTGTGTGTGTGTCTATTTTGGCCTGTGCTTGCACTCACATTCAGTGGAATATCCCTGTGGTTTTATTTCATTTGAAGAGGTGAGATTATGTTAGATTAGCCTCCTGTTTGCTAGCTTGTATTTTTTCTTTTCATCTGCCTATCTCTGATTCTCCTTATTGCTAAACTAGGTACTGTTTTCCACATTACACTCCTCTCCTTCAGTCCCTTTCTTCTTACGTCTCTTGTGCTCCCATTTTTATTTACTTTTCCACATTTCTTTGTCTCGCTTTCACTCACTGGTTTAAATATTTTATTATCGCCTCCTGTCCCATAGCGAGGAAAATGCATCGCAGATAGGCTGAGAGCAGCACGCTGAGGCTGTTACCTTCACTCACTGCATTCTCAAGCACACCATTTCATTTTATTTTCAATTATTTTACCACTATGTTATTTGCAAAAATATGTGATTCAGTTTCAGATAAACATTAGAAGTTTATGCAAAATGTGAGGTCTTGTCTTATGTATTCCTCCTGACTTCCCTCTGTCCTTGTTCTGTTTCCTGTTGGTCTGATCAGCTGCTTTCTTGGCATCTTTGGGTGCTATCTTCAAAGGCTCTCAAGACATAACAGTTCTGGGCCAGAGAAGCAACAGCTTGTTTCGCTGCAGCACATGGTTTTCGTTTCGTTAACTTTACGCATTCTGTCTTTGTTGTTGCCTCTGGGGAGTAAGATTCAGTGGTCCAGTTTCTGTGTCTGTTGTCTTTTTCTGAGGCTGGATTTTCGTCTGCTGTGTTCTTCTTGAAATGGAGCCAAGTTTTTGAGGTCATAACACTAGGGAAAATCATGACGGATATTCTGAAACCTGATATTTCAATTAGAAAATCCAAAATAGCAGCCACTGTTCAGCCACAAAGCCACTCAAGCACTAACAACAGACACGTTCCCTAAAGTTTGGCTCTGATACGATCCAGGTCATTATCTTTTCCTTTATCAAGTGGCCATTAATGTTACAGGATGTTCTTACAGGATGTATTTTGCAGGCAAGAAACAAGCCCTGAACTGTAAACAGTGTGGGTGATTATCTTATGTCATCTGAAGTGTAATCTTCTGATAAAGTGTTAAGCAACCAAAACTGTGTAAGGTAGGTCTATCAGGGATTCCTGTTCGTGAGGATGAATTTTAAGCAAGCCAGATGGAAAAAATGGAGGAAGGAACAGAAACTGGAGTGCTTACCCAGGGTTAGCCAGTGAACTGTGTTATATTAGGAACTGTGGCATGCGCAGCTGATAGTATATACATAATCTACTGCTTTATTTTTTAAGAATGCAGACTATTAACTATGTTTTATGGTAAAAGCTAGGAGACTCAAGCCCCAAGGGGAAAGGAAGAAAGCCTGGAAGTAGTTTAAATGACCAAATGATCTAAAAACAGCCAGCAACTTCTGTATTTTGTGCAGTTTAACACAATTCACCCTTCCTCTGTTTGTGAGAGGGCTCTGGCAGCTCCAGTGTTGTTGTCACTGCAATAATTTATTCATCCTTATGTTTTTTCCTGTTTGTCCTATTCAGGGTCACAGACCCATCAAAATTGCACAGATGAAATGAATCATTTGAACAGATAATAACACAGGAAAAACACTATAGTGAGCATTAAAGGCCGTGTGTTTTTAAGCAAGTGAGTTGCCATGTACCAGTAAGTACCAGAAAGTACCAAAAGCAAAGTATTTCAAAAGCTGACTGAGCTCTCCTCCACATCACAGATAAGAAAGGCATAACGGCACTAATTGTGACCTTCCATTAGTAGCTTATGCTGTGCCATTTGTAGTTTTTTTCCTGTGCTTGTGGACTTCTAGTGCAGTTTTTCTTTAAGTTGGAGGGCTGAATTTCCTAGTTCCTAGCTGGAATTTTCAACTGGAACACCCCCTAAAGTTGGAACACAAACTTTGGAGCAGCCTCACCAACCCTGACTTCACAATCCAAGATGGCGGCATGCATGTAAACGGCAGTAAAACTGTGAAACTTGTTATCAGGACAGCCACAGTTGTGTATTTGTGACTGGCTAAATAAGCCATATGAACAGCATTGAACAAGTTCTATCCATGAACGTGCTGCAGTGATGTTTTTAAGCCCCCCAAAATAAACAAGTGTGGTGCTTGTGGAGCAGGGCCTGCTGTGATTTTGGCCTTGTTTGGGTGTGTTTTGCCTTAGCTTAGAAAATTGGTGGCAAATAACTCTACAATTAAGAGAGTGCTTAAGGTCAGAGAAAGGTGAGTTCTAGTGCCAGAGAGCCTTGATGGGTTGCAGCTAGTGAGCTGTGTGTGGTGGCTGCTTACTGCTGCTCTGTGGAGAGGAGTGTGTGTTTTGTTGACTTAGCCTTTTTTTTTTTTTTTTTTACTTATTTTTCAGTTTCAGTTTAGTTTCAGTAACTCCTGGGTTTGGTTGTTTCCTTTCTTTTAAAGGTGATAGTCGTTTGTTTGTCCGTCTGTTTCAGTTTCATTTGTAATAAAAACATTAATAAAAACCTTTAATTTAACAAGTTCAACTTCATGTCTCCTTTTTTTTTCAACCCAGACACTTCTTGTCACTTTCCCACATCCCCTGTATGTTTTAGGGGAACGTAAAAGGTCCAATTGCTAATTGGCAATAATAAATGAATGGCTCTACCTCGCTAAGCAGGAAAACAAACCCCATTTTCCTTCCTTTTCTGACATTACTACTGGAAACATGCAAAGACTTGTAGCAATATACTGCTTCTGTTTGACATAAAAATGCACCTGCACCAATTGAGCAACATCAATCGTAGTAAAATTCCCACTCACGGCTAATTTAGAGGGATGGTTTACTGAATTTTTACACACCTACCCTGTTCCAGGTTCAGTTTGATTTTTTCTTTTGTCCTTTTTGACCATATCTACAAATTTTGGGACCTTTATAACCTCCAATTGTGTCGTGAAGCTTTAGAACATACACTCTATTGAATGGAGAAGAACTGGCTTTTGGTGTTATGTTCAGCCATCTGCCTTTTAGAAAAATGACATCTCTAAGTGAAAACAGCCAAATCCCAGAGCACACTGAATTATTGATCAGTTGGAAAAGTAACATAAAGGCTTTTGTGACCACACAAGAAGCCCGTATAAGGCAAAGAGCTGCTGACTACCATTAACCAAGGGGGAAATGGTTGGTTATGACCTTGGCAAATTGAAGTTTAATTAAGTAGACATGTAATTTTGTTGAGAGTTGATTTTCCTAATGTCTGAGCACAAAGCTCTTACACCACAGCAGAGCCCACTCAGTAAACATCGGGGCAGCAGTTAAACATTTGGTTCATTTAACCCAAATATTTAAATTCACCACTGGTGGATTTCACATTACAAAGTAACAGATTTAGCCAGCAAACATCTTCAACACCATTAAGCGAGACACACACACACAAATACTCTCCATACTGTATACTGTATTATATTCTCAATGGATTCTTGAAGGATCCTTTATTGTGTGTTTAGCTATGAATAGCGTCAGAATGGATTCTTGGCTTAATAGGACAGAAAATTTTATTCATGTTGAAAAAAAATATTTATATTTATAATAGTTATTGTAGTAGCTTGGCAAAATTGTGCTGTGTACAGCTATTGTCACATAGGAAAAACAGTGGTTCCTAACTGCAGCATAATCAAAATTATTGCGACAGTATGCAATGAATTTGTATGTATGCAATGCGATCTCATTACCCTTTAAATCATTGCTTCAAAGATGAGATTGTTTGTTCTTTTGTTTTTGTTTTGTTGGGCCGCAGGCTGCCAACTATTTGTTGTTTTAAGGGTTAGGGTGGGAACAAGATTGAAATTTTGGAAAATTCTGAAGCATTTTTTTGTATACATTATATTGAAACCTTTGTTTAATAAAAAGACTTTTGAAAGAAAAGAAAGAGATTAGGAGAGAATTACAATGGTAATAAAGCCTAAACCTCCACATTATAGAAGCAGTGTGGAACAGAATAAAAGGCAGCCAACATCCAAAGACGAGCTTTGACTGTCCTTCAAGAAGCCTGGAGAACTATTCCTGACTGCTTAAAAAATTACAAGAAAGTTTACCTAAGGGACTTCAGGCTGTGTTAAATGTGCTGGGCACATTAAAATTGACTTTCAATCTTGTTGTAATTGTATAATTGTGTATAATTGTATGTTATACATTGTTTTAATGAATGTTTGCACATGCTTCAATAAATCGCTGTCAGTTTTGGGAAGGTTACTTTTAAATGTATTCCACTAGAGAATAAAGAATACATGGCCCAAAAAAAAAAGAAAAAAAAAAAAAGATGAGATCCAGGGCTTTTACAGCTTGCAGTCACTTGCCATTTTCAAGGAGACTTTGGTGCGTCAAGACACTGATAAAACAACAGTAAGACAGAGTCAGTCTGCTATCAGTTTGTGATTGAATGGGGTCAAATGAACAATTACATACAGTCTGTTTGTGATATTACTGTGATTATCTATGATAAAGTGGCAAGAATCACAAGACTGTTGCTGTTAATTCACATTAAACAGAAATTCACAATAACTACATTCAGAAACCAGTCAGAACCTCATACCTGGAAAAGGTTTTCTGAAATCCCTCCTGACGTAGCTGCTGCAGCACACTATATTAACTGCAAATGGATAAAGGTGCTAGATGGAGGTCATTACCTGACTGACTGCAGTCTGTCCGAGTCAGACCATGTTTGTTTGGAGACAGGTTGCCTCCCTGTAGGCAACCTCTGCAATCAGCTTGCGATGGAGAATGTTCACTGAGAGTTTGGAGGTGTTGCATGCTCCAATTGTCCAAAGACAATTTAATTTAATCTAATGTTTCAGGAACTGAATGAATTGTGGGGCATCACCAAGGCAAGAATCACATAAAAAGTCTATTTATAACTGGGAGTAACACCAAGCTGGAAATGAGCACAACAGGCCACCTTCAATTTTAATCAAGCACATTTTATGGTTCAGTCATGACGATGTGATATAGCAAAATTCAAAGAACATTTAAAATTATTGGTAAGACCTGGCTTGACCATTTTTTTCTGTGAAAATATGGATTTTTTTTCAAGATTCTTTTCATTGTATTTAGACATAGAGACATTGAAAGTATAGATACAAACGTGCAAAATCTGTGTGGCTTTAATTCTGTGGAATTGTCCAGGAGAGGATGTGTGTTCTTCTCCTGAAGTTTAAACTAAATTATATAACCATCCACAACCCAGCACCTTTTATAGTCATGCAAATTTTGATGAAATTAGGTTTCACTAATGCAGAAAGAACACTTCAGGAGACTCGAATGTAAGCTGTGCAATATTTACAAACTACAGTGTAACTGCACTTTTTACAACTCACATGAACATTGCAATTCTAAGTTTATCCTTTCACTTGGAGCAATTTAATATTTTCTGTTCCTCCTTTCATTCAGATAAAGTATTTTCTAATATTTTGCCTATTGCTCTGCTGTCTGACCATCACATTGTTGCATACAAAAGTGCATACAATACAGAAACAGATGAGGAAAAGACTCCAAGGCCACCAAGATAGAGACATGCCAGAGAATTACCTTGAGTCCACTAATAGACTCATCATGTTATAGAGCAGAGTCCCAATGCTCTAATATGTTTGATTAATTCCCATAAAAAATGAGCGGCCTTGTGAAAAATATCCATGTTATTTTTCAGTGATTTGTTGCAATGCCAGATTCCCAATTATGTTGTTTTCCTTGGAGCAAGAATGTAGTTCTCGGATACGAGTCTGTTTCCTAGAATGTTAGGACTAAGTTGCATCAGTTTGCATGTTTTTTTCTATTTTCTTTGGTATCTGTCATTAAATGTCACTACATGGGCTTTTTATGACAATAGTGATTAGTCTGTGTGAATGCCTACACTTAAAACACAAATAAGCAAAGGTTAATTTGTGAACTACCCACATCTCAACGCTAAAGTGATTTTTGGAAACAATTTAAATAAGCCCAAATCAGGCGTTAAAAAATACAATCTGAAATAATTACTCACAATGCTACACCTTTTCTCTGAAGTGTTCACCGGGGGAGATTGATGAAGCTCTGTGGGCATCTTATGGGTGTGTGATATTTAAAAGATGTCTTAATAAAGCCACCTTATTCACAAGTTACTGTTGCTGAGAGAAGTAGACTGTTTTCATAAAGGCCACTGCCAGCAGTGTTATATTAGGTAGAGCAGAGTATTATTGCTACAGGACCGCTGCAGGGAAGTTTCAGAAGCTGCTCCCTGAAAAGCCAAAGTGCTGAGCTCAGGAGCTCAAGTTTATCTTTGGTGTGATTATTCAAACTTGGTGTCCTTAAACAACTATGCAAACATCTGACCTGAAACATGTCTGTTAATCTCTGTGGTGTTGTGTTTACAAAGGTCCTAATGCATTCATGTGAACTGAGCTATTTGGTTTTAGTCATACACCTCCCAACTTATCATGTACTTTATCAATGCTGACGTGCTCTTGTGAGTACAACATTCTATCATAATATTTCATGATATTGGCACCTTGCAGGTGGCATCATTTAGTGTAAGTAAACTGAAGTAAACAAATCTCTTCCAGTGAAAATCACTACACTATAAAAATCATGTTAAAGGAGATTTAAATGTTAGAATTCCCCACTGGTTCCTGTTTTCAACAACATCCATTTGTCTTATTTCTAATAATACTTTGTATTTTCTCCTCTTGTTTTCTCTCTGAAGGTTCAACATCCTCATTAACACCTCAGTGTACTGGTCTTGACACCAACATGGCCCGTCGGGATCACTCCTCCCGTCTGTCCCCGACCATGAGGTTAACAGTTGTTACGGTGATCCTCTTCCTCAATCTCCATTCCTCGTTGGCCGGGGCACCACCTGAGGCAAGCCTGGGTGGCTCTGTTTCGGCTGTGTCCACCAATAAAACTGAATGCAGTAAGCCTGAGCAGTGTTCACATGGGGTGATTCTGCCTATTTGGGAGCCCCAAAACCCATCATTTGGAGACAAGGTCGCTCGTGCAACTGTTTACTTTGTGGCTTTGGTCTACATGTTCCTGGGTGTGTCCATCATCGCAGACCGCTTTATGGCATCAATAGAGGTTATAACATCACAGGAAAAGGAGATCACCATTAAGAAACCCAATGGAGAAACCACCACCACTACTGTCCGGATCTGGAATGAAACTGTCTCCAACCTTACTCTCATGGCTTTGGGCTCTTCAGCACCTGAAATCCTCCTGTCCATTATAGAAATTATTGGTCATGGGTTTGAGGCTGGCACACTGGGACCCTCCACTATTGTGGGTTCTGCAGCGTTCAACATGTTTGTCATCATTGGGATTTGTGTGTATGTCGTTCCTGATGGCGAGACGAGGAAGGTCAAGCACCTCCGTGTGTTCTTTGTCACGGCCACCTGGAGTATTTTTGCCTACATTTGGCTCTACCTGATTCTGTCAGTGATCTCACCTGGCGTTGTGCAGGTGTGGGAGGGGCTGCTCACTTTCCTCTTCTTCCCCATTTGTGTGGTGTTCGCCTGGGTAGCCGATCGCCGCCTGCTGTTTTACAAGTATGTGTACAAGCGCTACCGCACTGGCAAGCAGCGTGGCATGATCATTGAGACCGAGGGTGATCGTCCACTTCCTTCCAAGGTATGATGCTGTCACTGTTACCACAGCCATTATCACCAGGGTTCATTTTCCACAGACTTTTTTGTATAAAGCATAATACTGTTTTTTGCATTTAACTAGTCAATTACTGAAATCTGGGGAATGCACTAAATAAAATGTCAGAAAGGGCAAGAAACACCTTACTACCTACTATACTTTGCCATGCTTTGGCATGTACAGTTTTTGTGCAATGAACACGAGAGTGAGGACAGGACAATGAACAGTTTTCTTACCTTCAGTTCAAATAAATTAGTTTAATGTGCCTGACCTTTCCTTTTTGGAACCTCCTTAAATTGCTTGATTTGCCCTGTTAGACTTTGTTGTTGTAGCAGTTTCTTGTTCCCATATGTCTTGATGCAAGCTCAATCATCCAGGTAAGTAAATCTCCAAAAGTTGATTCTGTTCATCTCGACATAGCGTTTCGTCACTCATCCAAGTGACTTCTTCAGTCTCAGCTGACTGCAGGTTTCCCCAATCTTATAAACAGTACATTTGCATAATGACTTAAACCAGCCAACCACTAATCAAAGACCACTGATCAATGGCCATGAGTACCATTCACAGAGAGTTGAGGAATCTCTGCAATCACAGCATTGTAAGATGGAGGAACATTGGTTTGAGCGCGGGACCAAGGAGGCCATTTACGTGAAAAGGGAAATACCATCTCTGAATCGAGGAGGGGGCCTAAGGGTACATCTTTCACCATCTTACAATGCTGTGATTGCAACTCTCTGTGAATGGTACTCATGGCCATTGATCAGTGGTCTTTGATCAGTGGTTGTTGGTCAATGGTCATGAGAATTTGCATAATTATGATGAAGGAACTAACCTCCCAGCCCATTGTTCCTTCAGTGGGCTAGTTTCAGTCATTATGCAAATGTACTGTTTATAAGATTGGGGAAACCTGCAGTCAGCTGAGACTGAAGAAGTCACTTGGGTGAGTAACGAAACGTTTCTCCCACTGAAAACACTACGTCCAGATGAACAGAATCAAGTTTTGGAGACTTGTTCCCATATCTCACCAATGTCTTACTACCAAGTTTTGCAGAAGAAAAAATGCCTTCCTTAGTGTCGTATAAAAATCTTAACAGTTATAACTAAAGCATATCAGACACATCTTTGAGAAGAGTCAGCTAGTAAAAACATAATTAAGCTGTCCTCATCCAAACACATGGTGGAAAAGATAAGGTGCTAAGGTATGTGCGTGAAGAGTGTTCATGAGTAATGTGTACCTCAAATCTGTATTACAGAATTACATTTTGCCATGCTAAACTATTGTTATGAAACATACACAAATACCTTCTTAAGTATTGTCAGCTATTAATTTCCCGTTTTGACTATTATCTGATGACACATGTGAAGATGAAGTGCATCACACACATCTAATTAAATCTTCAGTACTGTGGAGTAGGTTGTGTTTATTTGCTACAGTTAATTTGAAGCCTGGTTGTCTTTTCTTCTGCATTTGAAAGTTGCCCATGTTGTTATTGCTTGATGGCATTATAAAGAATCAGTGCTCCGTGAGTATATGAAGAACACCTTCATTTCATCTTCTGAAAAAGAAATCACTAAATTAAATTCAAATTTGTTCCTGAGGGAAAAAAAGAGTATTTCTTGCCTTCCCGTTTAAAGAGACGAAGGACGTTTCAATGAAATGATTCTCTATGAAAAATGCAATGTCAGTGAAAAACAGAATACTTCTTTATTCTGACAGCTACAAAATAAAGTGACATCCAAATACTGACGACTAATATATTACCTACCCATCCTTTGGGATCTGGTACTGCTAGCTTACCATGGTTACATGTAAAGTAAACCTTTGGAAATGTGAAAGCAAAAGTTTCAAGCAGAAACGGCCAGTTCTTGACCTAAATTTGGCTGACAAGACAAATAATTTTAAGGATAAAACAGTGAGAACTGAGCTTTGAAACACTGACAGATAAAACCCTCACTGACCAGTGTCTAGTAGCACCCTTCTGTGTTTTGATTGAGGGGTGTTATTGGACACCAACATGTGCACATGACTGGATTCACACAAACACTCATTATTTGATTTCATGCTTGTTGTTGTGTTCTCATCACATACATGCAGTTCTCACTTGACCTTTGGGATTACAGAAGAGCGACTAAAGAATTGATATATTGACAAAATCTTAAATGAGGTGTACTGATTACTTCTTCTTTCCGTCCTTCTATTGCTTCTGTTTTAAGGTGGACATTGAGATGGATGGAAAGATGCTGAACTCTCATGGTGTTGACTTCCTTGATGGTCCACTGGGCTTAGATATAGATGAGAAGGACTTGGATGAGGAGGAAACACGGAGAGATATGGCCAAGATCCTGAAGGAGCTCAAACAGAAACATCCTGACAAAGAGGTTTGTAACAAAGTCAGAAATATATCTTGCTATTGCTGCTCTAGTTGCACAAAACCAAAGGTAATCTGCAATATATAAAACTACTGCTGTTTGCTTTCATTTTTACAGGGTCAGATTACCAGTCTGTTGCAGAATATTAGATAAATTCTTAATAAATTCAGGCATTTCTATATATTTACAAGTGAATTTCACACTTATGTATTGGTGAATATAGAAAATCAATAGGAAACCAAAGACATTTCCAAATAAAAAATGCAGTATTTTCATTTGTTCTCTCACAAAGAAAATGCTGCAGACTTACTATTTACACAAAGATGAAATTTCTGAATTCTGAAAACATTTTCAAATAACATTTTTTTGTCCTTCTACAAGAAAAAGGGTTTTGCGAAAGAGAACTAAGTGGTTGGCTTGGCATGTAATTTACATCTGTTTTTTTTTTCCCAGACTGTGCTTGACTTACTGTAAGTGTTTGACTCATTATAACTTTACTGCTATTTGACAGTTTCTTGTTCAGTAGTCATTGATGTGACACGTAGTTAGATCTTATTTATCCATCTGAGCTTGATGAAACTCCACCACATTGGTTCAGTGACACACGGCTTTTAAAAACATAAAATAGGATACTATTTCAGCAGTCTGGGAGTCGGGATTTATACCCCCAGGAAATCTACTATTAATGCATGTTGTTGCACTCTTTGTGGCTTTTTATATTTTCTCTTACCAGGTGGAGCAACTCATTGAGCTTGCCAACTACCAAGTCCTGAGCCAGCAGCAGAAGAGCCGTGCTTTCTATCGATGCCAGGCCACCCGACTGATGACAGGTGCTGGCAACATCCTGAAAAAACATGCTGCTGATCAAGCACGAAAGGCTGTGAGCATGCATGAGGTTCGCTCAGAAACTGGCGAAAACGATCCTGTCTCCAAAATCTTTTTTGAGCCCGGTTCTTACCAGTGTCTTGAGAACTGTGGCACAGTGGCAGTGAATGTGGTGCGGCGTGGCGGCGACCTGGGCAAGACGGTTTCTGTGGAGTACCGGACAGAAGATGGCACAGCCAACGCTGGCTCGGACTACGAGTTCACCGAGGGTGTAGTGGTTTTCAAGCCTGGCGAGACGATGAAGGAGGTCCGTGTGGGGATCATTGATGATGACATCTTTGAGGAGGATGAAAACTTCTTGATTCACCTTTCCAATGTCAAGGTGTTGACATCAGAAAGCGAGGAACCTGAGGAGGGCGAGTCAGCTAATCACGTTGACTCAGTGGCCTGTCTCGGCATGCCATCCGCAGCAACCGTTACCATCTTTGACGACGATCATGCCGGCATCTTTACGTTTGAGGAGCCCGTATGCCATGTCAGCGAGAGCGTTGGCATCATGGAGGTGAAGGTGCTGAGAACCTCAGGGGCTCGTGGCGTGGTCATGCTGCCATACAAGACGTTGGAAGGAACAGCACGAGGTGGTGGAGAAGACTTTGAAGACTCTCACGGCGTCCTGGAATTTCAAAACGATGAGATATTGTGAGTAACTTTGATCAGTCTCTCTTAAAATCATTAACTGGTTTTCATGTAGATAATGATCAGCTTCACTGTCATTATCCTCATATTTTTCGTAATTGTTTATTATGCATTTTGTCAGTGTAATGTTGCAAATGTTATTGGTGATGAAGTGAAAAGGCGATGGTGTCAGTGCGATGTGGTGGTTGGGATGAGCAGTAAGGTGGACTGCTCTCTCAGCACACAACAAAATCAACAATGCCCCACCCCCTTTATGCTTTTTGCCTTGTCTCTGTTTCCTACTTTGCCTTACTTATGCTCTTCTTTTATTTTCATCAGACTGTTCAGACCTCTGCCTTGGTGTCTGCCGTGCTGCGATGTTAGTCTTCTGTAGAGTTTATTGATTTTTGCACTCTGTAGTGTAGTTTGACTTATAAGTTCCAGTGCCGAGAAGTTGGGAAAGTGAATTATTTGTTGGGTGGTCGGTTGTTTGAATTTCAAATAATTCGAATGTCAGAGCGCTGAATTTGAACGAGATGCATTGAGCTTTCTTTGAGTAAGTCATGCAGTGGAAAACAAAGAGGACCTAGACACTGGAAAAGGTACAAGAACTCAACAGACAGCAGGGAGCTGGAGAAATGCTAAGGAGGGACATCTATCTAGTCAACTTAATTTAGATACACAAAAGATTAAAAAAAAAAAAGTTGCCCTTTTAGGTGGCTTAAAAATGTGTGAGAACATCCCAGAACAAACCAGTCAAGAAGCCAGCTTGAAGTTTATTTGTCATCCTTCTTAGTTGAAAAGGGCACTCCACTGGAGCTCCATTTAAAGATCCCTGCTGTGAAATAGGAGCGGCACAGTTTAAAGCTCTTCTCAACCCAATGCTTAAAATCTGATGGTGACTCATGGTGAGGTTTGTGATGGCTATTTGACCACATTTGAAGAGGACTTTTACCACACTGTTGATTTTGCTCACGGCCAGCTGCTGTAGTCGTCATCCTGAAATTAGCTCCAGCTGTCAGTCTAATGTTTGTATAATACTGGTCAATATGCTTTGAAACTGAAGATAATTCTAAGTCTTCTATTCTTGCGTAATTCTTGTGTATATTGTTTTTCAAAACTGAAGTCCTTTCATTACCAACCATTATAAAGATTTTTTTTTTTGCCAAAACATTAGATGACTCAAAGACTGACTCAGATATTGGCAGTACAACTGTACAACTGTACAGCTGATACAGGTAAATGGTATTGTACTTAGACTGTAGCCTTGTATGTTAGTCTCCTAATAGCTGTTTTAACTTAGACTTAGACTTAGAGCTTTTTATTGTCATTGTGCAGTTTCTTGCACAGCGAAATTGGGTAGCTGGACCACAAAGGTGCTAAAGTAAGAAGAAGAGAAACCAATATACAATAAGGCTGAAAAAATAAATAAATAAATAAATAAATAAATAGAATAAAATAAAAAGCAGTGTATATGTATACATATGTGAGTGGAACTATATACATGGTGTATGTGTAGGAAACATTGAAACAGACTGGGACCAAAATAATTGCACATGAGCCAAAAATATTGCACAGAACATGGAAAGACTGAGATATTACACATAGATGATCAACAGCAGTGTCAGAGTGGATGTGTTGGGGAAGTCTTTACACACTCTTAGTTTGCATTAAGAGTTCTGACAGCCCACGGGAAGAAGCTGTTCTTTAGTCTGTTGGTTTTGCACCTGATGGATCTGAGCCTTTTTCCAGAGGGCAGGATGTTGAAGAGGTGGTGGTTAGGATGGAGGTGGTCCTTTATAATTGCCCTGGCTCTGGAGAGACATCTTGAGCTGGCAATTAAGTCCAGGGAGGGGAGTGGACAGCCGATCACCTTCTCTGCAGTTCTGATGACCCTCTGTAGTCTCTTCTTGTCAGCTGTTGTGCAACCAGCGTACCACACAGGGATGGCGTGCACCAGCACACTCTCGATAGTGGCACGGTAGAAGGACACTAGGAGTTCAGTCTGCAGCCTGTTCCATCTCAGAACCCTCAAGAAATGGAGGCGCTGCTGGGCTTTCTTTGCTAGGGCTGATGTGTTTGTGGACCAGGATAGGTCCTCGGATATGTGGGTGCCGAGGAACTTAAAGGAGGACACTCTCTCCACATAGTCACCTTTTAGGGATAGGGGAGGGGGATCAGTTCTTGTTTTGCGGAAGTCCATGACCACTTCCTTTGTTTTCTTGGTGTTTAGGGTGAGGTTATTGTAGTTACACCATTCTGACAGTCGCTAACCTTGTTAGCAGTAAATATCAAGCTCATTGTATCATTATGTTGTTCAGACTTTATTTACACATTGACGCGGTGGTTCTTGGCCAGTTTTGGTGGCCATATTAGTTTTGCTCTGGACTATAGTTTTGTATACATTTGTTCTCCTTGTAACTGTGATTGACTTGAATCTCATGTCTTTAATGGTCACACGTGCTTTGTTATAATGCAGTCATTCAGTATTGCTAAAGTGCCTACACACATGCACTCCTGTAGCTGTATACATGTAAAACTGAATGTCTGTTGGTTCTTTTAATAGGAGCTCTGTATTGTGTATTTCTCACAGTAAGGTGAAATACTGCGAATTATCATTTCTGGGCATTATTGTGTTCTGTAAGGCTGTTGGGCTTGTACCTTTAGTGAGATATATACCCTGTAACATACTTCAGCAGTTTACCTTGTTACCCTTTGTTTATTTATGGGAGCTGTGATCATGCCTAATTATCATCACATGTTACCGGCTGTATAACAACCGTCATTTAAATATCCACACCATCATTGTTTCGTTGACCACTCAATCTATCCCAGTATAGCAACTGGAATGAGGCTGAAGTAACTGATACTGAGTATACTGATGAAATGATTTCACTAAATCAACTGTACTGCTTCCTTGGAAAATGGATTTCTGACCTATAAATCAGACGCTAAGAGTGTTTAGTTAGTGACTCTTTGCCCATACTGTTTATCTTAGCTTTTCTGGCTGTGGAGGAGGTTCTTTATCTTCACAGAGAGCATGAGCACGACTGTGAACTGCTGCTGGTGTGGTCTCATAATAAGTAAATGAGATTTTAAAGCTGATATTGAACTACAGGAATAAACTGTACTTGACTTTGTTTAGCAGTGCAGAAAGAGATGGAAAGCACTGTGCTCTTTTAGCTGGCTGGCTTCAGTTATTGGTTACTGTAGTTTGCCTTGGAAACCAAAGGTTTGCTTACAGTGCTTGTTTGGAAATGTTCAGTTTGTATGAGAGATGGAAGAAGAGTTGTAATGACATTAAACAAAGTGTGCTGACATAATGAATGAATAGGAGAGACGCTGTCTTAGTAACAGTAGTCTTAAACTCTTTCTGTGTCAGCCTCTACTGTTTTAGGTCAGATTTGAAGCAGATGTCTGCAGGACTTGCTTTTTCAGCCTGTGGCAGACAGAATAGTTTCCACAGCATATAGCGCTTACAGCCAGGAATAAGTGGGTTTTAATAATACTTTGTCCAAATCAAATGATGGACTGTACTTCCGGCTATCATGGTTACTGTGTGTGTGTGTATGCTTGTGTGTATATGTGTGTTTCTTTAGGGGAAGACTGAGTTGCTAAGTGATGACTGTAGACTACAGGAGATGTGCCTGAAGTAAAAAGTATTCTAAACATGCCACAAATGTGATCTATATTATGTAGAAGCCATTTTGCTATTGGGAAATTAGGGGTTTGATTCCCAGACAAGTCCTTTAACCACTTGGGGAGTAAGTGTGCCTATAACTCATCTGTGGTGACTTTTTTATATGAATAAGTTAAAACTGTAGGTGCTAAATCAAAAGGAAACCCCAAAGCATTATAAATAATAATAATAGAGAGACCAAAAATTAAGACTTCATGTCATGGCGAGCAATAGAATAACTGTAATTTTAACAGTAATTTAGCCAAAACTAAATGGTAAATGGTAAATGGCCTGTATTTGTATAGCGCTTTACTAGTCCCTAAGGACCCCAAAGTATAAAAAGGAGGATGCTACACTGTGCCTTGTCTTCTGGATAAAGTTTCACGCCTTTAATGTGATGCGGTTTAAAAATAGTTGCTCTGGATATATGGCCAGAAACTGGTTATGCTGTTGCAAGCGCAGCAAAGGAACTAAACTTTTAAGGACAGATACATGTAACGAATAATATGGTAACAAATAGTAACGATTACTTACCGTTCCATACCATTTATGGCCCTAATTATTTTGCAACACTTGTCCCATGCTGGGCTTTTTTAGAAAATATGCATTCCCACAGAAATACACAGTGTAAGTCAGAAATGAGCCATTGGGGCCCTGACATGTCCCTTTAGGGAAAAGCATTGAACGATTTTGCTGAGAAAAAAGAAATTACAAAATAGCTGATCTAAATATGATTGCCTCGAGGCTGACTCTACCCTGATTCTGTTTTCTGTGACAGAAGAGAGGGAATAAGGTAGAAAGAGAGAGATGGGGTGGTACTGTGAGGAGAGAGATTAGTGTGAATGGAGGCAGTGATTGGAGCATGGTGGGATGGACGGAAGAGGGAGTGAGAAAGAGAAAAGTTGTAGTTCTCTAAAGTTGTGGTAATTTTCTATACGTACTAGCCCCTGCCTTTTTTTTCTCCAATTTTCTTTTTCACCCCTTTGTATCTCTGTGTCTGAAAGAGGACCTGTGCAATTTGTCTCCAGAGTAGCTTGTGAGGTCTTGCCTAGTGTGTTTTGTGAAAGACGGAAATGTACATGGTTGTGCTTGCGTGTGTGTTTGTGTGAGAGAGAGAACAATAGGAAGAGCACATAGACAACACCACATCCAGTGCTCAGTGCTGTCAAATTACCTCTCTACCAGCTCAGTGCTGCACATTTGTGTTTGTGTGGGTGTACTTTGCTATCCACCTTGTGGTTTAATGTGCCAATACAGATGCTTGAATTTACCAGCTGTGACATTGACACTGGTATTGTTTTCACTTTGTAGGTCTGTCTATCCGTCATCATGACAAGGTGTTGCTGGAATTACCACAATGATGGTTTTGAGCCCTTGGGAGATGTTTATTTGTCTGTCTCTATACAGATTTTGCCACAATAATAGTACTGCAAGATACAGTGATGAAGGTTTCCAAGTGTAAACAGGATGTAGTCAAAGAACTCCTTGGGAGGCAGTAATTTAAAGTACTACTACTAGGGCTGCAACAACTCAAACAACTCAAATAACTCTATTACAAAAATCCTTGGGCCAAATTCTTTGCTTCAGTGATTTAATCCATGTAAGCATTTCTACTACATCTGTAACTAAAATCAGACCTGCAGTGGAAATGTATTTAGGAGTGTGCCTAAGAATAAAAACTAATACAACATTAACCTCAAGTAGCCCCACAAAAAGACTGATAACACAAGCCAAAGTGAGGATGGTGT
This sequence comes from Pelmatolapia mariae, assembly GCF_036321145.2. Classification (NCBI taxonomy): domain Eukaryota; kingdom Metazoa; phylum Chordata; class Actinopteri; order Cichliformes; family Cichlidae; genus Pelmatolapia; species Pelmatolapia mariae. The sequence continues at coordinate 2,832,893 of NC_086238.1, read as the reverse complement.
CATCATTGTTTAGAATGGAGTCTGTCTACACAGACAGCAAAGAGGCGGAGCCATCAAGGTGAGCTCAGGTGGAGTGAAAGAAAGAATGCTTCTAGTATCCAAAACTTCCTCATTAAAACCTTTATTGGGAAAAAGCAGATGGAAGTCCCTCATCAAACAATCTGATCAACAAGTGAACTGCTTCCACCCACAGCTGTTTGTTTTGCGTAGCAAGAAATCTACAAGAAGCTACAATAAAGGCACATAAATGCCAAATTTTAAAACTAAATATTGGACAAAATAATTTGCATGTGTTTTTCTGTATATGCCTGTATTACCACTGCTATTGTATTGCATACATGCTATTATAAACTAGTACCATAACACCTGTCTTATGATGAGCAGTTTTATCCAGAGCACCTTCCAGCAGTCTAAGTGGCTCTATTTTTATTATAGATGATCCTGATGGAATTGGCAGACTACTTAATGCAAACTGGGCCAGCAATTCAGTTTTTCTAAAGCTTGTCATTGAAACAGTATTTTTAGAAAATGGAAAGGGCAGTCAGGTTGGATATTATATAGAAAAAATTAAAGGAAAAAAGTACAATCAACGTGTGGTTCATTAGTAATCAGCGAAGCAGTGTTTTCCAAGAGAGCGAGCCCTCGTTTCACATGCCGTCATACTGAGGTCAAAAAGTTGAGTAAACAGAGCATGCAGGTGAATATGCGCAATGACATACGAATTTGGAAAAACATGCATACTTACACATCTAAGCAAACTGGTGGTGCACACACTTCAATTGTTTTGCTGTGCAATCAGTCACTTTTTGACCCCGCGAGAGAGCAAATATATGCACACATAGATACATACCAATTATGCAATTTCCATAAACAGGCAGCAAGTGGAGAAACATGGTGTAGTTGAGAATCAAATTAGGCTCCCTCCTACACTCACACACACATGCATACACACAATGAGCAGACTGGGAGTTCACACTCTAATAGCCAGGACAGATTGGCCTTTTGAGATGCATGGTTAGAAGCTATAGAAATGTGGGATGTGTCTGTGTGTTTTTATGAGTAGGCCTGTGTGCTTTTTAAAAATACATTCAGATGGTAAAGAAATGTGATTTTTTTTTAACATTTTGCTTGTCATTGAGGTTTGGTTTGATCAAGGTTTACTTCTAAGATTCACAGTAGCATCGATATAGATTTCATTGTTCCCTTACTTGAATTGTTTCTCTATGCTCAAGAGAAATGCGTCACAGTAAAATGTATATTTTAAATGTTTCATCAAGTTTGCAAAAAAGAAAATCCTAAATGAGAACCACACAATAAAAAAAAACACTTGGCTAACACCTGCAGATCATCAAACTGTCTCCATCTTTTCATTAACAGTTTGCATAGTTCCTAAACCTCCAGCATGCATGATGTAATTGTATCATTATAAAATGCACATGCCAATAAACAAACAGACATATTTATGGACACGCATACATTTGAATACTGGTGGTAATGAGGCTTGATGGGGTTTGTAGGTCACATGCATGCACCCATACACATTGCACCCTTCTGTCAGAGCAGTACCATTAGTGAACATTTCTGAATTAATTAGTAGAGAAAGGTAACAAGTGTTGTGGGAGAGCACTTGTTTTTCCACTTAAGGACGGATGATTAAAACTATGTGTGTGTGTGTGCGTTGGTTGAGCCTGTGCGGTGTCTGTGCAGTGTTTCGTATTTGTTTTAATAAATTCCTCTGTTGCTCTGGACAATGAAGCAAAGTGTGAAACAATATCTGCTTGAATCTTTTTCCTCCTTACATGTACACACATTCAACACAGACACACAAACAAGCGTGCACTTTATGAGGTGTGAAGTCTGTGTTCTTGTGTTACAGAGTACATTGTTATCGCACCTCTCAAGGTAGGAGACACCTGTGATCTTGCGTGCGCTTTTACCATGCATGCATTTGACTTCAGCTTGGAAATGATTTTGTTTCTAATGCTTAAACGACTGGAGTAGTAAACTGACTGAAACAAATCACCTCCTATTGTGTGAAATTCAATCATTTTTCGCTTGCCATTTTCTGGTAACAGCTTGACACGTGTTTAGATGAGAGACTGTATATAAAGGATGGATGAAGCTGTAGCGCCGTTGCACATTTGCTCTGGATTTTGCCTCAGTGTTAGCACTACTGATGTCATCCCATTTGATTTTTGGAGCTGGAAATCACCCTGATTGCAGTGTTAAGCTAGCAAACTTAGCTAGCAAGCTACATCCATAAACTGGTGCATATCCAGTGCCGACTCTGCTAATTAGTGCTATGTCGCAGACTAATAAAACACTTAACAAAGCTGAATTTTATTGGAAAGGCCGTACCACACAGCAGGCTATTATCAGATAATTCCACTAAAAATGTTCCACCAAAACCACAAACATGGTTGAGATTTCCAGTTCTGTGACTTATTTTTTGGATGACTTACTGACTAATTAAAAAGATTAGTATCTTTAATGGATGATTAAGATCATAGCTGCAGTCACATGAAGGCACAAGCATTGGGAAAAAGTGTAGGAAACATGTAGCAAATGAGGAGAGAGGCTCAAGACTGACATCATATCTTGGCATTTTTTCACCCTACTTTCCACAAAATCAGCTTTTATCTCCGGCAGGCTGCCACAGTCTTTCTCATGAAGGAGAGCACAATCAATGTTTCAGAATCCTTTGTCAAGCTCATTACTCTAACCCATAAGCGGTTGCTTTGTTTACTGTATATACCTCTAAATCATTGCCAAGCTATTGCTCACATGGAAAAACACACATCATTTTAGATGGACACTCATAAACATAATGAGGGAACTGGACCGCACTGAAATATGCCATTTCCACTTGTACTGCATGATTGTTTGGGATATACAAGTGTGACAATTAGGCTCTTCAGTGTTTTTTGTATACCGAATAACAGAAAAAAGTAGAAGAGAGTGCAAGCGAAAGGGGTGAGGACAAGAGAGGGCAGGTCAGCAGCTTGACAAATGAGCCCTAACCAGCTGCCTCCACAAAACACTATTGCCTTGGCAACGGCGGGGATGGAGAGAGAGAGAGTGAGAGGGGGAGAGAGAGATACTCAGAGACATAAAGGGAGCAAGAGAGTGATAAAAGACATGAGAGTGAGAAAGATGGGAAAGAGGTTGGTCTGGGGTAACGAGATAAAGAGCAGAGGCATAGACTAAGAAGCCAGATGGGAAACGATATTTTCTCATTTATTCTTACAGCTGCCAGATGTGGCTTCTAATTGTGTTGTTTGAATTTTGTGATTATAATCTATCAGCGCAAACTTTGCACTGTTTTTTAGCTGCTAAACAAGTACTTGATGCACTATTGCAACACACTCAGCTCATGAATATGTATCTAAGCAGTTTTAGGATACAGGGAATTTTGCAGTCGTTCTAGTTTTAACAAAAGCTATTAGAGGTTTTTATGAGTAGATCTATGTAAAAAGATGTCACAATACATCACCAACCATTCTTGAATTACAGCTTTCACTTACTTGCCCTCCAACTTGTTTGTTATCCCGCTGGCAAATATAGCTGCAACTGATTGTGTCACATCTTCCATTCACAAGTTTGCCAACTAGCACATTCAGCTACAAGGAACAGCACTTCCACTGAACAGCCACTCCCTTTACCCTGTGATGACTCGGTTGAGATCCACTGCACACTTTAAGAATTCAAGCACTTAAACATGTATAGGCATCTACGACTGCCGATACCAAGTCCAGGACAAAACACTGACAGCGACGTTTTTGAGCTCACAAACATGCAGTGCTGTCTTCACAGTAAAGAATTTCAAGAAGGATGTGACTCTTAATGAATTAATCCCTACAACAAAGCAGGAACTGAGGCATTTGCTTTGAGGTGGTGGTTTTAACACAAGAGCATTCTGCTTTCTGCTTTTAAGTCAGTCTGGTCACTTGCTTGGCACATACACTACCTATTTTAGGTATCATGAGCCATTTTTAAACCTGTGGCATCACTGTGTATATGGTGTAGCTCTTTGCTTGGTGCTTATCCTTATGAAAGAGGGGCTTTAATAAGAGCACTGGCATATTCCCTGTTCTGTCTGGCTGTCTCCACTAAGTAGTTCTAATGGATGACTATGAGCAGGCTAATGCTATTATGTTGATGTTAATTTTTTGGCGAGCGGGGTCTGTGATATTGGAACTGAATCCCACTGGGTTATTTATTCTTCACGTTAGTCGCAGAGGAATCGCTGAGGTCGGAAGATTGCCAAATGTGTGTTGTATGTATATGAACTTGACAGGTTAAGTGAAACAGATCATTGTTGTTTATACCATGGGATATTTCGGTTGTGTGTGTTAAACTTTGTGTGTGAGAGTTCTTTGAATATTATCAGCCTGCCACAGTCAAAGATGGATATAACCTCTGTGTCTGAAAAGTGAAGTCATTTCATTGCGTTACTTTTACTGGCCAGCAGAGGGCGACTCATGTGGTTGCAAAAACACTTCAGTTTGTATAGAAATCTGTGCAAGAGCAGTACTCTGATCCCTTTCTCTGTGACGTTGGTAAACATGGATTTCTGGGTTTAATTACTAGATTTAGTTAATTCATGTTCATTTTCAGCAATATTCTCCTCATTAGTCCCTCTGAGTTGCATTTGCATGTCCTCCCTGTGCTTGTGTAGGTTTCCTTAGGGGGCTCATGCTATCACAAACATGTTCAGTTACTTCACCTATCACTGTGTTTTTCATGAAGGTATTGGCTTACATTCTCTGCACAGTGGCTTCCTACTGCATCATAATGTGTAGGACAAGTTAAAGGATCAGTTTCACTACAGGAATCAATAAAGGATATATTACCCTCATACAATTCGATCACCAGAGTGGCTTTAAATCCAAATTTCCAGATTCAGTTGGCAGTTACATTTGGGTTAAATTCGCCCTGCGTGTCATGCGTTTTGAAGACATGCAGTGTTCAGCAGGAAAACCGAATAGGAAAGAGTTTAAGCCTTTAATAGTTGTAAGGATACAAAAACCTGCCAAAGGAGAGCTTCCCCAAATCCCCAATTATTTAGCAAAGGTCTCTTCTCTGTATGATCAGTATAACCTGTATGGCCAATAGTCACACCTCTACATACATTTTTTGTTTTACATACAAATTTGAACAAGTTCAGCGAGGAAAACAGTATTTTTTAGAATCTAAAGTTAGTTCACATTCCTTTTCCTTTAAAACCAAGGTATTGCAAGTGGTGGGAAATGTTGTGTACATGTCAAAACCAAGCACATATGGCATCCTTCTGTTTAGTGAGAACGTAATTAAAACATTACAACAGGACAGGTCAGGTATAGGTCTCAGTTTTACTTTTTTTTTTTTTTTTTTTTTTCCAAATCCATTACTTTTTTTTTTTTTTTTTTTTTGCGCCTGTCCCGTTTGGTTCTTTTGCCATCAGAATTATTGTCTAAAGGCGAAGAAAGATGCCCAACGGTCTCAGTTTTACTACTAGGATTTGGAGTTTGCTGGTTGAAAGGGGCTTGGTTTAATGCTTGCACTGCCTTTTGTGTAAAAGATATTAACCCAAAGCAAAACATTTCTTTGTTTTACAAGAAGTTGGGAAGACAGACGGTGTGTGTGTGTGTGTGTGTGTGTGTGTGTGTGTGTGTGTGTGTGTGTGTGTGTGTGTGTGTGTGTGTGTGTGTGTGTATGCGTGTTAGAGAGAGGGAGCGAAAGCGAGATCATGCATGTTTTTAATTTGTCCATTAACACCTGCTCCATATGCAGAACACACCGTCTGTATGTGTTCTTTTTTCTTCCACTTCTTTTTTCTCAGCATGCCGTTCTCTTAGCGCAGTGTTGCTGCGGGTAACCACAATAATGGCTGGTGCAGTATGTGGTCAAATGCTGCCAGTTGTAGTAAAAGCTCAGACTATTTCACGCTTTGATGAGTCTCTCTTTCCTTCTCTCTCTCTCTCTTTTTGTGTGCCACTTATTGCGGTGCACACAGAGAAAGTGAAGAGTATAGAGGGAAGGGGAGAGAGCAAGAGATCAATGGATGTATAGAAGAAAAGTTCACAAATAAAGGACCATAGAGAAATGAATGGAGGACAGTGAGAAAAGGTGAAAGGAGAGTGCTAACAAGAGCTCACATTGTGAAAAACAAGGACAAAACTTGACAAATATACTTGAAACAAACTGCAGGACCACAAAATAATGTTGTGAAAGATAAAAGTGCACTGTTATGCTACCTCCTTCTCATCCTCATCCTTACTAAATTTCCTATATCTCTTAATCCAGTGTCTCACTATCTTCATTCATAATATAACTATTACATGCACTCATCTTTAACATGTCTAACAATAATAGTAATGATGACAAATGTGATTGTGGAAATGTATGAACCATAACAAAAAAGTGTTGGTTTTGTGCTATCTAAGTTACCTTAGGCCTGAGTCACACAGGCCTAGAGACCTGTCAGTGACCCCCATGGTGAACCATGGAGACACGTACCTCCATAGTACCTCGGTTAGCAAATGTTTGTTGCAGTAGGGAGAAATTTTAAAGGTCATTTTTCTTCATTTCTTGTTTCCTTAGCATTTTTTCCCATTCAGGTTTAAATCCAGTCCAGCCAGCAGTTGGTGAGTGTGTGTCTTCTATACAAAGTATAGTAACTTCTGCAGTCTGCTAACAAGGAAAGAAATCACAAAGATATTTTTGGTGCAGTGCCCTCATTGTGACAAGTTTCGCCCAGCAACAGCCAGCAACCTCCAGCAACCACTCACCAACCAGTATGGGAATATGCATTTTTCCTACACAACAGAGGTTGCCAGGAAGTTGCTGAGTATATGACCCAGACCTTAGCTAGCTCTGATTTGATTCTAGATATTGCCACTTGGTCTATCTAGCACTTTTTCCAGACTTACATATTTAATCACAGTCTAATTGCAATTAATTATTTGTTAAGACAATGGCGATAATCAGGATGAATTTATGTTTTATCCTAATATGAGGCTGACTTTTGTGATTTCAAGTAAAATGTAACAGCTATTGCCTTGACATGTTTTTACTGGGATTCATGATTCCCAGAGGATTAATCATGATCTACAGTATCACCTGCTTATACCTTTTTTTTCATTGTGATGAAGAGAGATGTGAGCTTGCAGTGAGATCCACCAATAAATCTGCTACAATATAATCACACATGATAGCTTATGGATTCTTGGCTGGAATTCTGTTCTGTCTCCCTCTGTACAATTCCCATATCTTTTTTTTCTGCGAAGATTCTCAAGTAATCAAAGTGATGGAGTATCTAGAAGTACTTTTTGACTGTCTCTGAAACATGTCTTTTTCTTTCTTTCTCCTATCCTCGTACCCTGTGTAAACCACTTTCTGTTTACAACATGTTGACATAGCCAACATAGTTTTGGTCAGTTAGCAACAAGGGGAACTTTCCCAAAAAAGGATTAGACTATGTTTGGCCACACTGGACTAACATTGGTACAGATGTGGTAAATGATGTAAGGAGTCCAGCGGCTGGCTGCAGACTGGTATGTTAATGTGCAAATCACTGTTATCCATTTGATAGAATGTGTCAATAAGTGTTGAAATATATAAAAGGAATTTTAAACAATGGCAAGATTTGGAAAAGTGGAAATCAAATTCGCCTTCTAATATTGTCCCAAAACAAGGCACTCTTTTAATTATATGCCATTTTTAATTAGTGGAAAACTGTTATCTTTGCTCATCTTTTAATATGTAATTCTGTGTTGAGTGAAAAAAATGAATAATAACCCAATGATAAAATGTATTCCCAATGACCAGGTGTTGTAAAGGAGTAGCCTTGGAATTGTGGCATCATACCAATAGCTGTCCTACTGAGGAGGTAATCTCCCATATGCTATAGGTGCTCCAGCTTCGAGCAATAGAGATTTGCATTTGTCCTGAGCAGCTGAATGAAGAAAAGAAAGATTTGAAGATTTGGTTGTTTCTGGGGGAAGGAAAGCTTCTCCTGTATGCCCTTGTGTGCAGAAAAATAATAAGTGAGAAAATCCACTTAGAGGAGGACAAGTTCAACACTTAAGAGCCACCTTCTTTTTTCATTGCTCAGATGGATGCAAACTGTTTTTTCTCGTATTTCACTTAAACTCTAGAACAGGTTTTCTGTTAATGAGCGCAGCAGAGATGTATGTGGCAATGCTAATGAGCGACAGGCAAAGGGTGAAAAATGAGGAAAAGTCTGCATACTCAACTTAGCAGACAATATCTAAGACAAAGCCATTAAAATTTTAAATTGTAACATGCAATCGTTTAAACTATGAACTGTAGAGGTAACACATTGTTCAATCTTACTTAAGATTGTTTATTTTTGATCTAAAATGATTAGATGACTGCGGCCTCAAAGATAATTGACTGTAAAAATTTGCGAAGTTTTATTGTCGACGCGTCATACACTAATATATATAAATTTTGATTTGATTTGAATACCACATAAATGTGTTTTTGTAACTGCAATACACTACAGGAAGCTATGATGGCAGTATGACCTCTATCGTCTGCCAAGGCTACACTTAGTACTAAAAAAGAAGAACGCAGTGCGGACGGCAAAACAGAATGTCACTGTCGCTACCTGATCCGTACCGGACACCCGATCGGTACCACGCATGAGCAAATCTTACGCCACTTCCTCTCTTTACCATTAAAACTTTCATTTGTATTACTTGATATTTTTATTTATTTAATTTTTATTCTGATGGTCCTATTGAGTAATATTAAAAAACACATTTTATTATTTTCAAAATCATGTTTCCTGGGTCATTATTTTAATTTTCTGTTAAGTGGGTGAGACAGCAGGTTGATATTCACAGGTGCGCAGACTTAAGCAGTTGAGGTACTGGAGCCAAGAACAGAAAGTTTGCCCGTAGGAAGCTGAGGTAAGAGTTATTGAAGTAATTGTTGACTAATCAAAGAAAAATGACAGATTAGTTGACAACCAAAACAATCCTTAGTTGCAGCTGTGTACACACAAAGATAACACAAAGAAATGTGTGTAAGATAATACATTTATGATGCAATGCAAAGCTCGTACTTTTCTACTGGAAGATTTTGTCTGCAAAACTCGTAAAACCTGAATGATCAGTGATTTCGGTTTGCATCACAGATAGAAATGCCAGCAAACCACAAACAGTGGTGCACCTAGTTAGTGTGACTATGATGTTCGTCTCTATACAGTACAAAGAAGACGTAAAACCCTGTGTGATTAAAGTAAACAAAAATGTCTTAGGACAAACTGAGCTGAGATAACCAAGTGAAAGTTAAACAGATTTATGGTGCTTAGTGGCCCATATCACTGCAACAGATTTGATGCAAGAGAGTGAGTCTTGCCTGGAGCTTAGCTTGAATATATATCTGATAGCAGTCACACTGAGGATAGTCGCACACGCTCACAGCCACAGTTCTGCTCTTCTGATAGCTGCATGGAGAGAAAAGACACAGACCATGCTCCCTAGTAATGTGCACTGCTAGACAGGCACACATACACACACACACGTACACACACGCCCTCAAACACACACTCTTGCTGCAGCAGCTGCAGTGTTAGCTAATCTGTACAGGCTCTAGTGTGCAGAATCCTGGGCTTACAGAGATCTGATACCAATTCATCTGTCTCTCTTTTTCATCTCTTTCTCTGACTGTGTCTTTCTGTAGTGTTCAAAGCTGTAAATATATTACATCCCCATGGTCTCTTACCGAAATGGGCTGATCAGGAGAATCCAGGCTCTGTTCTTTGATTGATTTCACCTATTAAATCTGTTCAGTCATGAGCTGGGATTTAGATAAAGGGGAGGAGGGAGCTTAAAGATTTGAAAGACATCCGGGGAAGCAAAATCTCAGATTTTTACATTTATCACGTTACCTTTTCAGATTAAAAGCTTCTGTCTGCATTTGTAGAAGAGTGCTATTTACTTTCCTATAGGAGGTTTAAATGGTTTGCAATGAATAATAATGATAAAAAAAACACCAGTATTCTCATAGTTTGGAAGAAAATTTGCTGTATAGCAATCCTGGATTGAGGGGTTTAACAAATAATATTCCTTGATGGTGGAAAAGCCTTGTCATACCACTAGATGAATTTTCCATGTAATCTATGATGACAAGATGTCCTAGTTTGCCAGGGACGGTGTCTGGATTTTGTGCTCGGACTCAGACAAGCCTAGAAACACAGCCTCGTATCTGAAAAAGTTGGATGCTGTGTAAAGCTATTAATAAAAATGGTATTTAGACCATATATTTAATTAAAAATATTAAAGACGGCATTTTAAATATTATTTTGGGGGAGCCAAGAATTTGAATTCTTCCTTTTATGACAACTTTTCTCTTACTCCCATTACACTCATTGACACAATCAGGCATCAAACTGCAGGTCTTTATCCAAAAACTGAAAATGCATTGATGAAGTGCAGAATAACTGAAGTGTAACCAGACTGCTTTTGGTTGCACTTCAGTTTCCAGTCCAATTAATTGCTCTCATGCACACAAGGTGACAAAAGTGGTAAGCGATGTGAGTGAGGAGTGTGTGTGTTAGAGAACGAGTGACTGTCAGATGAGCCAAACAAATCTTTGACTTTGTGCCAAAATGTCTGGTGACCTCAGTTACACTCAGACTTAACAGATGTGGATTGCGGCGATAAACCTAAGGCAGGAAGACTCCCTCCTTCCACTGTGCCTTTCTGTTTGCACTTGAAGCTTTTTAATGACTTTAACAAACATTTGAATCATATAAAAGGCGTGTAATTAGCCACGAGTCACATGCACATGCTGTTTCTGTATCCTGAAGTATGACATCCCAGAAAGGGTTTGGCCTGGCAGCAAGAGGAGGCTTTAATTTAATCCCATATGGTGCAAAACACTTAAATCCTAAGCCAAAAGTAGAAGGTAAGCAAACCATATTCACAATTAAAGCTCAAGACCTAAGAGTACTAATATCACTCCCTCTATGAAGCTATAGCTAGAAACTAGCTATCATAGCTAATTAATGTAATTGCTTATGTTAAGTAGTTATGTTTAAACTTAAGGGAAAAAATCCACAAAGTGTGGCTTTGCTGAGCTATATTTGTGTCATCTAACATTTTCCACAATAGTGGAATTGTTTCTTTAACTTAATCTTTACAAGAACCAATAACAAAATAATGCCAACAGAAACCGAGATGAATATAACCATCGTGGCATTTGGAGACCTTTGGCCACAGTGTTGTGTGTCACATCTGTGTGTTGTGATGGGACACTGAGAGCTTTTTTTTCTGTCATCGCTGTTGCCCTTAAGCTCGTTTTCAAACTGCGAAGTGTACAAAACACTGTAGAGAAGATTTGCATGGATATAATTGTATGTGTGTGTAAAAACACTGGCAGTATACTTTCTGTGGTTTTGTGGCTGTTAAAAGCTAGCTTGTGTGTCAGGTTTACTCGAAGTAAACATTTCCACATCTTTGAGCGGGAGTAAAAGTGAGACCCTGTTAAGTCAAATTAACAATTTGCCATCAGCTTAAACACTGACCTGACAAGTAGGTTTTCTGCGACTGAGGGAGAATGAGCATTTGCCATATTTTTTTAAATGTGTCTGTGTGTGGTATATATCCATAATGCATGTGTGTAACAATGCAACAGATAACTCTTTATGTCGTTTTGGGTCCTCTGGGATCTGACCTCACTGAGTTCTCCCGCGATCCCTGGAAAAAGAATGTAATTCGGGAATTCCAGCTGGGATTTCCCTTGCAGTTTTTCCCAACCTGGAATTTAATAGTGCAGATTAAGCAGTAGGATTTGGTGTGTATGACTACTACCTTAATGCCTCAATATCACAATGAACTGAATTTAGCACTGTGTGGTTCTCATAGGAACTTAATCTAAGTGTGAGGCTGACAGTCTATTGCTTGTATTGTGTGTAAGGTGTTGAATCTCAGTGTTCAACCTCTGCAGTGAGGTGGGATGCTACAATAGAATCTCTACAGAGTTTGTTAAGGTGTATTTTGTTCATTTAGAATCAGAAACCATGAGAATACAGAGAGAATCTGTGCAGGCACAGGGAAAACATGCAGCTCCTCACAGAAAAACCCTACCTGACCAGGGGAATTTGAACCCAGGATTGTCTTGTCGAAGGTCAGAGCCACCCCCTTTTTGAAATTGATAGATATCCTCTTTCCCTGTGGTTCCTGTCTTAAGATGAAGGCATTTGAACATATGGGTGTCTCCAAGTTTGTTAAGAGTTATTACAGGTCTTTAATAAAAGGAGTGGTAACCAATGCAGACCGGACTCTAGAAAAGCTTGTGACAGCTCATGATTAAGAGAAATGAGGTTATTGAGAGTTTAACGATAACAAATGATCCATGAGAAGAGAAATGGAGGAGAAGCTGCTGACATTCAACTTTTTTTTTCTAATACAAGACTAATTACAAAAACACAGTTTTTCCTTGGCACTATGGAAAACACCCCCAAATTGGCAATAAGATCATAACCAAACTCTCCATGGAAATGCAGGCTAATGAAATTCTTTCAGCATAAGCAGCTCTTAGGGCAAAAAAAAAAATGCAATGCCCCTATTAAATAATCATAGGAAATATGAGGTAATTTTGTGCCTATAAAGTAAAGTAATAGCTGTGACAATCTAAACATCTTTACAAGCTTTACCTGTGAGCCAAGCAATCAATATGATTTGGCATGCCATGCTGATTCATAATATTTATACTAATATAAACCCCAAGACAGCAAGGAAAGCAGCCGGCAGATAGAAGAAGAGCAACAGACAAGAGGCAGCCAGCAAAGCATGTTGAATGAAATGAAAAGAGTGAGGCAGGGAGGGGAAGACGGGCAAATGAATCCACTCTACAATCTATCAGCAATGGCAGGTTGTCTATATGTTGGAGGACTGAGCTATCCCATAATCCCCTGGTGGTCCTGGTTCCTGTCTCCGCGGTGACAAGCGTCTCCTTGGTGGATGAACGTACTGTCAGTGAGGGGAGGCCTTGCATCCGTGTGTGTGTGTGTATAAAGATTTATGAGTTCACACACTGACAATGAGAAACAGCCTGCTTCATACATGTGCTCTCTCTTTCTCATGCACACCCACGCCCCCACATTTTTTTCTAGATCTTATTATAAATGACTGTTCTTAAGACCTGTAGGGTAATCACTGGGGCTCCACGGGCTACTCACATATGGCTAGGCATGCCTAGATGACTAGATATTAAAAGTTAGAAATATTGCAGCCCAGTGGAAGAGAGCACTGGTCGATGTCAAGGGAAATTTAATGAAGGCAGTTTAATTTATTCATCTTCAAACTAAAAATTAATGCTTAGCTACATTCAAATTTCATCCATTTAGCATTTTAATGATTGTTGTTTTGTAGTAAATAATTGTGTAATTGTGCATGTTTGGCTCTAGCTGAGTAATAAATATAGTCTAATAACAACTAGCCTTGATGTGAAGCTGGAAATTGGGCTCTCTATTATCTCTTGTCTTTGAGGAACACTTCAGATTGAGTGGTTTGGAGACAAAGTAAGAGAGGAGCGACTGAAAACACCAGTGATGATGTAAGAAACTACTGAAGGAAATTCACCAGTGATTTGCAGATGCGGCCCGTAGATTTTGTAGCCCGTGCTTTTTTTTATAACCATAACTTTCGATATGTAATGCTATGGAATGTTGAAATGTTGTGTGGTTCTTCAAAGGCACCTGCACTGCCTTGATGGAAAATAAGTGTAAATGTGATTTTAGGATGAAAGTTGAGAAGTAATGTTCGAGCTTTTTCGTCTTGGTGGAAATACAGTCTTATGTGAGTGGTATTGTAGTCCCCTGGCACAAAGAGGTGCCTTTAATCTTGACGAAGGGTAGCGATGGAATCACAATCATCTCCAAACACACAGCCCTACATACACAGGGAAACAGACAAAGAAATACACAAGCACAATTACACTAAGATCGATTCCCACAGAGGAAAGTTGCAGGTGTGATGTTTTAGGTCTTTACATTTAAAGCCATTGTATTTGCACTCTTCACATATCTTTAAAAACAAATAAAAATTGGCATTAAAATACCTGGATTACAATCATCGGTGACCTCTTTTTGTCCTCATTTTAGATGTTTAACATCTAAATGTGTTTATTTCTACCATTTAAAATCCTACTAGACACACAATGTTTGCAACAATAAGTCTGTTTATGTGACTGCAGATAGTTTCTACTGCTTTAAGAAAGACACTTCTGTGGAGTAGTATTATAACATAGTAGGCCAGCAGTGGATGTAGGCTATCAGCCGATCTTGTTTCTAATGTAGCACACTGACTCCCATGATGCTGCAGAGGACGAGAGACTGGGAGTGAGAGAGAGAGAGAGAAAGGCCTCCGGCTCCTCTTGCTTCTTGTACTCTTTCACAATCTCTCATATGTCCACCTCAATCACACTTTTACCCTCATTTTAACTTTCTCTTAGGGATACTTTAAGTCTTTCATCACTCTCAGCTCTTTTCATGTGATCTCTTTGAACTTTCTCACACTGTTTCACTTATGCTTGCTTTCAGTATGCACGGTAATACTCAATGAAGAGCATTACAATAAAGACATTTTTCATTCTCTGTATGAATACATAAAACCTAAAAGAGATGATCTATTGACTCGTTTTTACATTTTATGAGTAGATGCCACTTTTTAGGGCAGCAAGGGCCGGGGACTTTTCTGTGTGGAGTTTGCATGTTCTCCCTGTGTCTGCGTGGGTTGTCTCCAGGTACTCCAGGCTTCCTCCCACAGTACAAAGACATGCAGTTAGTGGGGTTAGGTTAGTTTTGGCAATTCTAAATTGCTCATAGGTGTGAATACTGTGTAAGTGTTAAAGGTTGTCTGTCTCTGTGCCAGTCCTACGACAGACTGGCAACCTGTCTAGGGAGTACCCACCTCTTACAGTATGGTAGCTGGGATAGGCTCCATAGGGTAAAAGGTAGACTTTTTCTAAGGAGAAACCGCATATCCATTCTCTGTTCAGTGATGCTTTGCTGTGCCTGTTCTTCATTGACCTACCTCTGTTAGAGGTACAATTTATTATTTTGTGACTCTGGAGATGATGCTAGCAGCCTAATATTGCGTCCCATTTCAAGAGCCACCTGCTTCAAAGGACCCAGCTGATGGAGGGTGCAAACTGAGTCTGCATCTGTACATTAAATAAAGTGATTACAAAGGCAGTAGTGGTTTTTGTGCTACTGAGTCAATTAGGGAAATAGAAGTTGATTTTTGGGAGATTTTGCCAATAGCATATCTATCCATGTCAGATCGATAGAATGAGATATTACAGTGGGCTCGTGGTAAAAATTAAGTGCTTATAAAATTGAAACAGAGTGGGTTAAAAAGACTCGATATTTAAGATCACACTTTTTTGTATTTTATCATTGGGCATTTTATTTTTATCAAAAATTCATGTATCATCTGGACTACTGTCCTCCATGGATCAATGTAGGCGGTTTGTGGGAGTGTTTGACGTGTTAATGTTTTTGATTTCTGGCTGTGAATTTTCTTAAATTTGATTCAAAAACAAGCAGCCCGAAGCAGTCAGAATTGTTGGCACCACTCTGCGAGCTAGTGGGAGTAAATGACAATCAATACAAACCACTGCATAAACAAAAGATGAAACAACCAACTTGGTATTAAAAGAAGTGAATGAAGGGGAGGAAGAACAAGTAGTTGAGGACAGAGATTCTTTTGGATGGTCTGCTGACAGTATCCAGCAATGGAAAATGGAAATGGAAAATACATTGATGCTAATTTTAGTGCTAAAAGAGTGTTTAATGTTTAATGGTCAAAATACAATACAAATGTTTTATAGGTTGTACTTTTCAAACAAGGTGGCAAAACGTGCTTCCTCAAAAAAACACACGAAGGTTTTCATTGTTAGTTTTCTTCAGCACGTGTAATATTTGATCAACTGACTAATTAGCTAAAACCCGTGTTAAAAACATCTTAATTTGTCTTATGTTTAAGCATTTAGATATACTAACAAGCTGAAACAGCATGTGATAGCTAGACAGCAGATAATGAAGGGAGGTAAATGGTTTTAATGTGCACATACACACACACACTCTTTCACACTGATTAGCCTACAGTTGCCTTTCTGTTTTGTCTGTTGTATGTCACACAGGGAACAAATAGGGACAAGCAGACATTAGCCATGCCCTGCTGTTTAAACACAGACCTCTGTGTGTGTTATATCCCTGTCTGATCAACAATGTCTCTCTATTCTGGCGAAGGTGTGGTAGGTCTTTCCTTGGCACAATTGCAGCAAGCGGTTTAGGACTGAGCCTGTGTGTGTGTGTGTGTGTGTGTGTGTGTGTGTGTGTGTGTGTATGTGTGTGTGTGTGTGTGTGTGTGTGTGTGTGTGTGTGTGTGTGTGTGTGTGTGTGTGTGTGAGAATATCACTCTGTGCCACTTCCGAGCCTTTACAAAAAATTCCTCCATTACACACTCTTCCTACATCCTCTGCTTCCACCATACAGTAAAACCAAGCTTTACATGAGTGGCCCACACACACAGACTGCACTGCCAGCCGCCTTCTCTGTTTTCTAAAGATCTCAGGGTACAGTCCTTCAGATTTATTCAAATGCTGAAAGCACTCTTTGATTAGTCTTTTCTGGAAAAAAAAAGAATGTATTCATTAGCCTCATATGAAGAACTGAAGGCATGTATTGGATGTTTTACCAGGATTAGGAACAGCATGTATTTTCTCAAATATGAGAAATATGCAAAGCTCCTCATGCTCAGTTTGAGTCAATGTCCATTGGAGAAAGATAAAATGGAAGGATTTCCACTTCACTGATCTGATAGGTAGCTCATTTACTCTTGGACTGCATGTGAACTTGGTTCATATCAGATAAAAAGGGCTCACATACCATATGTGTTTTACTTCCATTCAAGATGTGCTTAAAACACCAAATATTATCCACTTTGAAGAGAATACTAAATGTAACACTTTAGTGTTACATAGAGCTTTAGTGATGCAAATCACAATTGTGCTCTTCACAGTGCTTATAATTGATCTTTATCCTCAGAGGCTAAGCACATCTATATACATTAACCTCATGCACTCACGCTTAAAAGCATATGCACACCAATAAAATGCTCTATAAGCAGTACACATGTCACCATTGCGCCATTTGTAGCCACTCTTGTCACTTTGATGCGGTTTTCACACACGGCTGCATGCAAACATAAGCACAACGTGCACAAGCTTGCCTTTTCGATATGCCTGAAATAGTGAGGAGTCAGTGGCGAAGGTGAACAAGAGCAAGAGAGGTGGGGTGAGTAAATGAAAAAGAAGTGGAAAGAAAGACTGAACAGAAAAATCCTGTTTCCATTGCTTCACACAGAGAGAGGGAGAGAGGAAGCCATAAGGGGGATGGCAAAGTGACAAACGTCTGGCCATAGAGTGAAGCCAACAAGACACAGAACTAAAGAGAGGGAGTGATGAAGGAAGAGCGAGAGAGAGGAGGAAAGGAGAGAGAGCAGAATATGTAATTAAAGCTGTGATTACCAGGGTCTGAAATCATTTCTCCCAGTCGTTGTGTTGGACTTGGCTTCTGGTGCATCTCTGGAAACTCCAAATGACATAAGTCATTTCACAGTATGTGCGCGTATGTGTGTGAGTTGGTATGACTTAATGTACAGTATTTTGGTATGGTTTTTCGCATATGCCAGACAAGGTTGATTATGTTTGTTAAGTAGCTATCTGAGTGCATGCCTTCCAGTGCCATGCGACATGCACTGTATATATTTCTGCTGTATCCTAGCTTTAAAGTGATTTTTTTTTCCAGATTGCTACATCAGTGTTTTTTAATGGATCAATAGAACCCCCATGACCTCCAGGGAGACATAAAGAAAGTGGAGAAGAGAGAGGGTCAAACGTAGCTGCTGATATGAAACCAGCCTTTTGTTAGACACCTCACAGTTCACTGCACTGATGTAGGACCAACTACTAGGTGGCTGGTCCAGTCTCTGAGGGTCTTAATCTGTCCTTTTTCATGTCTGTCACTTCTGCTTAATTCATTGCAGCTTATATGGTGCTTATTGTTATGTGTGTCAATTTCCCATTTTTCCAAGACTGTACAACATAAAATCTTACTGTTTTAATATGATAAAAGAAATAACAATACATTTAACGCTAAGGTAGGTGGTATTGGGCAAAAATGCCATTGTACAGTGAAATTTCCACTTGTTATATGTCAGTTGTTCAGAAGTGAACTTCCACATCGCCTCTCCAGCTCTGTTTTTAAGCTTTGGAAAATCTCGATGGCACATTCTTACCAGTACAGGGTTTTTCTGTCTGGTGTTCAAATGCAAATCATGCACACTGCTTCAATGTCAGAATATCCTGCAGGAAAAGTCGCTATTCCAGCATTTGCACTAACTATGTGCAGTCCAAAACCTATTAAAAAATAGAAGACAGACTAAAAATGGACCAAGAGATTAAATAATGTGTGGGATAGCTGGAATATTTACACAGGTGACCTATGAATTCTGTTTAGTGCATGGGTAATCTTAGAGTGCTGCATAATTTGCAATGCTTTATTATTTTACCACTAAG
Source organism: Pelmatolapia mariae (assembly GCF_036321145.2). NCBI lineage: Eukaryota > Metazoa > Chordata > Actinopteri > Cichliformes > Cichlidae > Pelmatolapia > Pelmatolapia mariae. The sequence goes on along the minus strand of NC_086238.1, from coordinate 2,814,293 downwards.
TGGTTTACACATTCAACTAAGCGATAGATCAGATTCTGTCCCTGGAGGAGACACAAATACCTTGGGGGTTGCATCAGAAATGGCATCCAACTTCAAAATCTGCCAAATTCACTATGCAGAGCCTGCTGTGGCGACCCCTTCCAAATAAAGACGCAGCTGAAATTATGCTTTTTACTTTACCACAGACTGCTAAAATGTCACCATTCTTCTTTCTATCTTTAATTGCTCCCATGCTTTGCTTTTATCGTTTTCTTTTCTGCTCTTCCTCGCACCATCCTTCTCTCATTTATCCATGCATTCCATCATCCCCGTTGTGTTTTGTCATGTGTAGATTTATACCTGCCTAAACAGAAGAAGAAGGGTACACCTTTAACTCCCTTCAGTACCTTAACAGACAAAAGATGCTCATAAAACATGCCGTGCACAGGGACAACCATGCATCACCAAGATATTTAATTAGTAAGACTTATGATTATTACTTTACCGTGCCATTGAAAACACAAAAGGCCTGCAGTGCTCTGGCGTTCATTTCCACTTGCTGCCTGTGTGTGTGTGTAGGTAAGTATGTTTTGCAGTCTTAGCATGCTAGCAGTTTCCACCACACCGGGTCTATTTTAAGACTGGTGCTGACATGAAGAAAAAAATCAAAGAGAGAAAAAATGAAGGCACAAATGCAAAATGTTAAATGACTAAAGAGAAACAGGAAAGAAATCAGGAAGTAAGAAGGTTACTTTGGAAGTGTGTAGAGGATGAAGTAAAGGGGGAGTAAAGAAAGAAGACTATATTGATAGTGTATGGTAACTCTAATGACTGCAAGAGTGCCTTTAAGCAAAGACTTTGTCAGATCCCTATAAACTGCCAACCCGCTCTCCCTGTCTCTCTCTTCCTTTCGTTCTCTCTCTGGGGACTCTCTCACAGGAATGTTTCCATTCCCAAGCATTCAAAAAAAGACGAAGTTGCCGGGGTCAGTGTGCATGTGTGTTTGTTTGCCTGCTTGCGTGCATATTTCTGTGTGGAGAGTACAAAATGAAAAAGATCTTATGTTTCTTTACTTGTGTTTGCGTACAGTCTCTCTCTTGCTCTGCGTGCGTGTGTGTGTCTGTGCGTGAGTGTGCGCACACGCTGGTATTGATCAGGTCTCACTTCCATCATTGGTTATTGAAGACAGCAGCGGGCTCAGTGCACTGCTCCACATTATTCACTGTCTACTCACACAGGCTCTCCTTTTGTCCTCTTTCTTTTGCTCTAATAGCAGATAATTTATTCCAATAAATCCCAAATCAAAGTGGACCTAATGTGAACCCGTACGACTGGAAGTATTTGAATTTCACATTGAAATTCAAAGATTGTATTTAAATAAAACAACACATATAGTCATCCTGATTCAGCCCCTGCTTATAGGAATGACCATTAAATATGCTCAACCAGCAGAATATCCCTTAAAAAACAGTCTCCTACTCTACCTAAGCTACCTAAACAGCTAAGCTCCTCTTATAATATGCAATATTTATACAGGGATACATTACAATTTTAGTGCTATAGCATGTCCCCACTTCTCTCTGGTGTCAGTCAGCCTCCTTGTTCACCCCTTTCAAATCTCCTGATCATATAAAGTGGCTCTGTAGTGGTAATCAATAATGAGCTCTCTCATGCTCTCACCTCTAGCAACACGCACAGTCTGTTGTTTTTAACACACCAGAAAATGAAATAGGCGCAAACACTGTCTCAGTACAGCAGAACCAAATGGAGATGGGCCATCCTCATGCTACACTGTGCAAGAATTCAATAGAGCATGGCTTAACAGAAACAGTTACATATAAAGACAACCAAAAATAAAAGCAGGGCAATTGTCACAAAAATGCTTTATTCCCTAAATTGTTCTCTGCCTGGATATCACCTGGGGGAACATGGCTAGCTATAATGTTCTATATAGTGGAGTCAGTGGGGATGTTTTGGAGACTCTGTGGGGATTTTATAGCTAAATAGAGTCTATAAAGGCACCAGGAAGCAGAGACAGTACTATTATTTGGACTCTTTGTAAAGAGAAATACACTAAAATTCGATTACATTACACTCTTTTTGAGTAGAATCACAATTCATGATCTGAATTATCATTCTTCCATGTTTACTTGATCTCATCTAAATATGCTAAGTATGGCTAGATGCAGAGCCTGTCACTTTAACTTGAGGCTAAAGGCCCATCTCACAACTCTCAAGGGAATTTCATCTCTGGTCTAAGAAGATTTGGCAGCATTGTTATATATTTAGTACATTTTTAAGGTTCCTTCACAGCTTACCAGCTAGCTGCCCTGTCCTATCTTGGGTTACCAGACCTGAAGGATGAGTGAGTCTCCCATTCATTGAATAACCTCTCAACTCAACCATGTTGGATCTTTCTAATAAAATACTAGCGCACAAGTCTTGTCAGTGATGTAATTCACCCTGATTTATCCCATTCCATGACATTAAATCTTCTTATTTCCCATCCTGACTCTAACATTTAAGAGCAAGGAGCGGAAGGCTGCTCTGCTATTCTACATTTTCCTTTTCAAAAAGCTTTAACTGTTGACTGTCAATGCTGTCAATGCACACAGCTGAAGAAGGATCTTTGTGAAGGCAAGTTGGCTGTAGTGTGTGGCAGACTGACTGACAGAGATTGAATTTCTAAGTACAACTTAAGGACTGAATGACATCTTCTCAACTGGTGATAGCTGAAGATTCGACTCATCAGTAGATTCTTTGGAGACACAAAATTTAACGGACAAGAGGTAACGAGAGGTTTTAATAAAGACAGCAGAAGGTTAATGTGTTACATTTAACAGAGACCCTGGAGACAAGTACACTTACTGGAAACAGAAGGCTCGAATGCCATGTGGAATACAGAGGTAGCAGGTGTTTCAAATACTGAGTAGAGTCTTTGCAGACATCACTGCCCAATACACTGCTTAACAAATTTGTTAGACCCCCACCCAGTGTAAGGTTTACGCCACAGCTGCCCTTAATTAATAACACTGGTAATTACTAAAATCATTTTATGCTCCTGTAATGGTTACTCCACCAATATACACAAGCTCTTTAATCAAAATGAAATCAAATCATTTGACTCAAAATACTTTTAATGCTAAAATGTAAATATTGCTGTCACCCATTAATTTTCTGTTTTCTAGTAAAACAGTACAGCACATTATTATTTTTTGATTAAGATACCAAATTACAGTTCTTTACTTGTGCTCCTGAACAGAGAATGTAGATTTAGTGGTTAAATGTTTTCAAATGCTTAATTAATTTCTCACTGATAAAACTAAAATTCTGACTAATTTTTAGTTTTGACAAAGTTTTTGATAGAGGTCTAGTTCTGTAACTTTATGTCATCTGCCATGTAAATAAAACCACTTATAGATGATCATGACTCTGTAGGATGACCTATTGTTTCACAAATGCTTGTAATACCACACAGCAAGTCCAGGTGCTTGGTTTTCTATACCTGAAAACACCTGAATTCAAAGATCAGGAGGTGTGGCCTAGTATTTTTGTCCATATATTGTATGTCACAGGCATTTTGTACAGAGTAGAGTAAATTCTCCAGTACAGTACAGTTATGTTCTATTCCCTGCACACAAGAGAATGGTGTAGTCTTTAGTAGAGGACTGATTTTCATCTTTAGTAGACTCTACATAAGGGGTTCTAAAGTTTATGATTATGGAAACAGCTGGGCTTTTACTGCTCAGCAGACCATGGAGACAGCAAGATATTTAAATGTTCAGTAAACGACTTTTCTGTCAAAAGTGGAGATTCGCATAATCAGCAGACTCCATAGAGATGGTGGATCTCAATAGCCTGTCAGTACTGTTCATTATACTCTGTGGAGATTGCATGGGCTTCTAATGTATAGACAATTTTACAGAGACAGCTGAAGGTTCTGCTGTTCAGTAATCGTGACTTGGGTTTAAATGAGTTCAAGTCCCAGGATGTCAGGACATGCTTCTCATGTCTGTATGGACTTGAGATTGAATGGACTATGAATATCAGTTCATTATATAGCACAGTCAAAAGATCATGCCTAGTCTCTCAGGTGGTTACAGAATAAATTACTGTGTCTTCCATTAAATACAATAGAGTTCAAAGGCTAACATTAAATGCACATAGCACTCTGTGCCTCTGACTTGGACTTTACCTCCCTCTCCCTCTCTCTCTCTCTATGTATCAACCTCTCTCTACCTCTGTCTCTGTCCTTGAGGTCTGTTTAATTTATATCAAGATGCATTCAACAAAGAGTTCAACATTGTCTGGCTTTGAACTTTGCCCTGGGTATTATTACGGTGATACTTACAGTGCAACTGTTCTGAACACTGAAGCACTGCAAATGAAATGTATTCTTCTATGCTGCAGTGATTATTTGTCAATGTTCTTGCTATCTTGCTGTATCATGCTGTACAAATGACATTTAAAAACTGAAAATGAGAACAAGAAAGTGCATGATGCTTTGGTCAATCGCAGGTCATGCACACTGCTTTTGGGTTTGTATTTATTATTCTACCAGCAGTCTTCAGTGTTTTAGAAGTATCTTGTATCAGAGGCTGAATGTCAAGAGGCCCTCCTAATGAACTTTAAGCCTGTCCTCTGCTGGGAAGCAGCATGGTACAACATCTGTCATAACACACACAGCCTCACACTCGCACACACTATACAGTATGCATGCAGGGAGAGACAAAGAGCAGGACAACAGGTGTGTTTTATGTTGCAGTTAATGAAGCCCCATCCTTTCCTCACTACAGTTCTCACCCTCAAGCTCTCATCTTCTCTCCCTTTTTTCCCCTGTTGTGTCTCTTTGACCACTTAGGGCCTTTTTTTATATGTCATATTTTTCCATTTCTGTCTTGGTGTTTAAAAAATCTGTTTTTTAGTTTAACCACCATATTTGTTGTTCTGTCTTGTTTTTGTGAGTGTTGCTCTCACACTCCTAAAACCGCCTCTCCTCATCCTCACCTTTTAATAAAGATCTTTTAATAAAGCAGAATATTCACAGCATAGTCATTGTTCTGTTATGATTTGAAACACAGGATTTAAGTTGGTTTACTGTTTAAGAGACTAAAATTTCAACTGTCATGTCAGTGACTAAAGCATTAATGTATCTTGTCTGAGCTGTTGCAGATTTTATCAGCGAATGAGCGGTCTTCCCGTTACTTATTCCCACTGGTCATTCCCACTGACAGTCCCAGCAGTATTCTGGTTAAAACAGTGGCAGCGATCTGTTTCCCAGTGGATACCGGCCTGCTTCCGTTCCCCACTTCCACGTCCTGGTTCATGCGCATATTAATAGCACCTACCTACAGTGATGTCTGAGCGTGTGTGTGTTTGTGTGTTTCATCCTATTGAAAGTTGAGCAGTAGTGAAATGGATTGTCTAGAAAAGGCAAAACCTCCAGTTTTTTTAATTCATGGGTATAAAATCCATGATAATGAAAAAAGTCAATTGAATATCAGTGATTTTTTTTTAAACTAGGTCAAATTTACCGTCTGTCAGACAATTACTGTGAGCATTTCTCTACATTTAACCTCCTAGGACCTGGCGTCCACATATGTGGACATCACATTTTGGGTTATTTAGCCCAAAATACTCAATTTTGCTCTACAAGGGCCTGATATCCACTTATGAGGACATCATACTGCCACTGATCTATCGAAATTTTAAACGAATATCCTCATATGTGGCTCTCATTTTTCTTAGAAACAAAAATCAGGTAAAAAAAAAACCCTGGTAATTCTTTGTTTTTACATTCACCGGGTCCCAATATGCCCAAATATCAAAGAGAAATTAAAAAAGCATGCCGTGGAATGGAGTTCGGGTCTTAGGAGGTTAAAAATATAGTTTTATAGGCATGTTTATAATGCCTTTTTTATTGTAAAAAAAGTGGCGGAAATAGCATGTAAAGTATTCATCCAACAACCTGGACTAATTGATTGATCAGATTACTGTGCATTACCTATTTTCTCCATAACAGTGTCTTCTTTCATTTGTACAGTCTTTTTTTATTATGTTAGTTTGATAACTGTAAAACCAGTTTTTGCTTAGAGATATGAGTAGTTATCTCTATCTACACGCTGACCCCCTAATAACCAAGTGAGGCACCAAGCCGTCACTTTAAAGCAATGCTTTCCACAACAGCTGGGTGGAATTCCTCTGGGAAAGCGTCTTGATGTCTGTGGTTCACTGTGTTGAGTGCGTGTGGCTGTGTGTATCTGTTTATGGGTGTGTGTCTATGTGTAAATGGATTTCACATTTATGTCTAGTATGTGTATATATCTGATGCAATAGGGGTATCATCATTAACAAGGGAGCAAGCGTCATGGTTGTGCAGTCCAGTGTCATAGAGGTTAAAATGGCAAGCATGCACACACATAAACACCCTCCAGCCTCCTTGGTGTATTATGGATTTGACCTCTAATATGCTAATTCCCAGGGCACAGTAGGTGTTCACCAGATGCACACATGCATACTTATCATAAGCATAACTGCAAGTTTTTGAAGGAAGCATAGCTACAAAACTGATAATGGCAGATCCTAATGAAAAAACGTGGCTGCACTCAAAATAAAGCTACTTTCTAAATATGTCTGCGGACATGCTTGTTCCTCTACATCCCATCAAAACATGGAGATCTGGAGAAAGTGAAAGCAAACAATGCAATGTCTGACCTACTTAACCACCATTGTACACACAAACACGAATAGACAACTGCAGATTCTTTTGACAGAAAGATCCGGTCTCAGTTGGATTGTAGAATCACATATTCTTGTATCTTTATCTTGTCTGTATTTGCTGCAAACTTTAATGTCATCAGCCTTCTGAACCACAGGCACTCAAAACAGAGACACACAAGCTGGAGACCAAACCAAGCAGAAAAGTCTCGTTCATCTATGCTGTAAATGATGTAATGGTGTTCTCTGCTGTCTTCCGTTGTGGCTCACTTGGGATGTTGCATAGCTGTACTGAATGGAATTTCTTCTGTTTAGTGAGGTTCACTACAGCAAAGTTGGTGTTTAAATGTTGTCTGAATCCTACCATGAATTGTTTAAACTTGGTGACAGAAGATCTACTAAAACTAACACATAGTTTGGTTTATTTTGTTACTTCTTAGCCTGTTCTCCCTCCCAGACACTGCTCTCTCACTCTGCCCCAGCTTAATATTATCATTGCTAATCATCTATCACCACTGGCTTACACAACACACTGCTTGCAGCTGGGCCTCTTTTTAAGTGGATCTCGTGGCTAAAAAGGGGTAAAAGCACTTCAGGTTTGAGGGCGAACAAAAAGATCATTATTGATCCACCTATTCAGCACTTGGTAGGAAATGTGGTGCATTTGATTTGCTGTATGGCTCACCATGAAAAGCAATGTGATCTAACCAAGAAATACAGTGAAAATGACTCCCATTAATTGATATCCCAAGCAGTCACATCAGTTTACATACTTTCAACATGCTGAATATGTGATCTGATTTTGTTAAGGTATATTTTACTAAAATTCAGCAGCAGACTGAATTGCAGACACATTTCTCCTGGAATTGAGTCTAGCTATTACTGTAAATGAGGATAACCACTTGTGACAGCAGTAGTATTAGACACATCAGAAGACTTCCAGCTCTTTTTTTTACCCCTTTCTTTAATCATGCTATAAAAATATCTACAGTCTGCTGTGGAAGTCCAATTTGCTACTACCTGGAGTATGATTTAGGCTCAGCTGTGAGTAAGAAGTACAGTGAATCACGTAAGACTGAGTATTTGATGCACTTTGATTCCATTTTCACTTAGGTGTCAGGTGGCATAAGGCAATTTCATACATAATTTCACTTTTACGTATATTCTTATGCTCCCGACAAATTGCCATATATGTGCTAATGTCCTGGAATGCCATAAAAGATAAGTTCCAGGTGGGAAATTAATTTCAGCTGAATGAATAGAGTACATTCGCTTGAAGATGTGGAACGAGTCAAAGTGACAATGAGAAATTATTAGAGCTCTTATGGGAAACCATGACCTTTTAAATCTGTCTTTGCTCTAATTATTTATCTGGCTTTTTCCAAAACAAGTTCACATTTTAAAATGTACTTAAGCCGAAATCTTTTAGGTAGTGTGTATTTTTTTAATATAATATAGAGAATTATCAGGCTGTTGCTTACAAATGGTCCCAGCTTTGTTTTTCTAGCTTCACAATAAACTCATATTGTGCAAAAGTGCATAACAAAATGTAACATAAAAAAATCTGAAAATTGTGCTCCAAAGAGTTACTCATAAATAATCCAACATTACTTTTGCACAGCTGCACAGCACTTCTAGTCTGTTGTGTAAGAGAATGACGTCAGTGCGATGGGCCCAAAAAAACAGCAGCCGTTCAGCAACCAAGTTTTAAGTTCAGCTGAAGCTGTCAATCTGAGAGAAATAATAATAATAGTAGTGTAATGTCATAAGGAAATGCTGCAGTAGTTTCTCTCACCTCTCCCATCCCTCTTTTACTTGCCTTTTTCTGTCTTTCAGATTCCTTTCCTGCAGCCCTCTGTACTCCCTAAAACTTTCTAACTTTTTTGTTGAATCAGCACTAGCAGACTTCTCTACATGGTCCTAGTAATCACGCCGACATTTCTGCAAGTTTCTACCTCGCCCTCTCTTATTCACTCTTTCTTTCCTCCACTCCCTCTCCCTGTGTGTAAAACTTTGTGTCTATATCAAAGCAACATTAGTGCAAAGATGTTGCAGGGCTACAACAAAGCTGTGGGGCACAGTCATGCACACGCTCACATGTAAAATACAAACTGCACCCATTAATAATATACAAAGTATACACTAACACACACACACACACACATTTTTTTTGTAGGATATCAGCTCACTTTTGAACTGTGGCAGGTGGAGAAAAGCAGCAGGCTGTGTGTGTGTGTGTGTGTGTGTGTGTGTGTGTGTGTGTGTGTGTGTGTGTGTGTGTGTGTGTGTGTGTGTGTGTGTGTTACTGTTAATTCCCACAGCAGCTGAGTGATTAGTGTGCTGTTTTCCTCTTCTCACTATCCACTTTGTGTCTAGCCCCTACATATTACAAGAACATTCTCATCAGATTGTCTTAATATGGTACAAGCTGACTATTGTGTAAGCATGTGTTTGTGTGTGGTATAGCTGACAAAGATAGAAGAGCTGGTATTTGTCCATATGGTGACAATGAAGAGGATGAAAGTCACAAAACCGGGGGATTAAACAACAATAAGTTAGCATTGGCTACTTGTGCTGGGAAACGTTACTGTAGTAAGCCACTAACAAGCTCCATTCTGTGGCTTTACAATTATATAAAAATTGAAGCCAATGAATAAGCATTCACCCTCTCTGGCTGGTCCCCTTGGTTCCTACAGAGAAGCAAGCCTTAAAAAGGCTTAATGAGCATGGCTGTTTAGCTGTATAGTTCAATCCAAGTTAAAGCTAATGTAAGTACTGAAAACCCTCTTTTGGCTCTGCTTAAGAACACTAAAGTATACCGTGATTAGCTCTCTGTGGCCGTGTTGCAAAAACAAGGCTGGGATACCCTCCTGTTAAGCTTGCAGTTGGTCTAATATAGACATTCAAGATAATAATAAGCATTGTTTAAGTGTTTATTTCTGTAGTGGGAACAAGACTGAAGAAAGCCCTTCTAGTGAAGATATTGCCAAAGCCATAAAAGAAAATGATGTAGCTTTCAACTGCGATCTGTGTGTCTGTTTTGCAAAGTCATGAGGTAAATCAGTTTGATGGAATGTTTCAGGAAGAACTATCGTTTCTATAGAGAACTTAAATAAGACAAAATGCATCCAATTCAGCTGCACAGCATCTTATTATAAGCCATAACAGAAGAAATCAGGTAACACAATCGAACCAAATGCAAAATGATTTATATACATTTTGAAAAATGTAGGTATAAATATAATTAAGTTCTTTAGTCACTGATTTGTTATTTTAAATGTCTCTTATTTAACCGGCTGTGGTTCCAGAAGGCTGAACATCCAACTTAGTACTGAATACAGCCAGATAAAGATGCAAGGATATACAATTCTACAGTCCAGCTGAGACCAGATCTTTCTGTCAGACTAATGTAAAATTGAGTATTAGTGTGTGCCTGTGTGCAGTTGAACCTTTTAAGCAGGTCAGACGCTCCACTATTTGCTTTGACCTTTCCCCAACTCTCCATGTTTTGGTGGGACAGAGAGAGGCACAAGCACCACACACACATTTTAAAAGCAGTTTTATTTTGAATGTTGTCACTTTTTCACCTTAAGATCTGCCATTAGTTGCTGTGTTTTCTTCACTTATTTGTAGTTATGCATGTATGCATGTGATGAACACTTACTGTGCCCTGAGAATTAGAATATCAGAGGTCCAATCCACAATACAACAAACAGGCTGGAGGTTTTGTGTGTGTGCTCGTGTGGTAAATCCATAAGACCCATATTAATCATTACATTTTTAAATATTCAAACTAAGCATGAACCTCTGACGCTGAACAGTTACAGTTACTTGAGTGCATACAGTGTATTGCTGTATCCTCCAAAGCATGCTTGCTAGCATTAGACGGTGACTTAACTCCACTCTGTCCTTTAAATATAGGCTAAAATAAATAACACACAATACATGCAGCTAGGAAGATGCATGTGTGTGTTTGCATTTTTAAATGGGATTCGTACTATCATGTACATTTGTATACACAAATATACATCACTTCATCACTGTGACATCTAACTGCTCTCAACCCGATATCACGGCAAAATGTACAATAGACACGCTGGTCCACCGTGTCCATTTTACGCTTTGCCTCTCCAAAGCGTGAAATAAACATGCATGCAGATGTTGTATTACTGCATCCAGAATTTCAATTATAATATATAGATAATAAGAGATAATATATTTAAAGCCACAAAGTTGGCAGTGAGCAAAAAACATATGAAGTACATTCCAGGGTCCTTAATCGATTAATTAGGAACGCTATTAAGCTAAGCGGCTAATATATGTTTATGAGTAAATGTGTTAATAATGTCTGTTTAAACATGTTTGTTACTGTTTCTTATGATGATTTTTATGTTGCTTTAAAATAAAATATCTCCTTAAATGCAAATTTTGCATGCGTGTATATTTCACGATTTGAGCGTGAAATGGACACAGTGGACCGACATGTCTATTACATCTTTTGCCATCTGAGCTATAGCTTCTCTCACCATAAATTTGTCTGACTCTTGCCCTTGACTGTTGCGTGACACCGCCTGAAAAACCCTGGGGCTGTACTTCCACCCCCACTGCCTGCTCAATCACATATATGTAGAAGCAAGGAGCAGATTATATATTTATAAAACGTTTCTATTATTGATAGATGTTACATAATTGTATTTTAGCCTATACATGGGTCAAGAAAGGTTTCCTAGTTTCCATCTGCCCATCCATAGGATTCATTCTTTTTATCCTTTTTGTATTTCTTTGTTTTTTATTTCTGTGTTGTTGTGCCCTTTTTGCCGATCATTTTTAGTTACAATGTATTTAATATGTTTTTCTCCCTGATGTCACTTGTACCCTGCTCAGTACTTAATTACCAGTTATCATCTGCTCACGATATTCGAAGCATTAAAATATATGAAGATCTTATGAGTAGAGCCAGACGTACAACGAAGCCTACAAATCAAATTTTACTCTATGCTTATTATACGTGAAAGAAAGGTGATATTACCATCCATTGTTTCATTCTTATTTATTTTAGTCATTCATGAAAATTTTTACTATCTTTCAGTTTTTTATTTGATTATTCTGTCACGTTTCTTGTAGCATTCATTTGTAGCATTGGTTTCTATTTTCTGCATTCTCTGTAAAGCATTAGATCCATGCATTTAATCAAATTAATAAATTCATTCACTTATCTATGAACATTTAATTGTCTCTTCCTGGAAAAACATGCATTAGTCATTAAAGAGTCCCTTGAACCCACTTTGAGACTGCTCTATCACAAACACATTATAAACCATAATGTTATAAAGCTTTAACAATGAAATATAAGAAAGGAGTAATGCCCATTAGTGCATCAGTAAATAAGATTGTTAAAAGAGCTCTATATATACCAGAGGACATTACTTTAAAAATAACCTTAGCCCTGCAGGTTTGTATTAGTTGGATTGAGGTGCTGGAATGAATTCAAAGTCCTGTGGTTGATCATTAGAACGCAGATAAGCCTGGAGCTTCTCTTTGAGGACCAGATGGGTGCATCAGCTGAATCATACATACTCCAAAACACTAAGACTCTCTGTAAGCCGGATCCTCTCAGCATCTCTTTCAGTTTATATCCATTTTTTCCTCTGTCACTCTGCTGTTTTTTTTTTTCATTTTCCTTTCTTTTTTTCTATCTCTAATAGCTTCACTGATGCAGGTAGATTCTAATCAATATCCAGTTTAAAAATTGATTTATTGATCATCTGGATTATCTATTAATCAGCCAGATGTGTTGTTTTCACTGCAATCATAGTCTGGAAGTCAAGAATCTGTGTTTTTGTCAGCATGTTTTTTTCTGATGTAACTAAATCAGAGGGGCTAGGGGGCTTTGGAGTATTTTATTTGATCTACTGTTAACTCAGGCTCATTTGTGCTATTATTGATGCCTCTGAAATGCCACACTGACCATGCGATTTTGATACCTGCTGGTTATAAAAGTGGAAAAAAATCCACTGGGTTACTTAACGTAATACCTGGTTCTGTGATAACAGAGTGAGGCATTTCACCATGGTGAAATGGCCTTGGTGTGACAAACTACGGAAGCTCCAATGACACCAAGTCTGTCCATGACAGACCTTGCTAAGTCGTGCTCAGGGCTACGCCGACTAATTCTAATGAGCCCAAGCAAGGAGGGAAGTATTGGTAAACCAGTGATTATGTTCTTTTTCTAACTTTGCTGAGGGGGCGGAGCCCTGAACATGGCTTGATAGGTCTGTCGTGGACAGACATGGTGTCAGTGGAGCTTCCGTAGTTGGTCACGCCAAGACAATTCCCATAGTGAAATGCTGAGCGAAGTTATAAAAAGAACCCAGTACATTGTTTATTAATACCTACCACATTTTCAAAGGATTTTCACAATGTAGTAAGAGTTTGCCTCAATAAAGGTAAGAAAATCCACATCAGTACCTCTTGTCATCCCTGTGATTTTGCCAGAATCTAGAAAAGAAGCCAGGCAATAAATCCTCATGGCACATAACCCTATTTTAAACTGCAACTTGTATTATTACAAGCTGTTCAACCATGGGGAATAACTGCAGGCATCTAAATAGGAAAATATGCACAACTAGCCTTCTACTGTTTTTGAGATCCTTCTGGTCAGCTGGATGTGTAGCATTGCTACCTGTCAGCTAAGCATACTGGAGCAGAGGGTAGGAGACTAAAGATAGACTCAGGGGAAATGTAACCCTGCCCAGTGTGGCTACATTCTGACACTTCCCCATAAACACAAAGAAAGAGGAAATCCCAGCTAAGGTTTGATTTAAGTAATATGTGACAGTATAGGTCCCGCCACACAGCCTCTGCTGTCATCTTTTATTCATCTGCCACTCAGCAATTTTGTATTTCATATCCATGGTTGAGTGGAAGTGTCTGTGTGCAAGCATATGTTGCCATATAAAGGGATTTAGAGGATAATAGGTTAATACCTATATTTGTGTAGTTTGTAAAGCGTACATTTTGAAGCTGAAGAAGAGGTTTATGGTGGAATAGCTTTGCTGTGCATCTCACTTGCCTCAGAGGAGCCACAACTACAATGTGCTGTGGGTAATGCTGGGACTAATGGGTCCTTTTTGGTGATTTTGATATATGCAAATAAGTTTAGCTATGGTAAAATATCTTTATTTGGATGATTAGGTTTGCATGTTTTTGTGATAAAAAGCATGATGAAGTGATGTTTATTCCTAGTTGAGTCATTTTGGTATTAATTTCATGATTCATTCCTTGTTAAATCAAAAGCACGAAAGTTGTCATTCAGCTTGATGGGAAATTAAATATGCATGCATGTGTGTGTGTGTGTGTGTGTGTGTGTGTGTGTGTGTTGGGAACGTGACAAATGTGCATGGAGCAGCACTAATCAGTGGAGACTTGATGGTTCCATTAAGTGACCAATCAGAGCTATCAATGGAGAATCAATTAGCTACAAACCAGCTCAACTGTCTAGTGTGTTGCATGTGTGTCAGCTTGAGACATGCTAAATGAGGTTAAAAGCTACTTTTAGAAAGCAGAGCACTTGGATAAATGATTACAACTTCTTGATTGCTGGATAGTTTTTTATTAGATAGTGCACGTGTGTGTATATTTGGACTCACACCATGTCCAATTAGGTCCATGACAAAAAAAAAATGTTTGAAAGCAGAAAGATCCTCTGAAATCATAGCAAATGAAACACACCGCATTCCATAGTACTGTCCTTAGCTGCACTCTGAGATTTGGAAAAATTGACACATCCATCTACAAAATGTGCAGCTGGTTCCAGGTTTAAATGATGGATGGCTGAGAGAGATCTGTGGGATCTGTGGTCGGTATAATGAATGTTTCACAAGGAGCATGTCTGAACTGGTGTATACAGAATATGTGTGAGCAAGAGAGAGAACACGTTTCAAGGATATAGAATTATCTTTAAATTGAATTCATTTATCATTAGCTCCATACTCTGTCACTGTCTTTAACTTTTATCTTTTCTTTGTGGTTAATTCTTTCATCTGTAAAATATAGTTTTTAATCCAAGGTCCCTCCTGGTGTCAGCCCTTAATGTTACATGCATTCAGATGTAGAAAGTGGTAGGAAGACTGAAAGCTGACCCCTTTGACAGTAATAACACACCAGGGGGAAATTGGTGTACAAATTCAGCTGCAGTTCTGTTTGTTAGAGTATTGCTTTGATCAGTCAAGCTGTCCCCATTGTTGAAAGTACACCTTCGTTCTCATCACATGCTCTGATGGAAGCTGTTTGAGGTGCATTTACAGCTGAGTTATAAGGATTTTCTTACTTGGGACAATCAGGACAAATACCTTGGAGATCAGCAACATAACAAATCAGGAGTTAAATTAAGTTCTAAAATGTTGGGGATTAATGACTGATTTGTAAGTATTTCCCTGCAAATCTGTGTAAAAACCTTTCTTTGCCAAACTAAATGTGAGTAGGAAAGAATTTGGTGGTATGACAGCTGATGGGGCTTGTAATTAGTAATGTCATTGAGAATCATATCTCAACTGAGCAGATGTTTTTTAGTATTTTTATGGTCTCTTCAACTGACTCAGTTTATAACCTCTCTAAATTCCTTCTATTTTCTGCCCCAAGTTAATCACTATTGATCATGTATTGATGTTTCCCATCCATCCGTCTTTCCCTTTCTGTTTGATAACCAAGGTTTCATCCCCCTCTCTCTTCTGTCCCCTTTTTAATTTCTATTACCATCTCTTTTTTCCCTCTAGGCTTCCAGTTTAGCCACTCTCTTTTTCTCTTTCCCATGCTTGCATTGATGTTCCTTTTTTCTTGCCTTGATCTCCCTCTTCCTCTGTCTTTTGTCAATTGTCAGTTCCTATTTTGCTGTCTTTGTCCTTCAGTCCTTACCCTCTTGTACACTTTCTTTTTAGTCAGTGGCTTGATCACATTCTGTAGCTCCATCTTTTTGTTCTGCTGTCCATTTTTTTTGTCTAGCCTGTAAAAAGTCATTGTTATATGTGTTTTGTTCTTTCTGTCATTACTCATGTATTAATTCAAAACATTCTTGTTTTTTCTAGTTTTCATTCAGTCACTCAGCCTTCCCTTCACTCTTCCCAGAGGCCCTCTCGTCTTTAAGTAACTGATCCCACGGTCTTCCTGTGCTTATTCCCCATCTCCGTGCCTTCTTTTAGTTTTTCAAATAACTCATCTTGCTTTCTCATCTATCCGTTCATCTTTCTGGTCTTGGATTCAGAGGTTTGCCTCACCCTCTCTCACTCTCCGATCCTTCCAGTCTCTGTTATCCTTAGTGCAATGAATAACTCACCCCCCACCCCTGTGCTTTTGTAAAGCCTCCGGTAAATGTTGATTCTGTTCCCTTTGCTCACACTTTTCTTCCTCCTACGGGTTTCTCTTTCTCTTCCCATTGCATACTGCCTTTCTCCCATCCATACCGAGCAAAGATTGAATCAGCAAGGAGTGGGAACAACTGTCAGACATCGTCTTTCTCTTTCTCTCACTCTCTGTGAAGCTCAGGAATTTAAGAAGAATTTTATTGATTGTCCCTTTTAGGCACCATTTCCAGTTGGAAGGGTGTGCATATGTGTGCTTGTGTCTGTTTGAACACTTGCAAACAGTTTCTCTGAGCATTGCATTATTTGACCTTTGGGTGAATTTGATGGGGCCTCCACTCAGATTGAAGATTGTAGCATTGTATTCACCCATGTTAATGGTTCAGACAGAAAATTTCTGTTCCTGTCGCTTGTAACAGAAGTACAAGAGCAGGATTTGATGATAAACTGTAATAAAAAACTGTGCCACAATAGAAGACTATATCTGCTTTTGGAAAACAACTACGTCCTATAAAGCAAAGTGCACAGTTGTTTAACCTATTTGCTTTTTTCTGCTTGGCGTATTTTATTAATGCAGTTGAGGTCCTAGGTTCCAGCATGTGCACTTAGCATTGACACTTGGTTCTAAATGTTTTTAATGTAGGAATATATGTGATTTTTGCTGTTGCCTTTTTTTCATTTTTTCTTTCACACTCTCTCCTTTCATCTTCATATCGTTCCCTCTATATCTTTCTCCATGCCATGAGTAGGCGGAAATCGTCGGAGGTGAGAAATGAGAGAGTGTGAGTGTGTGCCGGTAACTATGACAACCCTTTCCTTAATTGGCCAGTGGCCTGGTAGAATGATTGGCAGCTGTTGTCAGTGAGGGCTGTTCATTCAGACTGGCAGCCAGGATGGATGGGCCCAGATGGGTCCTTCAAATACAAGGAGAAAGGGAACAAGAAGCAGTATTTAGTCTCACTGTTTCCAATTTGAGCCTTGAAATCAGTTGCTTGAGAAAATGAAGCACAAGTTGTGGCTGATTAGGGGGCTGCTTGGTGTGTATCTCACATCTTATGCACAGGTTTGTGGCCATTTACTGCACATTTCTTTCTAGATAAACACATCAAAAATGACACACAGAAATCATTGCTCTAATGTGTTGGTGGAAAATAAGAATGTAGTATGTTGAAATCCCAAAAAAGAGGAGGTTGAGATGGATAAATCGCACAATAGGTTGGAAACAGCAAAAAAATTTAGGTGAGATTTTAATCAGATAGAAGCATCAGTTCAGAAAACACTTCCATGTGCTGCTCGAGAAGGCATTAACAAGGCTTTCGGTGTATACTTGTGATTTATTTTTCTCTTGTATATTGATGTGGAGCATGTAATTACAACTGTTATGTTTGCGCTGCATTTATGTGTTTAATTTATTCATATTCATGAGTGTCTTGAGAGTTGTGTATTTGCACATGCAATTTTAGAGTTGATAGCGTTTTTCTCTGCCTCTCAAAGCACCGACCTGCTGTCTCTTGATCATTTTCTTTTATTCAGGACAAAAAGGGTATAATTCAGATCTCTCTTGCATGCTTTCCAAATTGTTGTAAAACCTTCATTTATCTACTTTGATGCACAAATCACTGTTTCCAGTCTCACTGGGGGAAACATTTGATGCTGCCTTTTTTTTATCCCATTCAAAAGTTTGTGGTAAATGTTCCAAAATATAACTGATGTCTTACATGCACATTATGATGTTGATTTGTGTTTCAGCAATACCTGAAATTGTGTGATTGAACAAACTAACTTATATTAAGCATTAAAAAAGGACCTTTGCATCAGCTGTTTGCTGTACAGTCTTACACGGGCTGTTTCACATGTGGGAATGTTAAAACATGACTGGCCAGCCTTTCATTGTGTTCTGCTGACTAACACAGGCCCCTCACACACACACACACACACACACACACACGGAAATATGATTTTCCAGCTAAGGAAGGGCAGACAGAGCCCCCCAAAAAAGATGTTTTCCTCTTAATCACTCTCCTTTCTCCTTCTCTTCCTCTGACTCACTGTTTTTTTCCTTTGCTATACTTCACACAATCTTTTTTCTCACTCCTGCTCCCTCTCCCACACGCACCTAGTCCCTGTGTATGTCTCACTCTCTTTCTGTCAGTTTCTCATTGTTTAGAGAACCAGGGTAAACTTGCTGCATATTTTCCATGACTTCAGGCTCACACTTCAGAGCAACCTGCAACTCTAGACTACACACATAGCACACCTACTTAAATGTGAACATGCAAATACTGAAACGCAGAGCCACAGTAAATGGAGCAAACTGTGATTGTGAAAATGGCTGACTGATTGTGGAAAGTGTACTGACACACTTTGAGGGCACACGGAGCGTGTCACACTTGGTTCATGGCTTTTGAGAGAAACGCCCATGTTCACCCTCACAAATGCTGACGGACCTGAAGTGGGGGTTTTACAGTTTGGTTTATTAAGACCCATAAAAACCAAAGGATGTCAATACCTACAGTCAGTGTCTGCTCATAACTACTCAGTATTTCATTTTCTTTTGAAACCAAGAATTATCCACACCTGAACAATCAAATGTAAACAGATATGAAGATGCTATTGCCTTCCATAAAACCCTTAGCTTTCCTGGCTCTGTGGAACTGAGGAACTAAAAGTACTTGTCAGAATAGAAATGAAAAGAATCAGATGTTAGAAGGTATTCATGGAATGAATGAACCAAAGTGCAGAAACCAGAGTTTTTATTCACTGCTGAGCCCCCAATTCTAGCCTATCATTGTTTTTGACTTGAGAGTCCTTCAGTGCTGCAACAGCAAGCTACATGTTGAACTTACTGCCAATATTAGTTTGCTATTTGGAAATTATCATTTGACTGGTGCAATGACAGTATTGTGTGGTGGTTTGTGATTATTTGCTCTTTTGGAGCACAATTTTACATGTTTTGGTCAATAAAAGATTAGTGTAAGAAAATAAAGATATGAGACCCCAAGAAAGACGGAAAGAAAGTGTCCTCTGCTCCTACTACATTGCACACATTTACCCAGGGAGGAAAGAAATGTTAGTTTATAACTGAAACCCAGCTTCACTGATCCAGTTTTTAAGCTTTAGTTTAGTTAAGTTTTAGTTTAACCAGAGTTAAATGAACAAACTGTAATGCTCACTTTAAGGAAAAGACTTGGACACATTTCTTTACTAACCTTGTAAAAGAAAACAATGTGACAAACAAATGCATCGGATAATGTCAATTACTAAATTGCCATTTAGTCGTAAAAATTTAAATAACAGAACCGAAATGTTAAATATGAAAAGAAAATGTGTTTGTGTTATTCACATAATCTGTTTGCACTGGTCTCATTTCAGCACAGTGTGAGACTCCATACTGCTATCCTCCATGCTGTTATCCTCTCCTCCTCTCAGTCCATGTGCACCTCCTTTTAATGCTCCTCACTCACACACATCACACGTAGAGCTGGCAAGACACAGGTGAAGTGAAATGATATCATTGGAGTGGGCAACACCACATTTGTTACAATAAAAGCTTTCAAGCAGTAAAGTGTTAATCCAAACATAACGACAGTGAGAGCAAGCAAAGCTAGAGAAAGGATCATCTTTGCTGGAACTTTTTGTCACTGACCACAGCTTCCAGTTTTTCCAGTCGGGATAGCACTGATGTCTAATTCAAATAGTGATGCAATCTTTGGTTGTTTTTTTCATTTGTTTTTTAAATTTTTTAATAATGTTTTAATATTTTTTAAATTATTCATTTATATACATACTGGTCCTCTGTTGTCTCTCAATAACTGGCAAGGAACAACCTCTTGTACCCCCATTGTATAGCCTCCTTGGGTTAATAACCACAGTGACAAGTACGCCATTACAGCCGTAAATAGCACACACGTGCGCACTGACACACATGCAGCCCATCCCTGCAGTGTTTTGTTGTGCTGTTTAAGAAGCTTGTATCTGGCTGTTTCTCCACTCTTCTTTGCTTTGATGTGAAACTGGTGCAACACTACATCAGGGAACATTAATATTATATCACTTCACTCACAGGCACGCATTAATGTATGCCTATGAGCAGATGCAGTTTCATGTACATACACACTTACCCAATTTCTTATCACACATGCTGAGGCTGCTGCACCACTTCACTGCAGCACTGCGCATTCCTTCTCTCTCTGTTCATACCATTACCTTTAAAGTAAGATGAGTGGTACAACCATTCAATAATTTAATAAAAGCAGTTCATATTAGGACAGTGATAGGGCAGTATATTTTTTACGTTTTTTGTAGCTTTGTGTGCACGTTTGTGTGTGTGTACATGTAGATTGGGATGGAGAGGCTCAGGTTTTAACCTCCAGTTTTCACATTACAGCCTGCTCTCACATATCAGCTACAAAAAGAGGTCTTTGTGTGTGTATGCGTGTGTTTGTGTGTGTATGTGTGTGTGCTCTCATATTGTATTACATTTTTATTTACAGTGAATGCCATACTGCTTGCACATACATACTTGCTCACATGCACACACACACACTTCAAGTATAAAACAATGCTCTTTTTCTTCTTTTCTCTGTGTCACCATCAAGCTACTTTTCTTTTCTCTTCATTTTCTTCTCCCCAACTAGATGAATAATAGAACAGGCAGGGTTTGCATGGGTAGATCAATGATAGATATATAGCCCTTGCCTTTTTTTCAAAAGTTAAATGGAATCTGATTATTTGTTTTCTGCTTCCGTTCCCGTTATACATTGAAATAAATGAGAAAACACATAATGGCAGGAAGAGATAAAGGGGGGAGTGCTTGTGCGTGTGTGTGTGTGTGTGTGTGTGTGTTTGTGAGAGAGAGAGTGAGAGGGAGAGAAGGTCAAATGGGGAATCCCTTACTAAATTACATAAAAATAAGCTATGTGCAAAACGTATTTTTCTCTCTTACTTTCTTTCTTTCTATTCGTGTGTGTGTGTGTGTGTGTGTGTGTGTGCGTGCATGCGTGCATGCGTGCGTGTGTAATCATAACATGTTAAACGCTTCCATATGACACACACACACAGAGAGCACAGAGGGGGTGAAAACTTTCCATGTTTAGCTTTAACATGACAGATGTTGACTGTTACTGTGGCACTGTAGCCTACTGTGTTCCTTCACACACAGGCACACATGCAGAGAGCTATTTTTAACCTTTTTATGACTTTGCAAACAAAAAGTGTAAAAGGACACATGCACAGACACACACAGTCATTTACAGATGGAAAATTTGTAATGACACATTTACACACAAACACACATATCTAAACAGAGGTATTTCTCAGTGTTAATTTTTCCAGTGGTACTCTTCTCACTGATGACCTACCCTTTTAGTTTGAGTTATACTGTAGTAACATATAGCAGACTTGCCTCCTTTTCTGTTTAAGTAAACATGCTGACACATTAAATGTATATAGATAGAAAATGTGCACCAACTTTTCAGCATGATGAAGATTTGTGTCACACACTGATAAAGAAATCAAACAGCTTGTGTGCTAAAGTAAGCTTGTCGAAGCTCTGCAGCAGCAGCAGCATGCTTTACTGATGTTGCCTCAGAAGCTGCTCTCCATGGAAAACCTGTGCTGGATCTGCTGCGACAGATTGGGGTTAACACTTTCGGATTCTTGGAACCAAAAAATGCTGAATCATATTAAAAGAAACAAAAAACAAAAACTGATGCAGCAGGATTCTAATGTGTATAAAATCAGGCATGAACACAGGACTGTACAAACATTTACTGTAAAGGCACTCACTGGCAGAGCCCCTGCTGGCATAATCACAACAACACTAGGCAGATATGATGGTTTAATATTTTCAAGGATAGCTGATATCAGAAAACAATAAACCCCACCAAGCACGCTAACATAGTTGAAAAACCCACAGCGGAGCCCTAAATTTGAGAGCTAAATCATCTCCACTGCCAGAAACAGCCAGAAGTATTGTTTAATAATTTTGTTATTGTATTCTTGATACATGACTCTTGGTGGCATTTTCTGTGGTTGTGGGGGAGTTTTAATGGCGATTACACCCGGCAGCCTCTGTGTGAAGCATCCTCCAACAGGTCCTAGTAATATGGAGCACTAATAACTGCTATGCTGCTGTCCAACTGGCAAATTAAGGGGAAAAATTCTGATTTATTTGGAGCAGTTTGTTTATATGCTTTTACACTAAAGTAAGCTGCAATGGTAAAACTTTGGGATAAGAAAAATAGCCCAAACATTGGGTTTTGAAACTGTAGTACCCATTAGGTCCAGCTAATATCTAAATAAAAGCTGTGACTTGATTTAAAAAAAATTATACATAAGACGTTTTTGACCTCTAAGTCTCAACAGACACTTGATCTTTGTTTTTTCTCTCTTTGTATGTCTGAAATTAATTCTTTTTCTTGACCCCCTGTTTGTATTATGCTTAGTAAACTATCTGCTTTTTTTCTGTCTTTCTCTCACCTCATCTCATATGTCGGATTAGATCACAGACTTTGCGTTGCCTTGACCATCTGTCCCCTGAAACCAGACTCCTTAAGACTTTCAAGCCTTGGACTTTCATCAGCACATTCTTACGCCTTAAAAGATAGATTTTCAGTAGTCTGCTGGAAATGTACTTTTTTAAATTTTTTCGCAGGCCCCCAAAAAAGATAGCAGTATAGTACATGCCATTATATGAACACCAATTACTGCTCTGAGGAAGTAAATAAATATTTTATTCAATTTAATTATGTTTTGTTATTATGAATCATAACAACAGTCAACTCAAGGTGCTTTATATTGTTAAGTAAAGACCCTTTTCGTACCTTCTCTTCATTTTTTTATAAAATGTTTGGAGAAACTAAATCTTCTCTTTTTCTTTTGGAAGCAAATATGACGAGGCGATTTTCTGCCCAGGTATCGACAGTGAACAGTGGCATCGTCCACCAGGCTCAGCTGATTACAGCATCACTGTTATTCAAAAACGATTAAACACACATTTAGCTACAAATTTGTTCTGGATGATTTTTTGCTTCAGTATCGTGAACATGGGCACTGTTTTATAGGTTTAATTTATTGTGTACTATGTCAAAACTGTTCATTTGCATAAGACTATTTTCCAAGCCTGAGTGATAACTGTTAAAACAAAATAGCTGCAACATTTGACAGGATGTCAGTTTATCAGAAGTTTGTCTTTGCTTTGCACTTCAGTTATAGGTTATTTTAAAACTAGACTTCCTATCTTGAAGTGAATGTGGCATACCTGAGCTGATGAAGGCTGATTGATTGTAATAGGTTGTTCATCCTGTTTGGTTTTCATGCTTCCAGCACTGTGATTACTTAATACACATATTAACAGATTACATCAATGGCATGTAATATACATAATGCAGGCTTACTATGTATTACTGTATTAAATCAGGATTTAAAAGAGAAAAAATAAGATATTTTTTTTAAAGAAAAAACTCTTTCTTTCTTTTTTCTTTTGATCTATCTTTGCATCTCCCTTACCTGAGGCAACCTCAAGCCCAACTCTGTAAATGTCAGAGAAAGCAGAGGCTATCAGTCTTGCAGTGGTGTAAATACTGGCTTCTGTTTATCAAAGGTCACACCCAGCTGGGTTCATAGTAAAAAATGATAGACCTCACTGTTTGTGTAACTCCTCTAGTTTATTTAGAACTCACCATTAAAACCTCACAGGTTTGAAACTGAACTGTATTAAGCCTTAAGAGATATTAATGTATATTTGAAACAATATTTGCATTTTCATCTACTGGGGGGTCATTTTATTTACACTTTACATGAAAGTAATTTTAATACAAAGAACAGCCCTTGTTGTTTTAGAAGACTCATGGAATCTTAAGGGTATAGCCTTTCTAAGATGATGATTGAATCTGCTCAGAGGAAATTGAAAAAATAATATCAGTAGCATACTGCCTGAAGAAATCTAAATAAAAGGCAGTTCCTCATTTGCAAATCTAATTTTCGAAATTGTCCCCTACTTTCCCAAATTTACATGAAGCAGCGTCTATCTATGTGCCAACCTGTAATAGCCTGTAATTGCGCAGGTCCCTACGGAGAGGCAGGCAGCCATCATGGCTCTGAATGACAGTCACTTTGAGAGGCTGGAGAAATCTAATAGGCACTTAGAGGCAAAGCCTTGTGTGTGTGTGTGCGTGTGTGTGTTTGTGTGTAAATCCCAAAGGTCTTGTATGATCCAGTAAGTCCAGCTAGGAGGTCATTGATCCTTCACCAATAAAGCCTCAGCAACCAGGGTCACATAATCTGCAATCAATTGTCAACAGAGAATACAGTGTTTTAGACGGGAGCTGGTCTGAGGTGGCCACTAATCTGCAGTCCTTGAGTTCATACAGCAATCCACTTTAAGTTCTCTTGATGGATAGCCATATTTAAGATAGAATTGTGTTCTGCTGCCTCAGTATGAGTATAAATATACATTCACATTTGGCCATTCTGCTTTGAGGACAAGAATGCAGTGCAAGAAAACACAGACCATGTCTGTGTCTCTGTGTGTTAGCCCTGCGACAGACTGGCGACCTGTCCAGGGTGTACCCCGC
Source organism: Pelmatolapia mariae (assembly GCF_036321145.2). NCBI lineage: Eukaryota > Metazoa > Chordata > Actinopteri > Cichliformes > Cichlidae > Pelmatolapia > Pelmatolapia mariae. Next base: position 2,789,665 of record NC_086238.1, on the reverse strand, counting down.
CTCTCGCCCTATGACAGCTGGGATAGGCTCCAGCACCCCCCGCGACCCTGGAAAGGATAAGCGGAAGCAAATGGATGGAGGTTCATATAGATGCTTTCATTGAATGTTGCAAATTAATATCTAAGCAATCCACGATCTACCACACTGGGAGAACAGCTGTGGTACAGGGTGTGGCAGTCTCAATAATATAAAATCTTGTGCAAAGAATGGAGCATTTCTTGAATGTTCTACTGTCGGTCCACCTTGTTCCATAATAATTATCTGTCAATCAATAACACAATTCCTTTATGCATGCCTTCTTGCCTCTTGTTTCATCTGTGTACATTTATTAACACAGGTTCATGACTCTGCTCCAAAACATCTCAGATTTCTTCTCTGAAACCTCAGCAGTTCTATTCTGAGAGGTGTGCTGACATTGATGCCTTGCTGGATGAACAGAATGCCAATACTATGTGTATGCACATTCATGTTAGTGTAAGTTTTCACTGTATACAATGACTCCAATCCATTAGAACAAGTTGCAACAGTCGGTTTTTGGTGGTTTCTGTTTAAATCTTTAAGTATATAAAAGCATCGCCTGAATACATGGTTGTGGATGTGCCTGAATGTATCTGTAATTGCACAGGCGCAAAGGTTACCCATACTATAAACAGCTCCATCTATATGCTCATGTTCATAAAGGCTGGCTTTATGACTGTGCACTTACTGACCACAGTGCACTGCAGGGTGGACAGTTTGTTCCAAATGTAATTTTCCAGCCAATTAGTAGCATCGTTACATTGTTAATTTCGAAACCCCTCGCAGTGTCTAACTGGTCTGAGAATGGAGATGGATGCTGCTCTTTCTCCCTGCTGGGAATCCACCTGTTCATTTCAACCTACACACTATATGAAAGCAGACTGCTTATGCTTCTCTGTGGCCTGGCTCTTTTTTTTCCCCCAGTGTCATATGTGCTGTGTGAAGCAGGCAGGATAGGACCCAAAAATGCGAGACTCACAAGCAAAGCTGAACTTAAAGGCAGTTTTATTGCCGATTCGCAGATAGCGAGAAAACTGGGAAGACCCTATAGGCAGGCAGAACACACAGCATTGAAGGAGATCGCAATAAGGAACAGAAGGAAATGCAGATGATAACTAGACACAGGGAATCAGGGCAGAGAAGAAACACCTGGGAAACACAGCTGGACATAATCTAACTGATGAGACAGGGGGACCAAAACTGAACATGACGCACACACGTGACTATCAGAATAAAACAGGAAGTACGAGAAACACACAATGAGACAGAAGACTAAGACAAACAACTTGACATGGGAAGCCAATAGCTAGAGACAATAGAGAGAGCCAAGGTGCGAGGGACAAAAGAGAGAGAGGGTGAGAGACAAAGAGAGTGACACCAAACTTGACATTCATAAACACACATGATAGACTATGCACCGGAGACGCAGGGGAGGACATAGCAAGGAGAGACTAAGACAGACTGGATGGGAAACAGAACAAAATTAAACAAGAACTTAGAACTAGAAACATAAAACTGAACATTAGCATCTCAATAACCTGCAAGAAATGAACAAAAGACTAAGCAAACTAAAAAATCTGGGTCAAAGACCCACCCTGTCAAAAATGTAATGTTCAGCTTTCTCATAAACAGCATTGCATAAAAGTGACATTCTGACATTTTTAACACTGAACAATATATCTTGTAAATCCTCCACTGCTGGTGTTTTACTTTTTTTTGTTTGCGTATCCAATCCTTAAGGAAATTTCTGGCTCTTGAACTGCTAAATGATTCACTATGATGACCAGTTAGTCACATTGTTTCATCAAAGTTTCTTGTTGTGGAAATTATGGATAACAGCCATAGTACTCAGTAAAACTCTGGAATCAAGTGATTGTCTTTGGTTTTGTTGCTGCCTAAACACACTTTTCACATTATATTTCTTACTAAAAACGTTTTCCCTACTCATAGGTCAGCAAGTTACCTTTAGACTAAAGATGATAGATTCTTTGATGAGACCTGAGGCAGATAACTTTAGAGTATCATGGGGAGCGTTTCTTACATGTGTATCAATGCTGGTATTAATTTGCTGGTCACTGAGCAATCCTCCTGGCTGTGTTTAGAAATCTTTTTTATTTTGCGAAGTGAAATGGGACAGAAAGTGTTTTCTACAGTCATTGGTGGAAAAGAAGAAGAGTTGAACTCCAGGAGCAGATGGGGTGATAATTATGAAGTTGCTAATGTAAAAGACCAAAGAGGAAACAATTTATCAGTTGGTTACACGGGCACCCTCACGTACACACACAACATAAACCACACAAATTCAGAAATATAGTCCACATAAGCCTTCCTTTAGGGGTTCCTAATTTATTTATTTACCTTTTTTATATTTTGATTTTGCTATTTAGATCCACCTATTTTTTAAATCACCATTCATGTTGCTGCTTGAGCTCATGGATGGTGATAAATGTCTGATTTATGATGAAGGCAGCCTTCATAAACCTGAAGAAAAAAACACAAAAGCAAAAAGCTAGAACAAGAAAAAGTGATGACTAAATGAGAGTATATTAAACTATGATAAGAAATGAACCAGAAACAACAAAACAGAGCCTATAAATTTCTTGCTTCAGATTATTGCTGCAACATAGTTATATTAAATGTTAAAAAAGGATGAGTAGTAAGAGCAGTGACTGCCACATTGTTTTGAAAAGATACATGCTTACAAACAAAAAGAAAACTTGTGTACAGTACTTTCAGGTTTATCTGTCTTAGTGTGACATGATCTGAATCAGCATGGATGCTTCTAGGCAAAACAAGCAATAAGCAAAAACAGCAGTGGGTGGTGTGTGTGTGTGTGTGTGTATACATATGTATGTGTTGTTGTTAGAAAAGTTGCCAAGTCACGAGCTGGTTACCTTCCAGGCAAGGTCAACAACTCTGTATTTCTATCACTGTGCTTCTGTCTGTCTTACACAATAATACGCACACGCACATGCACATTACATAATCACTGTGTACATACATCCTACACATAATCACAGCGACTCAATCTCCTTTTTCTTAGTCTCTTCTTCCAGCACTATTATAAATTATTATATTTTAATTTGTGCAATCTTCAAGCTTAACAAATACAAATAGACAAAATACCATAATTCCATGTAAATAAAACATTAAAGGCAAATCTCAGGATGTGTGGCGACTTAAGACACTTAAGGCATATGCACTTGAGCCCTGAACTCAAAGACATTACCCTATGCAGCTGTTTGAGAACGCAAATGTCCAATGCACTTAAATCAGACATTAAAAGGCCCTTCAACCTGTCAGCCTCTTAGTACAAGGCCCATTTAATGCACCAATGTGCACAGATGTGTGAATGGCACAGCTAATACTCCTGTGAATTCAGTGAGTGTGTGGACAACCTGTGTCCTGCCTCCTGCTTGCTTTGCTCAGTCAGTACTTTCCCCAAAACCAAACAGGGTAAATCTAATAGAGAGAATATGGCTGCAGTGTTTCCTGCTGTGTGCCACGCTGTCAATGTTCCAACTTAATGCCCCAATATTTTCCTTAGTTGTGAAAGGACGTATATATTTAATAAATAGATTTCTAAAATCTGACTGATTTGAAGCATTTCTTTCAGTCGGGTTTCATATTACAAAGCACCACTGAATACCTTACAGTATATGTAAGTCACATTTTAAAATTCTGACAATAAATATTTTTGAAATATGTAAAGGTGCATGTGCCATCTCCAGTGTATTTTGCACATTTGTATGACAGTGAGTACAGTTTGCAGTGGATGTCACTCATACCTTTAGTAGCAAGTAATGGTCCGAGACAGCAGACCCCGATGACTGGCACTGTGTGTGGGTGAGTGTGACCCCTCTGCCAGGCCGGTGTGATTGACATGTGTCCGGTAACATCAGGAAAGGAAGGATTGCTTTGTCAACATGCGCCTGTCACTGTGGCATAACGATGATGTTAGTTAGTCTTGCATGCAAAGTTTTGTGCTTGTTTTGGTGGGAACATTTCCCGGGAGTCCAACACAAAAGTCAGTAAGAAACTTAGGCAACTATTGTGGAAGTTGTACAAAGTTTTATTTCATTTAAAGAAAAAAAGCAAGTCAACCTGTTTTTGTAAACATTACAAACAGTAATGTTATGACAATATAATTAGGAAAACATACAAAATGAAAAAATAAGCATATATAAAAAGTAATTGAAAATGTAGACAGAATACGAAGCAATTAAGCTGGGCTTGGTTCAATACCTAAACATGTTTTAGTTTCCTATTTAGACTCCCAATGAGGGAAAATCTGAAGAAAAGAAAAAAAAAACCCATGAATTTCATGAATTTTGGGCTTTCCACCATTTGTTCTTAGAACTGAAGAATCTTCTCAGATGAGAAGTGAAACATCTTCGAGAAACTTTTCAAGATCCTCAGATTACCATGACCTGGATGACTGAGAACCTACACTGGCCTAAAATGGGGTCAGATTAATCCCATCATATAGTTTTTATCATCCATTTATCCTCAGATTGGTCCTGTACGACTGAATCACAGTTGCATTTTGAAAAATGTATTGCAATGACATGACCTGTCTTACAGCATCCATCCCACTGATGTGCCCTTGAGCAAATAATTTCAGCTTCAGAATGGCAGTCGAATACTCTCACCTTTTCATTGAATTTAATGTAATTTTAGGGTGTGGATTGACTTCAAAAGAATATCAAGCTAACAGTATGGCTATGGTGAAAAATGAAAAGCTGAAACTGAAGTTGATATATTTATTTGCAAGTTACTTTGGTGGATTTACATCAGATTCCTTGTGACTTTTACAAATAAGTTTTTGGAGCCGGGACTGAAGAAAGTCAATAACGATGATTTGATTTTATTTTCGGATCATTTATCAAAATGCTCTGCCTGCTTAGGAAAGCTCAGCCACTCTAATCAATAGAACTTTCCCCGATCGATACAAGAGCTTAATCTATTAGCTGAGGCAGGTGCAGAGGAATAAACTGGTTGTCAGGACTGACCTTTAGTGATGAGAATAAAGCCCAAGCTTCAAGCTGGAATTCACTTTTATTTTTATTGACCATCTTTGTTCATGGTTTTATGCTGAGCAAGCAGTCTTAACAGAGTGATCTAAGAATAGGAAACAGTCAAATGCACTAGAGTTAGATCTCATGTATACAAATCATGCACACTTAAAGGCATATATACTTGCTAACACACATATGTGCAATTGTTGGAAACAACAGTCCTTGTCTGGTTAGTTATAACTGTGAAAAAGTGCAATAGTAACAATCAATCAATATTTAACCTTTGACCTTTGTGAATTTTGAACCCAAAATCACTCTGTGGAGGGGTGTTAATTGTTTAGGTCAGTATATGCAGTATATGTATTGACCACTGAACAAAGATACCACCTGAACTAGTGACTGAACCACCTAGGATATTCAGCATGAATCTTTTCATTTCCATTTGCTTGCTTGGACTTGTTGTCTAACAATCTATAATTTGAAAAAGCCAAGTCATAAAAGATTTCTCACCATGTATGTGTGTGTTTTCTTTTATATTGTAAATGTTACATGTGTCCTGAACTACACTGATTCAGATTGTGTTTCCTCCCCACATGTTTTGTTATATAATTACAATGACACAGTTTCTTGCCTTTGGAGTACCAGTGCAATGGCTTTTAAACATTTGTTTAAAATGTTATTATAGCAATATTAAAATGAGTTGTTTGCTAAGCAATAATTAGTCCATGAAAGTTCAAATTTCCTTTGTGCACATGGATGACTTTGTGCTTTTGTAAAGAACGTGCTGAATAAATTATTCTAATTTTAAATGTCATGTTTGAGAGTCTTGGAATTTATGACAACAAAAGCATGCATGAAGGAAAAAGGTACAAATTATTTTTTTTTAATTGGCGTAAACACCTAATATTATTGGAGCAAAGCTTGTAGTGGCAATAAAGTTCCTGTTAAACCCCCTTTTAGTTTCTATGTTTTGTTTACCTTTCCTTTTCCATTCTATTAATTTATTGTTGTTATTTAGTCATTTTGTAAGCCATCTGTAGCACACTATCTATAGTCTATGTCATGTTTCCGGCAGTGCTACACTCAGTTGAGTCTCAAGGGAAACAACATTGGGAGCTGAGTGGGGTCATCTGCATGTGTATGTGTGTGGATTGAGTGAGGCAAGCGCTTCCTGTTTGTGTAACAGGTTTAAGCCAAAGGACAGACAATGGTGAACAGAATGCAAAACATTTCGATTTGGTAAAGAATGCTTCTTTGTTCTAACAATTTAACCCAAATATCTTGCTTTTAGGGTGTATATATGTTGCTATGACGATAGCTTTCTTTGTGGTGTTTTGCATAGGCTTTCATTTTTTCCCTGCTGGACTCCAGGATGCTGATAAAATATTAAATGTGCCTGCAATTACTGAATTTTGTTAAAACTGTGTTGGATTCTGATTTTTAAAGGCGAAAAACAAATAAAAATATTTTCTGCATTTAGGTTTATTCGTGACAAAGGAGGATGAAACCATCTCAATAGCAAGACAAAATGGGGAAACAGGAAAACTGATGCTAGGAGCTTTAATCTTAAATATCCATCTATCTGAAGATAATGACAGCTCCATCCCTCTTTCAGCTCCCTTCTCATTTAGCAGGAGGCAAAATAGAAAATTAGATGAGGGGTTTATTTTGTTTAGAGGCGATTGTAATCTGGATTGCTCCTGCAAATATGATTGTCTTCAATTCCATTCTTTCTCTTAGTTCCAGAGAGCCAAACATTAAGTTCATCCTGCGATTATCACTGAGAATTCCAAGCTGATATATGGGTCCAGTTTCATAATTGACCTTTCGTCTGATTTGATTTAATATGAATCAAGTCTCCACTACCGGTAAACTGATCAAGACAATATTTACAATAAGTAATTAGCTAACACAATTATTCTCCTCTCAGTGCCATCTATAGAAATCAGACCAGCAGTTCCTGTTCTTCCCTCCGATATCACCTGTGTTTTTACAGTGTGGAGGAAATAGATGATCTATGTGCACCAAGAACCGGGAAGAGCAGGAACATGAATCAGATTTTGCTCGGCATATTTTAAGCTAAAAAGTGAAGCTGGTGATTTGTGTGGCTGACAGACTGATTTCTTAAATGCTGTGCAGGCTGAGGGCGGTATCTGAAGTTTGTGACCTGGTTTGAAACTTAATGTTATACTTAATCTTAATCAGACAAGCTATGAAGGCAAAAGATGTACGATAGATAGATGTTGATCAGCCAGGAGTTGTCCCTTTTCACATCAAGATTTCTATTGTGTGCACATCCTAGATAGCAGAGGTAGGTGATTACCAATAAATTACTAAACGTCTCCTCTCATCTTCTTCATCTCCCTCATGCTCTAAATGTGTCCTCCAGATGAGCAATAGATAAGGCTCATGGTATTTTGCATGCCAGCTTTGGCAGCATGTTAATCATAGTCCAGCATATTGATTCAGTCATGTAGGGCTTATAAAGTGACTTATTATGAATTCACTATTAGGTTTAACACCCAGTCTTCCTCATGCGTGTATTTTAATGTAACAGGAAACTTTTCATCATAGTTTTTTAAGTTTACTTTCTTGGACTGAAAAGTTTTTACTCTGTTTCTTGTGTCCTAGAAAGCTGTGTACTGTTCCTGGAGAGTGCACACTTAACAGACACAAATATTAATTGTTTGTGCGCAAATTACCTCTCCAAAATTAAACTCCTGCGCCCCAGCGGTCCTTGAGGAACCATCTTAGTTCTGTTCACGTCAGTCACAGTGTTGCCATCTTATCTTGTCTGTTTAACGGGCTCCTATCAATTTTTCACTCAGTTTCTTTTTCACTTTACTGTTGTCTTTCAAAATATGTTATATCAGTCATGCAGCAGATGACACTCATCGGTTTATAGCTCACTTGATTTACCTTATGATGCCGTTGTACTGCAGGGGAGACTGACATACTTACATCCTTGTCAATCTCATCCTTTTTGTCATTTCTGTTTTATCTTCGGTCAGTACGACTATATTATCATAAGTTGTGTATATGGGTGTGCGTATAGGTGTTTGTGTGTGTGTGTGCTCTCAAAGATTGTATATGGGTCAGCTATCTGTTTATGTCCTGAAGATGAAGCAGTGTGTGTGTGTGTGTGCACTCATTTACGCCTGCCTGCTGCCAAGCGCCTGACATGTCTGCTGTATCAGATTGCCACAGTGCTCAAGTCTATGTGTGTGTCTGTGTGAATGAAAGCAAAATGCACATGCAGTTTCCCAGATACACTTGTGAAGACTAGCTCAAGGTCGAGTGTGTGTCTGCTTTGGTTTTGTGTTATGTTGTTGTGTGTGTGTGTGTGTGTGTGTGTGTGTGTGTGTGTGTGTGTGTGTGTGTGTGTGTGTGTGTGTGTGTGTGTGTGTGTGTGTGCGCACGACAACTGCGGCCGGTCAGCTAAGCTTCCACTGCGGAAGAGATACATTTGACCTCATCTGACAGCATCAAAGAGCCAAAAACATTCACACAACATTTCTATCAGACTCTTAACAAATTACTGACCTCCGAACTATCTGTTACAGACTAAGATTAGACTCCTGCAGCTCAAACAAGAGTGAAGTGATAACAAGAAGAAAGGCAGACCTACCTTAAAGGCCAAAATATAACATGGAAAAACATTTTTTTTTGTTTACTTCTCCTTCAGTAGGAGATGGTTTGTCTTTAAAATGGAATCGCTGTGAGTTTTCTGACCCTGCCTTATGCTTCTTTTGACATTGACAGGTATAGATTACAAATTTACATTGTATTTCATTAGACCTAAAACATCTGAGACCATAATCTCATTAGGAAAGTGTTTATTGATTCAGAATTTTATACAACTGGACCTCAACCAGGGGTCGCCTCCGGTTGAGGAACAAAGTTGTAAAACCACATTCGTAAATTAAGCTTATTAGTTTGTGGCACATTTTGTGATGAATGATCACTAGCAGCATTTCTGTGTAGGCACACCTTGCTATTTACACATTTGTAACATCTATTTTTTACATGCAGCTTGTCCTGTTTTGCATATGTAATTATATTGAAAGTGGAGGAGAAATTTAAACCAGTGCATTTAAATTATTTCTTCTCTTTTTAAAAAAAAAAAAAAATCAAAGCCATACTTTTTTTTGCCGTTAAATTAAGTTAACTTGACCATTTCCCATCAACACAAGTCAACCATGTTTGGTTAAAAAGGGAAAGAACAGAAACAGAAGGAGCGGAGGAGAGAGGAGAGGCGAGATCTGACTGTAAATTTTCCCTGACTGTCTTCTCCGTGACCTGAACTCCAGGTTCCATGCTGACAGTTGTATACATTCAAACATGTACACACAACCTTATAAGGAGTTGTTGGATATTTCTACCAACTATTTCCATGCCAGAAAATATTTAAATGTGGGGGCCAAGCCTAGACTCATCAAACTATCTTTTTTTAACTGGTTTGGAAATTAATGTCCACATAATAAAAAATTGACATTTTTTATATCACAATTCCTCTCTCTCTTTCTCTCTCAGTGAACACCATGTCATGCCCCTGGGCATCTCAATGCAATTTTTAGTTATTTAAGAAAAGTTCAGAGTAGAGCTGGGCAACTGCTTTATAAGCTATGCCATGCCTGCTTACATAATTCAACCTATATTATCCCACTGTGTAAATTGGAACTGAAAATTGGCTCCTACTAATTGTTGTTTTTTAATTAAACAGCGGGTTTTAAATCTAGATAGATTCATTCCTGTAATAATAATTAAAAGTACCAGGAGAGACAAGGCAACAAAGAAGGCGAAAGCAAAATAAAAGCATCACAGTAACAAGTGTACGAAGCAAAGATACGACACAAAAACAAGAAAGCAGTAAAATAAATGACATTCAAATCAGCGTAGCATCTTTTTTTTTTTTTTTTTTTGAAGTTTATACACTTGGGTCTGTCAGTATTAAAGTCTTTGCAAGTGTTATCTTGAGGCGTGCCAAAAAAGCAGTTTCAATCGACAAAGAGGGAAACAAAGAAATTGGGAAAAGGGAGGGGGAAGCAGGAAGAGTGAAAGAGTTATTGTCATTGAATCATGCCAATAAAGCTTTCTGAAGTGGACTCAGAAACAGAGAGGTGGTGAAGAGGGGAGGTGAATGGGCCTCTTCACTTCATGCCAGTAAAATTCATTTGAAAATTGGAGTGGAAATGAAAGAGATTTGGAGTCTGCGTGTAAGTGGCAGAAAAAGAGGCAGTTATTGCCAACTTGAATAGTGTGCCACTGCTAAACTTAATAAGACAACAAGAAGAGGTAGGTGAGGAAAAGAAGGAACGAAGAGGTTTTGCAGATCTGAGAAACGAGGGGAAATGTCAACGGGAAGAAAAAGAAAAGAGTTTTTTTTTTCTCCCTCAGAAGTTTGTAAAGGAAAATGGCACAGAGCAAGCCGTTAACAGAAAGACAGTGAAGCATACTGTGTGGTTTCCAGCCCTGTGAATAGCACTGCCATTTGCTTTACCCCTGCTGTCTTTTGTGCGGTCAGCCTCAACATCAGCAACCAGTGCATGCTGTTTCCTGGTAGCAAATTAGACCCAAGCATGTACAATGTTTTACAAAATATCTGCTTCAGACAGGAAATGCTAATCAGTGACATCGCTATCGAAATAATTGTTTTTATAATATTGCCGCCACGTCCAAAATCTCTACAGGATACTTTATGATTCGTAGATAAAAAATAAAAGATCATTAAATAAAGGAGGCTTGTTTCATGTAATCATCTTTCAATCAACACTTAATTTATAATTAAGAGTTTAAAATTCTCTATTAAGGCCCAGGAATTACATACTGGGAAAACCTTATTATTGAATTAAATTCAAGGACAACAAGTTAAATTGTGATGACTTGTGTGGTGGGCACATAAAAAATAGGATCAGTTGAAGAAAGAAATATTTTGGTAGTAATACACTTTGTTAAAAGCATATTGGATGGAGCTAATTCCACAGACTGTAGATAAAAGATAGACATAGACACCATACCTGTTTGCAGAGCTGCATTTTGAACCAGAAGTGACCATATTTGAATGAGAAGGTGGAATTATCAGCTTTATTTAGTGGGCTTAAGGATGATGCATTCATAGACTGTATGGCTGCATCACACACACACACAGATATCTAAGTCTACAAATAAAATATTGGAATTTCAGTGAACAGAACTGGAGAGCAGGCTTCTACTCTAATAGTAATTTAACCATTCTAAAAGCCATATCATTTTTCAGAAAACTCCATAGAAAAAAAAACCTCTCTAAAATGCACCAACTGCAATTACAGGGTCAAGAAGTAGATTTCAGTGATTTAAATTAGCTGAAGTATAGCCTAGCAGATAGCTAGCAGCACGCTCGCATAACTTAAAGCTTTAATATGTAATTTAAATCGGTTTTATAAAGCTGTACTGAAGCGGGAGATTAGCTCTAGAGACCCAAAACTTTTTAAAAAAATTTCCAGGCATGTTTATTTCTGTTCTCAAGTTGAGCATTTTCCCATGGGGATTGGCTCTCTTTTGGCATATTCATATTGGCTTCATTTTTCAGCCCTGGAGGTTGCTGTTTGGGAACGTCTGCTAGACTAGGTTATGTTTATAGTTTCTCTAATATGAAGTAGTGGATCCTGCAGTCTCTATACATGCCAATGTCATTCATCTTGTCAAAGCTTACAGATTCAAACAGATTGTTTCTCCTTTTAAATCACTGTTTCAGGTCTCAGTGCAGTGCAGAATGAGGACAGCAAAATGTTGTCAAGCAGCATAGCAGAGATCAGTTTAACTTTGAACAGCTCAAATTCACTTTTAGATAAATATCCATCACAGATCAGTAAATATATAGACTTATACTGCCTGTACACCACTTCATAAAATGAGTTTGATTCTTTTGACATAGTGTGTATTGCAGAAATGTGTTATTTGTATCCCAGGGTTGTCACTGCTCTCTTCTAGTCTGCATAATATTTGTCTGAACTTCCTTCCATACACACACTAAATACATCCCCTAGCTCACTGACTGATCGATTGTGTGTTTGAGGATAACGTGAATGGAAACAGAAAGAAAATCAGTAATTCTGTGGTAAACATATTTAACATAGCCACGTGTGTCAAACAGGCACAGTGGTGAAATGGAAGGAAATAAGAGTCAAATGAATACTGAAGAGTAAAATGGTGCTGTTTGAATACACAAGCTCAAGAGAGAGTGAATCATGAAAGGCATAATTGCGAGAGAGCAAGAAAAGGAGGTGTAATCCTCTACCTATGCAGCACAGATGGAATTAGCTTTACCCTTTTATCACTAACAACCTTAAACCATGTTGGACAGCTATTAATATGTAATCACAGAGGAGAATATAAAGCATCTGGTTATACAAACTATATTCTCCTGTGTGATAAATATGTTAAAGGGAGAGCATTTAAAGACAGAGAATGTGTAACACCTGACCTCTTCATTGCATATTACATATGCAATGTATAAATGTGAAGTGATGTCTGATTCTTTTTATATATATATATATATATATATATATATATATATAGCTTCACTTTTTCCATAAAGATCTGATTGTGATTAGATTCCCTTGTGGCAGCGATGTACATCAATATTAGAAGTCCATATCTTTATGCTGTGAGGGTGTTGTGGTGATGCTTTCTGTCCTTAGAGGGGTTTTTTACAATGTAAAGGTAGAAGCTGTCTTTGAAAAGGGAAATGCCAGTGATAGCGGTAATGGAGACCACGGGATCAGGGTTAGAGTTTTGTATGAGATGTATAAGGAGATAAAGTGATCAAAACAAGTGAATAAGATAGCTATTGAACTAGCAGATGTATTGAACTTTCTAAATATTGTAAAAATTCTAAAGATGATAAATTGAAAGTGGACTTAACCATACCTGTTTTGGAGCCTTCAATTTGTTATTTTTTACCTCTTCAGTCTTGTTCTATTGAAACTGGATGTGATGTTGGATCTTATTAGCTAAGCTACTAGCTTAAATTAATCTAAATCCTAGGTTTAAATGCTCCTTTAAAAAAAATCATTAATTTAAAAATATCCACGGCAAACTTTCAAATATGTTGATCTTGTAGGTAAGAAAGAAACACAGAGGGAGAGGCAGAGGGACCATGAAGTGAAACATGACACCAAAGAAAATGAAACGATCTCTATTCAGTCTTTTGATGAAAACATTCACTTCATGGTTTTCCCCAGTGAAATCATCAGCCCAGTGTTTTGACACCTGTGTCTTGTTGTGTGAGGAAATAGATAAGGAATGAGATCCCCCACGACAAGTGCTGTTGTGTCAGTGTAGGTGAAGGTTTTCACATCTGACTTAAAAAAAAAACTATAAAAAATAAAAAAAACTAAACTTTGAATGTACTGAAACTCTGCAAGGCTGTGTCACTCTGGGAGATTGGGAGAGAGCAATGAAAAGATAAACTTGTGTTTCCCTGCTGTTTTAAATGAATATGAAGATTTTCAATCGCTAAATATTTTACCTATTCCATCATCTTCAGATTACACCGATACACCATATCAGTTCCCTTGAACCTTCTTTAATAAAGCCTCCACAGATATAATGCATTGCAGCTAGAATATGATGCAAGAATGTTTCTTAGCCTTTGGCTGGATCATTGCATTTTACACCTTTTTGACCTCCCCTTTTTTACATTTTTGCAATGCTTTTTCAAGCTAGCGTACCACTTCAGTTAGCAATATACATCTGCTCAAACTGACATACTGTGTATGTTGCTATAAGTTGTTCATAATAATACAATTATGTTACAAATTAGACTTGAAGTTAGAACATGAAAGGTGTAAATAAATGTTACAACATTTAAAAAAAGCCTATGATAGATTTGAGGCTCAGAGCACGAGCTTGCTAACTATGGGCTAAACAAATGCTCCTTGTACTGCAGGCAGTCTACAATTACATCAAGGCACAGTTGGTTGAAGGGAGATGTTTTCACTGCCACAACTGTGGCTTGTGGCTGCAGAGGCTCTTCAGTCCACTTGACTCTGCGTCACTCTCCATCAGTGCTGATCCCAGCATGCAGCTTAAAGCTCATAAAGCCCTGGAAACGATGGAGCACTGCAGCCTAGTTGGCCGCATCAGCTGATTAGCATTCATATCCTCTCCTGCTCTTTTTCTGCTTCCATCGAACTCACTTACACACACGCACATACACACATACACATGCTGTGTGGCTGTCTCTGTACCCTATCTCATTATGTATGGTTTGTTCCTAGATACTGAGCATGATGTATGCCCTATATTTACATTTTACTGTTCTGTGGCCTACCCATCTGTCACTCCTTCTCCTATGCTTCACTTTAACTATTTTATCAGTCTAATTGCATTTATAATTTGCAGTTTGTGTGTATGTGTATGCACATGTGAGTGCGTTTAGTACTTTGCTGAACTCAGCATCTTAAAGTAATCTCTTACTTAATTCTGACTGGAATGGTTAAAGGTACCATTAGTTAGTTTCTCCACATCGTGCCCATTTTCTCACTTTCTTTCGCTCTCGCTCTCTCTCTCTCTCTCTCTTTCTGTCTTCTTCTCTATCTGGTCTCAGAAAAAAAACACACCTATCGAAAAGTAAAGAAATAGTTGGATATAAGTGACATACATGCGCACACACCCAGACACCGTTTCATTTCCATCAGTGTAGTGGGCAGTATCTTTAAATGCTCTGATTTCTGGGAAACCAATCCTTACGCTAAAGCTGTCTTTACCCATAACTGTAAGGATTTACATTACGTAAACTTATTTTTTGACATTAAAGGGAAGCACGTTTCAACACTGCAAAACGCAAACAGATGTCCATCCCAGTAAGATAAATAAATATACACACATATAAACACACTAGTATGTACATGTTTTTTTTAATCAGATGTAAGCTCTTTAAAAACATTTCCTCTGAGAATCTGTGTGTGCGTGCGTGCGTGCGTGCGTGCGTGCGTGCGTGTGCGTGTGCGTGTGTGCGTGTGTGTGTGTGTGTGTGTGTGTGTGTGTGTGTGTGTGTTCATCAGGGAGTCCCGTGGATTTTCCCAGCTCCTTATTTGGCCAGCAAGATATACTGCAGATAGGAATGAAGGGGGAGTGAGATAGCCAAACAGAGTGTGGAGAGAAATAGAGAGAAGATAGGGAAACTCCCTGTGATGATAGAAAGTAGCTTAAATGACACAAGGGGAGGAGGGTCTGACGCAAATACAAACACACACACACACACCTACACAGTTCTAGCTGACTCTGGAAGATGTAAAAGTTTTCAAAGGAATGATAAACTTTTTGATAAACTCTTCCTCTAAGCATTTGAGGGATTGGCTATAACCAACCAGCCAGTCATACTCAAGCCAGGATTTTTTTCTTTGTATGTCACAACTCTCATCTAGAATTACAACCACTTATTTTCAGAAGACCACACTGAGAAACAGGCTAAATGTTTCACGGCAAGTAAGCTTCCCCAAAAATGCAGATAAACAAGTTAGCAAATTGAATGAAAACTGCAAATAACAAAATGTGCAGATTACATCTGTGACCTGCAGGCTAACAGTATATACATGGCACAACTGTGTAATCAAAAGCATCAGTGAACACATTAAATGAGAGGCTCTTTTTCTTAGCCAGTAATAAATAACGTTAAAACAAAAACGTCATATAGTCAGATGGGCAGATAGGCAGTCAGATGAACTGGAAACCCTATAGTCCACAAGGAACTAACTGCAACCTTATCGCAGGTGTGTTTGTGTAACCTTTTTTGTATCCATTAGCCTCTATGCACTCTGGATTACACGTATTAGTGAGCAGAGTGGGTCTTATTAGAGAAGGCATGGCTGATCGCTGTCAGCTTATTGTTGTAGTTTCCCACAGAGGCCAGCACCATTATCAGCTTTGTCTTATAAAAACACTGCATGCAGACGGTACACACCAACACAGACCTCCTTTCTTGTGTAAAGTGGCATCACCAATACTCTTCCTTATAAAATTACTGCCAGTGTCAAATTCTAATTTATGCAAGTGCAGACATCAATATATACACTTGTTCTTTGTATGTTACATAATGACTCTTAATGCAAAAGTGAAATCAGCTCAAACTAAAATAAATGCACACACATACATACAAGCTGACACACAGATACATATCACGTACACTTATATACACACACAAACACACACACTTGCCTCTTTTGTTTAGTCTGTGACCAAAGTCCACCCACCAGCAATCTGTTCCACACAAACAAACCAGTTCACAGTCTAAAAAGCTAGTTCTTTACACACAAGCACATGTACACACACACCACACTCAACTCCTACTTTTTCAAACTCACTTTTAAACAGTTTGGGCAAAAGATAGGCAGGCAAACCTGTACACAAACAAACACATGCTCACATGTTGGCTGTAAACACTCAGCTATGTCATTTTCTTTAAAAGCACTTGAAGTGATTAGGGTTTTAATCACAACTTTCGGCACAAACAGAGATAAACATGCGGGCTTGTTCCATCATGGTGATGTTATTTGGACTTGGTTGTCCTCTGCCCTCCTTTTTCCAGCTGTTCATTTCACACACACACACACACACACACACACACACACACACACACACACACACACACCAACCGAGCAGCAGAACTTCCCCCCTCAAACTTAAAATAAAATGGTGGTTCCTCAAATTTTCCAATCCAAATACGTCGCTAAGGCAGGTTGCTGAGGAGAAGGGAGTAACCCGCGCTAATGCCTGTTGTGCTCTACGACTTCCTGTGTGCATGTATGGGGGATGTTGATGTGTGAGGCTACTGAAAATGCTGTGCTAGTGTCACATACGTGCCCTATAATATAAATATATTTTAGGCTAAACACACATCTGTAACTGGATAGAAAATCAAAAGACCACTGAGCTACATAGACTTTAAGACATATTTAATTTGTACCCTCATTCTGGTGATCCAATTAGATGGTGAAAAGTTAAAGCTTAGAGCAATTACTCATATTTGTAAGGGAAAAAAAGAGATAGATGTCTCCCTTGTTCTGTTTCCGATATGGTAACTAAGTGTCTTCTCTACTATTGTCAAACTGTCCAAACTCAATGAGCACCAGAGACTAGAACCTACAAAATCATTGTGGAAAATGAAACCAAACAGGAATATCTTGGATCACCACAAAGGAAAAATGAGGGGGAGATTCTATTTTGGTACATTGAGGTCACCCAGTGCCAAAGGTATGTGTTTGTAGTTTATGTGACTCAGGTCAGTTGTTTTTGAGCAATTTTTTGTCTGTTTAATTTGTTGTTTTATCTGTTTGGCTATTTCATGATGAGTTCTGATGTTATACCAGCATGGACAGAAATCCGATGTATGAAAGGCTATGAGGTGAAACGTGGAAGGAATAAAGGGGGAAAAGGAGGAATGGTGGAGTGTTGGAGAAGCAGTGGAGTAGAGATCACAGCTGCTCAGATGTTCCCTTAGTTTATCATACGCTTTAGCAAAGTCAGATGGAGGACGTCTCTGTGGAAATACACAGATGTACACACATTGTATTCCCTGGAGTAATGTGTGTGCCTGAGCTTATGTGCATGTGTGTGTGAATTTTTGTATTCCTGCAGCCGAAATTTAGTGTGCTCATGCATGGGTGTGAAAGTGTGCTAGTGCGATACATTTGTGAATGCTGCCATGCAAGTGTGATACCACCTCTGTCTGAGTGAGTGTGTGCTGTGGTTTCCCTATACCTGTGGGGACTAATATGACTTTTAATACTCCTTTGGAAAGGGGAGGGGAGTCTTCTTTTTGACACTTGCCTAATGTTAGTGTTTGATTAGGTGAAGCTAAAAGACTATAGAGTGCACAACTTAAATGAGTTTGCACATGTTTATATGAAAACCATAAACTGTACATTTGATATGTGACTATCATTTTTAGAGCACTTTTTTCCCCTATAGTAATCCACAGGCACAAACACACCTTTGTTCACATCAGCTTTATTTTATATTATATTATATAGGAAGAGGCAAAGAGGCACTAGTTACTACAAACAGTGTAGGCTATCAAAGTCCCTCTCACACATGTGCACACAGACAGAGGAACACAAATCAGTGTAGTGTGGGAGCCCGTCCTCATCCTCAGGGTGTCAAATACTACAGTTTTGTAAAACCTGCTGGCATCTCAGAGATTCACACAAGGTTGGTACTTGTCATATATATTGAATTCACCCTTTAGCTACAATCTTTCAAAATGCAGGGTCGATTTTGAACGGGGATACCTTGAACCAAACCATGTTCCCAAACCTCACCATGTAAGATTTGGTATCTAAACTTGACCAGACAGCAAAGGAAAACAGAGTGCAAAACACTAAATGGGTCACTTAGTAGCTTGGTAGCCTGGTTGGGTAACAGCAGCTAAAGTCACATTCTGCCCTCTGTGTCCTTATGAGGGCTTCTCTACTTCTTCAAACTTCCAGCTCCCGGTGTCCATTATTACCAGCCCCACTGACAAAACTGCAGTTTTTTTTAAACAGCCTGGGAATGACAAAATATTGAGTGTATGTTAAGTATGTGGCCTTTTTCTAAAATGCACTCACTTGTCATGACAAACACAAAGACACACACACATGCACACACGCATGCACACACACACACACACACACACACATTATTGGTCTGGAAACAATCTTCTCCACCCCTGTTGGTTACCCAAACATGTTGTCACCATGGCAACCAAACAGCGTGCCGTATAGCCAGGATGATTGGATAGGAGATGAAGGTGCTGATGATAAATCCACTACATTATTAATCAATTATATCTGCGCTGATGCACTGTCTGGATATGCTTGTTTGTCATGGTTATGTAAAGACATACATAGAGTGTGTGTGTGTGTGTGTGTGTGTGTGTGTGTGTGTGTGTGTGTGTGTGTGTGTGTGTGTGTGTGTGTGTGTGTGTGTGTGTGTTTCCAGTAAGCTGGTCATCTCTTTGCCAGTTTCAACAGAAAAGTCGTCATTCTCAAACTTTGCAGAAGAAAAGCCTGAATCAAAAACGTTTCATTTCAGTCTTTAGTATATATTCATATATTCACATATATATTCACGCGAGCTGTCACTGATAGAATGTTTTACAAAGGCACTGACAGATGAGGGTAATAATACAAAACATTTGTCCTGTGCCTGCTGCTTTTGTTTTTTAGGGGAAAATGGAGCCCAGATCCCTATTCACATGAGACCGCTTTTGTTCTGGGTCCCTCTGTGATTTGTGTTAATTTCAGAGTTCTGTGCTCTAAATCCTGTGCAAATCTGCCAACATAAAAAAGGAAAAAAAACATGCTTAAAATATGGGTCACACAAAATTGTTAATTGCTTTCAAAAGGAATTAAAATTACAAAACTGTTATTGGCTCTCAAAGTTGGTTACTCTTGAGTAAAACCTGACAATAGTGTCAGTCCAGATGGTGTAATTGTAAATTCATAGGAAGTAGAAACAGAATTTATTCACAAGGGGAAAGTAAACATAACCTGTCTCCACGCTATCATTTGGGAGTGGCAAGTGTCTTGTTCAAGGGTTCCACCTTGAGGCAGCTGTTCCAGCTGTTGTGCGAATGTTAGCTGGCAGCCTGTGGATGAGATCTTCTCCATCCCAGAGGGTGGAGACTGCTCTCCATCTGCAGTTATAGGACAGTGATAAATGGACTAATCGCTCTAGTGTAATAAGTTAACCTCTGACATTTGCATGTGTGTGTGTTGGTGTTCTCAATTGTTTAATGAAATGACTTTCACTGCGTTTGTATATGTAATACAATGATTAACCCCTGGCATTCCTGTGTATAATTAAATTATTATCAGAGCTGCTGTGTGTATTCAGTCATAAAAGAGGTGTGCTGTGGATGCTAAGGCTGTCAGTCCTGAAAACTATAAGTTAGATAAGTGTGGGGCATTTGTAAAATGGTAAATGGTAAATGGCCTGCATTTGTATAGCGCTTTACTCAGTCTCTAAGGACCCCAAAGCGCTTTACACTACATTCAGTCATTCACCCATTCACACACACATTCACACACTGGCGATGGCAAGCTACATTGTAGCCACAGCTGCCCTGGGGCGCACTGACAGAGGCGAGGGTAATTTGTAATTACCAGGCCGTTATCATTTTATGCTGCTATATATTTCTGATCAACTAAATTTAAGAAGTAAATATGAACTAGTTTAGTTTAGTCTTTGGGCCTTTTTATGTGGAGTTTGCATCTTTTCCCTGTGTTTTGTGTGGGATCTCTCTGGCTACTCCAGGCTACCTAACTCCAGCAGCATTCATGTTAGGTTAACTGGAGATTCTAAGCTGGTTGTAGGTGTGAATGTGCAAGTATCAATGGTTGTCAGTCTCTGTGTGTCAGCCATGCAATAGATGGCGACCAGTATGTACCCTGTCTCATGTCCAGTAACACCTGAGATGGGCTTCAGCTCCTCTATCACCCTGAATTGGATAAGTAGAATGAAATGGATGGATAATGATATAATCATATAATAATCATTATGCAAAATGAATACTTTCACTTACACCTCAATTGCAAGTCTTTATTACAAAGTAACAAATTCCTCTGCTAACTTACACTTAATTACTGTGTAATCTAACTGCATAAATTCCCCAGCATTACCTGAATTCAATTTCTTGCCTTTCCAAGTACAATGACATGACTTTTCAGTACAGCAAGAACACATACTGTACTGTACTGTAGAAATACAGTGTAGTACTGCTATTATTGTTTTTCTCTCAAAAGCATCATTATTTACTTTAGTCTACTGTAAATAGAATAACAGTGCAATGCAAAATTTTATAAAATACTAATTCTGTTGTATGGTATTACTCCTTAAGCGCTTTTCTGAATATTTCTTGTTCTGATGTTAGAGACTGACACATGTTTCTATTTGAAAGTTGTTATATGCACTGTCATACACCTTTTACTTTTCACATGGCTGCTCAGTGGTGAGAGAGGGGGGGATTCAAATTCTGCTAACACGGTGTTTGCTGACGATTCCACATTGGTTGCAGGTCTGCGATGAGAGATAACGCTTATATAAGCTGGTGTGTTCATGTTCCCATTTCTCACGCTATAGGGCAGATTTTGAGCTGTCTTTGTTATTGCCTGTAGTGGATTTGGATTAGAATATGGGTTTTGTTCCAGACTGGAAACACAAGATAAACACACTCATAAGCATATGTCCAGAGGCACTCAGTCACACAGCACACAAATGCTACATTCACCGCACCCCACTCTGTAGCACTGTGACCTGGAATATTAGCTGCCATGCCAAATGCGATCAAGGCCAACTCCCACAATAAATACACAGATACACACACACTCTCCAGAATTGCTGGTATACTTTATTGGTGGAAATCCATTTTCAAAGAAAGAAATCCCTGCCTTGTCTTTGTTCTTCGACAAAACACTGTTACAATTTGTGTTGCTTGTAATTTAGATGGAGACCAACAGTGGAATAAAACTCTCGGTGCTGGTTTTTTGTGTTAAATCTCAGCCAGTTGCAGAACTTTGAGACTTTGAGAGAGAAAGATGGTTATTTTGCTCGTGCTATTTTAGTCGTGGCGTGTCAGCATGTTTGTTGTTCACACTGTACTAATTTCTAGCCAGTTTCTCTTGTCTTAAATTGCAAGGCACAGCTAATCTTGACCTCATCTTGTTGAAAGCATTAATTGAAGGTGATGAATAATGCTGCAGAGATCTTTCTGTTCTAGTGCCTTAGATATGTCTAATTAAAAAATGTGCTGAATTTCTACACTTTAAATAGAGCTAGAACCACAAATGCTTGTCTGCTATAGCATATGCCTGTAGCATTCTTAATTTTATGTAGGCTGGATATCCCAGCCTTTAACATCAGATACAACACATTTTCATGGAATTTGAATTGTTAAGTTTGCTTAAGTTTCCCACAGTCATCAAGGTTTAAAGGAAATACTTGTTTAATGTAAATTGGCATGAGGTGGAAATAAAAAGTGCATTGTCAACATTGCATCCCAAAAGTTGACTGATTGCATTTGACAAATTCATCATCATGTCTCACGATTGCTCATTCACCAAACTGACTAGTAGAGTTGATAAACTCTCCAGCTGCTGCCACAGTTCGTTTAGCCGGTAGCATTCAAGATTGTTTTTCTCTATACTGAAGGGGCCTGATATCATGGTGGATTGAAAGATTGAACTGAGCTTTGATCAGGCTGGCAGAGTAAAGAGTATATCAGTTTGATCATTCCAGACGGATGTGAGCTGCTCCAATAACATAATAATAAGGATTAGTCTGACATCCAGAGGAAATATGCAAACTTTCCGTAGTTTTAAAAGCAAAAGAACAACCTTCAGATCCGTCCATGTGAAAATATTATGTAACTTGATAACTGGACGTGTATCTGTGGGAAAGTCGAGTACTGCTCTTTTCTGTTTCCTCTTGGTTTTCCAGTTTCCAGCCTGTCCTTTCCTCACTTTTCTGCCTTCTCTTCTTCTCTCCTCCTTTTTTCCCCTCCTCCCTCCCCCTTCCTCCTCCCCCTCCTTCTCTTCAGCAAAACCATCAAGGTGAAAATAATTGACGACGAGGAGTATGAGAAGAACAAAACGTTCTACATAGAGATTGGGGAGCCTCGCCTGGTGGAGAGCAATGACACCAAAGGTCAGGAAGAGGGTGAGCCTCGTGATCCTGCGAATAGTGAAACCTTGACCCCAGAGTGTCCGTCGCACTGCAGAGGCCGCATGTTCTTAACACATGGAGGCACACAGGAGGGGATTTATTGTTCTCCTGCTGTTGTGTCCTAAATATGACAGCGAACATGCGGCAGACTGTAGGTCATCTCATCAACCACATCCACTACACCTTTGTCTGTGTGCATGTCTGTGTGTGCCTTTTGTGTATATACCTTGCCATGATGTTTGTTTATCATGCATGCATTTACCACCTCCCTCTATGTATGTGTACGTGTGTTGTCCCATACAGGAAGACCATAACCGTTAGGATCTTAGACCGGGAGGAGTACAATAAGCAATCCTCCTTCTACATTCTGCTTGAACCCCCCCAGTGGAGACGAAACAGGAAGGAACAGACAGGTGTGATGACTAATGAGCACTGAGAATGCACTTTGAGGTTTTCATGAATCCTGATTCAACAGAACATCACCAGAAATAAGTTCCTCATTCATTCTTATGACGCAGTTCTCTTTTGTTACTGTAGTTGCTGAGTGGGCTGTTAATGTTAACTGTTATCTCTGCGCAAAGAATAACTATAGTAATTCCGTGCAATATACTCAATCTGAGCAAGTTTTCAAATGTTCAGAACGTATAATTGACAAAAAAAAAAAAAAAAAAAAATGCTGTTCTATTACAGTGCTATGTATTGGGAAATAATGGAGTTACTTCCAACTAGAAAAATATAAAGCAGTTGTGGGTGGTGGTGAAAAAGCTCCAGAAACACTAAGTAAAAAATATGATTTCTGGAGGGAGCATTTGGCTGCCTCTGTTCAGTTTATTTGGCAGTGTTCTTGAAATGTTGGAATTTATTTTATGATTTCTGATTTGCTTTTTCCAACCACCAACCCAAAGCCTAAATATTTAAAATTTACTTTTAAATATGACAAAGAAAAGCGGTAAATCTTAGCATCTGAAACGTTTGCGCCACAGGAAACAGTTGTTTGATAATTAAAGTAGCTGTTTAAATTTTGACATAACTTATAATTAAGGTGACTAATTGCTGCAGGGCATGGTCTAATATATCTCATATATAAAGAACATACTTTAATAAAAAAAATAATATATTTTGCATATAAACAAAATCTCAAACTATATCCAGGGAAAATATAGATTTTATCATCAGGTTATCAGTGCACGAGAGAAGCCTTGTTCTTGTTACTCTAGGCAATACAACATGATTTTCCTCAGCTTTGTAACAGGGTGAGCCTTTGCATCTGTGCACACTGCCAGCATAGCTGATTACACAAATCTCCAAACATGGAAGCAAAGAAAAGAGACTACAGAGTCAGCGAGCCAGCTTTGTTTTAGTCTTTTTTATCATATTTATTTTATGTAAACCCTGATAAGATATTTGAGACAAGAGCACTTTGCAGTTAGAAGGAAGAACTGGCACTTTACAGCTGGCAACACTATAAAACATAAAATCAAAGCATCAGTTGCACTTATAGCATATTTCTGAAGTGACACAGAGCAGCACCCTTGTGTTTGCTCTTGATTTAGCAGGTCTGTTGATTTGGGATTCAGCCTGAGCACACACAGATCAGTTGTGTTGCTCCCTTCTGGACTTCTCTGTTTTTCCTCCTTTATTTTTTTCATTCTTATTCTTTTTGCTCCTCTGCTTCACTCCTGAGCAAACTGAGCGGGAATCACACCTGTCCTCTCCTTTCTTCTCCTTTCCTTTTTCTCTTATCTACTTTGTTTCCCCCCATCATCCAACCAAGAGCTTTCTGAGATATGTTTTCTGTTGGCGTTTGAAAATGTCACTGCTTGATTCAAAATGTTCTTGTACAGCTGGATTATGGATCACTGGGTTAAAAAAAACATATAGAAGCAGTGCCTAACAGACTGTGGGGTTAACAATTACATAAATACACATAACTGACGCAGGACTTCTCTGATTATAATGGGCCTGCTAGTAGATGGAAGAGCAAAACTATTGGCCCATATCTATGGGAATCATAATGACTGATAATAGCCATTCACTGTGCTGATAACATATTAATGGGTGGAAAAACCCACAGTGACACAGGGCTGTTCTTCTTTTGCTCATGACATGTTGACATTCCACAGAGCCACTTTTTACAAAGAACTTTGTAGCTTTTCTACATTCTAGAAAATTAAATATTCCACAGACAAAAGCTGCTTCCTAAAGTTTAATTTAGTCGTATTTGAGTCATATCAAGCCTTTACTCTTCCAGGAGGAGGAATGCTTCAATGTTTCACACATCATTGTTAAGCAATCTGGTGCAGTTAAACCAAGTGATCAAAATGTTTTGTAATCTAGTAGATTAGTCAATTGAAATTTTATAAGCTCCCAAATATATTTTCTATAATAATATGCATTTCCAGTTAATAACACTGAAATGTTGATTCTAAGTTGTTCTATGATGTTGATTTAATGACTGAATCGAAAAGTATTTCTGTTTAAATGCTTCCACCATGTAGTTAGGCTTTAGATGTGCATGTTAGTGTTTGTCTGCATCTCTGTGTTTGCCCTTAATCACTTGCTGAATCTATCTCCAGTGTGTTTATCCATTATTTCATATGAGATGCTCATCCCCCTTGTTTTTTATTACAAAGTAATTTATTGTAAAGTTGTTGTTTTGTTTTTTTAAGTGAGAAATGTTCCATTTTATACATATTGTTATTTTGACACACACTACAAAGACTGATAAATCACATACTGTTAAGGAGTTTGAGATATATCCTCAGTTTTCTGTTTACATGTTGTCTAAAATGTGTTTTATGACCTTAAATGTACTTCAGCTCTTTTGGGTACACTCATTAAAAGTAGTTTACACACTCACACAGAGCGGCCATATCAGTGTGCTAATGGCAGCATGTGTTTACCAGGCATCAGCAGTGTTTATAGTGATGAGGGGATCAAAGACAAGGGCTGGATATCACATTATCACAGTCAGGAGATCAACCACACCTCCGGGATACACAGGAACACGCAAACACACACTGTCTGTGTGTTTAATGAGTGTGTTTTATGATCTGATGTGCTGGTTGTCTGTACTAAATGAGCCCTGCGCGTCTCTTAATGGCATTAACCCCTTTTTTGTGTGTTTGTCCATCCTGTTGTTTATTTGTGCATGTTCTGTATGCATATAGCCACATACACATATCACTGTGTGCTTGCATTAGCAACAGTATGGTTTTTGTCTTGGTCATAGAACATTTGACCAATTTTCTATCCTCCTGAAGGTATTTCAAGGTTGTGTGTGTTTTACGGAGAAGGCATTGGACTGTGTCCTGCAGGGGATCCAGTAGGGGGTACTTTGGGAGCACAGGTATCTGGCCTCTTGTTAGGGCCATTCAGCCACAGCTACCCTTTGTCACCAATGTCAGTCATAATTTTTACGGATATAATTTCTAGGAATAACCAAGTAGCAGAAGGTTTCCATTTGTTCTTGGCTCTGCTTTTTGTAGATGATGTGGTTCAGATTTTTCATCAGGTGGTTGCCTCCAACTGGCACTGGAGAAGTGGTTTGGAGTCAAGTGTCAAGTGGTGGGAATAAAAACTAGCACCTCCAAGTATGAGCCCATAGTTCTCAGCTATGTTTCTTGTCAGGGCCTAGCTGCTACCCCAAGTGGAGGAATTTAAGTATATCTTGGGATCTTGTTGGAGAATGAGGGGAGTGGTGGGAGATTGACAGACTCATAGAAGCCTCTTAAGTGAAGTTTTTTGAGCATGCCACAATAGGAGGAAGGCTCAGGGCATACCTCAAAGAGAGAGGTTATATCCCTTGACTCGCTTGGTCTGCAATTGTAATGCCTCTGTGTTCAAGCACCTCCTCAAGCTTGGTGAGTTTGAAGCAGTGGCTGGGGAGAGGGAGGTCTGGGTGTCTCTGCTTAGACTGCTGTTTAGTAATAAACAAATATACTAAATATTTTTATATCTTTTGTCTTCAAAAAGCAATATTTGATGAGATTAGACACAACAAATATCTCTAGAAATACGTCTTTAAAATTAGAATTATGTTACAGGGTTACATAAAACTTTTCTATCTATGAAAAATAAAAAGTGGACCTGATTTACTCCCTATGTTTTTGCAGCTATATTCCACTTCTAGGCTTCTTCTTCCTCCTGCTACATTTGGATTGACAGTCTGACCCTCAGGGACAAATTAAGAGCATGGTGCACAACCCTGTGAATGTCAAAAGAAACAAGCATTCAAATGCTTGCACTTCTGAAATCATTTCTTCAGGCATGGAAACTGCAGGCATTTCCGTTGAAGAGTGGTGAGACACAGCTTTCATCAGCAGTGATAATCGACTTTTATCAGTTCTACACACATGCTGATGTTTGTTCTTTCTCCATCAGAGCCTTTAGTTTTCAGGCCCCTCTTTTATGGAACCATGAATTACAGGAGTCCAGCCTAGATGTAATAAATGCATGAACTAGTTTTTCAGCATCACTCTGAGACTGGATATTTCTAATTTTAGAGATATTGCGCAAATGGAAGAAAGCAGTCCTACATATTTGTTTAATATGTGCATTAAATGACATATCCTGGTCAAAAATGACTCCAAGGTTCCTCACAGTGTTACTGGAGGCCAAGCTAATGCCATCCAGAGTAAGGTTAGATCTGGTTAGATACCATATTTCTAAGATTTTCTTGGCCAGTACAATAACCTCAGTTTAATCTGAATTTAGAAGCAGAAAATTAGTTTAACTAATTGTTGTGTGTTATCTGGCTTCATGGACAGATAAAGTTGTGTGTCATCTGCATAGCAGTGAAAATGTATGCTATGCCTTCTGTTGATACTGCCTAAGGGAAGCATTTATAATGTAAATAGAATTGGTCCTAGCACTGAACCCTGTGGAACTCCATAATTAACTCTCCATTTATGTGAACAAATTGGAGTTGATTAGATAGATATGATACAAGCCACTGCAGCCTAGTACCTGTTATACCTAGAGCATGCGCTAATCGTTCTAATAGAACATTATGGCCGACAGTATCAAACGCTGCACTGAGGTCTAGCAGGACAGGCACAGAGATGAGTCCACTGTCAGAGGCCATAAGAAGATCATTTGTAACCTTCATTAAAGCTGCTTCTGTACTGTGATCTGTTAGCTGTTTGACAATTACTCTTTCAAGAATTTGAACATTTAAAAATGTTCTGTATTTGGTCAAAACAGCATTGCACTGTTCAAAGACATAGGGCCACTTACACATTACCTCTACAGGATTGTTCTGCCCTGGAAACCCATGCCGCGAAGCTCCCGGCACACATTTTTTGCGCTGATGTTAATGGCAGAGGTTGGTTTTGCTGGTTATTGAGTTATTGAGTTGCCAGGGCATTTGTGACTATTATGCTCCATGCACCTCAGCAGTCACCACCTTTTGAGTGGTCTGTAATTTCATAGCTGAGCTACTGGGATTTTTACCCCTCATATATAAAAGGCATGACTCCACTGGACAGGCAGGCAGGCAGAAATCCTAAAATCTCCCAAAAATGTTAGTATGGTGGTGGGATGTGGTGTGTGGCTCAAGTGCACGAGAGGGATGCAGTAGCGGGTTCAGGGGCAGTACCAGGGGAAATTGGCTGGCACAGCTGCCATCAGCTAATCACGATTCTCTGATTTATTTTAGGAGGACCCTAGAGGAGGAGTTCCAAATTCAGTGTATGTGTTAGGCACAGGATGTAGAAATAAATGTCTGAAATAAAGTCTGGATTTAGACTTTTATTCAGCCTGAACGACTGATGGCTGTAGCTTAGGTGGTAGAGCAGGGCATCTGCTATTCAGAGGGTTGGTGGTCCGATTCCCTCCAGTCTGGATGCCAAATATCTTTGAATGAGGCAAGTAAATGCAAATAAAAGTGCATTGACTGCTCAGATAGACTAGAAAAGTGCTATATAAGAACCAGTCCATTTACCATTTAACAGAGTGTTGAGTCTCAGGCAAGCTTGA
The DNA here is from genome assembly GCF_036321145.2 of Pelmatolapia mariae. Classification (NCBI taxonomy): domain Eukaryota; kingdom Metazoa; phylum Chordata; class Actinopteri; order Cichliformes; family Cichlidae; genus Pelmatolapia; species Pelmatolapia mariae. The sequence goes on along the minus strand of NC_086238.1, from coordinate 2,760,965 downwards.
ATAATGGTGACCTTGACCAAAGTCAGATTCTGATTTTCTGAAACTCTTGTGAACATGATAACTAAGGATGAACTAGGATTTTCAAATTAAAAATCTCTGGTTGCAGCAGATGAGTCTGAGTCTGGTTCTGCCGGAGGTTTCTTCCTGTTAAAAGGGAGTTTTTCCTTCCCACTGTCGCCAAAGTGCTTGCTCATAGGGGGTCATATCATTGTTGGATTTTTCTCTGTATGTATTATTTTGGGGTATATCTTAAAATATAAAGCACACTGAGGTGACTTTTGTTGTTATTTGGCACTGTATAAATAAAATGGAATTGAATTGAATTAGAAAAGTCAAAATCTCAGAAGTCTGAGGACATTTTTTCAGAAAATCTTGTGTATGAATGTGGTAACTCAAGAAGGAAGTCACCACATTTTTTCCAAGTTTATACCATAGGTGCTGAGGAGGCTGAAGGGTAGCACTGGCAGCTTTTTATAACAAACACAGTTGAATATGTGAAAACATGGGACTATGTTGTTTTGTATTCTTAATTTCCAATTAGTATTTACTGAGGTTGCAATTTCAGTAAATTATTATTATTGTAAACTCAGTAAATTAGTACAAAGTACTGCAGAGAGACTGTGGAATGTAGAATTGGTTTTCTCAGAGCGTTTTGGCACAATCCAACGTATTTTAAATTGGCTTTTAAGTGTCCTGCCCCTGAGACAGCTGCTGAGCACAGTCCAAAAGAGGCACATTCACTCTCCAGTGTTGATTAATTTGCGAATTGTGCCGTCAGATACGAATCCCAGAAAACAGCTCTGACATACAAGGTTTTATGACTGGGAGAATATAGTCAGCTTTTCTTCCAGCAAGGTCCTGTTTCATCTTTTGTTCTTTTATTCTGAACCAAAGATAAAAGGCTGATATTCTTGTCTTTTGATGCGGCTGTTTCATTTACCTGTGTTTTGCTTAAAGGAAATTAGGTTCACAGAATTCATATAGTGTCTAAACAGGCAACTGATTTGACATCTGTTGCACTGATATAAGGAGCTACATATTATGCAAAGAGAACAGAGGGGAACCGTGTAGTTCAGTAATTTCCTGTAGTCACTTGACTTTACTGGAAATAGAAGAGATATTGATAACAAGGCTTTTTTAGGACAGTAAGCAGAGTACACAAAATATAATCATAGGAGTCCATGAAATTTTTTCTTGTTATGCTGTTCTTGTTATTCAGGTATTCAGAAGCACAGAATGCTGCTGTGTCTTTACTCATACCTGGTTTGTTTGCTAGGTTTTCTGTTGTGATCAACTCAGTAGTGATAATGAGGATGAAATGAGAGAGACATCACTGCATGAACCTGGTCTTTATTTTCTTTACTGCAGGGTAGAGAACGTGATGCACAAGATTTAGTTAGCCTAAGTCTGTGCATATCCAGATACTTTATGACTGATTATGCACAGATGCCCTAAAGAGCAATGTTTAGCCAATTACAATAGTATCACCCCACCTCAGATTTCAGCTTAAACCTCATCAGTATACCACAATTGTAGCTTGGCTCCAGTATTTTGAAGGCATCTTAAGTTCATCTGTCAATGCTTCAACATTCAGCTGCCTTAAATTTCACTTATTTTTTAACCTGAGTCTGCTTTTACTTAATAGAACCGTAGCACATTGACAAAAGATGGCTTTCAATGTGTTTTTGTCGATTACTTTATCCTCTTCTGGTACTAGTTTCCTCCATCTCCCTTTCAACAACTTTTGGAGACAAGGTATGAGTACTTGTTCAGCTCTGGCTTGTTTGTGCAGGTGCAGCTAGATATTTATTGTTTGCATGTGTAGGCAGATATCGAATTGGGTGACAGTATTGTTGCAGATGTGAAGTGTTGGTTTCTCTCTTTAAATAAAGTAAATGGATCTTGGACTCCCACAGAAGATGTTTTGAGTGATCACATGTTTTATGCACATAGGTTTTTTTTTTTCTGAGGGTAAACTCAAATGAATTTACATGGAATTTTTGAAGTTTCTGGATGACCCTCAGATACAGCATCATTCAAATTTTGTCCCGAGGACCCTCAAGCAGTAGATAGTTCATCACAACCCATGAAGCTAAATATTTCAAATGGGAAAAAAGTTCAGCATGAGGAAGGAATATTGCTGAGAGGAAAAAGGCTGAAAACACACATGCCCTGCAGAAAGTAATAATGACCCCATGTCCTAAAATATGCAAGCATGTACACAGTATAAAACATGCACAGACAGATACAATTTGTACTAATGCAGAGGTAAACGTATGTGCATTGTAGCGTGCCCACACATGCATAGAGATACATTATGTGCATGAATATATGTGACAGATTTTGTCTGACAGCAATGTCATCCCCTCTCATACTCCTTTTCCTTATGTCCTTTTTCAGCCCCCGTGTGTGTGCATCAGTATTTTTGAGTGTTTAGTTATACAATAGTGCATATCATTAATTCCAGCATTGATTAAGATGGTACATGTGTCAAAACAGCATCAACTAATTGGATACATGATACTCTTCATCATGCCAGTCAGTATGTTTATGTACATGTTTCTATGTATCTCTCCATATTCTGTTTGTTTATTAGTATGTACATTACATATCCATAATGTACAAACCCACTGAACCCTGTGTTGTGCAGAACAGTAAACATCATTAGAAATCTATTTAATGAGAGATTGCAAAACAGAGTCATTAACTCTGCAAAATCACCAAGCAATACAGCAATATGCAATTCTAAGTAAATTTCACATATGCAATGATTAATGATCATTTCACATTAATGCTTGTGTTGCTTTGTTTATTTTATTGAATGAGGACACTGATTACTATTTTTTTTTTCATATTCAGTGCTAGATTGTTTAAAATGGAAGAGTAAGTTAGGTTAATTAAATTTTAGGCTCCTCAAATCATTCAGTTTCTCATTACTACTCTAATTAAATCTGTAGACGTTAAGATTATTTATAAGAGCGATTGTAAATTTTTGAAATCAGTATTGTACAGCTTATGCAATTACTACAGAAAACAACACCCAGAAAGAATATGTACTGTAAGAACTTTAAAGAGACACTGATTAAGTCAGAAAGTGTATGATCTGCTGGGATGTAGGTGAAGTGTAGAGCAGCAGGATAACGAGAGTGCCCTGTATGTGATTTGCCAATTGGATGTGTAGAAGGGTAACAGCTGAGCCATGTATGCCTGGGCTGGCTCTGAGGTCAGCTGATCTGTCAGGATTGCAGCTGAGCTTAACTTTGATCCAAAAGGCGAAGCTTTCCATTTACCAGTCCGTTTACATTTCAGGCCTCAACTATGGTCACGAGATCTGGGTAAAGTTGCAAATAAAAATGGCCAGGATGATTTTCCTCCATATAGCGACTGGGCTAACCCTTAGAGATAGAGTTAGGAGACATCTGGAGGGAGCTCAGACAAGAGTCGCTGCTTCTCTGTGTGAAAAGGAGTCAGTTGTGGTGGTTAGGATCCCTGCTGGGCATCTCCTCTGGGAGATTGTTCCCTGAACTAGAAGGAGACCCTGATGTAGATCCATAACCTGCTGGAAAGATATTACTTCTCACCTGGCATAGGAATGCATTGTGATCCCCCAGGAGGAACTAGAAAGAGTTGCTGGGGAGACAATAAGCGGTAGCATTTAACCCAGCTTCTAGCTCAGCCTTATTGACAGCACACAGCACTTCAGGAGTCTGCCTCAGATACATTATCCAGACATCCTTCAACTCTAAACAAAAACAAGTACCTAACTGTAGTGACTAACATGGGTTGTCACTCTAACAAAGCTCTGAAAAGAAAAGAAAAACAGCATAAACTCCAGTTGTTACTTTCATATACATTTTCCTGTTTTTTCCCCTTGCTACATTCATTTACCTGCCCTCTACCCATTTTTGTTTTATTTTCAACCTCTCTTTTCTTGTCTCTTTTTTGCTTTTTCAAAATGTTCCATATGATATTCTTTCTTATCTATATCCCCATACTCTTTTCCTTTATTTGCATTTCTTTCTTTTTTCCCTTTCTTTTCCTTAATCTCATGTAATGGACCTGGTAAAACTGTGTTAAGTCTTTAAAAGTTCTTCTTGTCCATCTGCTTTTGTGCCTCCTTCTGTGACACTCTTCAGAATTGTGACAGTATAACAACTGCTTCTTCCTCCGTCTTGTCCCCTGCTGTACTGTTTAATCCTGTCAGAGGCCCTGTCTTCTCTTGTCTCCTTCCTGTCTTCTTCCTCCTTCCATCTGCATATCTCCTCCTTCCCAAAGCACTGAAGCTTCTCCCCTCTGCTCCTGCTCTTTGTTTTTTTCTTCTTGCCTTTCCTCTTTTTCTTCTACCTTCTCCAATGAATCTTGAATCAATTAAACATGACAAAAATTCTCTCTTCTCTCTGATTGTTCTTTCTTTCCTTCATCTTTGCCCCTTACTCAACCTTTCTACTCTCTCCTTCCACTCCAAGTCACCTTCTATCACTTCTGTTAAAGTAGGGGCTCCATCAAACATGACAAGGTGTGAAATCCCACATGCACACCGAACACATGCTACCTCCTTTCAGACACGTATTGGCAGATGTTTCACCCAGACAAAGAGGCAGACACAATTCCTAAACTAAAGACAATACCGTGGAGAAAATTCAGAAAGAAACACACGTAGACTGAGTGAAATTTAGCACCATTTAAGTTCAGAAACTGAATGTTTCTTGCCAGGGTGTACATTTGATGCTAGCATCTGTATATGGTGTTGGACCACATATTTTTGCCTAGAATTTGGACTGATGATTTACCCGGATCAATTTTATGCTGATAAAAAAGCTTTATATGCTAGTCATAATAAATAAACAAGTTCAGACCCTGCTTCTTTACTTGATCTCTACAATAAGCTTCTCAACTATCCAACAACAACTCTTGTTGGATAGTTGAATATCAAATATGGTCATGCTATAATCACTGAGTCTAATCTAATTGTTATGGTGTGCCGTACTATATGGAGCCCCAAATCATTGTTATCTGATATAACAATAAAAGTACATTGGGGTTGGTGAAGTGTATGCCTCTCAGCTGCTCTTTTGTGGCCTTCTTTTGATAATTTCACACATGAACTCCAAACAGTATCAGAAAAATCAGATTTGGAAATTATTTGAAGTCGCCCCTTCTCACATGTACCAGACAAAAATGTCCGATTTTTTTTACAACTATATTTCTATGTAGCTGCCCTAGCTGCACATTCACAACTGGATATGCATGTGAGGCTTAAGTAAACCATGCAGGAAGTTCTACTACTCACACTCAAATGGTATCATTCAGGGATTAAGGAACTTGCTATTAGGAGCTTGTAAAGTAAAGATTAGTTTGATGTCCAATCTGGGTAAGTTGGACACTGTATAATGTCTTGAAAACGGGCACAATGTATGTGTGAAAACAGCTTAGATTTTTAGAATTAAAAGGTTTTCTTTCTAAAGAAAAAAAAAATCAGAGACACATCTGCAAAAGGTCACATAAAATACAAACTTGTAACTGGCAAGTCTGGCATTGGTATTTGCAGTCCATTGTGGAAGATAGGAAAGAACAATAAAGTGAAATAATAATAATAATTCTGTTTCCTAGCAGGCAAAGTTGACAGTATAATCTTTCTACATTTTCAAAAGTACAAATTGTGACTTCTTGCTAGCGGGACAGAGAGCACTAACCTGTACTAACTGTACCTCATGGGCTCGTTTGTTCCCACTGAATATGCCACAGAGCACAATTAACTTGAGAGCTGCGTCATATTGTCAGTATTGCTACCTGAATTAGTAATGTGTTCCTTGTTTTTTTACTTTCACAGTTTACTGAAGGCCCCTTGAAACAAAGCCAAATCAGGAAGGAGAGGAAAAAAATTAGAATCAGACAGAGAAAAGGGTGAATACAAATTAGAGATTTTATTATGAGAGCCGGAGATGAAAAAGAATTTAAAGAGTAGGACAGCTGAAGTTGGAGGTATAAAATGTTACGCAACAAAAATACATATACCACAGCGTATACTATCCTCATATTTTAGGTCTGTTTTCATCCAAATATACATTATCAAAAAGTTTAAAAGTATGCAATTTTGAATCTAATTATGTACAATGCTGAAACATATTTAAATGCTTTAGTAATATTTCTGTATAGCTGTCCTGACTTAAAAGCATATTCAGCTGTATTAATTGAATTAGCTTCAAAGGAGCACAGAGAAGGGCAACGGGGGAAGAAATCCGAATAATAAATTGTGCAGACAGTAGCTTTGACAAGAAGCAGCATCTTACCCTGCAACATTCAACCTCTGTCAGGTTCATTTACAGATACGCTCACACAGAAAGAGTGTAGCTAACGAGGATACTGCCAGGTCATCCTCATCTCACATGTGACTTATTGTAAGCTGGTAACAGAGTTCATTAAATTAGCTTTGGTGCAACTGTGTGTGTTTATGTGTGTGCGCTAATCACTATATTGTAAATTCAAGTTGAAAGTCAGCTGAGATAAAAATTTTATTTTTAGGGACTTTCTGAGCAAACTGCCGTCATATCTGAAATGACTGTTAGTATAAAAAATACACATGGTTGTTTACAGACACAGCTTATTGCAACCCGTCAAGCTTTGGCCAGGTCAAAAAAGGAAGTGGGGTGACATAGCTGTAATTTTAAGCCACAGAATCCTTATATGGTGAAGGTCAGGGTGGATTGATAGGTCAACAAAATGTTGAACTTATTACAGGAAACACTGCACCATTAAAGGGGAAAAACAGAAATGTTAGATGACCATTGTTATCTATTTGGTAGTGAGGCAGAAGTGAACAAGCTATATTTTCCCTGGATTTTAAAAGCTATGGGCAGACAGTGTGGTGTTAACAGTGGTTCTAAGGTATAGGAACAGTGAAAGCATCTGCATAGACTAAAGAGGCAGGTGATATTCTCAGCTAATTTAATTTAATCTGTTTTGTGTGTTACAGCTGGCTAACAAAGTAGTCTGCTAGGAATTTATTCCTGGTGAATGCTTTGTTATTAACAGGTGGCTTTTGTATACTGTAGTAATTAAAAAGAAAAATAGCAGGCTGCCTTTTGGTTGCCCTAGACTTTACTCTGTTGCTACATGAACACGCAGGGCACCACTGTTCTAAATTGTGCCCCTTGCTTCTGGAGTACAAGTTTGATGAAAGTGCTCTTGGCAGACATTTGCATGGCTGTTTGTGCAAGTGAGCTATAAGCTCCATGCAGCAACCCAACTGAGGGGAACAAATGACCAACGGGTTGGTGTAGACCCACAATGCAGTGCACAATAATGGAAGGCAACAGCATGGATAACTGTTCCCCCGTGAAAAATATGATCAAGGCCATTCTGTCTGACGCCTCACCCTTTGATACCAGCAGTGAGTTCTTTCTCGACGGTGAATCTCAATTACTGGCACAGACCATAAAGACAGAGAAAAGAAAAGAGATGGGGGTGGCGTGTGAAAGACAGAGCGACAGGGATAATGAGATAACAGGGGAACTAATGGAAGTATTTTCCATTTAGTAATGGTGCTAAAACAGTTGAAGAATATAAAGCTAATTAAATAAGTTAAAATTGCAGACACTTCTAGTTAATAATTTAAGACAAAGATTGCTACTTGAAGGGGCAGTTATGAATAAAGTGCCAATAATGGCATACGATCACCAGCTCACTTTGAAGAATTAGTGATCAAAATGTATTTGTACCTGGTATGCTGAGGGTTTTGTGTTATATGGTAAATGGCCTGTATTTGTATAGCACTTTACTAGTCCCTAAGGACCCCAAAGCGCTTTACACATCCAGTCATCCACCCACACATTCACACACTGATGATGGCAAGCTACATTGTAGCCACAGCCACCCTGGGGCGCACTGACAGAGGCGAGGCTGCCGGACACTGGCACCACCGGGCCCTCTGACCAGTAGGCAACGGGTGAAGTGTCTTGCCCAAGGACACAATGACCGAGACTGTCCAAGCCGGGGCAACCTTCCGATTACAAGGCGACCTCCCAACTCTTGAGCCACGATTGCCCGTGTATTCATTACAGAAAAAAAGTTTGGAATTTTAATGTAATGTAAATATGAAGAATATGGGTTTCTGCCATTACCCCCCAAAAATTTGAGCCACAGCAACTGACACTGACTGACAATTAGCCTCCCAGTACAGCTGCTGTATATGTCCACTAGTCTGTTTTTCTTAGCTTATAATGACACATTAGTTTGAGAATAACAAGTACAGTGGAATTACTGTTCACTTAAGAGGAAAATACACGGCATCATATTTGTTGTGTTTGTCTTGAGCATCATGAGTGTCACATATTAAGGAACGACCGAGAGATGCTGCTGAAAATGAGGCGTAACCTTGAGAAGTCTGTGGGAGACTTTGTGTTTGAAGAAAGCTGGTCTGACAGAGCTGTGTGGGGTATGACGTACATGAAGCAGTGTGCACACACACACAAGTGAATGAAGAGAGCGTCCGAGCTAACCCAAACAGACCATCAGTCCCATCACTCTTACTTGCCTATGTTCATTCCTTAGAGAGTAAGATGGATTATCTGTGGCTGCAAGTACACACACAGCAGGGAGTGAGACACTGTATTGTTTTTGTTTTGACCAAAACCTGACTCCGTAGCAACATTTCTGATGTCGCATTCCTGCTGGACAGACTAACAGCCTTCTGTAAGCACCAGTAAGACCTGAGGTGGAGGACTGTGTGTATACATTACATTATATGTGGTGCAGCAACAGTGGAATTGTCACAGCTCATTTTCTTTTGAAAGATATGATAGTGAAATGCCAACCCTTCTACCAGCTATAGTAATTCACAGTCACCACCCAGGACATCCTGTGGCAGCTGTACAGTGCCATCAGTGAGCTAGAGACTGTTCATCCAGACAGTTTCATGGTGGTTGCTGGAGATTTCAAATACATAAACTTAAATTGTTCTATCCAAATTCCAATAGCGTGCCCACTTTCCAACCAGGCGCAATAACACATTTAATATGGTGTATACAAACATCAAAGAGGTCTACAAAGCAGCCCATCGGATTACATTTCTGTTATGCTTTTTCCAGCATAGAGAACATTACTGAAACGCAATAAGGCAAATCCGATCAGATCAGTAGTTGCATCCTGGCCAGATACAACTACAGCACTTCAGGACTTTTGTGCAAGTACTGATTGGAGCATGTATGCTCCAAGTGTATGTGTGTTGTCACAGTCATCAAACCCTTCTTCTGATGTCATCAGAGAGCCTTAAAGAGCTGAGAATTAAGGATGCTGCCTTCTGATCGGGGGAAAAAGTAGTGCTCAGGTCGGCAAAAACTGACCTCTACTGAGCCATCAAGAAGACTAAGTTGGCATACACAAGAAAAATTGAAAGCAAATTCTGTGATGTAGCAGGAGATTCGGGCTGTAAAATAATACCTCAAGTGGACGACACAACCCTCCCACCAAAACCGGCTGAATGAGTTCTATGGGAGGTTTAAGGCACTGAAACTTACACCAGAGAAGAAAACCTGCAGGTGCTGAGGTTGTATACAACTAATGTGAAGAGATTCATCCGACTAGTCATGGATCTTATCAAAGCCAGCCTCCCACCTTCTCTGGAGCCCTTACAGTTGGCATACTGTGCAAACAGTAAATGCTTACAGTAAGACCTCATCAAACGGAACACAGGGGTCACATGGGGCTCTGTGCTCTGTCCGTTGCTCCATACTTTGCTGAAACACGACTAATGATACAACACTAGCGGTCATCATCTCATCAGCAACTACGATGAAATAAGCAAACAGGCTAGAGGTTGCAGGCCTGTTTGAAAAGGTTTTGAGAAGTTAAATGAAGGGACGCTGCCGAGCTCAGATGGGAATTCACAGGGTAGGCGCTGACACACTGAAGGCTCTGTCTCCAAAGGTGTAGAGGTTGGTAAATGAAGCAAGTGAGAACCCCGTTTTATGGAGGCACTGTTGGGTCTCGATAAAAGCTGTTTGGGCATCCTGAACAGCTACATCACACTTTGGTATGGTAACTGCAGTGTGACTGGCATAAAGACTGGAAGAAGAAAGTCCTCTTCATTGTAGTATAAGAGATATCACTCCACTAGAACAAGATCATCCAGAATGTGACCTTGAAGTTGTACCTGACAACTTCACCTGACATGGTTTCACCTGACATGCTAACTTTTGAGAAAACTGATTTTGAAAACTTAATAAAAAAAAAACAATATCAGCTTATTTCTTATTTGAAACTACTTCTTTTGGTGTGCTACACAACTAGCTTCCCTCACTTTATTATCTTTTTTTCAGCTAATCTCTTGCATAAATTACAATCTGCATTACCACAACTCACTGGCTTACTGCTGTTTCTTTTCTAACTGTTTGTGTCCTCTGTTTTGTTTCTTCAGAGGAACAGCAGAAAGATGAAGAAGTGGAAGAAGAGCCGCTGACAGGAAAAGATGAAGAGGAACGCCGCATAGCTGAAATGGGCCGTCCAATGTTGGGAGATCATGTCAAACTGGAGGTGATCATCGAGGAATCATATGAATTCAAGGTAAGGCGGTGCCACATTGACTATATTTCCAGAGCAGGAATTTTCAACCCGAAGGGGAACTAAGTGTGTTTCTACTGCAGGAACAAAAGTCAGGGCTCCAAAAGACTCTGTTTAAATGGTAGCATTTTTCACTTCACAGGAACTCCGGGGGATACAGCTTGTAGAGGTGAATTGATTGGTTGAGTAAGCAGAATTTTATAGCAGCCACCATTTTTAAAACTCTGTAGCCATATATAGAGTTGTGTGTTGCTTTTTTCATTGTGCTTTGACACATTAGCATTGATTTACAGAAAAGATATGGGCTATATTTGCCCTTTATACTAGGGAGAAAGCTATCCTGTTATACAGTGACATTTAGTGTGTAATCTTTTGCATTGCTGACATCAAATATACCGAAATGAAGCCTATATAGTCAAGCAGGAGAAAAAGACATCCCAAATCTATTGCTTTTTCATATATCAGCTGACTGGTTTGCATAGTTTTTGTAAGTTTGCACATGGCAGTGGACACAGATTACATGCAGTTTAGGTACTTTGGATTGAAATGAAGCCTTTGTGTGGTGAGATAAAGATGACATATCTCATCTGAGGACAATAAAACAAGTTTAGATGGCAGGAAAACAGAGGATGTTTTACTCTGAAGTATAACTTTCGGATTCAAACATCCTTGAACAATAAGATTTCATTACACAATAGGATATTTAAAAGCAGACATATCTCTGTCTCCTTTCAAAACCTATGTGTTGTCTGTCATCCAACAATTTGGAACTTTGAATACACGCTTTAATTTTCTCCCATATATATTATTGTAACACTTTTCACATGCATGTCTCAGTAATCCTTATCCTGTCTTTCAATTCAATTCAATTCAATTCAATTCAATTCAATTCAATGCGCTTTATATTGTAAGGTAGACCCTACAATAATACATACAGAGAAGAAGCCCAAAAAGCAAATGACCCCCTATGAGCAACCACTTTGGCGACAGTGGGAAGGAAAAACTCCCTTTTAACAGGAAGAAACCTCCGGCAGAACCAGGCTCAGGGAGGGGCGGGGCCATCTGCTGCGACCGGTTGGTGTGAGAGAAGGAAGTGAGGATGAAAGATGCTGTGGACATGTCTTTCATTCTATGTGTCTTCAACTAGTTTAGAATGCAACAGCTAGGCTGCTGATGAAAACTTCATGCAATCATGCTTTTGAGGTTGTAGCTCTTAAACTTTGCAACAGCCTTCCTCACATTATTAGGTCGGCTGAATCAGTGGTTTGTTTTACATCACTGCTCAAAACTCCTTTTTATAGGTTAGCTTTTCCTTAATCTTTCTCCCATTATTTTTGGCCATAGTTCTCATCTAATAATAATAATAGTAATAATGGATTGCATTTATATAGCGCTTTTCGAGACCCTCAAATTGGTGTACGGAAGGGTGTATGTTGGAATTAATATAAGACCATATGGCTGACTGCATGTCTGTATGCTGGAACATGTATGCTTATTTTTTATTGTGTGGTTTTAGTCAAACTGTGGAGCACTTGATTTTGATTTACAAATAAAGTTATTATTATTAGTATGATTATTATTATTGTCTATTGCGAGTGTAGTAATATGCTAATATGTTCACAAAAGGGCAACAAAGGATTAAAATAAAGCTCATATAACATATTCATGCACAAATGTTTCTGATACATATAGGAAATAATTGGATATTTGTTATGTTTGCTTAATTTCCTCCTTTCCCTTCACCCACACAGACTCTTAAGACAAGTGCAAATGTAATTACCATCCATGTTACATTTGTGTGTGTATGTGTGGGACTGTGTGTACTAATGCATGTTCTTTGCTCCTGCTCCACCTACACAATCACTCTAAAAAGACAGCTAATAGCACCCACTAATAGCTTGCCACTTGACAGGATACTATAGTTTGTCAAGTAGTTCAGTGTGTATGTGTATGTGTGTGTGTAAAGAGATCCTATAGTTATCTGAAGTACTGTCCACTGGCAGATGTGGAGTGACATTAGAGACTGAACAAGGATAGGAGGTTAAAAGAAAAAAAAGTTTTACAATGTTTTTAAACTTGTGTTTTTAATATAGTGCAATAATAATAAATAAATAAATAAATAATAATAATGTCTTGAGCCACTGATTATTTCTTTAAATATGGTGCTGGGAAAATGACAAATGTCTCGAGCAATTTGTTGAAATGTGGGACTAGAAATGGAAATGCCTAGAAGGCAAAAAGTCTCTCATAAGACTTTCAAAATCATGAGAATTTCTACACTTCTCATGAAATTGAACTACAGTCTACATATGACTACATTTACTCTTCAACACAATCTAAACTCTATTGGTTAAGCTTTTTTATTTCTATGTCAGAGCCTCCATGTTGTTCTACAGATGGGTATAGGCACTCACTCCAGACCTGTATACCAGTTTTTGGCTAAAAGCTCATTGGGAATTATGTTGATACAAAAGTATAATTTTAAGCCTGTCAGACTGTGTTATCTTTTAATTTTACTTGTGACTTTTAGCTCGATCATCACTGGATTTTATAGCACCACTTGCTGGAGGATTAAAACTAAACTCCAGTTCAGCTTACTGACTGAAGATTAGAAAAGTATTGTAAGAAAGTTCTCAAGTCATTTATGTAGTTATGTAATTACTGTCATCCAAAGAAACAACAATTTATTTTTAGTTACAAGTTACAATTAAATTACATAAGCCACAAAATACTGACTTTACATTGTGCAAATTGCAGCTTTTATCTCAAGTATAATTTTCACTAGTACTTACTTTCTGTTGATTTTGACATAATTTAGTTTTCACTCATTTAAAGCAAACATTGTGTCTGTTAGATTTGTATGATGAAACCAATCTTGATTATTTTGACCTCTTTCTAAGATAAACACAGAGTCAGCAAGTCTTTTCATGTGTCTTTCAGAAGAAAAATACATAACGTTCCTCAGTCCCAGCATGGGGCCCTCCCAAAATAAAGGGGAAATTCACATGGATACACACAGGAAACCCATGCATATGCATGTTTCAGTCTGACTGAGTCCAAAGTAATTGAGGGAGCGAAGAAAAAAGATGGAAAGCAAAGCTGATAAAAATAACAGCATTATAGAATGATAAAATGGCAATCGTAGAAGACGGCATTATGCATAAAACCTAGGTGAATGCAGTTAAGCGAACATTCCAGATACAATAGGCAGAGTAAAGCTGGCTATGTGTCTGTGCATGTTTGTATCCACAGCTAAGAAGCCCTATTTACACACCTAAGCTCCATTCAACACAAGTAGCATCACAGCTTCCCTCAGAAAAGGAGAGTGCATTCCCCAGTGCTCACTAATTAGTATATGTGTGTGCATGCTGGATTGTTTGTGTTACCCCAGTCTGTTTTAGCTTCTTCCTATTGAAGAAGACTGTAATAAAAATGTAAATACTGTAAAATAATGCACATGGAAAGAAACAATGGAAAGAAAAAGGAAGGAAAATGGAAGTAAACAGAGACGTATATGTGAAAACTATATTTTGAATTCTTGCAGAAATATCACAAATATAAGGCTGGGGAAAATGTATAAAGCGATGCACAGGAATGAAGCAGCTGTAAGAGAGTCTTGAATTTTAATATTTCACTGCAGTGTGCGTCTTATAGCTTCAGTCATGAATTGTATGAAACTGATACAGAGTATGTTTATGTTTTCACCTTTATTATGTCACTGGAAATCCATAAAAAATGCATTTCCTGTGAAAGTTGAGTGCCAGTTTCTTATTTCATGCTGTGACGAAATCCAAGAGATTTCCTATGCTAGATGCAAATGACTGATAATCTGTCTCTCCTTTGGCAGAACACAGTGGACAAGCTGATAAAGAAGACCAACCTGGCTCTGCTGGTGGGAACCAACAGCTGGAGAGACCAGTTCATAGAAGCCATCACTGTAAGCGCAGGTAAGACCAATGGCGAGATTCAGAAGCCCTGTGTCCAACTCTGATTTTAACTGGAGTCAGCTGAGAAGGTTTTGTGAAGCATGTGTGTGTGTGTGTGTGTGTGTGTGTGTGTGTGTGTGTGTGTGTGTGTGTGTGTGTGTGTGTGTGTGAAAGAAAGTGAGAGAGTGTGGTGTAAATTCTTTTTAGTATGAACAGCTGCAGTTTTACAGTCTGTTGAGCGCTCAGACGTCCTCTCTTCCCTGCATCCTAACAATCGGTGCAACCTAAAATATCAGGAACCTCAATCAAAATGTCCCTCTTTGTCTAAAAACAAATTAGAGTAATTTCGTGGTTTCATGGCATCATGTGTTTGTGTGTGTGTGTGTTTTGGTTACTGGAGAGTGGATTGGCCTGTGTGGTTTGGACAAACACTAACCAGATGGGTGATAACGTCGAGAGTAATCGTGAGAGTGACTGCGTGTGTTTCTGCCCCCACAAAGGCAGAAGAACAAGGATGTGTGTATGTGTGTGTTTTGGGGATAGAGAGGAGTAGAGAAAGAGGCTCTGTAGTGTTGAACAGAAACTGATGATAGTTTTCTGCCAGGCAGTTTTAGAGAGTATCATCTGCTGTGGGATGAGTTCATCTGAAATCGCAAACTGGCCAGTTGATTAAATCTGCCATGAAAATCATTGGTGTTAAGAATCATCATTGCCTGCAGCTGATTTATGTGCAGGCCTTGACCAAGTAAGTATAAAAAATAGCGTCTGGCCCTACCCACATTTCATACAGTGAATTTAAGCTTCTAGCATCTGGTACATAACCAGCTGAAACACAACATTAATTCCTGTCAGCATCAAGACACTAAACGCCATGTAATGAAAGATGCTGCTGGGAATGGGTGTTTGTGCAATGTGTAGTTTTTTTTAGGCTTCTGTTTCATGTGTGTGTGTTTGCGCTGCTTTTTTAAATAATTTTTCACAGAACTGAAGAATGCAAAAGTGTTTTGTTTTTCTGGTGAAGCCAAATAAAGTGTATCCTAATCTTAATCTTGGGGGAAGAATATTTAAAACTAATGTTACATCACTGCCAGGATCTGATATAAGCACAGGTGGTTGTGTCCTGTGAAGAGCGAAAGCATCAGACATTATTATGCAAACAGAAGGTGACGCACCTGCAGTGTGAAAATGCCTTTGAGAAACACGCACAGTGTGGAAAAGAAAATATATGCATTAATTTAAAGATAATCCAAGGAACAAAGAAAATGTATAACGACAAAGGATGCGTTAGCTATGAATATTGAAATTTAGACATCAAAAGAACACGTGCAATAAGTAAAGTAGAGGTACCCAGTTCAAAAGAGAGTGACAGAGGGAAAAGGGACAAGGGAGAACGGCAGCATTTTTTCACATTCACTGCAGAATTTTCACAGTTCAGTGGTTACTTGTGGGAATTTGCCCTCTGGAGGCAGAGGGGCATTACTGCAGCTCATCAATGGAAGCAGAAAGGAGAAATAGAGAGTAGAAAGGTATAGCTGTAATCTGTTCTTTATGTGTGACTGACTGTCATTTCTTGTCAGCTTCTGTTGTGGATTTTATATGGAAAAGGATTCACAAACAAATGGCAAGCTTTTGCAGCTCTTTAAACTTTAAACATCCTTAAGCAGCATCTGTTTGTCTTGTTTCGTTCTTTCTTTGCTTTGTTTTCTTTATTAAGTGTCTTGCTCAACGGACAGTATAGCATATTGCACATTTAGTTCACTCCAAAGTATTTGGACATTGTCACATCTACTGCTTGACTCCAGGGACAGATGAAATTAACAATGGTCATAGAAGAGGTGCAGATTTTATAATAAAATGGCATATGGTGCTAATTACTGTATTGTAAGATGATTATATATTAAATGCATTTTGAGTGAACTATTACTTTATCTCCTGTTCTAGATGCCACCATGTTAGTTTTGAAACCATATTAGGACAAAAGAGTGGAGAGCTAATTTATCAGCTAAAAGCTAGTTAGCTTGGTTAGCAAGTTGCCTCCATAAACTACTTAGCTAGCTAGTCCTAATTAATGGATTTGGGATTTTAGAATTTCACTCAACAAAACTGAAGCTCAGACTTCTTGCATGGACTTTATAAAGATCAGATAAACGATTTAAAAATAGCCCGAAAGGTATTTTAGAAATCTCTCAAATTAGCTGAGGTGACGCTAGCAGAGAGCACTCAGCATCAGCTCCCTGTGTCAGGACATCAATCAAACCGTACATGACCCAACACAATTATTATTATTATTATTATTATTATTATTATTAGTTAGTTAGTTAGTTAGTTAGTTAGTTAGTTTTATGTAGCAGGCTTGTAAAAACATTGATGCTGTAATGCTGGGACATTACATCAGAGGATTGACTCAATTTTTAAGGCGGCTGAAGTTGTGCCTGGAAGAGTTAGAGCTGGCTTTATTTTCAGCTCCTGAGAATCTCCATCGGCTGCTTTCTACTGATAATGTTCATCAACTGATTTTTTCAAATGTACAAATGTAACACTGACTGAAAAATTACTGAACATCTATGCTGTATAGCTGCGCTTACTGTTCAATACACCAGTGTTTTTCAGTACATGAAGGGATGGTTCAGCATTTCAGGATTTGCCTTCTTGGCACGAGTTCGCTGCATGCTCAATAATCTACGTAAGACAAAATCAGAAAGTTGAATCAGTGTATCTGGTTGCACACTCAAACATTTTCAGTTATTCAAGATAAACCAACATGTATTCTTTTTCCACAGCTCAGACTGCCTGAACTCATCAAAAATGTTTAGGATTTCAGCAACTGTGTATATATAAGCTGAATTACTATCAGAAAGAAGTAAATCATTGTTAACACAGTTAAAATGGGACTATTGATTTGTTGCTATAAAAATGTCACCGATAATTACTGTGCACATCAAAATACAAAGTTGGATTTAAAGAAAAAAAAATCGTATTTGCTGCTGCATTTAAAACTGGATTTCTGTCAGGGCATTGTTTGCCTGGATCTTTCTCAGTCACTTTAGTGTCTTCAAATAACTTTATCCTGTGTGGGCGTGCGTGTGTTTGTTTGTGCTTTAGTTAGCCAGCCTGTCAGCCAGCCTTTGTTGGTGAGCTGATGCCATTAATGAAAAGGGTTGTCTTTGCTCTCTTATCTGGGATTAGCTTGTCTAGCCTGACAGAGTGCTGTGTGTGTGTGTGTGTGTGTGTGTGTGTGTGTGTGTGTGTGTGTGTGTGTGTGTGTGTGTTTTAAAGAGAGAACTGTTTAAAGGTAATGAGAGCAACTTCCACCAAAGGACAGACTTTTATTGTCACACCCTTGGTTTATCTTGCACACATATAGAGTACAGTTTCAATATAGTATTTACTTTATTGTACAATCCACAATTGTAATGCTTGCAGACTAGAACAGGTTAACTGTAACACAGAAAAACAAGCCCACACAAGCACATATGACAAACAAAATCAGGTTCAAAATCATGTCAGACTGGAGACTGATTGGTTTTTTCTGAGCCTTTAAACCTGCAGCTGATTGCACTGTGTGAGTTCAAAGTGTCTAAGATTACGAGCTGATTGGTTGCTTGTAGATCAAACTGGCAGTTTGCATCCAGCTGTGAAACAACTGAGAGTGGAAATGAAAGCGGAGGAGAAGGAGAAGGAAAACACAATGAAGCCAAAATAACTGATGGAACAAATAATTTTCACGCTGTGAAAATTATAAATGAAAATAGAAACAAATGCTTTTTCATGTATAGTATGAAAAATGCTTACAATAATTGTTCTGCTATATTATTATTGTGAAGTATAAATGTTTGTTTAGCTGTAATCAATTGAAAACTCACACCTGCATTCACTATCACCAGCTTCATTCACTGGGTTTTGCACCAAGACTCATTCACAACATATTTAAAACTTACCGAGTTAGCACAAAATCCTTTGGATTACCCGCACGACTCATATCCAAAGGATAAAAACATAATACAAAAGCTGTAATTTTATACAAGTTACAGTATCTTATATAATAGTATGTATAAACGAAAAAAATAAAAATAAAGTTGTTGAAAATCATACCATTTCCAGATGATATTGCACAGTGGATCACAAGCTGACTGTACTTTTCCGTATTCAAAATTCCATCAATTTTCACAAGATCTCCAACACCCCTGGCTGGAATTCTGCCCCAATCCACCACTGTCTCCACCATGTTTTACAAATGGCTGTAGACACTCACTATTGAACCTCTCTCCTGATTGTTTCCATACATATTGACAACAATTTGAATCAGAAACTTAAAATTTGTCCAGTCGTGGGTACTTAAGAATGACTTTTCTGACGGCCACCATTCCACGACACGACGAGATCTTTGTGGATTGTTTCCTATAGAGCCGCTCAAGAAGTTATAAATCGAATGAGGCTCAAGGCTTATTCGGTGTAGTTCATAGCAAGAACAGAGGTGCACTGAAATATTTATATTTCTGAAACAGTGACACATTTTTTAATATTTCACTTTATACCAATTTCCCACACTTTTACCACAATGTCCATTTTTGTGTGCTTTCCTCACTTACAGTCAGAGATTGCCAAAAAGGCAGGAGTACTAACAGGGGAAAATAACAATGGTCCGAAACTTGCAGCACATAAGGAAAATGATTCAATATGGCTCCAACAACTCTCCTTCAGGCTTTTAAAAGGTGTCAAGAGAAAAAGAGAATAAAAATAAGAAAGGGCAATTATTATCTTAACAAAATGAAATGAAACACAATAATCTCACACATCTAATTTTGGATATCTTGTGTTGTTGTGAACAAATGACATAAACTTCACACACATTTTTTTCAAAACTTGCCACACACACACACACACACAAACAAGAAGCCCAGATGAAGACGTGCTGTTACTTGGCAGCTCATCTCTTCAGACACACACTGCTGGTTTGACCAAGTCCAGAGCGGCTGTAACTGATACTGTGGATTTAACACACAGAGAGATAAGCTGGCTTCGTCTAATCTCATCTCTATCCTTTCCTTTCCTTTCCCGCTCTCTGTCTGTCTGTCGGTCTTTTTCTACTTCTTATACTCTTTCTGTCCCTCTCTCTATTATCCTTCCCTACTTCGTCTTATCTCCTCTCAAGCATATTAGATTGAATTTGAGATTACAATGACTTTAAATGAGCCTCAAATATTCCTTCATCTTAAACAAAAAACATTGAGACAACATCTTGTTGTCATCCTTGTCCTGCCTCCCAAACTCAAGTTTTAATGTCAATCAGGATCTCATCCTTTGAAGCCTTCCAGAGAGTATGCTGGCAAAAAAACGATGGGGAAGGGTGCAAATTTTGCACAGCTTTTCTTCTAAGATTGCAGCTTTGTAACGACATTTAAAGTCTGCCAAGTCTTGACCTTAAGGTCACCAGATCGTGTAACCAATTTGGCACTTACACTGACACACAGTCCCAACCTAATTCTTCCAAATCCATGACATTCATCTCAAATCAGAAAACCTGCATTCAGCCAGTTTTTAACCTCCCTTCAAATGTCACTGTGATTCGTGTGTGTACAATGACCTGTTTCCCTCTGTGTGTGTCTTTTTTGGCATTGTGTGGCTCATGGAGAATATTCCCCAGACAAGCTGGAAGATAGCCGGAGATTATGCATGTATTTAACATTGTGTCTTTATAATGCAGGGCCAAATCATCCACATTAGAGAGCAGCTTGATAGTGTCGAGTCCCAAACGCATTATTTTCCTTTCTTTTGCAGGCTGTCATGGGGCCTGTTACAGTTTTTGCTCTTATTTCATCCTCATTATCATTATATTTGCAATGTTGTGTTTCAAAATATGAGCATTTCTTAAAGGGTGAGGCCATATGTCCTGTCCAGTAAGAATACACACTATGAGTGCAAAGATCCCAATGACGATGATTTCCCATTGTGCATAATTTGAGCGATGAATAAGCACATATGTGCATAGGTGTGAAAAATCTGTGGAATAGTGTGAGAATTTATTTTCCTGCCTGATTTTAGTTTATTTGTAGTTAGCGTGAAAAGTCAAGGCTGAGAGGTGACATCAAGCTGATGCGCTAGCAGACTGGCTCCAATGTTTGAATGTTTTTATGTGATTGAAATTGACCTGTAAACATTAATTGCCTGTCTCTGTAGTGTCTGGGTGCATAGCAGAGAAAAAGATCTGAGGGTGATGTTTCACTCAGAAGATTAGTTTAGCCAAATTCTTGTATCCAAGTGTGAGTTTTTCACTTTCACTGAAATGCATTTTTTATTTATCCTTCTGCGTAGAGGAAGGAATGTGGCTGACGTGTATACTGACGTGAGATGTCACAGATGCGCTGCATTAGTTGTCCTTTACTAAGATTTATTAAGTTGGCCTATTAGCAGGCTGATTGTGTGCAGCGTGGGTGAATAGACCATATTAAGTGTATGCATAGTTGACTCAGGAAACAGCTGTTCCTCAGCCCATCTCACACCACAAATCAATTTTTATTTCTTAAAACCTTGGAACTCGCTATTCTTCCCTGATGGTAAGCAAGTGATTAGTTACCCAAGCTTATCACACACTTTTCAAATCCACCAGGTCTCCTGGGATCCATACACTTTAGGGTTAACCCATATGGAAAAGATATATATAAATCTTATAGAGTCTGTATCTGTCTTGTGTGAAACTTGTATGAAAACCATACAAGAGTGAAAACAGATATAAGATCCCTTGAAAAATTATATAAATGAAACTTTTATGTTTTGGATACTTCCTAAAACAATATATGAAAGTAATAAGAAAGTGGCCACTTTCATGAGTAAATCATATAAGCCATATGTGATTCACTATATGAAGCAAGCTAAAGCTGATGCAAGTCTTTTTCTATTTCTTTCCCATATGGGAAGGTTAGGTTAAAATTAGCCACATGCCAAAAAAGGGCGTTTTCAGACATTAAACTAAAAACCAAAAAGTTTCAAATATGCATTGCAATTATTGTGTCACAAGCTTTTTCCTTTGAGTATGCCAGTTTCCATGAAAAGAAATTGATCTTAATCTGTCTTAAGTGGTTTGCCAGTGGATCTGGTGGCTGATAAGTGGTTAAACAACAACAAACACACTGATTGCATGAACATGCGGGCCCTGGTTTAGTTTTGAACACAGTTTTGTTTAAATGCAATGAACAATACCGACTGAAGAGCACAGACGCAAACAAAGGGACAACTAGATGAAGACAAAAAAATCAATGGAAAGGAAATCAAGTGGACAGAGAGGGACTGTTAAGACGGAATGATTGGAAAAAAGTGAAACAAGGTAAAAGAGATTGATGTACAGCCACTCCATACTCCACTGCCCTCTAATTACTAAGCCCACATCTTGCTGTTCATCACCTGGTCCATGTGGGTGTGTTATTTATGGGAGTGCGTCCACACCCGAGGGGAACATAAGTATTCGAGGAAAAAACACAGAAAGAAGATAAATCCACAGAAATGGAATTCTACTTATGTTCACAAGAGAATTTTGTGGCAACAAATGTTATCAACAAGAACAAATACGCAGATTGAGAACGTTTAGAAGTCTTTGTATTCTGCGTTCATGCATCAGATTTAGTTTTTTTTATTATTTCTGAGTGCTAATTAAACCAATGCTGATGCTTTGTTTAAGTTTTGTTATGGGATTTGGTGCTTTTGACAAACATCAGAGAGAACAATTTTACAAACTGTGACTCTCATGCTGGTGTTTGCAAAAAGAAAGAACTTTGTTTCTCTTACATTTATGTCACCACTTTTCTATCTCTTTTGTGCACAAACTGTAATTTCCATTCTTTAGATGATGAATCACAATGAATGGTTGAGTCACCGTTGATTTGTTATTTGTTTACTGTCTGTCTTGAGTGAAGAAATTCACTGATGGGTTCTATGTGACAGCTGCTCAAAACCTTTGACAGCACAAATAAAGCAAATTCAAAAGCATATCCATGGATGGCATGAGTCTTTGCTGGGTGCAATAAAAGACCATCTCACCAGTAATTAAAATGTTTTGAATAACAAAGTTAGGTTAATTAGTTTTTTTATGTCATACTGAGAAAAGATTTAGCCCAGTTTAACTGTCAAGTGTCTACTTGAAGCTCTCCTGTGACTCTGGTGCCTGACAGCCTGAGTCTGTTTGTGTGCGTATGTTTCAATGTGTGCCCTAGACAGACAGGATGACAGGACCAGTGGAACATGAATATAAACATGAGCATGCCAGCATGTATTCTGATAGACACACCAAACACACACAATCAGTCTCAAAGCTGTCAGAGTACAGTAGAAAATGGTCCCTGGTTTTATTTGATCAAAGAATGTAGGAGCTAGCTAAAATCTGTTTTATCGGCAGACGAGGCTTTGAAGATTATGGACATGTCCTCAGAAATGCAGGGAGGTTCTTCAGAAGTCCTAGGGTTCTCTCGAAATTTGAGTTCTGCCTATTTTTAACAACCATGGTGTCTTGTGTCTGTGGTTTGACTCAAATTACAAGTGTCAAAGAAACACGCTAACGAGCAGCACAAATCACAGCACCACGTTTGAAGGTACATGGATGACTGACATGCAGTTGTCTCCACTGTTTGTTTGTTTTATTTCTGTGGTATTCTGTGCGTATATTGGGTATATGATTGTGTCTTTTGGTCTTTATATATGCCAAATTTTCCTTAATGTCCTGTTGTAAGGACTGTTCCCCTTTTCTGTTGATTTCAATGCGCTTGGGCATTTTTTCACAATCCTTGCAACAGCAAAGAAGCTTGACATAATTAATAAAGTATTTCTTTCTGTTCTTTTGTAATGGGAAGTGATCTGTTTAACTCTGGGGTTTTCTGGCAAACAGCTTGTTTGGCCACATCAGTTTCAAACCTCTGTGCGCTTGTTTTTTAGAGTCTGGATGTGTATCTAAAAAATCTGTGTAAACAAACAGTGGCATGATTTTTACAAGTCCCAGGAGCACTGACCATATCACTTAAGGGACACACTCCAATAGGCAGACATAGTCATGGAAACGCATCCTGCTTGGCTGCAAGCATGTAGAGAAGAGCTGCAGTCTGTTATCTTCTTCCTAGATTATGAGAGCACAGCTTTTGGGCATGCCCAGTGAGCAACTACAAATAAGAGATATCTACTACCGCAGTAGGGTGAGAAATAAAAATATTGATATCTGTGTGGGGCAGCGCCTGGTATGTTTAGCTTGTTTGGCCTTCCATTTCTTCAGCATTGTGTGATTTTAAATTGCTCTTTCATTTTGTTTTTATGATTTTAAATAAACCCCCAAAAGGCTAGCAATTGCTTTGTGGAAGCAAACAAAGCTCCAAATAAATATCAGAGAATGTCAATAGGATATCAAACATGCACTGAATGATGTGAAGAGACTCACGATGCCATTTAGTCATATTTGAGTGAAGAATGAAGATTGAAGAGGATGAAATTGGGACGTAACACAGAGTATTCAGTTACATATTGGCTGTAGAAACTAAATGTGGCCAAGAATGAAAAGAGAAAATTGAAAACTAACTTTAGAATAAAAACTTTATCGGTATGACACATAACAGAAGAGTGACATAGGAAGAGATGGAGGAAAGAGAGTGTGCAAGTAAGGCATGGGGGAGAAGACTGAGATAGAGGGAGGAGGAATGCATTAGCTGTCCTCTACTACAATTTATGAAGTTGGCCTATTAAAAGCTTGATTGCATGTGGCGTGGGTGAATAGACCATATTATGTATATACATAGATGACTCAGAAAACAGCTGTTCCTCAGCCCATCTCACACCACAAATCAATTTTTATCTCTTAAAACCCTTAAACTCGCTATTCTTCCCTGATGTTAAGAAAGTGATTAGTTGCCCAACCTTATCACACGCTATTTTATGCGATTTTAAATTGCTCTTTCATTTTGTTTTTATGATTTTATATACACTCCCAAAAGGCAATTGTTTTGTGGAAGCAAACAAAGTTTCAAATAAATATCAGAGAATGCCAATAGGATATCAAACATATGCCCTGAATGATGTGAACAGACTCCCAATGCCATTTAGTCATATTTGAGTGAAGAATGACGACTGAAGAGGAGTAACACAATATTCAATTACAAATTACAATTATAAAATTGCTGTAGAAAGCAAATGTGACCAAGAATGAAAAGATAAAATTGAGAACTTACTTTAGTATAACATCTTTATCAGTATGACACATTACTGAGGGGTGACATAGATAAACAGAGGCGAAAGAGAGCATGCAATATTTAGAATTTTATCTATGTTACAAAATAGTGGTCAGCTACGACACTAACAAATATGACAATCACACGGTGACACTTTAGGATCAAGTGAATAAGACCCCAGCCTCACAGGACTACAGATGGTCAACGACTACCTGGCAACCTCAGTTATGAGTAAAAAAACAAGCATTCCCTGGTCAGTGAAGGTTGATGGCAGTTGCTAATAAAATGAATGCTAGAGCTCCAATCACACAGGAATACAGACCGGTCAGTGACCCCCTGGCAACCACCTGTCACTAGCATATTACTGCACCTGTTTGAATGGAAGTGATGTTGTCTGAAGCATGTTGGCTGGAGTACTGAGGTACAACTTTGCTTTTTGAAGTTGTACTACAGATAGTAGCAAAAAACTGCAGGCAACATGCTAGCAACCAAAACACTGCCAACCACTTGGGGAATATGCATTTTCCCTTGCAACCCTTTGAAAACTGGGAAAGTTGACATTTTTAATGCTATTGTAAAAGTAAATGAATGAATTAAATCCATAGTTTTTGAACAACTCTGTCTTTCTTGCTATATAAGCTGTTTAAGATGACTTAATTGGACATGATTTTTGCTTTTGTGCATATTATTGAGCATGTAGGAACAAGAGTTCAGCAGTCTTTATCTTGTCTGCTAAAGCACTGTTTTCATACAATGGATGCTAAATTTTAAGACAAATGAGTTATTGAAAACATTCCCAACTAGCAGAGTGCTGCACATATCCCAGTGTGAGTCAAAAGCACTGATTGAACACTGAGCCCTTTAGGATGCACTTAAAGAAAAAAAAGACAGTCAAAACAGGTTGGAACACAGCGCATATTTTCCTTGTGTTAGATCGAATTGTTTTTAAACTGTATGCAGTAGATATTTTATCTTTACGGAACAATAGCAGTCTGCTAATGTGCTGGTATTTCTGCCCCTTTGACACCTAAACATACTGAGCCAGAAAATAAAAAAACAAAAAAAGACCAAAGAGCCAAATAGTGAGACCAAGGCTGTGATAAAAGGGCACATATAAACATTAACTGAAGTAGAAAGAAAGCCAGAGAGAAATGGCTCCATTCAGCCGTAACAGACTGTGTGGGAGGGAAGGAGAGCTGCTGACAGTGAAAAGTGACATAACTCAGGTAGAGAGTCCTGTTTTATAATTCATTGCAAAGTGTGTGTGTGTGTGTGTGTGTGTGTGTGTGTGTGTGTGTGTGTGTGTGTGTGTGTGTGTGTGTGTGTGTGTGTGTGTGTGTGCCTCTGTGTAAGAGTTTGTCCTCCAAACCATTATTGTAGATGAGGGTATTGCTCTTTCCACTGACCTTCTGTTCATTTATAGTTGATGATTTGAAACATTTATTTTTAATTACATTAAACAGTGACCCAAGAGGAAATTATTGGCCTTATTAGAGTTCATTTATTTTTATGTTAATCCAAGTTCATGTGTGTAGTAACTGCACAGCACACAGCCCAGATCGGGTGCATAACTCAGCAAAAGTCTTGCACCACCCACATTTCTTTATATTTTGCTATTGAAATGTTTTGTACAAGAATAACAAGCTTGAAAGTCAAGTATTGATAGGACTGTTTTTATTCTTTAATACAGCCTAACTCTCTTCAGCAAGCCTCCCAGTAATTTCTTTAAGTAGCTTTTGGAAATAGATCTTCAGGCTTCTTGGAGGATATTCAAAGCTCTTCTTTGGGTGTTGGCTGGCTTTTGTTCTGTTCTCTGCCAAAATGATGCTGTAATGTTAAACTCCATGACTGTATGTTTTTCTATGCAGGTATGCACTATCCACAGTGTGTTTGGGATCACTGTCACGCTGAAAAAGCCATCCATTACCAATCGGAAACTTTCGCATGGTGGATCAAAATCTGATGGTCTACTGTGTTCATAATTCATAAAAGATCACACTACTGACTAAAATGCAGCCCCAAACCACAACTATTATGTTTTACAAATGGCAGTAGATACTGTTGCACCTCTCTGTTGACCTCCTGTGTATATTGACAATTATTTGAATGAAATTTTTTTCATAAGCTCTGCTGTCATTTATATTCAGTCCAGTAATCTGGCATACCTCAGCATTTTATCCCTATTTCCCTTTCTTAAGAATTCCTTCTTCACAGCCACCCTTCCATTAACACATTTTGGATGAGCCAAACATTAAATGAATCAACCTAAGGGTCTGATGCGTCTGTTGAGTCCTATGTCAGGACATGGCTTCAGATACTGTCCATCTGCTGTAAATAGTTTTTAGGACTGCCATTTCTTTTGTTCTCCCATTATCCAATTTCCCCAGTTTTTATGGACACACTTCAGCTAGTAGAGCTTTGGGAATCACCTTATTGATGCAAAAATACTATTTTAAGTCTGTCAAACTGTGAATTTTTTCATAGATTCAATTAAAAAAATAGTAAAAACAATTTTGTTTTTGAAATAGATATTTTCTATTTAGATAGATAACAGCTATTTGTCATGTGTAGATGAGTTTATTAATGGGCTGAGGGGCCTTTTTTGTTACTTAAGTGGCTATACGAACAAAAAACAAACCAAAAATTTCATTTGAAATTGATCAAGATGAACGACTGGATTGAAAATGAGTAAAAAAGCAGCCAATGTCCAAAAAATTTTGAAAGACCTTAAGAAGCCTAAAGAACTCTTATTCAAAACCATGTCTCACTCATTGGATCAACATATGCAACAAAAGTCAAATGCAGCTCAAGACTTTTGCACAGTACAGTATGTTTAAGACTTAAATATCAGGCTTCTTGTAATATCATAATAATAATAACAGAAGGAGCATCTTAACAGTCTTGCTGTCTGCCTCTTTTTGAAGGTTACTTAAAATATTCAGACAGTGATTATTTCCAGTTGTTTCATGAGCATAACAAAAAAAACAGCAGACAGTCAGTTTATTAACATGCAAATGGATTGTTGTTCATGACAATCATGAATGTGTAAATGCTATATATTTAAATGTTAAGATGTAAGGTTAAAAAATAACTAAATATATTTTTTAAGGTCAGACCTCATACAACTCCTTATGGGAAAGCAGCTGCAGTTTGAACCTCTCCAAACTCGCCTGGGTTTAGAGTGCTAATGGGGTTTTATTCGGTTGTTTGGAACATTTTAATGCATCACCACCTCTTTGAATGTTAATAGTATGCAGTGACTGAATGACAAGGGTGAAATCAATAAGAGATTATAGCTTTCCCTGGAATCACCCAGTCAGCATGTTTCATGGAAGCAGCAGGTGGCCTCGTTTATTCATTCATTTATAAATGGATCAGAAAAACAGCCATCTATACAGCGAGCGCACAGACTTCTAATAGCATGTGAGCGTTTCTCTTTTACTGAGTGAGGAGAGTAATTTAAATTTCAGGTTCCAGCATTCTTTCAGCAAACATTCAACACACTCACACAGATCCGCACATAGCAGCCTAACCAAACGTGGTTGGCTGTGGTGGAATTTCAGAGAAACCCTCCCCTCTCCACCATCCTCAACAATACAGTACCTACTGTGGATTACTTCTGATTCCTAGGAACCACCTTTTCACGGTATTCGAAGTGGTCCTCACATGTAGACTATCCGGAAGAAGACCTAGCAGAGGTTGTACTTCACATCAAATCAGGTGGTACAACCTGCCACAAGAGCTGCCGGTCAGACGGCAACAAGTAATCCGATTTGCAGAGAGAATTGCTCTTGGTGCTGATCTTCCCTCCATCCAGGACCTGTGCAGGTCCAGGGTTAGTAAATGGGCAGAAAACATCTCTGCAGACCCCTTACATCCTGGACATAAACTGTTCAAACTGCTACCTTCACTCAGGTGCTACAGAGCGCTGTTTGTGAAAACCAGACTCCACAGAGGTAGTTTCTTCCCCCAGGCTGTTACTCTCATTGTCATGATGCACTCCGTGGCAGGTAAGATGAGACCCAAACGCAGGACTCGGAGACCAAGGATCAACTGAATGAAGCTGCTTTTTGTTGCTGTAGCATGAAAATGCAAAAATATAAAAACACATTAAAACTTGGACCAGGAGGAAACTAAGAACTCGGAACCTACAAGGGAATCATGGAAGACACAAGTAACAGAAAGGGACCAAATATGAACAACAAGAATTATAGAACTAGAATTGTAAATAATGAAAAGTCAGAGGCACTAGGAAATATAAAACTAAAGACTAACTAATACCATAACCATAATCAACCCAAAAACGTAGTCAAAGAACCAGGACCGTGACTCTCATGAACACTATGAAATAACTCCCTGCTTTCATTCAGGCCATATGCACATATTCACATTGCACTACTCAGTTTGCATAGTTTCTAACATACAGCCTATTTAAAAAAAAAATGTTTCTTTTCTTTGCATGCAGGGAGCAAAGTGTGCTGGAGTCTAGTTCCTTGTTTGCGTGTACAAACATGGCCAAATAAAGATTCTGATTCTGAAAGCAGAGGTTTGGCTTGCAAACACACACACACACACACACACACACACACACACACACACACACACACACACACACACACACACACACACACACAGGGATTTTGCTTTTCAGGTTATCAGGCTAAATCACTATAGACTAAAGATTCAAGCAACATTTTCAACTACAGCAATAGGAAAGTCATGGGAGTGCAGGGATGACATTGAATCTGATCTGTGATGTGCCTGGGTCTCGAACTTGTGGATCTTATTTAAATTAGTGTAAACAATCTGCGCTTTTAACAAAGACTCAAGGATTCAACTGGCTACCACTTTTTTTTCCCCCTATTTCTTCCCAGGCGAAGATGACGACGATGAGGAGTGTGGGGAGGAGAAGCTGCCCTCGTGTTTTGACTACGTCATGCATTTCCTCACTGTATTCTGGAAGGTTCTGTTCGCCTTCGTCCCGCCCACAGAGTATTGGAATGGCTGGGCCTGCTTTGTAGTCTCCATCTGCATGATCGGACTGCTCACCGCCATCATTGGTAAGACTTTAAATATCCTGAGGGATTGACAAGAGATGCGACCAAAAGAAACAGTATATTTTATTTAAAGGTCATACACAACAAGTGATGGTTTATTCAACAGCTGAACACATTTGTTTTCTTCTAAGTATATGCTGTGAAGTATAGTGATGGAAATTATTCCTTTCCTATCCTTACAGGGGACTTGGCCTCTCACTTTGGATGCACAGTAGGCCTGAAAGACTCTGTCACAGCAGTAGTATTTGTTGCATTGGGAACCTCAGTACCAGGTGAGCGTGTGAGCACTTACCCTTTATGTTTATATACATGTATGTGTAGGCGTACATGAATCCATCACAGTATGTGTTTTTGCAGTCTACTGGACCATCTGCCAGCTTTAATCAAATCCTTTTCTCGCTCTACATTTGCTATTTAGCTTTATAAAGTAATTATGAGAAAAAGATCTTTATTCATCAGTGATCCACCTCAAGGAATATATATTGATATTTTCAGTTCTTTGCTCAATTTAACTACACAAATCAGCAAAAGCTAGAGTGGAATGAATATCAAGGCACGCTATTAAAACTTCCCAAGTTCGAGAAACACTAAGTAACAAGTAATTTTTATATATACAGTAGCAACTTTCATAAAGATGGGATATATTTCAGCGTGATATGTTCCACTATAGACTAACAAGTATGCAGGGGAATTTTATGTTGGTTCATTGCAAATTGCACAGTTTCGACTCAAATTCAGTCATCCAGAAAAGAAATGTCATGGTTATTTAGTAACAGGGAATAGGACTTGGGTAATTATCCATTGCTAGAAAATGATAAGTCGTAATTCTGGCATCATGATAATATTCACTAAATTTACTTTGGTCTGTAATGACAAATAGATTTGAAGAGCTTTTCCACATGAAAGCATCTTTGTATTTATATTCTTCAATATTATTTTTCTGCTATTACAAATCCAAAGAAAAACGACATAAAAGTAGATAAAAAGAACCTCAGAGCTCACATTTCCCAAGCTCTTATTCTCAGTGAACTTGTACCAGAATAGTTCTCAGCGTCTTGCCACAATATTTTTTGTATATGGGTGCCCGTTAGACAAAGCAGTGCAGTCTGCCGACAGCAACATGGCTCATCTTGCGTACGTGTGAAGAATGACCGATGGCTGGGTAATTATATGATTTAACCTTGGTCCCCACATGCACACACAGACAAATACATCACACATACAGTGTGTACTTGACTGCTAGATGTATAAACTAGAACATGGAAAAACATAAACGACTGCGCAACTTGAGTAATAGACAAGCACACTCATCTATCTGAAAAACATTAAAGCTTGAAAGAGATTTTGCACACTTGTGTACACACACCCCCACACACAATGACTTGTACTGTGACCACCATGCGCTATTACCATAAGACTATTTGTCATGTCAGGCTCAGGTGCTCCCTGTCCTCGTATTTAGGGAGCTTAGGGATAAAAGGCACGTGCTCCATACTACTTTATACTCACACGTACACACATAGTACATTAGCATATGGCTATACATGTAATATATGCTCATACACTAAGAAAAATATACACTTGATATCAGCTGAATTTATGGACACATACACATACATAGAGATGCCCGAGTCACAGTACTGCACACAGACATGCACATAATGTGTAGAGCTGCCGAATGAAAACAAAGTGGCTCAGCCTTTCTGAAGCTCTCAGCCTTATTAACAGAGCCTCCTGTGGCTTCACCACACATGCGCATACATACACACACACACAAAGAAACAGACCTCCAGTTCTGTGGCTATTACAGTTAATAAAACCCATCCTGTGCTGTGGTTCTATGTCAGTTAACCTCGTTTATCACAGTTAGCCAGGCTAACCCACACATGGAGAAAGGGAGATAGAAAGAAAACAACTAAAGCGGTGCTGTTAGGAAAATTTGAAACTAAAGAAGCTCACATTTGTTTGTAGTTTGCGGGTATTCGGGTAAAATTTCAGGTAAAACTTTGTTGGTTCATGATTCCACAGTACACTTAGTGTATGCAGTGTATTATCATGACTCCTAATGGCTTCAGAAATTTGATCAGAGCATTCAAACTGAGGAAAATACACAGGGGTTTAAAAGAGAAAAAAAGAGACACATACAGAGGATAAAAGCATTGTGCAATAAATATTGGTTCAGGACAGTGAAGCTGATAGTCATCATGTATCCTCACAATATTGTACCACAATAATCATGTCACGTAAGACATGATTTTTGACAAATAAATGTAAATAGATAAGATATTAATGATCGGTCACTGTAAAATACTCGAATACTCTTTGACCCTCTGTCAAAGTAACAAAATAATGAATATTCCTGAATGTTTTTCAATTAAACTAGTAAGAGCTACTACACATCAGTCTCCCAGCACTGTCCAGTTCAGAACAAAATATCTTTAAAAAGTTCTTCAACTGGTTTATACCCCCTGAGTATTTATATACCCCTCTGTGTATTGTTCAGTATTTTGTGGACCAGTGATCTATAATAAGGAATCTCAAGAGGGCCAGATTTCCTTCGGATAGTCAAGGTCCCCAGACGATTAATGCTTCTGTTTTTATTCCTTTATTGCTAACACCATAAACATTCCAAATGCCAAGATTTTCCTGAGCATATTAGTTGCATGTTCTTCCATTTTAAGAGGCAATGGGGAAAAACAGGAATAGAGGGGAGAGGGGAAGAAGGAGGAGTATGACGTAAAAAAGAGAAGAGCGAGACAGTGACTGATTGACAGAGAGGTAGTGGAAAAGGGCAAAAAGCTCTCCAGGGAGCCATACTGTCACATAAGGAGCTTCAGAGTGGAACCTGTTTCACAGAAACACACACTCACGTCACTGCTGAACACGTACACACCCACGGACTCACCCACTCAATCAAGCTCACAAGCACTCAAAGACCATTTGATGCACAGGCATGCATGCCTTTGCCAGCTGGTAGAGGCATGGCATCAGATTGGACCCAGGTGGCAAACTTCGCAAACACACAGAGACACAGTGTACATACAGTATGCGCTCTTAATACAGAAAAACACATACACACACACACACACACACAAAGACAGGAACACACAGAGCCTTGACACACATCCATAAGCCCAGCAGACAGGTGTTAGTCTCTTTCACAGGCCAATTGTCATATCTATCACCACCCTATATCTACTCCTTGATCCTCCCATCATCCTCTTTTCCACAGCCAGGTTGGCTGCTGCTTCAAGTAATCCCTTCCTTCTCTTTTCATCCTTTGCTTTCTTCCGTAATCTCAGTTTTTGTCTCTTCTTGTTGTATCTGGCAGAGAAAGGCAAGATGACATGAATCACTAACAAAGAGAAGCTAGCCAGAAAAGAGTGCTAACTGACCATTTGGCTATTTGCTCACCAAACAGCCTATTGTTGGGATCTGGCAGAGTCACCGTTGCTCCTTTCAGTGCAGTAAGGAAGAGCATCACTTTGGAGCTGCTGTAGTTTGGCAAACATTAGGCAGGGGAAATTTTTAGGACTACGCAGCACATTGCTTCTTAGTCACCAGCCAAAATCTGTTTGTTCCCCCAAACTGCAATTCAACTTTGTAAATTCTTGATCTCGGAGCAAATCGTGCATATGCTGGCTGCTGTAGAAGAAACACTGCAATGGGATTAAAGATTGTGGCTCCTAATTTAAGGTTGCCTGTCTAAAAATAGAAAACAAGATTTATATAGTGCTCTGTATGTGGTCTGTATTAATAGCTATATACATTATTCATGCATGAAAAGTGTCCTTATCTGTCCATGCAGTCTTGTGTAACACAGAAATCACTGCAAATTTACCAGATCCAGAGTAATTTTCATAATTCACGGTGGGAAATTATCCCATTACAGCTGCTCAGTCATGTGAAAGTCGTAGAATTGCTGAGAATCAAAATAATTAAAATAGAGGAATAAAAACATAGCAGTATGATGCATAATTCAAGTCTTCCGGTAACAGTCTTACTGGGTCTTCCAGCAACAGCATGGCTGTTTGTTGGAGAAACATTGATTCTAACAGACCAATATCTTCACTGCAATATGACCAGTGTTTCATCGTTTGTAATTTTAAACCTTCTTTTCTTACCACTCTTAGATTATTCCTATTTGTTAGTGGGACCAATGGGATCTTGATTAATTCTGTGTTGCTGTGACACGCAGAACCATACACTAATGGAAGTCAAACCGATTCCTTAGAAGAGCTACAAAGTCATCCATCTTTTTGTGCAGAAATCTTACCTTGTCCATGATGATAAAAGTGTAATCCAACTTATGTCTCCTCTTTCCTCTCCTCATCTATCCTTTGCCTCCCCTCCTTGTACCTTTGGCATAGATATCCATTGTTGTTATTCTGGCTGAAAGTGGCAATAACATAAAAAAAAGACTCTATGATAACAAAGGCAACTGTTACAGGCTACAGGCACAGTTGGGGAATTTTGTGATTAGGCGTGTTAGTCTGTGTTAGACATTAAGTCAGTAACACTTAATTTACACTGAATGGAACATTTTGTTTTATTTATTGCTTTACACTTTCACTCCACAAAAACGGTTGCATTAATTTCTTGGTGACGGAAGAAGAATAGGAAAGTCAAAGTTTTTAATAAGTCATCATCAGAATTAAGAGTGTTTTTTATCTTGCGATCAGCTGTATCTGATCTTTTTTTTTCTTTCTCGTTAACTTGAACATGAGAGATTGTAACAAAGATCACCAGTTACTTTATGGCCAATGACAAATCTGATTTTTAGCTCTTTTTTCTCTCTCTCTCTCTTCATCCAGACACATTTGCCAGTAAGGTAGCAGCTATCCAGGATCAGTATGCAGATGCATCCATTGGTAATGTGACAGGCTCCAATGCTGTCAATGTGTTTCTGGGCATTGGGGTAAGTCCAGCATATTTAATTAAAGATTTATTGATTGATAGCTATTTAGAGAAAATGCAGTAGTGCTTGTCATTTTGCTGTAGTATAAATTATTATGTTGTGCTTGGTATAAGTGATAGGTTACTGCATGAGTCCTATTCTTTAATTCTGCATGAATGCGTGTGTGACTGACAAGTGGTATGGTCTGCCACACCCACCTTTCCCTTTTGGCAAAGTCTGTATTTGCTTTTGTTTCCTTTGTTGTACATGGTCACCGCGTCTCATGTTATTAAATTCAGTTTTGCTGCTGTTCAACAGGTGGCGTGGTCCATTGCTGCCATCTACCACAACAGCAGGGGTGAGGAGTTCAGGGTAGATCCTGGCACGCTGGCTTTCTCGGTCACACTCTTCACCATCTTTGCCTTTATCTCTGTTGCCACGCTGATGTACCGACGGCGACCAGACATTGGTGGAGAGCTGGGTGGGCCCCGGACTGCGAAGGCCCTTACCACCATGCTGTTCGTTAGCCTGTGGCTCCTCTACATCCTCTTCTCCTCACTGGAAGCCTACTGCCACATCCAGGGCTTCTAAGATGATAGGAGATGTTGAAGAGAAGGGTGGGACAAAGCAAGAAAACATGGAGGAAAAAACAAGGGGGAGGTTGATGAATGGATGAATTTTGATTTAGGAATTAAGGCTGTCTCGTTGTTCTATAAGTCCCCCCTTCAGCAATAGATTTAATGATAGATGAATGGATAGATGTACAGATGAAGGAGTGCACATTTAAACAGATAAAGACAGAATGGAAAGAGGTACAGATGCATGGAAGGATGACAAAAAACATGAGATTAATAGGAAGTGAAATTATCCAGAACGGTGGAAGCTTAATGAGAAAAGAAAAAAAAATCAAAGGTATATATTCGTGTCTCACTCTAAAAGTGCAAACCAATCAAGTCATCTTATTAAACATGTCCCAACTGGCTCGACCATATACAATTACAATGAATTTAAACACTTGGACTGAGGTTAAAACAGAGGTACACACCATAAAAGCTCCTATTGAGAATGAGTGCTTTCAGCAGGAGCCCTCTTTCAGTGCAGTGCATCGCCTGTATCCAACCACTGTAACAGGCAGGTGTGAGACAGACAAAGAAAGAATAACTTTATCAGTATGTGCATGCATGACCAGACAATACTGAAAACAT
Source organism: Pelmatolapia mariae (assembly GCF_036321145.2). Classification (NCBI taxonomy): domain Eukaryota; kingdom Metazoa; phylum Chordata; class Actinopteri; order Cichliformes; family Cichlidae; genus Pelmatolapia; species Pelmatolapia mariae. The sequence continues at coordinate 2,725,127 of NC_086238.1, read as the reverse complement.
AATCAGAAGAAACCGGATACATTGCCACAATTGTTTCATGACAACTAACTGTGTGTGTGCCGGTGTGTAACAGTGGGTGTCCGTGCTTGTGTGTTGTGGGAAGATGGTCAAGTACTGTGAAAAAAACGCCTCTCGTCTTGCTCTCACTGCGTGAGGCGAGATATGCTTTCGTGTTCGAGGTCTTTTTGACTCTCGCTCTCCCAGCCTGTAGAAATGCCGAGTACGACTTTCGCAGGAGAGCACATTCAGTGAGATGAAATGTTTTAAGCGTCACTGAGGTTCGAATTGTAAATATAAAGAGCTGATCGTACATTACAGCTTCACGGTTTTCCTTCTGAATGTCTCGGTTACGCCATGCGCTCCTGAACGGACCCTCTTTCTGTTGCTTTATACTGTAAATGTAAATGAATTAAGGACTAATTTGAACCAAGAAGTGGTTAGTGTGCTTTTACCTTTAATAAGGTCATGTCTGAGAAGACGAAATGGCCACTCTACCGTCGAAAACTGTTAGAAACTATTATCACTGCATAAATATCTAGGTATTTTTGTTTTTACTATGGAACCACCTGGTGTTATCTGGTGTTCCACCTGTGGGATTGCCGCCATCATTTCTGAATCATAACTTTTAAATAGACTGAAAATTCTAGCTAGCACCCTTTATAGGCCTTCTTTTCCTTCATTTTCTGCCGCTTGGTTTACTTAACAGCTTCAGTCATTATCTCTGTGCGTGTCTTAAGCATCGCCAACCTGGCTGGTCGCTGGACCAATCAAAATCTTCAAGGGCTTTGTAATAACCACTAATCCCTAACCCTGACCCTTGATTTATAATGTTTCACATAGATTGGTCATTAAGGGGAATATTTAACAGGCGCTTATATTGCTAAACCTTACACATTGATTTCTCAGTTAAAAGAGCTTTGCTTCAGACTAGCGCAGGGCTACATGAGATAATAGCTGCATGTCTTTGTTATGTTACAACACCAGGCATCAAGAATTTCCTAGATATTGTAAAAGTAACCTGCTGCTTCTAAGTACTCATTCAGACAAGGCTTCAACTTTTCATTCCAAAAAACACTACTAGTCAAAAACATTTTACTCATAATATGTCTGGATGACGAAGGCCTTAACCTAAAGAAAGCAATTACCATCTGGCTTTGTCATATTTCTTTATTCAAAGGTAAGTTGCTTTCAAACAAATAACCTTAATGTGATCTGTGGGATTTACTCATTCTTGTTGAACTTGACACATTAATTCAGCTGCCAGTTTTCAGTCTTAACACAAAAGCCATCAGATAAAGGGATAGGTGAAAATTATTTTCTGTTGGGCCGGACGTCGGCGTAGAGGACGGGGTAAATGTGGATATGTAACACAGGTTACATCTAATCTCAGACAGCCTGTGTTTGACAAGCTCACACCGGTTTCAGGGCAATAACAGAAAGCTAACAGGGATACAGTTACAACACTTGTCCCCACAAATCTCCTCCTGTTGTGGAGTATATAGCCCAGTGTTTTAATTCTCAGTAGCCAGGTTACCATGGTAGTCCACCCTGGTTAAAAGCTAATTAACTCCTAAAGTGTATAATCTCTCTTTGTGACATGGGCACAAACAGTCTCTGTTATTCTATTATATATGTAGCATACTTTTGTTAGTTTAACAATGTAAACTGATCTTAAATTATTACCACTGGTCTGTGTGCATGATGTGACAGAGGCCCACTTGGACTTATTTATCATCCTAATAGTGTGCTAGTAGCTTAAAAGGACACCAGGGCATATGAAACACTACGTCTACTGTGTGCAGACCAAACTAACTGCCAAATCATAAGACTCACAAACTAAAATTCCAAAACACTAACTGTCTGGGAATCTTCTGCTTTCTGTGATTCAGTATTAGACAGACAACGAATCGATCCCAAAACCTCGAACACCAAGGGCCCAGAATTATGTACATTTTAAAGCCTGTCTCGACTGTCAGAGAAGTTTAGACTTCAGACTGTTAACTATTGCAACATTCAGCTAAAATCACAAAGATCTCAGCATACACGTAACTTACAGTATATGTAGGCATAATAAAAGTCCATAAGTCCAGAATTTCTCTGCTTCTAATGTGTTTTTTACTTGATGTATATGATAAATTGTATTTATAATGTCATCTGTAAGAGTAAGTAGTCCGGACTAGATGTAATCCATTTTAAACTTGTCAGGATTCTTGTAAAAGGCAGATTTTAACCCCTGAGAAAGTAGACCTGGGCTGGCTTAGATTGGATGAGTTTGGCAAATCCAGATAATTGCAACGATATAAATACTCTGAATATAGCTTTTGAAAAAATTATTAATTACACAACAACAACACTAGGATGAAAATTTGAGAAGACAGTGCTACAGAAACATGGCTTTGTTGCTGCAGTCTACAGTTTGAAAACAACTAAGAAAAGACATTTGGCGTATACGTCGTTTGATAGCTACAGTATAATGAGATATTGCATTACTTGCATTTGTCAAACTCGGCACAATCTGTGGCTCTCCATTAGAGTAGCTGTTCTTAAGTGAAGGCCTTGGAGTGGCAGTTTACCCCTGTTTTACCAAAGGGAAACCTTTATATCAGATATTAATGTTTGCAGTCCAAACTGTAAAGGGTTTTCTAACCAATGGATCTTTCTTAAAACACCAAATATAATTCATATTTCATTAGTAATCTGAAAAGCATTAAAAAAGGCTTGATGTTGCTTTAACAGAACTCAAATCTTTTTATTTAAATTTGTATGTATTTGTCTCTTCACTGGCACGGAGCTGAGGGTTTATACACTGTAAAAAAACTAAATTATGCTAGCTTGCTTTAAAAAAAAGAAGGAATAACAATATTAAAGCTGTATGCATCACTTTTTGAGTACCTTCAGCAAGGTATTAATTGTCTTTGATATTGCTAAATCATGTTGGAATTACTTAAAATGTGCCAGCTGCCTAATATTTTAAGGTGAACTCTAGCGTGAGCAGGAATCAAATGCTTGCAAAAATGCAGTTTCGTGCATTAAATTTATGGCGTGTATTTTTTTTTTTTTTAGATGCTAAAAGTTTTCTTTTACGGGAATTTAGCTCTTTTGCTGCACTGGCTTTGTTGCGCCGTCTCTCTGGGTGTATTCACTTTGGCTTAAAAGCTAGTCTGACATGAACCTTATTGGCAGATTAATGACAGCTGTTCACAGAGTTTGAAACAAGGCTGGAAACTAAACAATGTTAGCTGTTGTTTAGCTAAAGACTTTTCTTGGCTGTACATCATCAAATATTAACTTTCTGGTTGAAGTTAACTTTTTTTTTCTATCTGCAACTAGCAACTTTCCTGTAAAGACTGTAAAGCAATTTGTTCCAGCTCAAGTCACATTAACGCTTGAGTCCAGCTTCATGCTTTGGTTTGAAATTCTGCATTTTAAAGGGTCAAAAGTTAGGCAGGTCATCACTGTATATATTAACACTAACAGCTAGTAAGGAGTAGAAAAATGAGCTGTAGATTGCATTTGTTTTAACTTTTGTTCTTCTGTGGTGGGGTTTCAAACAGAATTGGGCAGGTTTTTAAATGAAGGACAAGCATTGCACTGGTTCTTGTCGCTTATGTGAAACGGCTACTACGTTGGTTCATTTACAGAGTTGCTTCTGATGTAAACAACAGAGATTAGGTTTTCTGTCTCTGATTTACACAATAATAATGATGTACCTGATGTAAAAATACAGTGGTGTTGAATCAGTTGTAAACCATTAACAATGTTGATCTAATGTAAGGGTTGACGATATGTTTGTGTTGCCATTTTCACTTTTTAACTGACTGTCTGTCTGACAGACCGAGTAATAAATAACAGCAACATCGGACAGACAAAATGAGCAAAAGGAAGGACAAACGCCCCTACTGGTACAAGCGGAGCAATATTTGCTACAGAGAAAAAAATGTACCGCTGGAAACAAAGGCTACCGGAGCTATTCTCTACCTTAAAATGCAACATTTAACATGTAGAAAAAGGATAGTGATGTAGAGAAGAAGGAAGAAAAAGAAGATGACATGAAAGAAGATGAAAATAATAATAATAATAATAATTAAAAAATGAAGTTACAGCCATATGTTGATTTCTGGGTCAGAGAGACTGATATGGACTTCTCCTGTCCAGCATGTGTATTGTTATGGTGTCTTTATCTGTCCCTGTGTCTCTCCACCCTCTTTCTCTATCTTGCTTTCTCAGTCTCACTGCTGCCAAAGTAACCAAAACAGGCAGTTCTCCTTTTGTTCCGTATCTTCTTCCCAGCTCCCGTTCTACCCTCTGTCTCCCTATGCCATGTTTTCCATATTTTGGAATGTCAATGTGCTACTTGTTGACACTGTGCATGAATGATAACATGTCTGTATATAGTTATAGAGAATTGTATCCCATTTCCTTAGTGTTGACTAAAAAAGGTTTGAATGTTGTACAGATTCAGGTTTTCCTTTTTTCTGTTCAGTTACATTTGTAATGTATGTAGAGCTTAACAACATTTTGGTTTTAATTTAAACAAAGATGCGATGACTTTTTTTTTGGAGTAACTTGCACATTACTAATGAATTCATCAAGTTTTTTGTTAAAAAAGGCAATATCTGCTGTTATTGAATGAGAGATGAGATCTTAAAGAAGTTATGTATCTTAAATAAGTAATCTATATGGGAGCTGCATGGGTTATTTGTACAAAAAAAAAAAGACACTGCTTGCTACTTCTAATACCGTGGCTGTATTCTCCGACAGAGGATGAGGAATACTATATGTATATCTAAAGGTTATTTTGTCATTAAAGAAATAATAATAATAATAATAATAATGTGTATATACTGTACAGTGTTATAAGTGAGGTGGACTATATGACCATCACACCAACCATAGAGAAATAATTCTACATATTTATTTAATGGAAACAACAACACTCGCTACACTCAAGAATGACATATATTGCCTTTTTGGAGAAGTTGTAGTTTGCTTAGAGCTTATTTCTCTATTGCTGCCTCACTCTGCCCTCCCATGCATCCTCTTTCTTCATTCTTGGTTGGTTAATTTTTTTCCTTCCATCTGCTTCCATTTACTTTTATTTTGCCGTTGGAGGCTTTTGAGATTGCCTTTTGTCAGTGATTGTTGTTGTTTGATTCAGACAGCGTTATGTTTTTAGTTTGTCTTTCTGTCTGTTTAACTCGTGTCTCACTTATGGCTGCTTTTTATGCCCCCTAAATCATTATCTCTAGAACTGTTTCTATTCACCAACATCCAAGTATAGTTATGAATATCTGCCTGTGTCTGCATCTGATTTAGTCTCTCAACGGATAATTTGTTTGTATTTAAATCACCATCTGTTTTCCTAGCTGTCGATCATTTATCTTGGTTGCTGAATAATTCTCTTTTCGTTTATCTTTCCTAAATTCTTCCTTTGTGCCAACAAATTCTGGTTTTTATTTCTTCACTCCTTCCTTTCATGCATCTTCTCTTTCTTTCTCTGTCCTCTTTGCACTTTCGGGGTGTTTCAGGGTTTTTTATGTTTGTCACTTTGATTTGATGTGGGGTTTTTTCTTTTCTTAACGGAACAGTAACTTTAATAGTCATGTTTGTAATAATTTTTAAGATTTGTTTTCTTTTCTCTGTGTGTGCGTGTATTAATTTTCTTTTCTTTTTTAAATTGATTTCTGGTCAAGACCAAATGATAGGAGGAAAGTTGTTGTATGTGTGTTGCCACTAACTGTGACTGCTCTCCATGGTACATGGTACTTCTGATAAAACCAGTAAAATAAAGTTTGGGATACCCTGTTTCAGAGACCCTGTGAGTGCACTGCCTTTCTACAGTGTGTGTTTGTGAGCATGTGTGTTTGTGTTACATCCTGTCTGTATTTAAAAGCTTTAGTATCAAACATATTTATTATGAAAATTTCTATTATTAGCTACATATTCAATAAGTAAATGGAATCTGGAGCCAGCTCGTCTGTGTGTCTCTTGTACACACGAACATCCATTGTCTTTCATATGTTCCCACCAAAGGCAAGGCAAGGCAATTTTATTTGTATAGCACACTTTCAGCACAAGGCAATTCAAGGTGCTTTACATGATTAAAATTAAAACACATAAAATAGAACAAATCACTTTAAAGGTTAAAATACAAGAAAACATTTACAAGAAAGCATTTACAATAAAACAACAATCAAGACAATAATTTGTATGAAAATTAAAAACAAGCAATTAGAAAGCCATGATAGGATCAGTTACTCATAAGCAAGTCTAAATAGTTTTAGACTTAAGAGTTCAGTGTCTCTGCAGCTTTGCATTCTCCCGATAGTGTGTTCCAGATGTGAGGAGCATAGAAACTAAAAGCTGCTTTTCCATGTTTAGTTCTGGTTCTAGGGACAGTCAGTAAACTAGAGCTGGAGGACCTAACTGATCTAGATGGTTTGCACCATGATAGCAGATCTCTAATGTACTCTGGTGCTAACCCATTCAAGGATTTATAAACTAATAAAAGCACTTTAAAGTCTATTCTCTGAGCTAGAGGGAGCCAGTGTAATGACTTTAGAACTGGGGTAATGTGCTCTATTTTCTTGGTTCTAGTGAGAACACGAGCAGCAGCGTTCTGGATCAGCTGCAGTTGTCTGATTGATTTTTTAGGTAAACCTGTGAAGATACTGTTACAGTAATCAAGGCGGCTAGAGATAAAGGCATGGATGAGTTTTTCTAGGTCTCCTTGTGTCATCAGTCCTTTAATCCTAGAAATGTTCCTCAGGTGATAGAAGGCTGACTTTGTTATTACTTTTATGTGGTCCTGGAGGTTCAGGTCTGAGTCCATTATTACACCTAAATTTCTGGCCTGGTCAGTAGTTTCTAGTTGGACCAGTTTAAGCTGATTACTGATATTTAGTCGATCTTTTTTGGGTCCAAAAATAAGTACTTCAGTTTTGTTTTTGTTCAGTTGAAGGAAATTATGAGACATCCAGTTGTTAATTTGCTCGATGCATTTATTAAGGGTTCGGATAGGTTCAACATCACCTGGTGACATTGAGATATAAAGTTGAGTATCGTCTGCATAATTGTGGTAGTTAATATTATTGGTGGTTATAATCTGGCTTAATGAGAGCATATAAATGCTAAATAAGAGGGGCCCTAGGATGGAGCCTTTGGGGACCCCACATGTGATTTCTATATTTTGTGATGAGAATTGGCTAATTGACACATAGAAGTTCCTGTTCTTAAGGTAGGATTTGAACCAGTCGAGTGCCGTACCAGAGAGTCCGACCCAGCTCTCTAGACGTTCCAGTAATATGTCATGATCAACGGTGTCAAACGCCGCACTAAGGTTCAATAGTACCAATACTGTGTATCTACCACGGTCAGTATTTATACGGATGTCGTTAAACACTTTGACGAGGGCTGTCTCTGTGCTGAAGCTGATTAATATGACATTTGCCTGAATAGCTGACTTGTCATTAACTGTCATCTGACTTTTTTTGTTATTGTGTCAGTAATAGAAGTGACGGCTGCATCTGCTGATTAGGTCTCATGTATTGTTTCGATTTGCTTTGCTGTTTTTTCCCCATTTAACAAATATATATTCACAAGAAAAATTTTAATAACTAAATCATGAATTTGGATTAAAATAAAAATCTACCAGTGGATAGACTGTTATTGAGACTACCTTATTTAAATTTTATGCAGTACAGATAGAACATTTCATCTATCCTTTAGAGTATAAAAATGTTCTAAATTCACATTTGCACTGGGCTTTTTTAATTATCTGACAAATTATGTCCCCTGCTGTGTAATTTATAGTAGTTATAGACTTTATATACAGTACTGTGCAAAAATCTTGAGTCACCACTCATTTGTTTATATATAGCTTGGAAAAGAGGGAAATTTGCAAATAATTTGCACATATAAATGGGAAATTTGTATATTAGTATATTTCTAATAAGGTTTGACCAACATAATTCACTTTTGCTTCTTGGAAGCAAAGCACAAAGAGCTGAAGGTTGGCTTGTGACTTTTGCAACGAAGTAAAATACTGGTATAGCCTTGAGATGACTGTTGCTTGGTAGTTTATAAATAAAATTCAACCAGATTTCATTGAACTGAATCATGACATCCCCCTCTGGTTAGTGACATCCCACTATTAAGCTTCAATCTGCCATTACCATTGATGTATAACCGGACATGAGCATCTAACTGAGAAACAAAGGGGTACTGTATGCTTATAGGCTAAATCACACAGTAAAGTCTGATTAACAGTCCTTCTAAATGGAATTAGAATAGAATTCAACTTTATTGTTATTGCACATGTCACAAGTACAAGGCAACAAAATGCAGTTTGCATCCATCCAGAAAGTGCTTTTGCAATAATATAGATATATTACAGAATGTGGATCTATTATAGGTATGTTACAATGTACACGGTATGAAGGTATGTTATGAATATACTATAACTATGAGTATGTACATGGTACAGCTGTAGTCATTGTACAAGCTATGTACAGGCTATGAACAGGTTATATATGGTTAAAAAATATGAAAACTATACAGAAATATAAAATTTTAAAACAATACAGATTGTAGATATACAATTGCGAGTATTAATAAACAGTTGTAAAACTATAATTGTTGTATTGTACAGTATCATTGTCTATACAACATTTACAGTAGTGCAGTTGAGATCAGTGAGATATATGGATAATTTATACAGTAGTTATATAAAGTGCAAGTGGTTGTAAGTGATGGTTCAGTCAGTGTTATTAGGGTACACTCGGCCGTTTGTTTGTTTTGTCCGATGTGTGTGTGTTCAGTCCATGAGTTTAATGGGGGTCAAATGTCAGGAGGCAGAGTTCGGGAGTCTGACAGCTGTAGGGAAGAAGCTGTTCCAGTACCTGGTGGTCTTAGTCCGGAGGCTTCCAGAGGGCAGGAGAGTGCGTGTGCTGGGTGACTGGGGTCTTTGATGATTTTCCCAGCCCTTTCAGGCACCTCTTTCTCTAGATGTCTTGTATGGCAGGAAGTGGTGCTCCAGCGATGCGCTTTGCGGTTTTCAAAACCCTCTGCAACGATTTCCGGTCCGAGATAGAGCAGCTCCCATACCAGACTGTTAGGATGCTCTCGATGGTGCAGCGGTACCATAATTTTAAAAATGGCTATCATTTTATATTCAGTAAATGGGTTTCTGTGGCCATAAACCCATCAGAAAAGTGTTTTGAGGTCACAGAGTGAGCGATCTAAAGGTTCATATAGACAACAAAAGCTTTTCCACTGTTGTTAGTAAGAATGCAGGCTTAATATTACGAACCTTTTAATACTAATTAGTCATTGCAAATATTGACATCACACATTTCACTTACCTTTCCAAATCACTACCTTAACTTGTGTTTACTACCTAACATCCAGTTACTATATTACGTGCAACCTTGTTACTGTCACTGTGCTGATACACCCATGCTGACACTGTTTGCTGCTGCAGCTCAGATTCAGTCCCAGTCTATCCTAGTTAAAAAACATTTTGCCGAATCTTGCACGTGACAAAATTGATTTTCATAGCATGACCTTGATTGGTATTTTCTGAGAGCTCCCTCATAAATCTGGGTAACCATTTGCTGTAAATGGTTATTTTCTTGATCTGAATGCCTTCTAGGTTTATTTGAACTAAAAGCAGCCAAACAGCATGTTACACTTGCCTAAAGCACTCACAGTAAGTTAGGAAAAACGCCTTCCAAGTAAAGTAGGGGGTCTGATTGGAAACTGAGTAAAAAGAAAAAACTGCAGAGCTTTTAGAGAAATAAACAGAATGTAAATATAGAGAAAGTTACACAATGGTCAGTAGAAAGCCTTTATAAGAGCTGATTGATAGATGAATTGTGTTTAGGTTTCTCCTCTTCCTTAGCTGCCACCATGATGGATCATGCCCATTCTCTGCCTGCAGGCATGATGGATTATTCCAAACACAATTAAATCCTCTTCCCGTTTGTTACATTTAATTTTATTGTATTTTATATTAGTTGTGGCTGATATTTTATTTATTTTAATCCTGTCCTGTCTGGCACCTTTTGCAAACAGAATTGTGATCTGAAGCACTGTAGTGCCAAACATATTTTGCTTTTGCAAGAACAGCTATATAGGCTCTCTATAGGCTCCTCTTGTTCGTGTGAATCTTTATTATTTTATTATTTATTATTAACTTTATTAACAAGTAATGACTAGAATGTAATTTTTTTAAAAAGGGGGGCGGGTGTCGCCAGGCAGTACAGCCAGCAAGCCACATGAATGGCCTTCAACATCTATGTTGATCCACAACACCCTAGTCAAAACCCTACATGTGTGAGTGATGTTTTGTTTGAGAGAGTGGGGGGGGTAGAGGACTACACACAGAAGGAGAGCTAGCAAACGACTGGCTCAGTAGGCACCCCCATTCCCCACACCTCGCCAGAGGGTGGGAAGAAGTCAGCCTAGGGCCTGCAATGACAATACCCCGGAACACCACTGAGTTTGGGGCAGCACCCATCACCTCCACGCCCCAAAAAAGGAGACAGGAGTGTGCAGATGGGTCCAAAGACTTGAGGTTCATCTGCACACTGCTTCACAACACCACTCAGTTACAACAGACACGCACAGTAAAAGGACAAGACAAACTGGTCTGGGTCTGAGACAAGGTGCACCCAGCAATGGTTGCTTCCCCATCCCACCCAGTTGGCCTACGGGCACCCACGAGCCCTGCAGATGCAGACTGAATATCCTAACGTGGGTCGGCCCACCCTACAAGGCAAGGGGGCAGACCACTCCCACACAACAATGGACCCACCCTGAGACCAGGTGAACCCTGGTGTAGCTATTTAAAGTGCAAGAGACTAGGTAAGAGACAAGAGACTAGGTAAATTCTTTTTTATTTTTGTTGTTTGAAGGTTGCATGTGAGTCAGCAAAATAGACTGTGTTGCAGCATGTTTCATGCCGTTACTTATGTAAAGGTGTTTGCCTTGGTTGTTCATTATTTGCCCTCTGCTGTGTCTGTCTGAAATCTCATTAGCCTGTCACATTTGATTTCTAGACAGGTTCTTGTCTGGGCAGCCCACTGCTTGAAGGTTAACATGCTGGGAACTTAATGTGAATTTATGCATGTGTATGTGTGTGTGCATGGTTGATCCTGAATGCTGAATAAAACCTAAAACTGTCAGAAAGTCAAAGTTGGCTGTCAAACTATATGCAACGACTTAGTGAGAGACAAAAGGGCAAGCCTTGATTTTCTGTTTTTAAAAAAATCCTTTCTTTTAGCTCTCTGTCAGTCAGTGCTCATTCAAAGCCTGTGTTCTGAACAACAAGTTGCTTTACAAAACAATCAAGTACTTTAAAGATAGTTTGTTGTATGCTGTACTATACCTTTAAGATATAGATAAAAAGTGCACATCTTGAAACATTGCAGGTATTTACTTTAACGGGTTAATAAAATAGCAAGTTATCCATGGGACAGTGATTAATCTGCTTGGGTTTGCAATAGTGAACACTACTGGAATGGATTAGACTGAATAATTCCCTAACAGGTATGACCTGTGATTCTGACTTTTGTCACAAAAGAGATATACTAAAAGAAACACTGAAACAAAATCAGAAACATAATTTAGAATCTTGCCCTTTTATTTTGCTTTATTCTTCACTGGTGTGTGTGTGTGTGTGTGTGTGTGTGTGTGCACATGTTTATATATATTTGTGAGGACCAAAAATTCAACTGTTACTATTAGGGATGGGTATCGTTTAGGTTTTATCCGATACCGGTGCCAAACCGGTACTTTTGAAACGGTGCCGGTGCTTAAACGGTGCTCAAACCGGTGCTTAAAGAATGGAGAACACAAAATTGGCCCAAAAACCTCTCATGTTCAGCTGTTTTTTTGTAAAAAAAAGATAACAATGTTAGCCTTTTCTGCAGCTATAGGACATATATGGTATCACTCTTGGATGGAAGCAGTGCTTAATCAATGGAAAAAACACAAACTTTGTCCAAAAACCTCTCATGTTTAGCTGTTTCCCACTTTTTCTTTGGTCATTTTAGTCTTTTTGGCCAGGGTGAAGGGAGTATCTGCCATCAAACAAGAAGACAGCCGCATGTAACTACGACGGTGTTTGCTAGTTACATGCATTAATGTAATAACGTGGTTAGCCTACTCAACGTAAATTACACACGAACAACATTAAGCTACTCACGCAGAGAAGAACGGCTGCTGCTGCCATCATCATCTGTCATCATTTCTGCTACACTTGCAGGGCTAGGGGCCAGGACTCTCCTCTTCGGGTTTTGGGGGGATGTTGCTAACTCCGGGTCCGATAACAGGCACCACACCCGCAGTAGATGTACACGGCGTGAGGTCTCGCAGCAAGTTATCAAACACGGCGCATTTCTCGGCTTAAAAAAAAACGCTATGCGTCGCCAGGTGTTTCATCAGATTCGAGGAGTTACCTCCTTTGACAGTATCACAGTATCAGCTTAAAGCATTTGTTGCAGGCTGCTGAGTTTGCATCTTTTGCTGCGAAGTACAGCCAGACGTTTGACCGCTTCGTCTTGGGCATTTTTAATTTGCAGCTCTGCTCTAAAAGAACGTACGTACCTGGCCCCGCCTACTATCCTCGGAAACGTAAAATGATTGACTAGAATTGGCTCAGGAAAAAAAAAGCACCGAAATAAAGCACCGAAATAAAGCACCGAAATGTGCGCTGCTTTTCGGTCTGGTTCCTACCGTTTATGTCAGAACGGTACCCATCCCTAGTTACTATACTTTTGTAGCACCACAAGTTTGAAGGCATTTTGAGGCTCAAAATGTGGTTTTAGTGTCAGGGTTACAGTTAGGTTATGGTTAGGTTTAGGCTAAAGGTTAGGATTAGGCATTCATGTTTGATGGTTACACTTAGGGTAAGCGGCTAGGGAAAGCATTATGTCAATTAGATGTCCTCACTAAGACATAAAAGGCAAGTGTGTGCACGTGTGTCCAGTGAAATAATAACTTATTAGTCTGAACATGCAGTTTGTAAATACACTATATGGACAACAGTACTGGGACATTTACACATTACACCTACAGCAGCTGCTCAGCCATGGAAGCTCATGCCACAAAGCTCCAGGTGCACAATTTCTGTGCTGATGTTAATGAAAGAGGAGGTTTAGAACTTTGGGGTTATTGAGTCAGTCAGAGTGTTCGTGACTTTTACATAATATGCACCTTATCGCTTTGAAATAACACAAATGACTCACGTAAGTAAAAAAACCTCATTTGTTATGTAAATCCAAATAAATAAGATTCTTATTTTCTTGGAAGTTACTTTAACACAGTTGGGCGGACCATGTAAAGTTAAAAAAAAAAAAGTTAAAAAAATAATCGACTGTTCAGTAAATCCAAAAAAAGGAGGCTTTAAAACAGACGATGGTGAGATTTAATTTCCTTTCTTTTCCCCAGTGATTAATTTTAGAGTATCTTAAAATGCATTATATTGTAAGGTTTCAACAGTCTAACTGGTAACTTGTGTTTGGTGTCCTTGCTTTAAGTTGAAACACCTCTGCCCTGCTTCAGTTAAAGTTTGGATATTCTGAGAATATGTTGTTCTATCTAAAATTACAGAAGATACTTGACATCAGTTTTATCCTTACCGTGTATTCAGTGAGGTCCCCTTTGTGTTAAGTCCTTCTTAATATAAAGGTGCTGATGGAAAGTACCTTTTTATATGAGTTTATTTTTGTAAGCATCTTTGTCTAAATGTTTTCCTGGGATCATGCCACTCTTGTACAACATTTTCTCAAGAGGGCTGTAAGTGAAGAAGTGCCTGGCCTATAGAGACACTTTATATTTCAATATGTCAATTTATTTTTGAATGTCTAGACAGTCATTTTATCTCCACATACACTCATTCCCTTCATATACTTATTTATTCTCTTACATCTGCTTCTGTCTCAGAGGATGACAGCTTAGTCAGCACTGGAATAACAATAGCAGCTAGGCTTGTGTGCAGATTTCCTAATAGAAATGTATTGTCAAACAGCCAGTAGAGACTTGTTCACAATGTAATTTAAATGTATTCTTATGGTATATTTTATTGGTGGGCAAATAGAAATGTGGAATTGTAAATATATTTGAACATTTAGCAAAAATTATTTAATACTCAGATTTTAAAGTTTTAAAGAAAAATGATAACCTGTTTGAGATCAAAGTCACTAATTTACAAGGACAAGATGCTGACATTTTTGTTGCTGTTGTTTGAAGATTAAGAAGTTAATCTTATCAGACCACCTTTTCCTCAACATGTGACATGGGACTGAATTTGTGAAGCTATGTAATTCCTTGCCAAGAAATGGCAAGTGGAGATTTTTCATCAAAATGCATGAATATATAATTTTTATAGAAAATCAAGTTTTACTTAATAAAAGGAAAGGGAAACCTAAAACACTGACATGGATCCTTCCAGGATCATGTACGTCTGAATTGCACATGTTGTTTTTGTGAAGTAAAATTATGTATATACCAGGCAAGACTTCAGGTGCAGGCTGTGCAAAGATGCCCCTGAGACAATCCAGTGCACAACAGCAGGGTGCAAGATGCTAGCAGGCAGAGCAAAATTTAAACTTCCTAATACAGATGGACAAACTGTTATTGCACTCTGCCAGTGCAATTGTTAATTGCCCGAGATTAAAGGATATATATACTTTTTTTTTTAACTTACATCCTAACATGTTATGAGGTGTTTTTATAAAAATACACATTGGCTATTGTGCCTAACACATCCATGTCTCTCTCTCAGCAAATCTACAGGTGGTCCAGAATTCAACATCAAGGACTTCTGACATAGTGGTTTGTTTCTATATTAAACTAATTTCAAGCTATTTTTTTAAATAAAGAAATTTTAAAGCAGTTGTTGAAAGTTTTAATTTTAGAAAAGCCATTGGCAAATTTCCGACTTAATTTTTCTCTTGACATATCTCTGTGTTGATCTTTTCCCTTTAAATATTTTCCCTTACTCTCTCCAACCGCGTTGCCCCGCATACAGGAGATCAACTGGTATTTGTGTCGTAGAAATGTCAGGCCTGTGGGAAAAGAAGAAAGAGGAGGGGGGGGGACATCACTTAAGGTCTATGTAGACTCATCACACATGAACTCTTGCTTTCGTGCACACACACACATAGAATAATTAGTAGATGCCTTCCAGGCCATCACTAGACTCCGACACTGCAAATTTTGCCCACTTACCTCTGCAAATAATGGCTTGATTGAAAGGCTTAAAGTAGTCGCATTAAGCCCACGTATGTGTGTGAAGACCTCACCGTATTGTCGCAGGTGTTTCACACACGTGGAACAGATTGAAATTAAATGTCAGGGAAATACCAGAGCATGAACCTTTCAACCAGATTTGTGTGTGTGCGTGCATGCGTGTGTGTGTATACATGCACTTTTCTTTACAGTGGCAATGTCTTTGTTCTTGAATGTGTTTCTTAAATATTCCACTGTAAATTAAAGCCTGTTACTTCAGTATTTATTGCATGGACGTGTATGTGACTACACCTTTTCTAGCTTACATGTTTATACAGTTATGAGGGGTTTTTTTTAGTCTAAATAGGTCCTTATTAGGTTATTTCCAATAAGTAAATAACTAATTATTATAATAAACTGTGTTGATTGTATTCATTTTCATTGGCTTTTTTTTAAAACAATGAAGGGCTAGAGAAAAAAAGATATTTTTGTAAAGTGTTTCTTTTGTTATTTTAGCTGTTTAAAAACAAACAAAGAAAAACCTATTCATGCTACAGTTAATTAATATAGGCCATAGGCCAAGAGTCCAGACTCATACAACTACTAAGGCGGATTGGACTCAAATGCCAAACTCCAAACTAGAAGTTAAACAAGCTTATTTACAAGAACACAAGGATAGCAACATTTCAAGCAAAGGGTCTCCATTAGTGAAGCCTAGATAAACAGCCAAATCTAGTTTCTTCTCTCCTCAGAATTTCTCTCACCAAACACAAATTCCAGCTCTCTGGTTTCCAAAAAAATCTGTGCAGAAGAATATGTAATACATATGTATATGCAAAACCAGACCAACACAATGTGCAAAGAAGTCTAAATGCTTAGTTCACCAATCCAGCAATGCCAAACCACCACCTTATGTAGTGGCAGCAGATGAGCTGATCAGGAACAAGTGGGCTCACTACTTCCAGCTGTGTGAATCCAAAGGGTAGGAACTCAAAATAAGTACTGCCTCTGATCGAGACAGAGGAGAGGGAGAGCAAACAGGAAGAAAGAGTGAAAGAAAATGGTGAGAATTTTTTTTAAAACCTTTTCAGTGCAATCTGAACTTCATTCTTTCTGATGCCTTTAAGGCAGTGTCTCTGTATTTAGTTTTGTTGTCTGTGAGTGAAATTAACATATAGTAGGCTGAGATTAGATGAATGTTCCACCGTTTTGAATAAAATGCTATAATTTGGCTGAATCTGAGGCAGTACATCTCTACATTATTATTGCCCCCCTTTTTTCTCCAACTAATCAATCTATCTTTCCCTCCCACACGTCTGTGTGTCTGAGCTCTGACCTTGATCCTGGAGTGGACATGGCCACAGAAGGGCCCAGGCCACACATGTTTTCATTTCACACTGGCACTATTTAACGCTAAATCTTCTCTCTCTCTCTGGTACACTCACCTAAAGTCCATGTTCTGACCATTGTCTCTGCATTCATTTCTTGTTGCTGAAACTTTGTTGAATCCCTTTATTAAAACTCTGTTAACCTGTCATTGCGCTCTCTCACCAAGTCCTTCTCATGGGACTGTAACATGCACACTCCAGAGTTCATCCAGCTGGTTTTCTCTTCTTTAACATTATCAGTAAACATGCATATTGTTTTCACTGTGTTTTACAGGTGATGTCATTTACCTCAATCATGAGTCGTACCAAGGCCTCATTATTCTGGTCCATACTAAGTCTAGCTTCTTCAGACTTCTGCTTCAAATGTCTCCGCCTACTATTCATGGTTCACTCGGATAATGATATCTCTACTTCCCGTGGAGTGTTCTTCATTTGACTGGATGTTGTAAAAGGGGATTGCTTTGATCCTGCAATCCTCCACCTCTGTTGTCTTCTGTGGATTTTCAGCTCTTTTTATGTTGCTGAGCTTGACTGTGTTTTCTTTTTCTTTTTTCCAGAGATTGCACCAAAACGGGGGATTTAGCCACTCATATAGTTTCCGCTAGGTCTTTGTTGGATTTACTTTATTTTTGGATGGCCTGTTTTATTTGTAATAAAATCACCCTTGACAGCATATTGTGGTTTCACAACATCATCGCTCAGATTTTAGGAGATTACTGTGGCTTTGGCACCGTTAGGAACCAATTGTCAAATCTCAGAGAATTTGAAACATCCATGACCACACCAACAGTCGCTGCTTACAGCTGACCATAATGGACCTTTAATGAATAAATTGTTCACTGAGATTGATTATCTATGTCAAGCAAGTTCCAACTCAGTGAAAGTTAATTTTCCCCTCATGAAATGAATTGAATCCGATGGCTGCCTTGAAGGTAGGAAATCAATCTGAGAACCTATATGGCTCTGCAATAATGTAAAGTGTATTCAATTTAGAATTAATGGGCTAAAACATGCGCAACCACTAGAGTGGTGCTTTTAAACTTAAGTCTTATTCAACTCTTGAAAATGCACTAATCAATATTTTTCTCTAATGAAGATGGATAAAATAACTACGTCGTGTAAAAGAGTTACCAAACTCTACAGCTGTATGCTACTCTGTGGCTTTTAGTTAATACATGTCTGTATTCAGTTGAAGTGTGAAAATATGCGCAAAAAGAAATTGTTGATTCATAGAGAAGTACTTTTTAAGCAAAAATAGATACTGTTACATTTATGTTTTATCCTTTACTGCATACACTTTTGTACTGTAGAATCGTTTTACTAACAGACATAAACAGGGTGAAGCCCCCTTTTCTGAGGAATTGGGGGGATGGTCTTCCTACACTAGTGACGGCACGATAAGGTACAGAAACTTCAGGCTCACTCTACTAACCAGAAAACAACACTATAAACCACGATGCTAGCGAGAGCCCCCCACCCACCACCACCACACACACACACAGAGGATTGTTGCCATGGTGAAGTGGGAAGAGACATCATCTATTAAAGGGAGATGTTCGAAAGGTGTAGAAGATGAAACGTGAGCCGGACGTGAGCTGTTCCCCAAACTTTCTGACCAATTATGTTAACATTCTGTTTTTATACAATAAAATACACAATAAAAATGTTTACTGCTAGGGTGAGGCATGCTTTAGTCCCTTTCCATTAGTATTTACTCAGATCAACTTGGCACAGTTTGCCACATTTTTTAGGGTTTTCCATTAGGTCATAGTACCTGATACCAGGTACTTTTTTAGTACCTGTTCAGCAAGGGTTCCAAGTGATCCAAGCAGGTACTAAAATGTGACGTGGTCAGACTGCATGCCACCAATTGGCTGGTCAGTAGTGTTACTTGATAAGTCATAACTGCCTATTTTGAAACCCAGCAGTGAGGGAAATGGCTACAAAAAAACAACGCAGTGTTCCCTGGGAGTGAAGAAAAGCCACAAACCAGGCAGCAGGTATGTCTTCACCTTGACCTCCATCTTTGTTGTAGTGTTTGTGTTGCATAGTGATTACGTCATGGGACGCGACATAATAAATGCTATGACAACAACCATGCACATTTGGAGGTGCTAACTTGAAATGGAAATGTTGATCTGAGTCAGCAGATCAAGTCAAGTCGTGGCGAGTCACTCCGAGTAGGTACTAATGGAAAAGGGGCCTTTGTCTCTTTTCTGAAAATTTCTGAAAATATCTCTCCGCTTTATCCCCCTTTATTGTTTATGACTGTGTTAACAATGCCTCTGTTTCCAGGGGCAGGATCCTTTTGGGATTCCTGCTCTTCGTCCCAGCACACCTAGTGTTAATGAGCACACCTGTGATTCATTATCTGATTCCACTGACTCTACTTAAATGGAGAGAAGCCCTTCATCCAGTGCCTGATCATCAATCATCACCTTTAATGTCTATCTGTGCAGGAAATCCTGCTATGTTTGTCTTGTGTCTTGTGAGAGCTGTTCTGTTTGTTGGGTTGCTAGTTTGCAGACCTGAGCCTGTGCAAAATTAAGAGCATTTGCCTCAAGATATTGTTGCATATTTCCTGCTTGTAGATAAACTATTGAACTTTTATTCTAAAGGACCCACATTTGAGTGCACCTGCGCTAATCCCCTTGACCAAATGATATGTTTTCTCCCTTGTGATGCTCTACTTTGCCACATTCAGTTTGTTTTTTCTGCCTTCAGTTTTGTATTTAATAACTGAAAGCATATTTTGGCTTACTACTGGCTCTAACTCCTCAACAGATGTTTGTGTAACCCCTTGAATTAAAGCTGAAAGCCACATAAATTACATGTTGAATGTATGAATTAAAATCCACTGTGGTAATTTGTAGAAGCAAAGTTACACAAATTGTGTCTCTGCTCAAGAAATGACGGCCCTATCTGCATATTCCTTCCCTCGGTTTGTTACACCACCTTAAACCATGTCTTTGATTCTTTGATCCTCTCTCCTCTATTTCTCCTTCCTTTCCCTTCTACCTTCTAGCTCTCTTTTTCTTGGCCATCTTGTTCGTCTTTCACCCTTTGGCTTGCCAGAAGTTGATCACCAAGTCATCTTTTCTTTGATTTGCAGACACCCACACATGAACACGCACATACAAAGCATGATCTAACACATCCACTGACACAAATACACACAGAGTACACTTAGACACACAAACGTGCACACTCGACAGCAGGTTACCCTGTGTCAGTGACTGTTCTCTGCTAAGAGGCTGTGGGCGATGTGATGATGTCGAGTTACTGTGGCGATTATCTGTTGCCTGGGCAACGCTTTCACAACAACCAAATGTAGCGTACAAGCACGGACACACGCTAACACACACCTCTACTCAGGACTGGAGAGGGGAGACGGGAAAAGCAACATAGTCTCACTTACACAGACATACATGGAAGTCCAGACATAGGTGCTCTCAAATACACCTGTATTTACTCCCGCATAATCGGAGCCTGCAAAGTGGAGTTAACTTACTTTAACAAAGAATGGAGGCGCCTATGAAATGTTTTTCCATATAGATTCCACCAAGTTTAGATAGGTAGAGAGGCAAAAGACAAAGGCAACAACATAGCGAGCAAGATAAGATACAGAGCTTTTTATTATGTACATGTTGTAGGTCTATAGATATCGATACATTAGTATAAATGTGTGTAATTATGTTATATCTGCTGGAAGTATGTATAAATACCACTGCCGAGGTGAACAGGTTCAGTCTCTCATCAGCAAGATTAAGCGAAACAATTAAATAAATATAAAACTCCTGTTCTCTGAAACTGCAAAATATGGTTTTGGCATTGGATTCACCCACTCAGAGCCTTTCTAGTTGATTATAATGTCAGACATTCTTATTAGGGTTGAGTAGTTCAGGAGGGGTGGGTGGTCTGGGAATGGTGTGCAATGTAAATGTTAGGATTGATACTGATCCTTTGTGTGTGTCTGTGTGTGTTTTATTTTTTATTTTTATTTTTTGCAAAGATAAGGTAACTGTGTAAAATAAGACTAAGTCCCAGTAAACATGACTCTAATATTTTGTATAATCAAGACAACCGTAACAGCACTATCCACACATTTTCCCCTATTTGTCTAGATCCAGTAATACAAGTGCATCATTACTGGCCAAGCACGTGAATTATTACACTTTTTCCAAGTTCAGTTGGAGGACACCGGCGGGCATGTAATGAAATGTACAATTTCCTGCCTATAATCACTGAATTGGAAAACATAACACTTGTGTATGCAAAATTGCCCAGCCCTCTTTTTTTCCTGTGAATACCAAGATCTATGTGATGTAATATCTCCAGCTTAGCCTGTGTGCATCTGTTCCAGGATCTCTTCTTGGTCTGAAATGTACTAAATAAGCCTAAACAAACTCAATTAGCTTCTTCTCTTGTAGAGGAGCACCAGTTTTACCCTGACTCACCTCTTTACTTTATCTCAAAGAGTGAGCCCAAGATTCCTTCAGAGAATGCTCATTTCCACTGCTTGAATCTCTGATCTTTTTCTTTTAATCACTACTACATCTTGTGGCACATACATGAATGTAGAACACAAACTGACCAGTAAATAGACAGCTTCACTTCCTTCAGCTTCACTTCTCACCACATCAGACCAGCCCGTCGTCTGCTCCATTCTTCTCACCTGAAGGCAAAACCTGAAGGTACTTGAACCTCTTCACTTCAGGCAGAGACTGATGTCTAGCCTGGTGTAGGCAGTAAACTCTTTTAAGATTGAGAACCACAGCTTCAGACTTTGATGTGCTAATTCTCATCCCAGCCACTTCACAATCAGCTCCCTGAGCATGCGCTTGAAGTCATCGTTCGTCAAAAACAACAGGACTACACCATCTAACAGACAGTAAAGATGTGATCTGAAAAATGTAACAAATGATAAAGGTCAGTTCACTGAGAGACTTTTACAAAAGAGCAATATTTAAAGCTTGAAATGAGAACTGGTTACATTATTATCCTGAAAAACAACAGTAGGTTGAGTTTAGATTGTATGCAATTGCCAGATTGATGTTCCTAGAAAAATAGCTAGCTCTTGATGATGACGATGATGGTAATAATGCTTGTTTTGTAGCCATTCTGTTTCTTTTGTGAATCGATGAATCAACGACACCCTCGTCCCCTGAGATATGTCCTATTTTCTGATGTTTTTATGAATACCTGGTTATAATAGCAGCATTTTACCTTGCCAATAAATGGGCCTGAACAGAGATGAACAGCTGGAAAAAGACAGTGCGCCTCAAGAATAAAAACGGAGATTGACAGAGTCAGGAAAATTGATTTTGAAAAAAAAATGGCCAGTTAAGAGCAGAGATAGAAAGTATGGAAGGACTTAAACAAAGAAAAACAGAGTATAAAAACACAGTGTAAACAATAAACAGTGCATGAGAAAAATTAAAATTGAACAAAGATGCTATGTGAATAATTTCACTTTTAGATGTGCTGATACTCTATAGTGTATATGAATACCCATTTGTGCTTACAAAGCCAGTCAGATTTGCATTAATTTGAATAATAAAGTCACACTAATTTGATAGCCACTGAAAAAAGGGGGCAAAGGAAAAGAGGAGAGGAGAATAAAACAGCGAGAGAACTAAAACTAATAAGACAGCATTAGCAGAGAAGAGTCAAGTAAGTGGAACTGCAAAGTGTGACTCATCTACAGTTAGCAGGACCTAAAGCTCACACACACAAACCCATTAAACACTTGTGCTACAATCTGTCATCACTATCATCTCTTATTGTCTATGTAGCTCACACGTTTTATGTAAACACACAACTATAGTCACTCTCACATTTTTATGTCCAGCACTCGTTATTTTGCCTGGATACATCTTCCTCCAATTCAGTTATACAGAGATGCATGCTCACACACTCACACCAACACACCCACACATAGAAATCCTTACACTCTCCCTCCTGTCTTGACATTCACGCAGTGCTGCAGCTATACACCAGATAAGGGCTCCTTCCTGCAGTCTGTTCGCCCACCTACTGCATCGCGCACGCCACAGTACGGAGACAGAAAGCATCTTTTCAACCTTTCTAAGTGAGACACACTTGAGGGAGAGTGCCATCTCTCCTGTGAATGTCCCCTTTTAGCGCATGGACTTCCTGTCACATACATAGACAAAACTGTCTTGTGCAGGTGGTGGACTGGTCATTATGCTTCTGACCTTTCGAGACAGACTTAAAAGAAAGAAAGTCATGTAATTTCAGCACACTTTTCTGCAAGCAAAAGGTCCAAAGTACAAAAGAGAAAAGAAAAGAAAATGCCAGTCTTTTGAAAAGATTGCCTAAAAGACTTTAATTAATCAATGGAAAATACATGAACATATATATATGATATATATTTTATTACAAAGCAGAATTTATGCTAACTGTACCACAGAAATATATGTTTCCTTGGCTATAATGTTGTTAATTCATAAATCATTTCTATTCATTTCTTATCCAGGCCAGAGTTGGATACTGTACATTTACATTGTAAGCCATCACAATTCACACTGTACCAGTGTTGAAGACATAAGACAAAGGTGTTGTCAACATGCTAAAAGGGGCACATTTACACCACATACTGTCAATGCACTGTGACGTTTCCACCATAGGACGTGTGTGAAATGTCACTTTTATACCTGATTGCAAGAAAACTATACAAGATGCAATTTAAAGTTGCTTCTCTTTTTGCTGATTAGATGCCATATTTGAAATTCAGTATTAAAAATGACACATTTTTTTCTGGGTGTCCAATTCAGGGGAGCTGGAGCCTATTCCAAGTGTCATAGGGAAAAAGTTCAGGTACACCTTTCACAGGTCAGGAGCTAACAAAGAGAGACATACAACTATTTACACTCAAATCTACATCTATGGCCAAATTTGAATCACTAACAGAAGCAATACTTAAATGTATTAACTTCATTTTGTATAGTATTTTTTCTCTCTTATTTTCTTTGCTAAACGTACCTGTACATTGTTTACATGATTGAAATAAAATAACAAACTAATTAACCCAAGTCCATGAATGTGACTTGAGAATAAACAGAAGAGCCCCAGCCAACCAGCGGATTCAAAACCAGCACCTGTTGTGAGGGAACATTGCTAACCTCGGCAACAGCAACATGGTTATACTTTTTCTAAAATTTGGGGATTTTAATGCCTTACCTTGTTAACATTTTTATCATTTCCATTTTAATGTCTGTTATTAGTATTTTTAAAGATAGTGTTTGGTCCATTGTTTTAGTCTCTGGGTTTTGAGTTTTACGTTTATTCTCACTTTTCCAGTTCTTTCATTTTTTATTATTTTTAGTTTGAGGTTTTGATTCGTTTTTATCCAGTTACTATAGTAGCAATCTGGAGTATTAGTTCTTGTGCTCTTGATTTTTTTTTTTTTACCTCTTTTCCAGAATTAAATGTCTTTTCTGCTATCCTGTCTTTTGCTTCATTTTTTAGTTGTTCTATGCTGAGCTTAAGTTTTATGTTAGTATTTCAGTTCTGGTCCAGATATCGCTTGTATCATTTGAAATCCCTGCTCCCATTCCTGTGTGTTTCTTCTTTTGATTTTTGGCTTTGTTGGTATTTTCTATCGCATCTGGATTTCAGATCGGCTAAAATAAATACTTGCTTGTAGAATTCTTCCTGTACTTTTCTCAGAAATTTGTTATTGATAACTGTTAGTGCCCTTTTGGTGGATTCAATTCTGAAATTAAACCTTTGACAATGTAGTAATCATGGGGTGTTTTTTCCTTTGTATAGTGTAACTGTCCTACTGGGAATGTACCTTATTCCAAATGAAATAAAGTATGAGTGTAAAAAAAAGTATCAAAAAGAAATCGAGCAAAACTTTTTGCAATCAATTATTTATTATTGTTCACAGACAAAAGGTGACCCATTAGAGGGTATCAACACAAAGAAAATCCAATTCAACAACAAACAAAAAAACTCAAAGCTCATATTCAGTCAAGGCTGCTGAACTTTGCGTGGTTCACAGCACTGCAGACAAGTCTGTGGAACTTACATTTTGCTTAAGCAATATTTTTTTAACTATCCAAATAAATTAAAATAACTTAAGAAAAATACATAATGGGTTATTTTATGATGCCATGATCGCAGAATTTATCAGCATTATTGGACTGAAATCTTCTCAAGGATCTCAATTCAGATCTTTGTGTTGGTACATTTCCAAGTGTACTTCTAGGTACCATCCTTCCTTCATCCTTCTGGCTGAAATTTGGCTGATGGCCCCTCTGCTTCAACTACAGAAACAGGACGATGAGGTTGAGCTGTGTTCAGTGGTCAGTTGTTTTTGTAGTGCACTTAATGTAGTCTTGCTTGTTGGCATGAGAGCATTAAAGCACTCAAAAAGGCAAGTTTAGGAACAGAAGCATGTATACTTCTAAAAGTCATATGGCTGTTGTACTTTCATGGGTTTGTAGCACTGTGCTGACTGGAATTAAGGCTTTGCTCTGGCTGTGATTCTACAATACTGAGTTTCAAACTTTCCTCTCTCTGTCTTCCTCTCCTTTCCATCATCACCTTTTCCACTATTTGTACTTCATCTGTTCCTTCAGCCTGGTCTTTAAGATGCACTCCTTCACTTTTTTTGATTCCATTAGCCACCCCTGCCTTGCTTTTACATCCCAGTTCAGTTGTTAGCACTCTCAGTCTCTCACTAGCCTTGTTAAGGTAGTTTTCCAGCTCTGCCACAGGACCCTTAGCAGAGAACAGGTGATCCAAGTATGCCTGAGTGTACTGATCTGAGGTGATCAGATCCAGGTTAATTGAGGAGGGCACTGTTGTAGAGGATGTATCAAGCCCAGAGACTCTCCTTCTTTTCCCTGTTAATTTAAGACAATTCAGTTAATGCAAATCCACTGAGACTGACAAAAGTAATTTCACTACTTACTTAGACAAAATCTACCTGTCTCATTCTCTATAGTGGACAGAGGGATGGTCACACTCTTTCCTGTCTCTCTGTCGGTCACAGTGAGTCCAGTCATGGTGCCTTCCTCTGGCACCTCACTGCAGAGGTCAGATGCTGCAGGAAGACTCCCTCGACATTTTACAACGCACACTGTTTTAGACTTATAACGCCTGGAATGAGGAAAGTGGAGAGTGACGGGTTTGCAGGAAGAATTGGGATGGAAGAAGAAAGGACAGAAAATGTCAATCAAGTGACGCATTTATCTCTGAGTTAACACCATTGCTCTAAAGTTGTTTCATAACATATACTTTATAAAATCTTAATCATTAACTTATACAAACATCAGTTTATTTCCACAGCATTGCGAGGATGTTACAATTTGGCTTTCGTAGTTTACCCCTTTTCACTTATCTTATGTAAGGGTTTCAAGCATTGCCTCTGTGGTTTCAGATTTTTTTCCACTGTAAGCAGAAAGTCTAAATGTAAGCAGAAAGTTTAGAGCTACATTTTTCTGACAGCTTGATTAGCGTTTTTGTGTTTCTGCTGTCATATTTAGAGCAAGCTAGAGAGGGTGTCTCATAGCACATAAGCAGGCACTCAGCGGCTCTAGTATCCACTGTCAGGGTGCTTATTAGGGTTCTGCTACCGCTGAAGTGTGGTGTGTTTGCTGTGTAACAATGCCTCAAATACTTTGTCACATGCCTGTACACAGAACTTGCCCACCTATTTGGCCACAGTGTCAATGAGTCATGTAAATGTTGTTGTTGTTTTCCTTTTTTAATCATCATTCCAAATATGTAAGTGTTGAAGTGATTGTTACACAGCAAGGAGGAAAAGAAGAGAAATTTCTGAAAATGCTTTCAGCCTAGTCGAGATGTTTAGTTGACACAGTCATCAGATGCAATTTCTGAACTATGCTGTGCCATAAAAGTGAAGTTTTGGAGCATCTAAAAAAGACACAAAATCATCATATATAGCAGCTGTTGTTGTTAAAGCAGTAAAATTCTCCTCCCTGTCTGATTGGAGCATTTAGCGTTTTACCTGTAAGCAGGCAGGATCTGTGTGAGATCTTCTTTGTATTGCTGCAGTGCTGCCCTTGCAGACAGGGGCTCAGCCTTGCCCTCAAGGCGAGCCAGGTGAACCAACATTTGGGTGTGAAAGGATGCTCCGCTGGCCCAGTGTCTCAAAGACCTGAAGGAACCAAAAAAACACTAATTGTGAGTCCTACTTCATCTGACTGGATAGTTCTTTGTAGAGTATTTCTTTCTTTTAGTCTGTTCTATGTAGTTAGTTATTTAACTTGTCCAGTATTTTTTACTCTATAATATCATCCTCTGCTCTACTCTATTCTCTCACCTGGAGTCACAATCTCCCCCTAGCAGACACGTCTTCAGCTGGGTGAGGGTGAGGCTGAGCTGGGCCTCAAGTCTGACAGCATCCTGGATCAGCCTGCTTTTATCATTCAAGCTGATCCTACAGCGCTTCAGGTATTCCTCCATCACCTCCTGAAGCTCCCAGACTCTCTGCTGCAGGAAGAAATTCAAAGATGTATACCTCAGTATTTTAGAAGCAGTTCATTTGGGGTTGACATCCTGCAGCTTTTTACAGTTATTCTTATCACCCTTAACATACAGTATTTGTAGGAGCATGCACACAGCTGGCTGAAATGTACTGTTATAAACCAAACTAAGTAACCCAGCTGAACAGGTAACGGTTAACACATTAAACATTCCCAGTAGATTAACAGTCTTTATTCTACATTTGGATTTAGTTACATGGTGAATTGTCACAATATTTTGTGTAATATATAGCTATAAACATCCAGTGACTTAATGATGCATTTATTCTTGGTCAAGAAAGGTCAGTTTAAGTATGCAAAAACTGTTGCATGGGTCTGTTTTACAGAGTAATGGGATACATGTAAACCTGTATAACTTCAGTTCAGAAACTGCTCCAAGAATAATACTGATCAACACAGTGGGAATACACAGAGAAAGGATATCATCATATATTATTTGTATTGTTTTGCTTTTTATTTTCTATTATAACTCCTTCACTAGTTCCTTTAAGGCTTTACCTGGCATGACGATGATCCTGCTGACTTCCCTTTAACACCCGACTGTTTTGCTGACGTATATGCCATATCCATAACCATAGAAACCACTAATCCCACCAAGCCTGCCAAGCGTGGCTCATCTGAGAAAGTTGACAATCGACTAATCAGGTCCCTCAGGTAGGTGGGCGCTTTGTTCCCAATGTCGTTCTGCAACTGGGTGAAAAGAACATAAACTTTTATAGCCTGCTGAGTGGTAACAGAAATCCAGCACACTGTTTTATATTATCTGCGTCAATAAAATTAACAGCTGTGAACAGCACCTTCTCATCGTGATATTGGTCTGTGTAGGCTATTTTATTCATTTGTAAATTCTTTACAGTCCCAGTAGGACTCCTTTTAAGTGTCATTTTAATCGCAGGTATCAAGGCAACAGCATCGTCCTGCTCCTCTTGCTAATATTCATCTGGGCCTTATGACTGAGTGGCTTTAAAGGTGATCAGTGAGCACTTTCACACTTAACACACAACACTGTTTTATTTTCTCTCTCTCCGTGCTATCTCAGTTTTTTGCTTTTATGAACAGCATCACAACTTTCCAAAGCTTACTGTCGCACTTTCTTTTAAAGCCATTTAACCTGCTGCAGTTGTTCCTGGAGGCGGTCCTGGGAGACAGAGCTGTCATCATGACTGGCTAAAAGGAGCGGGTGGACGACTCCCAGGTCAGGTACCGCACCACCTTCCAGCATGGCATCGTAGAGGAGAGAACCAATAGCATCCTTCACTTGAGAAATTTCTTCTTCAGTTGAGAACAGCTGTCCCATGGTGTGTTTTTGTCTCTTTCTTTCTTTTGTTTTAGTGTATTTACATCAACAAACCAGAAAATATCCCAACTTTATGACAGCATCTGTGGAAGAAAAAAGAAAGGAGGAAAACAACATATTCTAAAATTAGGGGGTTTACCACACCTTGCGAATAGCTGTACAGTCTACAAAATTCAAGACACAAACAACAGATCTATTTGATTCATGAGCTGTCATAGGATTCGCAAATTACCTCCAAATATCACCGTAATGTTTCGTACTAACATTCAGCAACGTTTCGGTCACATCTGAGCTCTCTGTTACTGCAGTGACTTGTGTTTTGGGCAGCCGACCTTTCTACTTCCTCTATGCTGCAATCGACTGTCACCAAGACAACACATCTGCACAATATTGCTCAGCAGTAAACCTAGAGCTCCCCCTGGCGGCAGATACCTGCAAGTGCAAGCTCTGTACATCTTCAGTAGCAGTGAGTGCTCTCAATACGAGGTTTTTGTTTCCTGTCAGCATTTGGTATATGGAGAAAAAAGGCCTCTGAGATTACATTACTTTTTTAAATGATATTTTAAATTGCAGGCATCATAGTGAAGTTATATGAAGGACCTCCTGAAATAAGCCGGAGGACTTTGGGAATGAAAGTAATAGCTACTCTTTGTGGCAGTGTTAAACATTGAAAAAATAGGCCAAGGTCTTTCATCTTTTTTTATTTAGCTAAATGGAACGATGGCCTTGGTAGTGGTGTGATGCTGACTTTTTTTCTTTTTTTTTTACTTGATGAAATATGGGGCGAGGGGATTTGGGATTTTATGTAGTGTGAGCAAAATTCTTTGTTAAGTGGGACAAGGGCTTGTGCGCCGTCAGGTCAGAGTTTTGTGTATACAGCTAAATTAAATGCCCCACATGGTATTGCAGGTCAGGTCAGTGTCTACATGTTGATCATTTAGACAACTCACAGTTAGTGTGTTGGGTTGCATTGTGTTATTTTGGACAAGCAGCATATGCCATTTTGGATGCTGACTTTAAATGGACACGCCTGACAGCCTCTGTTGATCTTTGTAATTCAGCGTCAAAAAATAGTAGATTGTGGAAAGAATTAAAGGTCAAGGGTTTTGGTGGGGTTTTTTTAAGTTAAAAAGAAACACAGTGGGAGATACTGGTCCTTGTGTGGTAAAATGTGGTGTAATTAGCAATAAAAATAAAGCTCACAGAGCACTTCACACATTTTCTTTTTTTACTGACAATGTCACAAATTCAAATGTTTATTGTTGAGGTCATTGTTGAGTGTTGGTCCAGTGTTTGGTGACTATATAAGTATATCAGCTTTCAAGTATGATACTTTAAAGTTGCACTAATCATTCATTTTTGTGTTGCAATATTATCTGTATAACAGATAATTAAATATGTTTTAAATATGTTTTTATATTTTGCTTCAGTCTCACAAACCCCAATCAGCCTCGTTTAAAGCTGCAGATGGCAGTTGTGTTTATCAGAAATTCTCTGATGAACTCACTGTACCTGCCCAGCACAACACAGAAAACAGACCAAATTAGTAAATGGGTGGTGAACATTCGGCAGTTGGAAAAAAAAAAGGATTCCCTCAGGAACTGATGGAGAACATTGCCAGACAGCACAATAAACCACACATGCAGAAAACAAAATCATTTTTCAGCATCCACATGTCTGCCGTCCATCGTTGCGCTCTTCCCCATCTCTTCTTCTAGCTGACAGTTTGTTGCAGTGTTTGCTAGCTGAGCTCTGCCACTGTCAGAGTGCGTCTCCATCTTACTCTCTCTCCCTCACGGATGCTTGGCACACTTGCAGTCCTCTGAGAGCAGTAATTATTTATCTGCATCATAAGCAGACACACATCAGCACTTAAAGCAGGCAAGAATGCACACATATATGACACATATAAGTAATGAAATTTTCATGGTCTCTATCTTTTTTACACTCTCCTCTTAAAGATCAGACTTCCTCCTGGGAGAGAGGTTAAAAGGAAAGAAAGCAGAGAGAATAAAAAGAGTGTGTGGAGAGAGAAAAAAAGGAGAAAATAAAAGATAAAGCAAAGGTGGTGCTTATAAAAGACAGGAGTTGGAGGAGCATGACAGATGGACTCCACCTACCTTAATTAAACACACACACACAACCATGCCTGAATAGTCTGGCCTTTTAAATGACAGCTCTCTTGAAATTGCGCTGAATATTAATCATCACATGCTGAATGTGTAATTTTAGGAGATAATGCCACTTGAAACTCAAATTTAGTTTTTAATTAGAAAACTGATCATTCAATCTGTGACATTTAAGTCTGTGCGAGTGTGATTATAAGTCTCTTAATATTATTATGTGTGTCTGAAGAACAGGTGTAGATTAGAAAACGTGCCTAAGCGAAGCTTCTGTATGTCTTTTCCTATGTCATCGTGTCAGAAATCCACTCATGTGGGAGTGGATTTGTGGTTTAGAGCACGGCCTTTTATGATGCATAATTGATCATTGTGTGACTGTGCTTCATGCTGTGTCATTAGCATCCACATAATGGCTGACATTTGCACACTATGCACTAACTTTTTTGGAAAACTTGTATTTTGTTTTTTCAAACTTTCGTTTCATTAGACTTTACCCAGCAGATGAAGTTGCATTTTTCATATGGAGTCCATTTCTGTTGATTCACGTCAGCTGATTAATTCTCTCTGGTCCCATATGATGGTAGTGACCAGCTATGTTGCATGGTTTGCTACCATAGTACTAAGAAAAATACAGGCGGCTGACCCAGAGGGGGCAGAATTAAAGATTTCTAGGGATAAGGTGGGACAAGAAAGCAGATGATTCGCTGTGGTGACCTCTAAAATGAGTAGCTGAAAGAAAAAGAAGCCTTGTGAGAAGAGAACAAAAAATATGTGTGAAGTGGGAAACGCTGGCGCTTGGTCTTTCATTATTTATTAAGTTAAATGAAACATAAAATATGTTTAGTGCACAGCAAATGACAGCATGTATCACCATAGAGACGCTCTGATCATATTTCTGTCTCTGGAAATTTAACACTGTAATTCTGTGCTCATTTGCAATTGTAGCTGCACTTTTTATTATTCTCCTCCTATAATGTATTGTGTTCAAGAATCACTATAGATCATTATATCATTATAGAGCTGTAATAAAAAGCTTTCATTTTGTATGGCATATCTAAGCACATGGGATTCCTGCGTGCATCGTTTTCCCATTTCTTTCTCCCATTTAACAGTTTCACCCTCTTCCTCCTTCCATCTGCCATTTTCTGCCCCTTTTTCTTCCTTCATCTGCCTCCCTCCTTCATCCTCACTCTTTCCTTCCTCCCATCATTTATGGAGTGTGGAGGAGAATAAAAACAAGTTTAATGTACAGTAATACATCATGCTTTGACTGGTGTAGCAGGCTGCATCCATATTGTGAAGCTGTTATAGTCACTTAGCAGCTGCGAGGCTAATTATTGCAAATGACGGCTGTTGAAAAGAGTATTAATGTCTCCTTTCTACATGGCTACATCTCCTAGTTTGGGCTGATTAAAGTAGGCACATGCTAAACTTTAAAGAGAAGGAGTGCAGTAAAGAAAAGGGGGGAGAGGGTGTCTTGTTAAACCCAGTAAATCCATCTTGAACTTTAAGTGAAGGTGTCATTGAGCAAAGGTGCTCTAATCTCCATCGTGCAGTCCACAAAAGTTTAGATCTAAAGCACTTTGATGTGCTTTTATGATTTAATGAAGTGGCTTTAGCAACAGCAACTGCAAACATTTACTTCCCAAATCTTTCTATGTATGTGATACAATTTTGTTTAATATGCATACAAGAAAAAAACTGTAGGCAAATCACACTTAATTAATTCATCTAGAATAAACACTGCCGCCTTAAGTAATATTACATCAATCAAAAGTTATTCCCTTCCTCACTGTTGTTATGCAAACACATTTACTCACCATAATTTGACACTTTGTCGTGAGCATGCATCACACCGTGATAGGTTACACCAGCTTGCCAACATTTGAGGGTTTTATAGCACAAGTCAGCAGGCACAGTACTGTTCATCCAATAAAGTAAAGGGATTAAATATGTTGGGTTCATTAAAATGTCACAGGAAAAAAAGGAAGATTAAAAAGACAGAATGTCGCAAGGCACGCAGAGAAACACAGATAAGAAAGGGATTTAGAGTAAGTGTCGAAACATTTGGAAAGAGGCTCCCTCTGTATCTCCTAGATAAGAAAAATAGAGACAATTGAATGGAACCACTTACTTCTGCTGCAGGATTTTATTAGTTTTCCTCTCAACTCTCAGTGGGCACCTGCTCACAGCCGCCTCCAGGTAATGTACTGCGGCAGAGGTGCGTGTAAGTAATGTGAATGCCCAAACTCATGTGGAAGAAATGTAAAATTGAAAGTGTGTGGACAAAGTGTATGGAAGTGTATGGTAAGTGTATGGCTCAAAATACTGACTATGCATTTTCAGTCCATCTAAAGGGAAACCCTCTGCAGAGGAGCTGAGAGAGCCAGGAACTTGTGAGTTGTGTATGTCCACTCAGGCAGCATTCATGCCTGCTCTGTAGGCAGTTCCTGTCAGAAGGAGGGGGCACAGCGAGGGCACTGGGAGGCGGAAGGTGGTGCCTCAGTGCCTCTCTCCTTCTGAGATTGTAAAAAATAAATAAATAAAAAGTGTTTGGTTTGTGTGGTCTGGTCTGTCTCTAGATAGTCCAGGCTGCACCCCGGACTGAAGTTAAGTCCTGAAGTTAAGAGCCTGCTAGAGATAAAACCAAAAATGAAAAACTGGCTGCTTCGGCTTTTTTTTTTTTTTTTTTACCTAATTGGCCTCAACTTCATGTCCTAAAAATCATATCTGCATACACCTCAGTTGTCAGTGAACATTTTAACCCCACTCGGTCGCGACAGATGGCCACCCCTTCCTGAGCCTGGTTCTGTCGGAGGTTTCCTCCTTATTAAAAGGGAGTTTTTCCTCCCCACTGTCGCCAAGTGCTTGCTCATAGGGGATTTTGGGGCTTTTTAAAAACCAACCACTGATGGGTTCACTGGCATCAAATTCAGGACTTGGCAAATATGTAAGTGGATGTTTTGTCATCAAGTGAGGAATCATCCATTTTAATCATATTTGCGAGTCATATTTAGTTGTATATAAATTTGATTTGTGGGACACTAAGGCCAATCACAGACTAATTTGGACAATTAGGAAAAAATAAATTTAAAAAATTGGAAAGAAATGGATGTGCCATTGTTTCATATAGGTTTCAAATAATATACCATTTGATTTCAGCATATTTTTCTTACATTTGCAGTGCTTTTAGTGTTATATTCTTATGATTCTGTTCATTTTATGAGTACATTCTTCTGCCTTGCTTTACATCAGTGAATATGCATGCATCAGCCTATCTATATACAAAAGAAAAACTACAAAAATAAAAATATAGATAACTTTCAGATTAGTAAAGCTATCAATGGATCCACTGTGCCCATAGTAAAAAGACATTATTTCATATTATGTTCAAGTCAGTTGTTATCCAATTTTAAAACTATAAAATATAATAATGTCTATTTTTAATTTACTTTGTTAATAAAGAATTTTGGGGGGATTTTCAGAAACACTAACGTTGTACATAGCAAAATATGAAGCAATCCTCTAACTCCCATTTACACACAGACCTTTGGCCAACTTTACAAACCATTTTGCATTTTTTCCAACTGAGGCGTTCAAAATAGATAACTGGTGATTGTCACAGTGTAATGTGGGCAGCTGCCTGCCTAATGTAACTTAACATCTTCACAATATTTTACACAAAATGAGCAAATGTATCTTTGTTTCCTCAGCTAAGACTGTTGGGCTGCTGTAGCTGGTATTTATGTTGAGAGTGACATCTGATTTAAAAACAGGGAGCAAAAGACACTGAGTAGCATATCCGTCATCATAGAAACAATGCCATAAATGTAAGGAACAAAGGTCAAATTCTTCATGTGTGTACATACACAGACCACATGTGCATACTGTTGTGCAAATAAACTCACAGATGTATATGACAACTCAAGTTTGTGGCGTTAAATTTGTATTCTAATTTTAAAAATGTAATACACGCCTATGACTTTTTCCCCTGTGCAACAGAGACCCCTGCTGGTGGGCAAACGACTGGCAACAATTAATGACATAGTTCCGTTTCCGGTGTAAACAAACAAGCCAATATGGCGGCTTTCATAGTCAAACAAGACTCGGCAGACTGTTACTAGTAGAGAGCGTCGCTTGTTGAGATTTGACACATTTTATAACATGGATGAACCGGGAAGTGGTGGGAATGTGGTTCGTTACTACTGCACGGCCGGTAACGGTATGGAGGCTTTTTTAATCAACGAGGTGAAGACGAAGCTAGCGGCTGAAGACGTGAGTGTTAGCTACATGCAACAGCTACATGCAAAAAAAAAAACAAAAAAAAACAAACTCGGGGTCTTCATCATGTTCATTTAAAAGCCTTTAGGAGACAAAGATACGGAAGCTCTCTGTGTGGAAAGACAAGAAAAATAAGACATAACTAACTTCTAATGTTAATATTACAAAATATTTTTCATTTATGTTACAGAAAATATTCAAATTTACAGCAAAGCTTTATTGTTTAAACATTTTAGTCAGGCTTTACGTAATTTTGTGATTGTCGCTGTCATGTGATGTAATCCGCACAGGGTTAAAGCATGCGTACAGCCTCAAATATGTACATACACTCATTCAATAAGTGTTGGCGACAGACAGATGTTTGAAGGTTGGCTGTTCCAACCAGACAGTGATCCCAAACACACATCAAAGCTGGTTTTGGAATGGATAAAGAATGATAACATTAAGCCTCTAGAATGGCCATCCCAAAGCCCTAACCTCAACCCTAATGGAAATTTGTGGGCTCTTCTTTAAAGTCAGGTCTATGCCAGGAAACCAACCACTTTAAATAACCTCTACTAATTCTGAAAAGAGGACTGGGCAGATATCCAGTTAAAATTATGCCAGAAGCTTGTTGGCTACCAAAAGTGCTAAGGGACATTTAATCAAATATTAGAGGGGTGTATATATATTTATTTGAGCCTGTATGTACGTTTTTGAACCTGCTTGGGTTAGAGAAAATACAAAATAAATTTAATCCTGTGCACCAATTATTATTTTTTTAAAGTCGTTAAAGATGTATGCTGTACAATCATTCCACTATGGAACAAGAACAGTTCAAAGAAATCATCAACAGCCCCAAATTGCTGCCCATGATGAGTGTATGCAAACTTCTGATCACAACTGTTAACATGATCTGAGCCAGCTGTTGTCTCAGTGTATAGAGAAACTGTTGGCCATTGACATGAGTGGTTATCAGTGTTTGATCACTACGACCAAGCCAAAGTGACCTTTCTCTGAAGGTTAATCTACTATAAAACAGGGTTAAAAATTAACTTTTTGATGAAAGATGTAAAAGAGCTCTTAAATCTGAATGTGGATTTTTGCATTTAGGTGTGTCAAATTCCAGGTAAAGTGTTATTCAGCTCTTCTGCAAAGATCAGCAGAGTTAGTAACCTGAAGGGTGCAGAGAGACTCTTTCTTCTGTTGAAACAAGACTCGCCGGTGAGTCTGTCTGCCCACACCAGCACAGGTAGTAGCCTCAACCTAACTCCAAGAACCTATAAATACAGTTAATACGAAAACATAAGCAATACCATTCAGTGTTTACATACCACTTCTGAACTGACTTCTGTATCGCGTTTTTTGTAATATTTATAGCAAAGGCAGCCTCTGCGCTACAGTCCAGACTGTTGGGTGACAAGAATCAGTGGACCAGTGCTGTAATGACATGGAGTCGACTGCAGGGGGAGCTGACAGGCAGCAAAAACACCGTCAAAACATCAAGCCCTGCCCTGGGAGTGACAAGGAAGAGGGAGGATGAGATGAGAGGGAGTGACGAACAGAGCAGAGAGGGGGAGAAGAGCCTTGTAGAGTTTAGAACAAGTACAGGAGGGGAGAGGAAGGAGGAGATTGACAAACAGAGAAGTGGTGGACAAAATGGAGTATCCACAATGGCACAGAAGAGAAAGAGGGATGATGAGGAGGAGAAGGAGAGGAAAGTGGCAGCTTGGGACACAGGTATTGAGAAGACTGTAGAAAAGGGGAAGGCATGTGAGGAAGAAAGGACGAGAGAGGAAGAAGCAGAGGGGATGTTAGTGGAGTTTATCGACTGTACACATGGAGCAGACGTCAATGGGGGAGGACCAGTTTGTGACCACACAGCATCCAGGCTGGAGCACCGTGGAGCAAGTAGCAGCAGGAAGATGGATGACATAGCAAAGGATTTCTCTGAAGAAAGTCAGGAAAATGGTAATGCAATGGCAACATTTTATTTTTATGACGGCTTATACATCAGTGACTTCTAAGGTTAAAGTCTTTATATAATATGTCTCCTCATGTTTATCTCCATATGAAGTGAAGACCACTGGAGAAAAAAATAAGACGCTGCTGACAACCTGTGAGGATAAACCAGAGCTGCTTTCCTGTATCCCGGTCTCCTTTAGGATCAGCTGCAAATGTTCTGGATCTCTGTCGCGATGCTTGGGCGCACAGGTAGGAAATGTTAAAGTCCGTGTCTCTGCTTCTTTTTACAGGTGTTTAACAGAAAAGAAGTACAGGGGCAGCATGGTAGCTCAGTGGTTAGCATTAACTGCGCCTGGGTTTAAAGTAGGTATGAGTCTTCAGTGTAAAGTCTCAAAGTCCTCACAGTGCTTTGAGCAGGTTTCTCCCACCACTGAAAAACACGACAGGTTAATGCTACCACAACACTCACCACAACTTACATAAGGATAGGTTATCTCAATACAGAGGTACAGAGGGTGTTGCTGGCAATAATTGTTTAAAAGGACATATATTTTTAATCTCCCTATATTACTAAGTGCAATCCCTGGGATCCACATAGAAACAGACATTCATATTCAGTGGATTTGTTCAAAAAAATGTTCTACTTTTGTGTGAAACAGGAGGTGAGCAGAGTGATTGGAGCAGGTCTGAGCAGACTGCTGGGCTGGAAGGCTGACCTGAAGAATCCACAGTTGGAGGTAATCAGATTTGTTTGAAAAACAATCTGTTGGATTGCACTGATTATAAGTTCAGTTAAGTTTTGTCTTACAATAGAAATGTTTGCAATATAAATAGTCCGTCTGTAGTTAATTGCTTTGCAAAGAGTCTTGCCTGTCTTTTCTGGCACTTCAGCACTGTAATATTATCTATTGTTTTTTTTTTTCTGTAGATAAATGTCCATTTGAGTGATGACTACTGCCTGCTCGGGATCCCACTGACCAGGTTATTGACAATGATGTTTTACATTTAACACAGTAATATACATCTAAGTCTTAATACAGCAACAGACCTCTTATACATTATGCAGTTCTTTTATTGTCAATGCTTCTAAATATGCTTTATCTGTTACAAGTTTAGCTTACTGCTTTTGCCATTAAGACCCACAAATGTTTAATCAAATGACTTAAGATAGACCGGTCTCTTTTATATTATATCTGTAATTAATTTGATAAGAAGTAATAAGTTGAGTCTTCTTTCCTTCAGGTTGCCTCTTGCCAACCGGAGCTATATAAAAATCACAGGACTAAGGTCTACAACAGCCTGGGCCATGGCCTCACTGGCTCATATACAGGTGTATATACTACTGTACTGACACACACAGCTGTTCTGTGCCTGTTGCAGGTTATGGTTTGTATACTGATGAATTCTGAAACCATGACAGAGTTATATTATTATGTGCACAGATAAGAAGGCATCATCACATCATGCAAGCAGAGCTCTTCCATTTATGTTTGTGTAGCAAAATGATTTGCCTCTAGTTTTGTTTGTGGTTTTTACCGTAAATGGGTGGCGTTCCCACTCCAGCTCAGGGACGGGTTTCTGGCCTAGGTAGAGGAGTTTGCATAGGGGCGCAGGAGATAGACAGATGCAGTGGAGCTACATCTGCAGTAATGTAGGTTCTGTACCTGTCTATTGTGTATTGTAAACACTGAGTGTAAAAATGAAGCTTTTAGTTTACCCTGTTGATCTACACCTCACCTATGGCCATAAGCTCTGGGTAGCCAATGAACGAATGAGAATGCAGATACAAGTGGTGGAAATGAGTGTGGCTGAGCTCTCCCTTAGAGATAGGATGAGGACTTCCACCATTTGGGAGGTACAGCTGCTCGGAATTTGACTAGGATACCTCCTGGGCAAGGTATTCCAGGCATGTTCTACCAGGAGGAGGCCCCGGGGTAGACCTAGGACATACTGGAGAGATTACATCTCTTAGCTGGCCTGGGAATGCCTCAGTATTCCCCCAAATGAGCTGGAGGAGGTGGCTGGGGAGAAAGAGGTCAAGACTTCTCTGCTTAAGCTGCTGCCCCGTGACCCAGCTCAAGTAGAAAACGGATGGATAGTTTAGTTTGTTTTGCCCATTTGGAGCTGGGAAGATTTTTGATATTTACTTAATTACATTTGCTAAAGTAGCAACTTTTACTGTAGCATGTGTTTTTACAAAGTGAAAGTACTTTGGCTAGCCTACCCCCCATCTGATCCTCTTAAAGAGCCCTCTATGCAAAAGGTTTTAGTATGATGTTAGTTGTCTGTCATTTGGCATTCAGTGTGGTGAACCAGTCACAGTCATACTTTTTGTGGTTAACCAGCTGTATGCGCTGTATGCTGTGTTCTGTTTTCTAGCCAGGCTTCCGTGTGGTTGACCCAATGTGTGGGGTGGGGACCATCTTAATAGAAGCTGCACAAGAACATCAGGTCAGAAAAGAAATCATGTACTGTTGATCTTTAAAGTGTAGAAATGTTTAGAGAAGTTTGTTTATGAGGTTTAAAAATCCCTGCTTCTGGGATCTTCAGGATGCCTGTTTCCTGGGTGTGGATATTGATGAAGCACAGCTGCAGAAGGCCAGTGAGAACATAGCATTTGCTGAGTTGGAAAACAGAATAAACCTGCTGAAAGCGTCGTCTCTGGGTAGGTCACCTGCACAAAAAAAGAGCAGTAAAATAAGCTAAATATTACATTAGTAATACATGTCTTACTTAATTGTATTAAACTAATGTTCTCATTTAAAAAGACAGACAGATGTTAACTTTTTAAATCGCACCAGTTGTAAATCCAGTGCAATATAAGTGGATTTTAAGGCGGACGACAGATGGCCCTGTGTGCATGAATGAATCTAGTCATGTGGAAAATTAGCCAGACATGTGAAAATATAGATAAACATAAAAAAAATTATTATGTGCACATTTCTTTGAATGTCACATATGACATGTTCAGTCTTATCAAACCTGACTGTTTTTATTTTTTCACAGTAACATTACTTATATGAGGTTAGTCTTTATGGTATCTTAGAGTACATTTCTTTTTTTAATAGAGGAATTATATCTCCATAAGACTGACCACCATAAAGTAGCTCAAATGTTCACATTTTTAAAGGGGATTTAATTATAAATTAAATAGTTATAAATTCATTTTTTAACAATATTACAAATTAATGTCTTTGAGAAGTTAAATACTGAATCTTAGCTCATGAATTTAAACCGTTCATTTTCACTGTGGATGCATGGCTGCATTTTTTGGATAGGACTCAGTGAGTGGGAGGTTAGTGTGAAGCCTGTTGTCGTATATTAAATTACCTCTGGGCTTGTTTGTCCTCCTCTGTGTGTGCAGTACTGCCTGTGCCCAGTGCCACTGTAGACGCTGTGATCTGTGACCTGCCATTTGGCAGGAAGTTTGGCTCCAGAATAGACATGGCTGCCAATTTGCCACTCATCCTGACAGAGATGGAGAGGTTTGTTCCTATGTTTGTCGGTCTCAGTTGTTTCTTTTAGAATTGTTTGGCGAAACAGAAAACATTACTTGTTTTCTCCCTGAATGTGTGCACTGTGAATTTTTAGCTTGGGAGTCACTTTGCACATCAGTACACATCCTAAACTGTCTTATTGTTCTGTTTTTTAGTTAGTTTGTTTTTTTTTAATAGGAAAAACTAAATTAATGCATAGATAAAAATGTCACAGCCATTATTGGAATAAGCATGGAAAGATAGAGATGCAACTATTATAACAAATGTTTGTGTCTAGAGTTCTCCGTCCTGGTGGTATCCTGGTGCTCCTCCTGAGTCCTCAGTTGTCCTGTATACTCAAAAAACTTCTAATACAATATGATACTGGACCAACATCTAACCCTGAAACAAAGCCTCAGACTGGGATGCAAAACTGCCCATCTTCTTCCGGATCTCCTTCTAAGAAGCAGACTTTCCAAATCCACTCTGGGGTCAAATCCTCACCAAGCCAAGAAACCAAGCTTCAACACAGTCTGCCTTTCACTGTGTCCTCATTGAAGCATCAAGCTACTTTCAGAGTCAGCTTAGGAGCAATAGATGGACTTATTCATAAATATGTCAAAACAGACTGTTGTGTTTTCAGGGACGTTATGTTTTAAGGCACTTGGTTTGATTTTCTTTGTTGCTAACATGTAAAAAAAAAAAAAGTGGCCATGTTGAAATACGACTGTTTTTTAACTGCTCTGTAACATGTTTTGGTTTGCTTACAATTTTTTAATTGTAAATGAGATTTTCATGTATTTAAAATGTGTTTTTGGAAGCAGCTGAGAAATTATTTTTGAAAGCTTACAAGTAAAGAAATTTTGATTTTCCAATCCTCCAGCAGTGCTTGACCTCTAATTTCTAAAATCCTGCCCGTGGCACTCATTCCCAAGCTCACTTATTCATTGATTATGGTTATCTTTAAAAAGCAACTCACAATAGTTGCTCAGTATCTCAAAATTTTCATAAAATTGCCAGACACTGCCTTTTTTGCATTACTTTTTAATCAAACTGTGATAAATTGTGAATTTCTTTTCAACACTTTTCAGTTTAATAACACTGGCATAGTCCCCTGCTTTTGTTTTGCTAATGGGGGACCATTCCATGGTGACTATGTTTTTTAAAGAGTTTTATGGCAGAAAATAGTTTACTTTTTAAATCAATTGTGTGTTTAACTGTTTCATTATTTGCTGACACTACTGGAAAATATGAAATATCTCTAAAACGATAACAGGAAAAGATGGGATTGTTTTTCCTGCATCACAGACCCCCTCACTGAATCATAAAGTTGCCATCTGCCACTGTTTAGCCCTGCTTAGCCCAGTTTTACATTAAGGGAGCCCAATAAGGCAGCCATAGAGCTTAGTGTTTTTCATTCATTTCCTTTCCCCTACAGCTTCCTGTGTAAATCCCAAAATCTGACTTTATTTTCATTATATAGTGAAATTAGTGTAGGTTTGGATTATAATTTGTATTTGTATTTTTTCTGCTGTTTCTTAATATGTATCCATACAAGCAACTAGTGAAGTAGTAAACACATAGTAATAATTTAATTGCATTTTAATTACCATATTCAACTACGAAATCCGTTTCCAAATGCATTAAAATTTAACAACACACGTCTTTCCCATCAGACACCATGGAGAGGGTACGCCATGATGTCCATTGCGCATGCCCAATGCGCAGTGGAAGCCATGTTGGAGCTACATTGGATTCAGGCTGGGATTTTCTGACGCCGTATGTTTTTCTTTAAATATCTGTTTTCGTACATTGTTGGGGTTCGTCAACCGTGCGCGATCGGCGCCGTAATCGGCAGTGGAAATGATGAACTCCAGTGTCGACCTGTCCCGGCGGAATCCGCAGGAGGATTTCGAGCTGATCCAGAGGATAGGAAGCGGCACATACGGAGATGTGTACAAGGTAAAACTGCAGTGCGCAATCACATAGTTCCATTTTCGGACACAGAGTAGTTAAACACCACGAGCGTATTTACAATTTTGCGGTCCTACAGTGGTGTTATAACAGTAACGAATCGTTTCTATAGTCATAAGTGGGCTGTTTCTAATATGCTGTTACCAGAAGGTTTTTGTTTTGATGCTTGTTGGTACAGTAATTACTGTGCTACTCATGTTATAATTCCATTGTCGGACACACAGCAAATGTTTGACTTCGCTTGTGTTTATGGTTGTTATTGTCTTGGCCTTTTTATCCATGCTTGTTTAGAGATCCGGGTTACCATTATGTTAATGTTTTCTGGAAGCTAACATGCCCGGGTTAAGACTTAGTTAACGTTTAATGTAAACCCAACGTTAATTCTTGGTTTGTTGAGCACCGATCATATTTACCTCCGTGTAAGTGAGTTGTTGCACAAATTGCGCTACGTCGACGTGCTTGTTTGCACTCGCTGGACTGTGGCTGTGGTCTAAATCGTGTTGTGAATAACAGCAGTTAATGTTAAAGAAGAAGTAGGAGTGGTTGATGCTTGTCCGGTAATAGACCTGCAGTAGCTTAGCTGTCCGACAACGGACTCTACTAACTTGATAGCATCAAGAAGCTAGCTGGGACGTCTTGATGCTACGTGAGAAAACTGTCACAAGTAGTGAACACGCGGTGATTTGTTACCCTTACATGAACACACACTAAAAAAGAGACTACCTGCTAGTTTACTGGCTGTTTGTAGTATCGTAGAGGCTTCGCAAAACATGTTAAACCTGTCCGCGTATCCCGGACAGAGACTGACAGCTGCCTTGCCTTTGGCTAAAGCGCTCAGATCTGACCAAGCTACAACAACATCAACAACCATGAAATAACCACTTCATATTGTTGTTTTTCACACTTTAACGTCAGTAGGCACTCGTCGGGTCATTTTTAAAGAACTGTGGTGCTCATTTTTATGTAGGCTGTGTGATACAGTTGGCCTCTTAGTCACTGGGCTCCACACTTTACCGAGGCCCAGTGCTGGGAACCCAAAGCCTGTAATCCAAACTGTAAGGCAGTTCCTGAATGCTGTGCAACTCCATCATAGTCTCAACGACTGTATTAGTGTTCGTTATATGTAACACAAAACAACAGCAGTCATAGTCACGTACCACAACAGAAACACAACAAGCTGGTCATGTATCACGGGAAATGATACAAAATATGACAAAGTATCCCCAAATAATGCTGCAGTACATGAAAACCAATGAGAATATGTAGGCCAGGATACTGTAACTCTAAAACTAAGAACCATGGGCATAAAAAAAGTAAATCTATCAGTCTTACCCGTTTGATCTGCCTTCTGTAGCAAATCGGTAAGGTTACAAAAGTTAACCATCTATACCCTCAGTTATGTATTTGTTTGTGTAATAGTCACTCTGTTGTGGAATTTAACTGCTGTGTGAGGGAGGCTTTTTGTAGACTGGAGATTCATTAAACACGGTAATAGGACTTGATGATGTTTGGTTAACCTCCAGGCTCTTTGTGGTAATTACAGGAATCCTAAAGACTAGAGATGTTAAATATTTCCAGTCTTTTTGAACACGCACAGTCTGTTAATTTCAATCCTAAATAGTCCACCATATGCATATTATATCCTTATTTATTTTGTGTGCGTTTTCACAAGTGCCCCTCATACCCGCCCACCCTCCGCTGCTCCTAATCTTGTTTGTTTCTAATTTAAGTTCAGTATCTTGCCTTGTTGTAGATAGGTAGGTTGGCATCTCAGATTTGATTCCCCTTCCAGGCCTGGAACAAGCGGCACATGGCTGATTAATGTGCACCAAGGTAACTTGAAAAACAGTTATAAAGGACAAAAATCACACAACTACACAACTTTTAAGTTAATTATGAGTTAAGTTGTAATTTCTCACTGGAAGCAGATTAATATGTTGTTAAGGTTGCTATACTGTAGGAACTATGATCATTATGCAGCTAAATGTCTATTTCATTGTTCCAGCAGGGATTTACTGAAAGACCTGAAACCTCTGGATGTGCTTCTAAGCACCAAGGCACATGGTAAACCTCACCGATGCCTATATTTGGTTCTACCACTGTGTGAAAAAGTGTGGCTTGGACAGGAATGTTTGAGCAGGAAATAAAGCATGAACTCTGCTAGCTTGTTTTCTCCTCTGTTTGTGGACCTGCCACTCTTTGTGTATCTGTTAGAAACTGTAGGAGGAGCATTGGCTGATGTTGAGACAGGCCTTCTGTGTAAAAGATCACAAATCTGAGCCTCACAAAAGAGAGTTTTCAGGGTGAACTTGTAGCTCAAATTTTACAAAGAGGTGAACCTGTATTTTGTGAAACCACCAACACTGCATGGTAATTAGTAATATCTGTAAAGCGAGCCATTTCAGGTCAAATATGCACCAAGGGTTCAGGTGT
Source organism: Pelmatolapia mariae (assembly GCF_036321145.2). Taxonomy (NCBI): domain Eukaryota; kingdom Metazoa; phylum Chordata; class Actinopteri; order Cichliformes; family Cichlidae; genus Pelmatolapia; species Pelmatolapia mariae. The sequence goes on along the minus strand of NC_086238.1, from coordinate 2,680,436 downwards.
TTCTCCCAGAACCCAGGTAAGGATCCATGGAGGAAAATACCTTAAAATGGTGATCAGTCAGTAGAACTACAAGTCTCCATGTCATATGAATAAAATGTTTATCTTCAAAGCAAGGTGACGTAGGGTAGACATAAGGGTTGTGGCACAACCCTGAGGCTGTGTAGTAAGTTGGGACAAGTGAGTATTTAATGGTGGTCAGTTTATCCGCATTTAACACCACATTATTTCCCCAGAAATAAATAACAGAAAATAGACACAGGATTGGTATTCTTGAACGCAAATCCTCCACGTATAGATACTGGAAAACAGCCTTCCTACTCCTCTTCTATAAGAGGTGACAGTTTTGTCTGATTCACATATTAAGCTCCTTCTCACCTTCGTGGATTACACTGCCTTTTGAAAACAAAAGGTATATTCAGTGTCAACTTTCATGTTAAGAATTCCTGGAACATGATAGCAGTAAACTGCACGCAGCACACTTATGTTTGCCAGTCTTCTGGGTGAGTCAAAGATAAGCCAACAGAAAAAAAATGACATTGACAAACCAAGCTTTCTCTCACTACCATTTTTATTGATTTGCCACTTAATTCTGGGCGAGCGGTAGAGCGACTACACTCTTCTTTTTAAGTTCCACTTTATCATTTATACTGCTTCAATAAATGCAAGTGTCAGCTCAATATGTTGCTCTAAAGTCATAAAAAGAAACCTGTTTCAGACGTACTACTGCTGTACCTGCCCTCACTCTATTTGTGTCAACAGACAAAGCACAGACTGAGTATTCATACGATGACTTATGTTGTTTTAGTCTACATATTTTCTTGCTTGTAGCTTCAGATTGAGAACGCAGGGGCAGGGGTCCAACGGTCTAGTCTTGTGACAGACATCAGTTGCTGACTAATAAATTTGAGAATTGTTGTGTTCTCACGAAACACTACAGCAATCTCCAAAATATTAGATTTTATGTAAGAGGTTAGCAATGGTATTATGGCTGTTTACCTTTTTTTTTAAACTGATTTTGAGTCCGTTTACTAGCATGGACATCTGCATATGCCAGAGTCATATGCCAGAAATGTATTGTGGGGAGAATTTGCCTTTTAAAATGGCCTTAAATTGAAACTCTGCATTAGGATGTTAGAGAAATGGCACTGGAGGAAGTCACGCAGTTGTCAGAAAGAAGACTGCGGTGTGGTTCGAGTCCTTTTTTGAGGTTTATGTTTTGCTTTGTCTGGTTTTTACTTCCCTTGATTTAAGCAGGAAAGCTTGTGCCTCTTCATTCTGTGCATTAGAAAATGATGCTTAACTAAAACATTCAAATGTGATATCAAGGGATCCTTTACAGCAGCGGTCCCCAAACTTTTTTGCGCCATGGACTGGTTTATGTCGAACAATATTTTCATGGACCAGCCTTTAAGGTGTCGCGGATAAATACAACAAAATAAAACCAGTACCGGTACCAAAAAAATAAGATGTATTCATGACACACGGGAAATGTCCCAGGGATACCGAGTTAACGATAAAAAGGATTAAAAAAAATAACTAAAAACTGATAAAAACCCCAAAACATAGTTTTCACACCCGAGCCTCAATTCTTGTGGCCTGGTACCAAACGACCGGTCCATGGCCCGGGGGTTGGGGACCACTGCTTTACAGGCATCCACACACAATGTGTTGGGAGTGATGGAGCCCGTCTCACTACTGCCATCATCCGATGTGTGAAGATGGAGACACCAAAGGCGAGTGTGTATCTGCGACACACCAGTGGCTTTGACGAAAAAGCAGTATTTGGCTCCCAGGGAATGAGAACAGGCTGGTCATAAAAGTAATACAAGCCTTTCGTCCCATCACCCACAGTTGAAGCTGTATTACGTGGCTTTCTTTGCACATTCACTTACTTTTTTTAAAGAATGGAAAGAATGATATCCATATTGGTTATAAATGTGACAGTAATAGTTCCTCTGCCCTGAACTTGTGTGTGTGGCACGGTTGAGTCTCCGTGGTATGGGAATGCAGGAATCTTCACTTCCTCCGTGTGTGTGTGTGTTCATGTCCTATTGTTTCACACTAGTTAACAGAGGAAGACGGTGGAGTGGTGAGCCCCAGTGCAACACATACACACAGAATAAGATGAATGTATCATCACCTGCATAGTCACGCAAGCACAGATGGCTGTAGAGTCACAATTGAAGCTGCTGGTCCACAACCATCCTGTTTTTGTCCTTGTTCCTTCAGTTGTTTGCTCACTGTGGTGGAGTATAAAGACTTCAGCCTGCATACTCTCAAGCAATGCAGGGTTCGTGAAATACTCTTGGGCCTTACGTTGAAAGTTTTAGTTGCTATCCTGTTAATCTACTCTGTGGGATTTTGTCTCTGCACCACTAGTGCTGCTGAGTACTGATAACGCGCATGTTTACAGAGTAATTAATAATGCAGTGCAGTGGCAAGGAACTGGTAATAACAACATTGTGACTGTGCTGTCATGCAGCGTGGTAGATACTGTAGTTTGGTTTCCTGTTACAGTAGGTATAATACAGATGTGATACTTTCTGCTTCTGCATATATGCGAGGGTCTGAGTGATGTCAAATTTTAAGGGTGTAAATGTGGCTCTGTGAAGGCATCCACATACCAGTCAATTTGTCGTGGCAAGCCAGCACTGCCATTATGTTGCAAGAGTACTGTGGCATGGCAACTAAGCATCCATGAGGTGTCAGTAGGCATTAATCCTGGCCTTTATGCTGCTAAAAAATGCTAATGTTAAAAGTTTGTTGCCTGCAGTCAAGCAGGGATCACATTAAATCTAAAAAACACTGCGTTTCTGACAGTTTTGTTCACTTCCTTGCACAGCTCTAAGTCAGATCATTTAGTTGGCACGGGGTCTTTTATTTTGAAATTGGACTGGATTTTCTATCTTCCTGTCATCATCTTTTCCTATATGTAGTTGACAAAAAATGGAATAAAAAAGTGTAATTAGCTTTACAACATGGAGAGATACTTCTGGGGTGCGTCGGAAACGCACAGTAGTTTGTCAGGTGGAGGCAGAACCATTATCTTTAATGGGTGCGATCAGCTCTGTCAGCCACATCCGAGGCACAGGACGACAGTGTATTCCTGGGATTATTGTGTCATCAAAGATTTTCAGCGTAGACATAATTGCCTTTCTTTTAGGGAGTGCAAAATTAAAATGCTTTGTTTAACAGATGAATTCAGAGCTCTTGTGCAACACTTTGTAATCCTTGCTCTGTACAGACTGTCAAAATTGACATGTCAGTCTCCTGTTCAAAGCATTTTAACTATGTAAACAAATCACCAGCCCACTGTGGTACACAATATCTTGAACGAGGGTGTAACCAGTTATTTAAAGTTCAGCTTAACCAGGTTAATACAGGTCCATGCACAATCCTGTAGGCTGGAGTCGATCATTTTATTTAATCCTGAATGAGTAATAAAAAGAGTCTGCCAGGATTAGCTGTTGGTTTGCACAATCCACACAGTGAGTGATGTGACTCCAGTTGAGCACAAAAGAAGTTATGGTGTGATGTGAGGAAGTCTGTGGGCCTTCCCTTGTAAAGCAGCATATTTGCTACATTTTAACTAGAAAACTTCCACTCTGCAGGTTTTGCTCTTTTGAATTAAAGGAGCTGCTACTGTTACTTTTTGAAGTTGTTTCTTACTTGATTTGACTCTTGTGTTGCATGTTTTGTGATGCAGCTTTTATGGTTTGTATTATTTTTGTCATTTCAAATACTTGGCACTTTAAATGCTTAAATTAAATCAGGGCAACATTAAAGCTAATGAAAGGCCACAATGAAAATAAAGAGAGCTAGTTATTACATTGGACTTCCAAATATGTGGCTCCCAGTCTCTTTGCTTAACTATGACACAGAAAGAAACACAAAGCGCTATTTTACCACACTTGGTTAAATGTCTTTTTGATGGCTTGAGGAGTAATATAGATTTGTATTCCTGGCAACAAGCTCAAGTTTTCAGATGCAATGGACTCTGTGAATTTGCCTCGTCTTTAACGGAAATGTCTGTTTGGATTGGGTTCTATTTGTGCTGACTGCCACCTACACCAATTGTTTTAAATACAGCAGGGGTAATTTTACGCTCTTCAGCAGTAATATGTCACTGAAATTTATAGGCCCATCTTTACTAAGGACTAGGAAGGCCTTAGATCTCTCAGTGTTGTTTGGATCATCTTGTTGATTATACTTGTGCCAGAGTACAGCACTTTTGCTGAAGCTGTTCAGTAACTCCTGGCACCATAATAGCAAAAGCATCAAATCCTATTTCAAGATGTGATGATATTGAGTTCTTAACCCTGGCTCGGGCTAAATGCCAAACTCCTGGAAGGAATTTTTATGTCTGTTTTGACGATCGTTGCTTGTGTTATGAATAAATGTACTTTTTCTATGACTCCACTAACACTGTTGCTGCATACACATAGTGTACATATTTATGCAGACGTTTGGGTGGGTCGGTCTTACAGCGGTGTGTGAGGTGCGTGGTATGCAACTTCACAGGCTGACACTAAATGTTGATGCCAGTGATGTGAATTATACTGATAATTTGCAGCATGCATACACGGTACGACTTTGAGTGCTTAAAAAGAAAGAACGATTGAAGTGGACTTGAAGTTCTGGGTGATTCTTTTTGTGTCTCAGCGCTTATGGGTGTTCTACTTGAGTGAGTGGGTATTTCGTTAAAAAACAGGTGTACAAATTAAGTGCACTCAACTGCATTTGGCTTTCACCTCACCTGTCCCCGCCGCCTGGGGCCATGTGTTTGTAATGGCTCAATGACGTCGTGAATTGGGCTAAACTTTGAGTAAACAAGCTATGGAGCCAAAATATGTTACTTATGGAACACCATCTTTATAAACTTAACTTGCAGACTAATCAGCAAGTTGGTAAAGTTAAATCCAGGAGTAATTGTTTAAAAATTGTGTAACCTTTTTATGTTTTTCCAGTATGTTTAAAATGGTTCAAGCTTCATCGCTTAACCAGCAGAGGAAAAGATCATGTTTGTCTTTTAAAAAAGTAACTATCTTAAGGGAGAGTTAAGATGAAAGTTGAGTAATTAATGTTAATGAGCAAACTAAAAGCAGAAACTCTTAAGTCATGAACTTGACATTACTTAATGCACTGGTTATCTTAAAGTTCAGTGAAGCGTGGTGGTAATTGGAAGGAGAGCTCAAATCTCTTGGAGAAATCTTGTCAAAGGAAGTAAATGGCTAACTACTATTGTAATTGTTGCCCCAGGCCTGGCATTAACTCCAGCGCTTTTGCAGTGGAGCTGCTCAGTGGCCTTTAGCAGAAGGAGCTGATTATACTGGATCACTCTTACATGGAAGTGTGTTAGTTTTGATGGCCCGTTTTTCACCCTCAAAGTTCGAAGAAATTAGACAAAGTGAAGATGAGATGGTAACTGAGTATAAGATCATAACTGCAACAAGTTTACGGAGACAGGAGAGGATGGGGATCTGAAGTGCTAATATGGAAGGTTATGCAAGGTTAAACTGTACCATACAGTACAGTTTACAGGAAAGAGACATGTAGACATGTAACCAAGATCTGGAGATGCCTGTCTGGGTTGTAGATCATTTAAGATTGAGTGAAGTTCTAAAATCATCGCGTGTGTGTTAGTATGGCACATCTGTTTAGCACAACTGCAGCTGAACACTGTATCTGTATACAGATATTGGAGCAACATTTCTTGCAATTCAGGCTACATAATTACAAGGGAATGTCTTGCCTATTTCAGCAAGACAGTGCCACACCACATTCTTTTTGTATTACAACAGCAATGCCCATAGCAAAAAAAAAAAATGTCCGGGTGATGAACTGGCCTGCCTCCACCCTTGACTTACCCCACTCACTGAATAAATACAATTATTCATTATGAAAAGAGGCCCCGAACTGAGCAGCTGATATCCTGAATCATGAAAGGAGGGGGAAACCACTTGAGCCACAGTCTGCCACCAAAACTATGTGTATGCTTTTATGAGAATTTGTTAGATGTTTTATTCCAACACTGACTTCTTTTAATTTGTAAAATTTAGAACCACAGTGTGCTTCTGTGTTGTGGCCACTGTAATATTTCAGGAAGAAAGAGGTTGTTACTAATTTTCCTGCCTAAACTTTGGTTTTTAAACAAATGATCAAACCTTCAGGCCCTTGGCTGCAGAAAGATGGAATACCCATCAGTCAGTCCCAGTAGCAAGCCTCTAAAATTGAGTCTGGCCGTGTTTTTGCCACCAACAGAGGCACAGAGCTACCATGAGTCATCTCTGGTCTGTCTGAAGACGCTCTGTCTCTGCTCTCCACTCTGCATCCATCTCCTTCTCTCTTTGCTTCTCTTTGTCTCTCCCACCCTCCCCCCACTTTGTTTTGATGTGGATCGGTCTTGGTTCTCCTCCTTCACTTGAATTTTTATTTTTTTAAATCCTATAGTTGGATAAAAATAAAATTCACGTGTCTGTGTTCTGTGCGGTGTTGCTGAATAGTTTTTGGCATTAACATTGTTTTTTCCTGTGGTTCTCCTTGAATTTTTTTTAAATTTATTTTGCCATCACTATTGTGTGACCACAGTGCACACTACTGAAGTGATCTCGGTAAAGTTTGAGTCATTGTTTGTGGCACTTTGTTTTGTTTTTTTCCCTTAAGCCACGGTGGCTGTCACTGCTCAGTTCTGTCAGCACGTTATGCTTCACAGCATCTGACACACAGGATCCTGGTGGTGATGGAATTATACCAAGTGCAGTGCTAATGAATTCTGGGGACACACCCTTGTGGTTTCATTATAGTGCAGCTACACACCTGTAAAGTTTTGTGACTAAGTCTTGATGTTCCAGATTCCTGCCTAGCAAGTCTTGACCTTTTGGCGTTCTTCTTGGTAAAGCATCCGAGCGGTTGTGGCAGCACTAATTTATTCTGCTACACATGTGCTTGTGTCAGTGCAACAACACAACTACAACTTCATAGTTTGGTTGTTTAAATCATCGTGTGTGTGTGTTGGCTTTTGCTAGTATGGTCGGGTCATGTGTCATACAACTTTTCAGAATTTCTTTTTTTTTTAAGTGGCGAGTCCCTCCCTTATGTTTCTGTCTGGCTGTACTCTGCCTTTGTGGTAGTTCTTGTTACCGTAGGTGTCCTCAAGATCTTGTTTTGCCATGATGACACAGACAGATGGACTGCCATGGTAAAACTATACCTGCTGTGATATCACAGCCAGTAAAAAGAACATTACATTTTAAATTATTCTCATTTTGATATGTATTTTATTTTTATTTTTAAAGGGTTTTTAATTTCATGTTCTTTTTATGTTAAAATGGACACTTATTTTACTCTCCTATATAGGCTAGCTTCCCTGCAAAGTGACTATTTAGGACAATAAAGAGAAAAACATACTTAATAATGTTTTATCTGTGATTGCAGCATGCAGGGAGCATCATTTATTAGTGCAAACAAGTGAAGGACATTTTTCATCATTTTTCCAACGAGCTGCTGTCAGTGATGACAGACTGCCCGATTCAAAGTGCGAATCTATGGCCACAGAGTGCCAGCAGCACCACTATAGTGCAATATCAGTGCTACAGCATAAGTCAAATGTGAACACAAATCTGGAAATGTAAGTAAAAGCACATCATAACTGCTTATAAATTTAGTTTAACAATAAATAACGTAAGTTAACGTCGTAGCTCTTCAGGATCTTGCATAATATTGTCTCATAATCCATTTAAATTAAAAAATACTTGCTATTTGGGATGTTGCATCCTGGGTTGAGCTTTTAACCAGCTGTTTCCGGGGTTTGGATTGGCATCATATGAACTCGTATAGCGAGCTTACTTTTGGGCCTCTCATCAACAGCTGCTCATATCACATCCTCGCATCCATAGCTTGGATGTACTCTACACTGTGTTTTTGCTCAAGCACTGAAACAAGTTTGATGTTTCCACCCTTAAGCTTTTCTTTTTTTTTCTTTTCTTGCATATTTTGCACAGCACTGTTTTATGTTGAAGGTCTGTTTGAAGCCAAACGACTTACATACTACTTAAGTAGCTCCCTTTTCCTTTTTTTTTCTTAAAGGTACTAAATCATTCTGGGAGGCTGCTCTCGCTTTCAGACATGTTTGTGCTTGTGTCATTATTTTGTGTGCTAAGGAATGTAAATGCATCTCGCCCTAATGTTAAATTAATATGAACTTGTGTCAAGAATCAGAATGAACACAGATGTTGATGTCATGTTGACGTTGATGTCCCCCCACCAAGCATTAAGACTCAATAATATTCCAAAAGCCGATGTATTAGATCAATGTCACCATAGTCCTAGGTTGTTCATAGTATTGAAGCTCATTTTTCCTTCCCATGTGGAATGTGCTGGACTCTTTTCCCCATTCTCTCACACATACAGTGCTGCTTCTATGTCACACACAGGCCAGTGGGCATTTTCTTGCCCTGAGTGAAGCACGCAATTCATGCCTCACCCAAAAGAAAAAGAATCTTTTTCCTCATGTATATTTCATATGTAATTCCTCTCTGACCCCATCAGCACTCCTGCTAAATGTAAACAACAGTCCGCTATTTATAGAAAATCTGCCTCTGTACTGTCGTTCCCCTCTTTTCTGACTTATGCCAGCTTTTCAGGAATTTAGGAAAAACAAGTCCACACATTCCTCCCCCATCCTGTTTGTGGTTTAAAGGGTTGCGAATGAGTTGTGTCAGAACATTTTTAATTTGATATACTGGCTACAAACAACTGATTTTGAAAAAGTACGACACAAGCGCTCATGACAAAAAGGCACCAATTATATTTACCATCAATATTTGATGGTGGCATTTTTGTGGATTCGGTGTTTCTATCAGCTTCCTCTCAGCTGATTGAAACTCATCTAATGAACATTACAGTTTTCTCTTTCTTGTGCTCTGAAGTGCAGTGAAAGCAGTTAGGGTTTCTCTCTATCTGCTCTTCAGTTCTGTCACGTTGTACCTTGATGTTGCTTAAACAACTTTGCTTAATGACTGCTGTTCATGTTCAAGCCTACAATGACTCACTTTCCTTCTTGTCATACTTTAGGCTCGTAATGTAAACACAGGAGAGCTGGCTGCTATCAAAGTCATCAAACTGGAACCCGGTGAGTTACCTCATCTTTGTCTCTCTTACTTTATCTCCCTTTTTTTTCTCGCTGTATTCTACTCATGTTTTTGAATTCCTCTTTCTGCTTTTTTTTCTTGTTGAATATAGGGATGTGCGCAAATAGCTGACTAGACGTTTAAAACTTGACGCCCTTGCTAGTTGGCACCGGAAATACCAGTTGGTTAAACATGTTATTATTATATTATTAAACGTACAATGGCAAGTACCGGTTCAGAAATGTTAGGACACTAGTCAAATAGTATACTTTCTTTTTTTCTCTCATTTAAATGACGAGTTAGTCACCTGGAGCATCATTAGGTGTGTCCTACTTATGCACTCTTTCAAATCCTTTACCCCACTTTTTCTTGCTACATAATAGTTCTTATCTTCCTGTCTATTCCTTTATATCCCCTATTTTTGCTTTATCTTACTCCTTGTCTTTCCATTCCTATATCCTGCTCTTCATCTTTGTCTGTTCCATTTTCTGCCCCTTTTTGTTGCTGTCCATTTTGTATTTAGTGTGCGTATATCTCTCACTTTCGTTCGTAAGTCATATTCCTTATTCTGTTTTCTCTAAGGATTCACCATCAGATTGTTATTTTAGTCTGTGAAGCTCTTTATTACAAACCTCTTTTCCATACTATGCCCTCTTACCCAGCACTCACTGATACTTGTGCTCCCCCCCCCCTTAACTGTGTCCTTTCCCTCACACAGGTTAATTACCTTGTCTTTTTCTTGTTTAAATCGTGAATTCCATTTAGTAAGTAAAATATTTGATTAATCCAAATAGTCAGCTGTTCAGATGCCCTTTCTTTGGGTAGATACCGGGTTTTTCACATTCAAATATTCTTTTTTCTTTTCTTTTGTGGTAATAGATGTCATCTGTGCTTTTGCCTGAGTCGACCCTCCCTCTTTAAGTAGCGATGATGACACTTTAGTTCACTTTACTTTTACCACCCTAGCGACAGTGAGGCTAGATTTAGAGGCTTTTCATAACCACCTAGCAACAAAGGTGCAACTCTCTCTCCCTCCTTAGAGAGAGGAGATCAAGCCAGGAGATCTAGAGTTCAATCTTAAAAGCGATGCAATTTAATTGGCTTTCTGATTTCAGATCTGTTTCATGTATTTATTTGTTGTTTTTTACTTGCTAATTTCCAATTTTTGAAAATTCCAATTTTCAAATCACACCATATACAAGGTAAGAATAAACTTTTCTTCAATGCAGAATTGGATTTTTATAACTAAATCAGTTATCAGACTTTACAGATCCCCTAAACTGCACAAGTTACACGATCTTCACTGTTAAACAACTCTGAAAGTATTGATGATTTAACCTGTTTAACTTACATCATTCACCAGATAACAGGGGAGCAACCCTTTTCTCTTTTTCTTCCACTGCTCATACCGAGGCTCATATTGAGGCTACATGCTTTGTGGTTCCATCTGCACGCCACGTAGCTCTGGCCACTTTCCTTTTGTTATCTTTTTCTTCTTCTTCAGTTTAAATAATCATCTTCAGCTCTGTGACGATACTTAATTTAAGTTTTCATGTCAGTTCACTGATGATCTAGTTTGGCGAACTTTGCATCATCCTGACATGCAGCGAAGAAGTCGCTAACAGCCACAGGCAGACACTAACAATGAGTGTGCAATATTTGCCAGTGTCAGTTTGCACATTTTGCACATGCATGAAAGGAACTGGCTCATAATTGGACATGCACGATGTTGAGCAGCTGGTTACCAGTCCAGGCTAGAAATCCTGAAAACTGGTCCCCATCTGATCAGTTGGTGCATCTGTAACCTTGAATTCATGACAGCTGATTTATCACTAACAATATCGAGCCCAAAAAATATTGTTTGGGGGACACTGCTAGAAATTACAGGACAGCTGTTGAACTATATCCTACCACTGTGTATGCTATATATTGTTTTTTTCATAGCACTTCATGAAGTCCTTTATAAAGAAATATTGTTTACTTACTTGTTTAATTACTGTACAATTTATGCTTTTGGACTGATGAACTGCTTTGCTTCAGTTTGTGCTCCTCTTAGTGGTTCAGACACAAGTGCAAGAACAGTCTGTCAGAAACACAAAATAATAAACAAACCCAGCCTTCTTCGCGCTTTGTGTTATTCTGTAAGTCATAACAATGCCAAGATACATACTAAATGATCACTATAATAATATTGTGTTTGTTTTTATTGAAGGTGAGGACTTTGCAGTCGTGCAGCAGGAGATTATAATGATGAAGGACTGTAAACACTCCAACATCGTTGCCTATTTTGGCAGTTATCTCCGGTAAGAGAGTGTGTGTGTGCCAGATGTGGAGTGCAGTATTTTCTTATGGTTATTATTAGAGTGCATTTAATTGATATTTAAGTGACTCATATTTTTATTCAAAAAAAGTATGAGTGTCAGAGAGGAAAAACACAAGCTGGTGTAAGATAGATCGAAGGAGGCGAAGGGCTCATACCTTGTGAGTAAATGTAAACATGCACTTAGAGTTCTCTTTGTGTGTGCAGAAGAGATAAGTTATGGATCAGCATGGAGTACTGTGGAGGTGGTTCTCTGCAAGATATCTATCATGGTAAGGACACCCAGGCACAATGATTCAAACCATTTCGCTTTTACTGTGATCTTTGATAGTCTCTTTTTTTCCCCTCATGATTTCTGTCTTTTTTTTTTTTTTATCTAATATTCCAGTAACCGGGCCTTTGTCAGAATCACAGATAGCTTACATGTCACGGGAGACCCTACAGGTAGTGTCTACAGTACTGATAATGTGGGCAAGATTGAGATTAAGATTTAAGATTTCATGTTATTGTTGTCTTATTTTATGAGTAATAGTAACGGTAACGTCATTTGCTGTGTAATTCTATTTACAGGGTTTATACTACCTGCACAATAAAGGCAAAATGCACAGAGACATTAAGGTGAGTTTGGAGAAAAAGGCAGTGGGCAGTGATTTGTTCATAAATAAATATGATTAATATGATAAATATGATTAATTGTTAAATCTGATTTCTGAAAATCTTATATTGGCTGTACATTTACACTTTGTGAGCAACATAGCAATCTAGTTCAGCTATTAGGCTTATTTTAAGTTAATTAGGGTCATTCATTTGATTCAGTTAGGCTGTTTTTATTATTATTATTATTTATTTATTTTTTACACTGGAAATAAGCTTAATAAATGCTCGGGAAACCTGTGTACAACCTTGGTGTACAAACCTTGGTGTACAACCGCATATATTAAGCTTGTGTTTGTTATAGGAAGAATGAATAGTCATTCCCCACTACCAGCTAAGTCAATGACAAAGCACTTTGTAACTGTTTTGTAACTTTCAGATTATACTTAGTAATACTTAGTTGAAGTGTAAAATTGTGTGTTTTATCCTAAAGCTCAGTATGTTTTGTTTTTGTTTTGTTTTTTTCTTTCCTTCCCCTACAGGGAGCCAACATCCTCCTGACAGACAATGGCTATGTGAAACTAGGTGAGAGAAACACGCAAGGCCTGCAATTACCTTCTGCTTCAACAGACTGAGTCTGAATGGCCTCATTTGCTGACTTGTTTTTTTTTTTCTTTCTTTTTTTCTTGGCCTCTCTTCTGTTCCTCTTTCATTTTGTATTTATTTCTTTACATTCTCCCTTTTCATTACATTCCTCTAATTCTATTTCCCTTTATCCACTTTTTCCTCTCCTTTTTGTTTTTTTCTTCTTCTTTATTCCTTAGCTGACTTTGGCGTATCAGCCCAGATCACAGCAACCCTAGCAAAGAGGAAGTCATTCATTGGAACACCTTACTGGTAAGTTGTTTATATTTAACCAAACGCTTCACTGACGTTGCATAGGGGTACGCAGGTAGAACAATAAAAATAAGACCCAGCAGGACAAGGCAAGGCAAGCACTTTTCATACAGAAGCAATTCAGCAATACAGAGTGCTTTACTGAGGAAAATATGAGACAAATACATTAAAATTATAAAAAAAAAATAATGGAAAAAGATTGCAATTATTAAAATAAAAATTAATGATTAAAATAAGGTAAAAATTGACCTGAAAGACTTCTAACCTTGCATTTCTGGAGCCAAAATCAATTACTTGAGCCTTTTCATCATTGAGCTGAAGGAAGTTCTGGTTGATTCACTCACTGATTTGTTGGATACATTTACTCTTCCTGTTCTGTTAGAGTGCTTTAATCCATTGGAATTGTTGGTAGTTCAAAACAATGCTTGCTGCTAATGGGCCAGTGTTTTACACATAGGGATTTGTCAACTAATGTGTTTCTCTCCTTTATTATATTAGCTGTTCTTTAATGCAAAAGAACAAAAACCAGAAATAAATAGTACTTGTTAGTTGTAGAGAAATCATAGAGCTGCATTTGGGGTTGGGAACTTTCTGTGCTACTGCTGGGAAATACTGTATAAAGTTCACATTCTGTTCTTGTGTGTAGCTGTGTAACCCATTTGGATAGTTGATCATTCCTCCCTCTTATATGCGTCTTGTTTTCATACAGTCCTTCTGTCTTGTTTCCTTGTATAGGATGGCTCCTGAGGTAGCAGCGGTGGAGAGGAAAGGGGGTTACAACCAGTTGTGTGATATCTGGGCTGTGGGTATCACTGCAATAGAACTGGCTGAACTGCAGCCACCCATGTTTGACCTGCACCCAATGAGGTAGTGTGTGCGGGCTGTGATGATGCAATGATAGTAAAGAATGTTTATAATATTATTTGGAAGATTTAATTCTTACCATGCATCTCTGCATGTATTTAATAAAAGTCAGAACCACTGACAGACATTAATGTTATTAGCTTTAGATAATTTTTGTGTGACAAGTCTAAAAGGTTTCTTTACAAAATGTTGCTATATTTATGTCCTGGAGATTTTAATCTTTATTCTATTCATATATTACACTGGCTTTAGTCATTTGGAGTAGATATTGTGCATCAAATTGGCTTTATTACTGAATGCTAGGAAGGCATGTCTTTCTACACTGTTAAAGGTGATTTTTCTCATTTTCTTTTTCTTTTCTCCCAACAGGGCTCTGTTCTTAATGACAAAGAGTAATTTCCAGCCTCCTAAGTTGAAAGATAAAGTGAAGTGGTAAGACACTCTCATGCTTTTGCATACTTTTGGTCTTGCTCACGTTTGCTATAGATGTAACACCCAGCTGTTTAAATGACCAGTTTTTATCATTTTACAGGGCTAAAACATTAAACCTTTTTCCTTTTTTCTCTGCATTACTCTCCCTGCTGAAATAATAGGACGAATAACTTCCACCATTTTGTCAAACTGGCTCTGACCAAGAACCCAAAAAAGAGGCCCACAGCTGAGAAACTGCTGCAGGTGAGGAAAGTGTAACTTTCAGACATTACAGTCCATCTCCAATCATATTTACATGATGTAAAACAGACAAAAATGATAGGGCTTCCCACTCAACTTTTATGTTAAGTTAGGAAACTAGGCATGCTGACAAAATTGCCCAACACTGTTTATAAATATCAAAAGCCATTTCAGATTTGGCAGATCTCCTTTTTGAGGCAGTCTGATGGAGAACTTCCAGCTCTGCTGCTATTTTTTGGTTGCTTTGTGGAAATCCTATTCGGGCCACCTGCATGTGTGCTCTGCAGGCTTGTCATGAACCTAAAATGTGCATATATAAACTACTGTGTCAAACTGACCCAGTATTCAGTTTTTAAGGCGCATGCCTGAGTGAGAGCAACCACACAGCACTACCACAGGCTATGCAGCTTTTTGTGCAGATTTGTTGCCTGCAACTTGGTTGTTTTCTTCAAAGTGAAATTCAGGTTAAAGGGTTGCTGTTTTAACCCAATGTAGGTCCGACCAGTATCTCAAAACACACAGTGAAAAGGTTACTTGTAAAGCTACACTTTAATGTGTTGCATCACTGCCCATGAGCCATACTTTAAGGTTGAAATTGGCCAAATTTAAAACAAGATGCCCAAACAGGATGTGTGATTACACCTCAAGCAAGCAGCATTAGACTTCCAAAATAAGTCTACTAAAAAATCCACTGTTAAAAAATTATAACCTTGTGTAAAAAATTTTCTTTCCTCATTCGATCAGTCCTCAACATCTTATAAAAATTCTAAGTGGTCATGGTGTCATGTATCATATATAAAGCGTTCACATGTTTACTAGGTGCATTCTGTGATGTTAAAAGGTACTGTGTATAAAAGAAGCTGGAGCAACGTGATACATGATGCATGAAGCAAGATCTAAATAATGGAAGGAAAGCATAAACTTCAGTTTGCTTTGTAAGCATCATTCATCACTATGTGCTACAGCAATTAAGGCTATTATTTAAACGGCATATCAATTTGTCAGCACCCTAATGAGCATCTGGATTAGTTGCAGCTCTGCTTATTTAAGAATCACATATTACCCAGTACAGTTTATTTATTTATTTGTTTTAAAAATGTGCCATTGGTGATGTCACCTGGATTGATTCCAACTCTTGTTTCTTTTCCAGCACCCTTTTGTTTCCCAGCCTCTCAGCAGGACGCTAGCGATTGAGCTGCTGGATAAAGCCAACAACCCCGACCACAGCACCTTCAACGACTTTGATGATGACGACCCTGAGCCTGAGGTAACCTTTGACCTTCAGGATTTTCTGTTAAACCCAAAGTTTTGTCGGGCCGAGCATAAATGCAATTGTGTTTTGCTCGATCATGCTTCTTTTCTTCCTCAACTTCCTTCTGTCTCCTCATTTGTCCTTTCATTAAATTCCTTTGTCATTCACAGCTTTTTCTCTCCATGCTTACTCCCTCCTTTCTTTGTCACATGTGAGTCATCTTTCTGCTCCGTCTTTCCCTTTCTTACTCATTCCTTTTTTTCCACTTCTTCTTTTGCTTCTCTCAGATTTATTTCTCATTTTCTGTTTTTGGTTCACTTTTGTTTTTCTCTTCTTCTTTTTAGCACTGCTTGTATCTCCCCACATTTTATTTTCCTCTCCTGTCTTCTATTCCCCATCCCCGATCCTCTGAATCCTTAGTTTAAGTACAGGGGTCACTTCCTTCCCATAAGTCCCGGTGCTCGACGTGCACCCCGTTTTGCAGCCCGTAGGAAGGTACTACTGTTCCTGCAGTGTCTGCACTGATGTCATTCTAACACAAACTCTTCTGACAGTAGTTTTTTTTTTTTTTTTCGGGGGGGCGGGGGGATAGGACTACAGAACTGAATGAATAGAAAGTAAATTTCCAATTCAGTCATTTGATGGATTACTATGGCAGTTTCATAGACCTTTCTGTTGACGTTTAAATCAGCTGACTTTATACAACTGCATCACACAAAATTGCGTCATTATTCTTATTTGCTTATAATATCTTATGCACATTTGTTAAAGTTTTACTTGAATGCTTTAAGTAATGAGATTGTTTGACATAAAAAACAAATTCAACTTTGCTCCTAAACTTTAACATTTTCAGAACACAGTTGAAGTTAATGATTTAAGCCACAACTGCACAGCACTCATGTGTGAACAAAATAGAAAGATAAGGGTTGGCTATAAGGAAATTCCGGTGATTTATTACTTACTGGGTTTTACGTCATCTCTGTGTAGTTGTGAACAAATAAAAGGCCATAATAGGATAAGGTCCACTGTATTTCTCCTAATAATTTGGGAAACTCTTGTATTACAGCAGCCAAAACATTAAGTAGAATAAATCAGTTGATCATTAAAATAGAATAAGATAAAACATATATTTCATTAAGGTAAAAATGTCACAGATATAAGGATCCCAATTAAAAGCAAAAAATAATTAAGTAAAAAACTTTAAAAAAACAGCGGTAGAATAGAAATGGCTTTGTAAATGTAACAAATTATAAAGTTCATAGTATTTATAACTGACATATAGTAACTATAGGCAGACAAAAGTAACCGTCCAACAACAACAACTGGCAACATCGGTGAGAATCAAAAGGGAATGCAGGAAATCGGGTCAGTTTTTCACTAGCACCTCAACTTGACTCTACTTTGCTCTACTCAGTTTCAGTTGTTTTCCATTACAGTTTTATACCACTTTAATGTCTCATATGTACGCAACACAAATACAACACAACCGTTGTCTAGCTCCCTCTGGATTCTGTCGTTAGCACAAATACATCTGGATCTTGTCATTGGACCAGTGTTGGTTTGTGTGTAGCCCATTTCCTTATTTGCCATGTCTAAAAAAAATAGCGGTTTGATTCTTGCGCAGGAGTCACCCTCATGACTCATCCAGTGATGTTACTTCCTCGCCTATCAGTGGCATGCAGTCTTTTGACGTCACATTTTCAGCTCAACTTGGCTTGCTTGGAAACCCGGCCAAGTCGGCACTACCACCAAACAAAAAGCCCTAAAAGTCAACTCGAGCAGTTGCTAGTGGAAAAAGGCATAAGTAGCATCACTAAGGATCTTTTCCATTCACTTCAGTTCTGTAGCACCTGGGATGATAAAGAAATGCCTAAATTCATAAAGATGGCTTCAAAAATATCACATTGTCACTCTCTCTAGAATTATGTTTTTAAGTGTTAAATTCATTCACAAACACATGGAAAAAAAACCCTCCAACCTGTTGATGTTTCAAATAGTAGACAAAAGAAAATGCAG
This sequence comes from Pelmatolapia mariae, assembly GCF_036321145.2. NCBI lineage: Eukaryota > Metazoa > Chordata > Actinopteri > Cichliformes > Cichlidae > Pelmatolapia > Pelmatolapia mariae. Next base: position 2,662,693 of record NC_086238.1, on the reverse strand, counting down.
TGTTGTGGAAGGCCAAAAGGCTGTAGGTTGCTAAAGTGTTATAGCTATGGACGCCATCTTCACCTGTCTTTAACCTTTCAGGTATTAATCATGGTTTGTGTCTAATGAGAATGGACTATGAGAATAATTGCAAACAAGCAAACAAAAATGTCTGTTGGAGGAGCCGAGTTCTAAATGTTGCTTTGATTGATGCATGGTCTTTTGTAGTCTTGGTTTGTCTTCCAGTGCTTCATAAGCATGCACTGAGGTTGCTGTGTCATTAGATTTCTGTGGGATGGAGTTTGGATTTTAATTTAAATTAACAATAACTCTGGTTCAAAATAAGAATGGCCAGCTGCACTCATGACATATAAAATAACCAAGTACCGTTTTTCCATTTCAGCATTTAAACCCTGTTTTTCCGCTTGTATTAAGAATGTAGATCATCAGATGATGATGATGAGATACTGTGTGACAATCTCTCTGTTATAAATCTTCCAATGTAAAGAGGACTTTACAGCTTACAGGTATCCAGTGTTTGAAACCAAAAGGGTGGATGAATGTTTTTCCTCTGACTGTGTTGCTGTTGTTTGTTTTGGTCGTGTTCTTGCAGTATGTGTGTGTGTGGGTGACTCTCTGTTTTTGCTGTGTCATCAAATCCCACCCACAGGAAATAGCAGTGGGATTATGTTTTTGTTCTTAAACCTATTGTGAGCTTTCCAAATCTAGTGCAAACCACTACACCGAGTGTCCAATCTTTGAGCAGCTTTGACACTGTCTGCTTTTCTTTTTATTTCCTGATAGTCCCCGGTTCCTTATCGTATCCGCTCCACCAGCAGGAGCACCAGAGAAGGAAAAACACTGTCCGAGATGAAATGTGAGTTGCTACAAAAGGTCAATGTGAATAAATACAATGTCTTTAGTATCTTTTTTCTCCTTCTTCAATAATCTTACTCCGTATATATCTCCCTACCTCATGATATTCCCTTTCTCCTATCCTCCCTTCTCTCTTATTTTGCCTCTCTCAGTCGATCAAGTGAAGTTTGATAGTCTTTTGGAAAAGGAGACACAACCTCATCATGAACCGGTGAGTTGTAACATTATGTTTGTATGTGTGCGAATGAGATGAGATTTGTGTGGTTGTTAATTAACCAGTACCAACTTGGCTGCCCCTCACCTAATCACACATGGCACCTCCACCAATCAATGTTTTTCTCTGTCTGTGTTGAACCAATCCTAGTTAAATATTCTAAGGTTTAGGAATGGCATGTTTCACTAATTATTATATGGGTATAACAACGGAATTGGCAGAAATCTAATGCCCAGTTGCATATAAAATCAGATTTACAGTAACCAGCAGGCTGACTTTCCAGGGTGTTTTAAGCTTAGAGTAGAGGTTAAGTGAATATATCGTAAAGAGAGTAGTCCCTGGTGGATCTTGTGCTTGCTGGAGGGATTAAAAGTCCAAATTGATCTGGAATGTTTTGGGATTCACCAAATCCTGAAGGCTGTGGCTGAACAGTGTTATTTCACTAGCTTAAAATACACAACCCAGCTGGATAAACAGCTCTATGGATTCATTTTAATAAAGTTGTAACTGTAGACCTCTTGTTATTGCTGTTTGACAAACACAGGTATGATTTGTCAGTAGTAGCTTTCTTTCACTACTGGTTGGACAGAACTCAGTAGAATAAAAGTCGTGTTCTTGGCTTTCATTTGCATAAAATTTGTAATTTATCTTGGTCAGATTATGCTCAGTTTTGGTCAAAAAGTTAGCATAGGTTCTTTAAAAAAATCTTTGGCTGAGCTATGATTTCTTGATATTTTTTCCCAGTATATGTTGCTCCCCGACTTCCTTTTCACCTTTTGTCCTTTCTTTGCACGTTTTCCACTGTCCCCACCCTCTTAAAGTTGTTTTTGATAGTTTACCAAAAAATCTAACCAAACCTTTATTTTGTCCTCTCTTTATCTTTTGATCTATAAATTTAGATTAATGCTATCATATTAACCTCATATGATCTGTAATTCATCATTTATCAACAATCATTCATTTGTCCATTAAATTTCTACTCTCTTTTCAAGGGAACTCTGGCAGCTTGCATTACATTTGTCTTGTGACATGTGTAGATTTTAGCTTTTAGCTTGTAGCTCCAAGATCCATCCAGTGAGGACTGCCGTGCTGTTTTTTAGCATTCATATTATAAAATTTTGATCAAGAGAGACTCTGTGCAAGTATTTCTTTTCTATTTTTTTTTGCAATAGTGGCCAAAAATCAAACAGACCCATAGTAACAGAAGGTACCTCTAAAACTCTGATCACAAGTTTACGGACGCTCATCATGGGCTTGAATACTTTGGTAAATTCTGGCTTTTAACATGAACTGTTCTCTTTCCAGGATGAAATGATTGTACAGCATATGTCTTTAATAACTTAACAAAGCAAGGATTGAGTGCACAAGTTTGAAATATTTTTGGATTTCTTTAATCCACACAGGTTCTAAAGTATACATACACACCCACTAATATTTGGATAAATGTCCCTTAGCAAGTCAGACCTTTTGGTATCCATCAACTGTCTTCTGGCTGAATATTTGACCATTTTTCTTGTCAAAATTGGAAAAACTCATTTAAATTACACTTTAGCATGGTTCAAAGAAACTGTTAATAGCCTAAACATACCAGGACATCCATACCCATGATGAGTGAGAAATGCATGTGTGGAAATACTACCCAGAATACAGCTGGCTACCATTAGTTGTTTAATTTGTATGTAGAATGTTATGAAAAGTACCCTTATTATACCCTTATTAACTTTATATTTTGTAGGCTCACATATATGCTGTTGTAGCACAGTTTATTATTTTCTCTCCATTTCAAACCTCCATCTATATGTTTTAAACTCACATCTGTCTCCTCCTCTCTTGAGATTATTATTCAAATATACTCTACCCTTTTCTTGCCAAGTCAAGGACCTATTAAAAAATAAATAAAAATGGCCTTAAGCTATGTACACACTGGAAGTGATTCATAGTGACCCATAGAAATAGAATGACATTTGGCGACTTGAAGCAAATAAAGACAACTTAACTGTTGCTGACTTGAAGTGGGCGGGACCCAAGATAAACTGTTCCCAACTTCCAGGCAAGTGACCTGGTAGTAAACTATAGAGAGTAACTTAGACAGCCGGAACCTGGAATGTCTAAAAGCGATGAGCCACCAGCTTGAAAGCGATGTGCAATGAGCAAATCATTTCCAGTGTGGACACAGCTTTAACCCAAACTCATTTTTCACAAGTCATCCCTTCACTCCATATCAGCATTCCTACCTGTTCCCCACCATTAGTCCAGGACAGGTTAATGTATTAACTGAGGTCTCTCTCGCTCTGTCTTGCTGACCAGTGTGATTCTGAGCCCTATCTGGACTGTGTTGAGGAGCTCTACTATACAGCAAGATCTAATCTGGTAGTACACCTTTAGTCTCTCTTTGTTTCAGCCTCTCCATCTCTCCAGCTGTTGGCCCATTTATTTTCAGTCTGTCAATTTTTAACGTCATGCTTTATTTAAAATATAATTTAATTTTTTTTTTAAATATCTTACTTTTACTCTCCATCTTGCTCATTCTTAAACTCTGAAGGATGAGTCCTTGTCCTACTTTTGTCCTTTTTCAGAGCTCTGAATCTCTCGGCTGCTCGGTGTCCAACTTGTGTATTTGTTATTTCTCATTGTTGATCCATCTCTTCTAGTCCACCCGTCTGTTACTGCCCTTCTTTATCTTCTTTTTTCAGCTTCAGCTTTTGCCTCACGAGCTGGTGTTGTAGTTGTCATAGTGATTAGAGTCGTTAGTGCTATTGTTGTTGTTGTTTCTCATATATGCATAAAATACACAGATTGGCACACAGAGGTATAAACACAGGGAGGGACACTACAGTGGAGAGGCATGTTACTCAGCAAATGTCTAGTTGAGATGTATTGAAGAATTGTGACAGAAGGGTAGCTTTCAGGGGGAAAAAGCATATTTTGGGGAAAGTCGGCTAACTTTTCTAGTATTTTCTCCTCTTAAAATCAGATTTAACTGGACTTCTGTACATGCAGTTTTTATGTGTCAGTAACCACTGAATTAAAAGTTCGTTCTAAAGTGCTTCAAAATGACTGCCAAGATACCTGCCAAGTCATAAGACTTACTTCAAGAAAGGCTTTAATAATGAGGAAGATATATCAGGTTCAGCAGTGGAGCTGCAGCTCTAAAGGCTGGTAGTGGTGCAGTGCCTTGCTCAAGGACATCTAAAGGAGATTTAAAGTATATAAAAGGCATGTCTGCTCACAGTAGCATTTGCATCCAAATTTATTAACACATACACTTTTAATGTGTGTTGTATGGTACTCAATATTTTTTTTTTCCATATTTCTGATGTTTCCACAGAATGCGCTTCTCTCATTTGTAAAGTGTTGCTTATGTTTTTCTAACCTCTTGTAGTTAACCAGAGTAGCGAGGCCTTGTTTTTTGCTTTATTTTTTGTCTGTTAGTATGCGTGTTTCTTTGTAGTTTCTTTGTAGCATTGGTGTTTTGTGTCTGCTCATCTGGAGTGCGCATTTCCTGCATGCTTTTTGCTTTCAGGCGTAACATTCAAAAATATTTCTCTGACAAGATGCTGCATTCACATTGTGGTTTTTATGTCACCGATATCCAACCAGAATTTCATTAGTTGATTTAAATTCAGGACCATTGTCATAGTGCTGAATTTATTGTCACCCTGCAGAATCATAAAATCTGCACAACTGATTCTTTATTAGCCCACACACTCTCAAATGTGCTTTATGACAACATAACACTTTTCTTACCAAAATTATCTAAAACACTGGTTCCCAATCCACGGTTTGTGAGCCACTTAGGGGTCCACCAATGTATCTGATAAATGCTCCAAAGAGTTAGTGGTGTACTTTACTGTACTAAAGATACTTTGTATTGGGGGTGTCACTAAAAATATGTATTGATTGTTTGATTGATTTAGAAAACAAATATGTTAGTAATGACATATAATAATATTAGAAATAAGTTTGTAGTTGCTCTTTGTGCATGCTTCTGTAAAGTTATGGCTTCAGACTCTGTCATACATTTGTGTTTTTTGTCAATTTACCCAAGAAGTCAACACAAAAGAGCAAAGCTTTAGATAAACTTGACCAATAGAAGTACTGCTGCCTAGATATTGCAGCAAGATAATGAATTGAGAAAATCCGATTTTGACATTATATGCCTCCTTCAGAGCTGTTGAATGCATTTGGAAGATAAAATCTTTTTGTTTAGTCATGTTTCCAAATACAAAAATACGTTTATCCAAAATACTGTAACTGCAGTCAACAGTAGTAACAGAATGTTCAATCGAAAGGACAAGGAGCACATCACAACCACCGCACTACAATATTTTACATTAGTGAACCTATTTAATGATAGTTAGTAAAAATGATTTGTATTTCTGTATTTCTTGGAGTGGAGTTTGGGTTGCTGGGTTGCTTCATAGCTGGTAACTTCAGTAACTCACAGCATGTTACATTTTCTGGCTTCACCTCAACTTTTTTGTGAAATGGTGCATGTTTTCACCTGTTTGTGACCTAAAAGGAACTTGTGTCATCTGGAAAATAAGTCATTGACTCAACAACAAGTCAGTGCATGAGACCATAATGCTACATTTCAGGGTTTCACAAGCCCAGAAGACTGGAAAACGGTTGTTTGAAACAACTTCTGTGTTCTATCTGTGAAGCCAGTACTAGGAAAAATTAGCAGGATGAGTATGATGATAATGTTTCCAACCTCCTTTTCATCATTGTTTAATGATGACATTGAAATTAGTTACTTGGTGTGCACCTAATTATTGGTCCTTTTCCTAAATGTGTCAATGGCCAGACTTGTTTTGTGGCTAACGCCCAATGATTAATATATGTAGTATTAGACCACAATGTGAGTTCAGCAAGTGTCAGCTCTGTATAACTAGAAATACCCATATGCTCACCATATACATCTGTGAATGTCTGTGGTTATGAATTATACTTCAGGTGAAAGAGCTTCTTATTGTGGGTATGATTTTCAGCAGGCTGCTGTAACGGTCACCACAGCTGCTACAGTGGCAGCGTCTGCAGTAATTTGGCAACTGAAAAGGGCTTCAGTGATGACCACAACTTTAAATGTGGTTTACTGCCTCAGTTGGCCAAGATCTACAGCGCCTGTTAATATATTTATAAATGAACTATTTATGAAGTGTTATGTCACAGTTGTAATCTAATTTGTCTTGTAGGATTTGCAGCTGGAATATGGTCAAGATTCATCGCGTTTTTTGGGAGGAAACAAGTAAGTCTGGCTTGTTTCTTTTCTGTTTTTAAACATTTACCCCCCCCCCCCCCCCCCCCCCCCCCCCCCGATTCCCTTCTTTTATTTCATTGTCAGTTGCAGCTATCCTTCATTTTATTTTTATTTATTTATTTTTTTTAATGTCTAGATTGAGCGAGGATGTAGACAATAAGGAGACTTGGAATGTGAAGAGATTTTATGTTGTGCATTTCAAAGTCTGTTACCGGTGCCAACTTTATGACACTGTCTGTGTGCAGCTTTCTGCTCACAGGCATGCATTGTAAGCAGAAAGCTGAGGTTCAGATAAGCACAGCAGAATGTCCTCTAGACTGGAAGGACTAAGATTTTATTCTCGATACACAAAATCAAAACCTAGGTACTTTTGTCTTTCTTTTTATTCTGTCATTTGTGCTTTTCCTACTTGGCAAACAGGAGTCTTCTCAAATCGGTGGAGGAGGAGCTGCAGCAGAGGTGAGTTTACGCCACTTTGGCGTCCACATTCAGTGTCTTGGATCTGCTGGTGCTCTAACCACGCCTACCCATGAGCCAATCATTGTTTAACGGCAGGACTAATGAGGCCAATCACATGCAACTAATGCTATAGTAATTACTTCAGGCTGTCTCACTGCTCTCGGCGTTTTGGATTCTGCTGGGTTTTATTTCCTCTCAGGCTTGCTTCTTGCTTTGTTCTCATTAGGAAATGGCTGCGCTTCATAGAAGCTTCCTGCAGAGCATGGCTCTCACACACACATGCACGCACACACCAACAAACATGCACATTCTCATGTGTGCAGTCACACATATGGACATAGAGTTTTAGCCACTGGGTTTCATTTTCTATGGAGAAATTCCTCTTCACTGCTCAAAAGATAATGATTGCTATTTATGTGCTTTGCTACTTTTGGTGAGTAAGTCTGATATGAAAAATGTCTTTCACTGAACTCTAGATTAGCTTGCACATTAATAGGCATCAGGTACAAAGTTGTCTTAAATATTTCCCTTAGATGTTAAACAGCAAATCTTAATAGCAGGTCTGCTGGATGGTTGCTTTGCTGCAGGAACTAGTTTGCATTATTGTCTCTAGGCTAAAACATCTAAGGCTACAAAATGTTGTGGCTTTACTTGAAACTTAACACGTCCAGGTTTTCTGTCTTTTTGGCTCCTTTAGTGAACAAAGGGTTACTTAACATCTTTGAGGTTTTTACATGTATAGTCACGTTAAATAAATATGAAAAATAACCTTATCAGATGTTTTAAATTGATGAACAGCAACACGTGATGTATGATGTGTCATTATTTATTTAACAAAAACTAAGTTGAAAACCAGAGGAAGTGTGTGAAACACTAAGTGAACCCCATCTGGAGCCACCTTTACCACCAATAACTTGAAGCAGTTGTTTTCTGTATGATTTCATCAGTGTCTCACATCATTGTGGCCACTGTTAAGTTCATATTATTATCTTAAGGTTCTACCACAGCTTTTCAGTCAGGATTGGACTTTCACTGGGTCATTGCAACACCTTGATTCTGTTTTTAGTCATGCTTCTGTGCTTGGGATCACTGTCCTGTTTTTTGACCTAATTGTGGCCAAGCTTTACCATATTTGACTCTAAAATCCTTTGGTATACCAATGAGTTCATGGTTGGCTCAATGACTGCAAGATACCCAGGTCCTCTGGCTGCAAAATAAGCCCAGGTCATCATTGGGCATGGAAGTTTTTATGCGTTGCGTTGAAGTCATGTGTTTCTTCATTTTTTGTTTTGTTTTTATCTCTTCAAATGTGGAGCTGTGCGTTATGGCCAGACATCTACACTTTGGTCCCATCTGTCCAAAGAAAATTAGTTGAGAAGTCTTGTGGTTTGTTCAGATGCAAATTTGCAAACCTAAGCTGTGTTTTTGTTTTGGAGGTTTTTTGCCAGGAGAAAGAAGAGGTTTTCTCCTGGTAACATTTTCAAACAAGCAACACTTGAGCAGTCTTTTCCTGATCGTAGTGTTATGAACTTTTGATGTTTAACATGCAGACTGAGTGCTGTAGAGCCGGAGGTGAAGCTCTTGGGGTTTCTTGCAGTTTCTCCGAGCCTTGCATGATCTGAGCTTTGGGTGAACCTGCTGGGGCATCCGCTCCTGGCATGATTAGCAAGCTTTTAAAGGTTTACTTTTTTGAAGGTGCTCACACTTGCTTATCATCATATATTCAAGTGCATTTAATTAGTAGCACCTGGTATCTACACTCTTTTAATTGTTGTGGAAGCAGTGACGGAGTACTTAGTCTTTCACATACTGCTTTGGTATTTTGCCTTATTTTGTATTAAAATTATGACATGGTGCAATATGTTATGTGTTGTTGTTCATCAGAGGTTATATTTACCCATTTTTAAGACATGCTAAGGGCCAAGTTATTTTTATTATCTCTTGATATGTAAAACATTAGGATTGAGAGTTTCAAAGAAAGGCCGGGTTTCTCTGTCCTTGGGATAATGAAAGAACTTTTACCAGTATTTGAGAATTTGATATAATATAATATATAATATGATTTAAAAGGTTACGCTTACTGTTGACGTGTGTAGATCTATAAGGACTTAATGGTTCAAACTGGACCGCTGGGTTTGGAAGTGTCTGGTTGTGGAAGTAATTAGCCCTCAGACCGTTTCTCTTGGTTGTTCAGATGAATCGTTTTGCTTATTTTTGTGGATCACAGTAAAAATTGGGTCATGCTTTTATTTGAACCTATTCAGTCCTTTCAGATCTGCACAGGGTCAGGAGTTCAGAAGTAGTTTGTGAACCAAGCTTCACTCAGCTTTCCCTCCCCTTCCCCCTTCTTCCTCTGTCCTCTTCTGCCTCCGCCTTCTGTTGTCATCCCCTATCTCCTTTGCTTGCTCCCTTTCTCCCCTGATCACTCCTCCTTATGCCCCCTCTCCCACTCCTCCTTTGTCCTTTCTTTCCCCGCCCCCCCTTCCTGTCTTCACCTCCTCTCCCAGGGGCCATATGGCACACTTAGGGGATGATGAGGATGAGGATGATGATGGTGCAGATGATGATGAAACTCACACTCAGTAAGTTCCCTCTCAGTCTTAGAACTGGAAGCCTCTCCAAATCCTTCTTTTCCCATCTTTCCCTCACTTGTTTCAGAGGAAAGACTGAGAAGGAAGACAAGGAGTTAAGGCTTCCTACCTTTGCCAGTTTCATCCACACATCTTTATGGAGCACACCCCACCATCACGCCACATACGCCACCTGTTTGTGTGTGTGTGCCTGCTGCCTTTGTGTTTTCCACGCTTTCTTAAAGCTACTAACAGTAACCCTAACCCTAAATGTTCACCAAGAGGCTATTGATATTTCCTCATATATTCTTTCAGTAGTAGAAATGTAATAAATGGAGAAGTGTAGGTGTCAAACAACACAGCATTAAAATGTACTTTATAGCTAAAGATTTGACATGTTCTCTATGGATCGTTGAGCCTGAGTTCAGTTTCATTCTTTAGATAACTGATGCTCATGACCTTGTCCTCTTGTGTGCCGTTGTCTTGTTTTGTTCTTCACTGGCTTCACCATCTGTGTGCCTTCTTGCTCTGTGTGTGTATGAGTGTGTGTGAGAGAGTACTCACACTGCCTTCTGTCTTATCTTGCCTCTATAAAACTGGAGATCTGGCATCCAGCCTCTCCCCTCAGTGTAAAAGCCAAATGTCTGCGGCAGGCCAGTCTTTTTTTTTTTTCCTTTTTTCTAGACAGATATTTTCCACCACAGTCAGAGAGGCCTATTGTGCTTTATATTATAGGATTTTCCCTGCAAGTCATATCCACAACACACAGTGCTGTTATTGCACAAATGAAAATAACCTGAATTCCTAAAGTGGCTGCAACCTGTTGTGCTGTAGCAGTTTTTAGCTTTTGTAGTTTCTGTTGTGTTGTGGTGGGGGGGGGGGGGGGGTTCCTCTCGGGGTTTTTTTTAAGGTGTTTAAGAACAATAGAAAACAAAATCTTCCAGCCAAACAAAAAAGGAAATTTCCTCCAGACAAAAGGAACAAAATATTTAGTCCCTCAGACTCTGTGTAAACAATATAGAGAAAGAACGTGTAGGCGATGCAGAGACGACTTTAACCTGCACTCTGCTGTGACTCTTCTGGTTCCAAAGAGGGTTTCCAGTTTTATACAAATCTATGGAAAAATAACACTTTTGACTTCTTTGCTTTGAGACATTAGACAACATTTTGCAGGAGACTTGATGAAGCGTTATTAAGTTTTATTGATTAAGTATGAAGGTAATTTATTAGCATTTTAGTGTGAGAAAGGATGATAAACTTGGGTGTGCTTGTCATTGACAAGTCTGTAGCCAGTGAGCCAGTCTCCAGTTTAGTTTGAGAACACAAACTGATGCTAATCATGAAAACACTCAGCTTAAGTCTTCACATCCAGACTTGACGACCAACGGATGGTCCCCAAATCAACTTAGTTACTGAGTAAAAGTTAAAGTTAGGAGCATTTGGATTACATAGACACTAAATTTTGAAAATCTTTAGTGTAGGTATCAAAAATTCATCTTAAAATAATTTCAGTTGCAAATAAATTCCCTTTTGCACATGCAGCATTTTAAAGTTTTAAAGTTATGATCTTGGCTTTGTTGGGGTTTTTGGTTTAACAAAAAAAAAAAAGTATCCATAGCTCGAAATTTCAAGAAAAGTAGCGCTGCCAATCAGTCATCCATGCGAATGACATCATTTCCTTGTTACCTGGAAGCTGAAACCCTCAGCTACAAATGCTACAGCTAAACTACCAGTAAGTAAGTCATGAATGCACAAATTGCTGAGTATTTTCAGCGTGGCTTCACAAATGATGAAATCCTTGTGCTATTAGCTGAATCACATGGCGTTACTATCAGCAAACGTACTCTCGAAAGCACCAGTTTGTTGCGATACCGTTTTGAGTGTGCATTCCTCTGCGCCATATCCTTCCGGGTACAAGAAAATGACATCATTCATGTAGATTACTGATTGGTAGAGCTAACTCGAAATTTACTTGAGTTACTTTTCTCACAATTTCAAGTTGATAACTCGAAATTTCAAGAAAGAGAACTCAAAATTTCGAGTTGTGGATACTTTTTTTATTTTTGTGGTGGAAGCGGGCTTCTATATTTTGGCCATAATCTGATTGCATAGTCCTTATCACCAGCCTTGTGTTTAGCATCAGCAAAGAGTGCTGTGATACAAATCTTCCTGCTTTCTTTAGAGATGCTTTTGTACTTACTGCACCCATGCGTGGCTTACCACCTTTATAAGAACCCTTAAGTGAATGTGTAAACTATGTCAGTCACAGATTAGTTTTGTACTGATAAAGTTTACACTTTAAGCTTCTTTAAGGGGGGTAATCTTTTACTTTGTCTCCCACTCAGCTTAAATACTGCAACTTTTTTTCTTGGTACCCCCATCTTCATTTTCACTGTGATTGGCTCCCAGCCTCTCTCCATTTGATTTGTGTGCTTGGTTCTTGTCCATAACTTAACTACAACATTTATAAAATGTCATGGATAAAGTCTCTGAAATTGTGCTGGTCGGAAGGCATAATTGCAATTAGTCTTCTATTTCTTTTCCTTTTTAAAAAAAATAAATAAATAAATTTAAGAGGTGCTTTAAATGAGAGCAAGACGCAAACTCTAATTTATTTACACTAAATATAAATTTTAATTTTAAAAGTAATACTTTTACTAAAATATTATTAAAAGTTTGTCAGTATCAGCGCTGTCTATTCAGAGGCTTTGCACATGCTGACCCTTCTTTGTTTTACTGTTGTCTAAAGTTCTTGTCTTACTTTATATTTTGTGGTTAACCTTTAATGACAGTTCTATTATATCAGTTTCTGTGTAAGTGGCATTGGGCTGTGGTTAAACCTGTTATTTGAGCCTTTGCTTTCACATTCAGTAAATCCGCAAAATATTACATCTCATCTGATCTGGGTTCACAAGTGTGTCAGCATATTTTTTCGATTATTTTTAAAACAAATCCGACAATTTTATTTTCTATTTTCAATCATATAAGTGAAATGGTTGAAAACTATGGATTGTAATTATGCGTTGAATGTAATAACTTAGCTTATAAATGGCTTAAAAATGGCAAGTTAAACCATAGCTTCAGTGCTAACATTGTAACATATACTTATTGTTTCCCATATATTTCCTGGTTATAAGAAACGGCAGCTGTCTTGAGTATCTTGTCACAGATTTTTTCCTCTTATTCTTCAGTAAATCAAGCACCATCATGAGGCCAAGGGTCCCACCCCCACTTCCTCCTAAGGTAGGAAAAACTGTGTCTGTTTTGAACTAGTAGGAATTTTAGTGCTCAGAATATGAAAAAAGTAACTGATTTCTTATACAATCTTTTTTCTTCTTGTTCTTAAGCCCAAATCCATCTCTTCACCCCATAATCAGACGCAACAAAAACACGATGACAGCCACTCACACAGTGAAGATGACGGTGGAGGGGGAGGGACCATCAAGCGCTGCCCAGTGCCAGAGACGCCGAGCCCCGCCAAGCCCGCCTCCTATGTCCCCCCGCGTCCCCCGCCCCCGAAGCTGCCGCCCCACCGCCGCAGTAGCCTAGGTAACGAGAGCCCGAAGCTCAAAGACGTCGAAAACTCTGCCACAGAGGATGATGGGAGCTTTAGGCATTTCTGGGAGTGGCTCCACACGCCTCACACAGAGGAGGAGCTGGAGGAGGCGTGGGAGGTTCTCAAGGAGGTGAAAGAGGAGCAGGAAAAACAGGAGGAAAAGAAAGAGAGTAAGAGCAGCTGATTTGGTAGCTGGGTAGTGTCCGCAGACCCTGTCGTCCCCTGCGATTGGTTGTGTGGTCTTCCATTAGTCTTTCCTTGTAGTCTGATTTATTTGTTCCATGATTCCATTAACAGTAATGCTTTTTTTAAAAAGTTTTTATTTGCTGTTTCTTCCGTTCATCAGCTCACGCTCAACATGATTGTTTGTCTCTACAGTCATTTTTGTGAAGACTGATTGGTTCATCCAATCCAGTGATCCAAACAATCAAATGCTGCTATACCACTCCCCCTCGCTTCTTAGGACAAAGAAGGAAGAGGAGAAAACATAGTCCTGGCTGACTGGTCCAGTTTTGATTCTTTAACATTGTCAGCTCTCACTTTCTAAAAACAGCCTGTTAGGGTCAGTGGAGGTTGAAGGTTTTCATGAAAATGAGCTTGTTGTTTGTTGGAAAGAAGTGTTGTTAGGTTTTCACGTGAGGCATGGATCCCAAAAGCTCAAATATAACTTATTTATTTATTTTTAATAACTTTAACTTTAATGTCAAAGTAGTTTCTTAACTCTCAGAATATTAAGCCCTTCATTGTCCTCCAATTATTCTTTTCCCCCCCCTTTTTTGGCCTTTAGTGGCCCTAATATGCCGTTGTAGACATTCGGACAATGAAGTGGTTTATTTAGTTAAATTTGTTTCTTTTTTGCTAGTTTACAGATGCCAAATTATAACTGAACTTATTAAACAGTAACAGAAATGCGAGATTTTATAAAAGTTTGTAATCCCGTTTTATACTTTAGGCAAGTGACTAAATCCCCATTCTAGTGTGCCTTTTAAATGTTTGCATTGTTGTTGAGCATTTCGGGTATCTCAGTCATGCTCTGATTTTTTTTTTTTTTTTTAAATTATTATTATTGTGTTACTCTGACTTGGAAGTGGATAAGTGGAGCAATTAAAATTTGCAGCTACCTATGACCTAATCTCAGGACAGGGATATGCTTCTTTGGATATTATTTTTGCCTTTTTAATTTTGCACAGAGAATGTAGATCCTGTATACTTTTAAGTTCATTTCTCTAGTTTCTTGATTGCGCTTTGGAAGCTTTTACAGTAAAGTGTTACATTTAATAAGCAGTATATGGTAGATATATTAACTGTGGTGTTTTGGAAATAATAACAGTTCAGTAGATTGAAATCATAGTGTAGAATTGCACAGTCATGCTGGAATGATCGTGCTGTAGGCACGCTCAGGTGAAAGTTGAACTGTCTTTGACGATATGGTTATGGTAATGGCTCTAATCACGACAGGAAGCAACATTCTGTGCGTAGCTCAAATGTTTTTGCCGTTTACTACCTGTCATTCGCTGGTTACTCGCTGGGGTAGTAAAGGAGAGAAACTGATCAATAATTGACTGCAGTTTGTGGTGCATTCACACTCCCCCTCGATCATGACCATATTTGATCCTCTGTTTTCTTCCTGCTGGCCTGCTCCTTCCCTCCTCCCCCCTCTCTCACTGCTCCCAATAGCTTGTTTTTGTTTACTCTTTAATATTAACACTCCTTGCTGTCTTCAGTCTTATAAATTAAATTGTTCTCATTAAATCGAGTGTTTTTGTAGACGCGTCATGTTTATTTTGGCTTTCTTTGTTTTCAAAGCTTCACATGCGCACACACAGTCTCTCTGTCTCTTACCTGCTCTCCCTGTTTCCTGTGTCACTCAAACACACTAAGTTGTGTCTGTTGGTGTTGTTGTTATTGTTGTAGGTAATGGGCTGAACTCTCCCCACAATGGCGAGAGGGCCAGCCCAGCAGAGAGGCAGTCCACCATGCCACCTAGTGTCCCCATACGGAAAGACAAGAAGGATGTTCCGGTAAGCATGCAGGAGTGGCTCAAGGACCCACAGAGGCCTTGAGGGAGGATGCAGAGTGCTGCCATTGTTAAAATTATTAATTATCGGCATAACACTGTGCGGAGAGGAAAGGCCAAGTCAGCTGAAATGTACTGGGTAGTGTTTTTATCAGTGCAAAGCCAATGAGGGATCATTACCTTTGTTGCTGTCACAGCTCTTGCTGATCATCATTGTTTTTTAAAGAAGAAGTGGAATTTGGGCATCTCCCAAGTCAGTGATGGATTATAAATCAGGGGAAAAATAAATTCCATAATGTTCAACCCTTGAGAAAGTTTAGAGGAGTGCTGTAGGAGAAGTTATGCACTTAGATAGCTTCATCTACATACTTGTCAAACTGAAGCACCAGATGGGTGTACTTCAAATTATGACTAATAGCTTAGTGAGCTTAATTCGGCTGCAATTCTTTTATTTACAGCGTGTTTTAAGTGCACTATAGACTATCTGCTGGGAGAATACATTTTATTTATACAGGTTGTTATGCTCGTATATATCATCCAGTCATTTTATTATTGATGTTTTTAATGTGTGTTTGTGTCTATCTCTTCCTTAGAAGCCAATCAGTAATGGTCTCCCCCCAACACCCAAAGTCCATGTAAGTATTAGTCTGTTTGTTTTTAAGAGAAAATAATGTAGTTAAGTTAATGGGATTAGTGTTGCAAAGACTTCTTGGCATTGCAGGATCTTAATATTCAGATCTTTTTGTTCCTATATAAAAGTTTTTTTTATGTGCAAAATATTAAATGAAATTAATTTACTCATTTGGAAAACAATGGAAAACGATTACATAAGCAATGTAAAATATTACTTTTTAGTGTGGAGTGTCTCGCTAAAGGCATTTAAATCACAGGGTCTCCGAATCCTTTAAATTAAAAAAAGAAAATCTTGAACTTCTTTCTTTTTCTCCCGTTTCCAGATGGGTGCGTGTTTCTCCAAGGTGTTCAACGGCTGTCCCCTCAAGATCCACTGTGCCACTTCGTGGATCAACCCTGACACCAGAGGTAACCAACAGGAAAACACTATCAAAGTTTATTTTACAGGTGTTGTTTTCACTTTTCACTAAGCACGGATAAAATGCTCTTTTTTGCGTTTCAGACCAGTATTTGATATTCGGAGCAGAAGAGGGAATCTACACATTAAACCTCAATGAGCTACATGAGACAACGATGGAACAGGTGAGACTAGAAATCGGATAATTTAACAGAATGCTATATACTTTCTGTAAACAGGGTATATTAGTTGTAATGTTATACATGTGAGATAGTCCAGTGTTGGATTAGTAAATACAAAAATTGTCTTTGAATCAGATTGTTTTAAATGTTCTGGCACACTGAGATGCTCAGATTACTTTGTGTCCACCTGCAGCTCTTCCCTCGGCGGTGTACCTGGTTATATGTCATGAACAACTGTCTTCTTTCCATATCTGGTGAGTTGTCGCACATCATTATGATAGAAGTGTGTGGCACTTGACTGCCCTTATTACTTTCACCCATTTGTCTCTGAAATTGTTCTTAAATTGGATCATCGGCGCATGATTTTTGATACAACGTGTTTTATTTTTTCAAATATGCTTTTATAGCTTGTATCATTAGGTCACTACTATAATTTCCTTTTAACTGTTTCTTCTATATCCTGTTTCATTGCAGGAAAAGCCTCTCAGCTGTACTCCCATAGTCTAAGCGGTCTGTTTGAACAGGCCAGACAGTTACAGAAGTTACCAGTAGCCATTCCCACACACAAGCTGCCTGATAAGATAATTCCCAGGTAACTCTACAACTAGAAAATCTAAGCTGTGAAATATTTATAGCTTCTGTTGCCTTGTAGTTTTTTCCCCCTACATAAATTAAATGTCACTCCTGCTTATTTTAACTTATTTAAATAAGTTTTCAATAAAACCAGAAGTTTGTGCCAGTTCAGCTCTATATTTGGATCATATTTCTTTATTTATCTGGTTGTAGGAAGTTTGCTGTGTCCAATAAGATTCCAGAGACTAAAGGGTGCCAAAAGTGCTGCGTAGGTGAGTTTCTGTAAATCCTGATTTTATATTTTCTTTTGTCGAACACCGGCCCGTTTTTTTTTTGTTTTTTTTTTTGTTTTTTAATTATGTTCTGTGACTAACTTTATTTAACTATATCAGATTCGGACTAGTTGCATGAAACTACCTCGTGTTATCTTGTAATGTCCTGTGTGGTGTTTGTGCAGAACAAAAAATAGCACTGAATTATAATTTTTGTGCAAAGAGGAAAAATTCAAATGTATTCATGGCCAGTGTTGTTTTTGTGCAGTTCGTAACCCATACACAGGCCATAAGTACCTGTGTGGAGCCTTCCAGTCAAGTGTCATGCTGTTGGAGTGGGTGGAGTCAATGCAGAAGTTCATGCTCATCAAGGTCAGTTTTGAATCTCCCCCAAAATCAAGATAATGTTCATTTAATTTAAGCTCCTTTCCTAAGCACGTTTTATCACACAGTTACAAGAAAGAAAATAAATATTTTTCCACAATGCTAGCAGTTTTTTTTTTTTTTTTTAAGATCAAAAGTTTGAAAAGACCAAGCACAATGTTAATTTTGCTAGGCCACAAGTTCTGCAGTCCTGGCAGATCAGCTGATATTAGTGCCAGTCAGTCAGCAAATGGCTCAGCTGATTCCAGTCAAATGATTTTATGATTATATCTAAATTTAACACATAGCTTTCTAAACTTTTTTCCTTTTCTATGTAACAGACTATTGACTTCCCACTACCCTGTCCGTTGGAGGTCTTTGAAATGTTGGTGGTCCCTGAACAGACCTACCCTCTCATCTGTGTCGCAGTCAGTAAAGGAACTGAACTCAGCCAGGTGGTTCGATTTGGCACAGTCAATCCCAACTCTACCTCCTCCTGGTTCACAGAAGCAGGTGAGAACACCGCCCGGCTCTGTCAAGTTAAACCAATAACAGTTTTCTTTGGTGGGAACAGCACGAGAGCCAAAGTAATCCTCTGCCTTTTTCTCCTACTCTGCAGAAACCCCACAGACATGTGTGATCCATGTCACTCAGCTAGAGAGAGACACGATCCTAGTCTGCCTCGACAGTGAGTCACTAATAGATTTTTACTCATTTTACCCATTTATGATCTTTTCAGGTTCAGATTTAGAAAGTATTAACACTTATTTTATTAGTTTTACTAAACTGTTTCCTCTCTCTTTTTTTGTTTTTCCTACTACAGGGTGTATAAAGATAGTGAATCTCCAGGGTCGGTTGAAATCCAGCAGAAAGTTGTCAGCCGAGCTCACCTTCAACTTCCAGATTGAAAACATCGGTAAACAAAAACAGAAAGACTAATGTTGAACATTGTTTACATCATAAAAAAATTGACATTGACATGGATATCTTCTAGTGGGTTTGTTACTGTTAATCTGCAAACAAACCTTAATCCATATTGTTTTTCCTTGGGGTCTTTTTTTCTTCCTTTTTTAAAATCCAGTTTGCCTACAAGACAGTGTATTGGCCTTTTGGAGACATGGCATGCAGGGACGGAGTTTCAAGACTAATGAGGTGAGATTCATACCGAGCATGTTTAAGAGTAAAACACGCTCTTCATGTGGCCTCTGTGCGCTGTAATAATGTTTAGTCCGCAGCATCAAGGTGTCTTATTTAATCTTACTTTGTTAGGATTTTGGTCCTTACTGTGGGTGGTCAATATAGCCTCAAAAACCACATCACAGTAATTCAAGGAAAGTGTAACACAGTGTAACAGTTTCCATTTCTACACAATATTTACGTGGCCTTATGGATAGTATCATAATTACACATTCTTACATGGTTACAGTACAGGATTAAATGCACATACAGTCTGTCAAAACGCTTCACTCTGACTACCCGCCTGTTAAGCAATGACGCATCAACCGTGCTTCCAGGTCCAAACTCTCCGACTGCGTTCACTGAGGCTGTCGCCACTTTAACCTGTTGCAGTGTTTGTCTCTTGTTTTATTTTGTATAAGTCTCTAAGAATAATCAGTGGTCATTGTCGGCCTCTGTGGGTTTTTATTAGCACTATTCATGTGCAAAATGTCTTTAAGATCAGTTTTTAAAATCTTAATCCTTTATATTAAATCATTAGCGAGTATTTGGCAAAAGTCTGATGAGACATCTGAGTCAGATCATCAGTATTTCACATTTAGCACCTCTTTTGCTTTCTTTCATCAGATCACTCAGGAGATCTCAGACAGCACACGCATCTTCAGACTACTGGGATCAGACAGGTGAGAAACACTTACCTGCCAGCATTTCCTTACAGTTTCATACCTGTCACACACACGTGGACACACATTTAGGTCTCTGTTAACACTCTCTTTAATGTCTCACCACTGAAGACATGATGACTGTAGAGAGCAAGAGGCTGAGGAAAAAGGCCTCAAACTTCCCAGGTACACTCACGGGTCGCTGGCCACAGGCAGCCCAAAACGTCTGCCTCTTTCTATCGGAACTTTCAAATCCTGCTTGATGCCAGATGATGCTGATCAGGAAAATTCAGAGAGAGAAAATATGGGAACATTTTTTAATTAAATGATGAGAGAAGAGACACCAAAATTATATCTGGTCTGATTCCTTCCTGCTTAAACTGTCAGATGCCATAAGTTCTTTCAGTTTAATGCTGGGGTTGTAGACCCTCAACAAAATGCCAAAATAGACATACTTGTGTAGAGGCTGGATCATTTTGGTGTCTGTTTTCTCATTACTGAGGCTGAGTATCTTCAAGTTGTGATGTGTGATTCTTTGGGTTGCTCTGAAAGAGTACTAACAGCTTTCTCACAGTTTTCCTCCGGGTTAGGAGAGTGCTCTTAGCTTCAGAGTATGTTTCTCTACTGCCTTTTTCCAAATAACAGGGTTTTTACAAGCTTGGACCATATCCCATTTTTTTTTTTGTTTTGTTTTGTTTTAACATGCTGAAAATCCAGCTGGGCTGTTCTTTCATCTGGGAAAGGGTGAATTGTTTTGCTACCTTGACTTGAAACTAAACTAGATGTTGTGTGTGTACGTGTTTTTTCTCCGTGTGTGTTTTGTGTTGCAGGGTGGTGGTGCTGGAAAGCAGGCCTACGGACAACCCTACTGCCCACAGCAACCTCTACATCCTGGCAGGCCATGAAAACAGCTACTGAGACATGCACACTAACATACGTGCACATAAAACACGCTCTGTAGACACCCCAGCATTAGTACAGGAAAGGGAGTAAGCGACACACTCATCCCAACTCCACTTTTATCCCACCCCGCCTTCATCTTCTCACCTGGCCCGACTAGCAGTGTGTCTGGGAGATGTTCATCAGTGCACATGCGGAATCCCAGTTGCAGCGTTTTATAAAGAACTGCAGTGTTATGTGTATCAGTGAAGTGTGCGTGTGGCGTTAGAGCAGTGGGTTGTAGACCCGTTTCTGACAGGGTCAGGGTTTTAAAACTCCTGGCCTGAGGCCGCTTTAGATCGGGATAGCCAGCTAAATCTCTGGCCCCTTCCCTCTATCCTGGATACATCACACTGGGAACAATGTCTAGCACGGAAATTTGACTCCAACACTACTTCTACTACTACTACTTCTACATATGCTACTAACACTACTGCTACTGCTACTGCTACTGCTGTTTGCGCTAAAGCTTCACAGAAGGGTCATCTTGCACAGAAAACCTACCCTTCTTCTTCATTGCTCCTCCTTCCTTTTTTCCTTACTTGTCCCTTTTTTTAAAAAAAACTACACCTTTATTTATTTTGGCATGACATGCTTTTAACAACCAGGATGACTTTCCTGTTTTTATTTGTTGTCTTTTTAAAAAATAAAAAAAAGAAAACCAACTAAAAAGCTTTGCCACTTTCGCTAGCATCAAATTCCAATACTCGTCACCACACAAGTGCTTAATTGACCTCTATTTAATTGTTGTAAATATAAGTGTATTTTTGACAGAGACGAACACTAAAAGGGTTGTGTAGATAGGTGTGTGTATAGTTGGTCTGTACAACTGTGGAGACGAAACGCGAGACAAATAGGCACGTTGCGACAGTAAATTCACTTCCTAGTTTCTTGATCATGTGACTAAAGTCAAGAGATAAATACCCCTGCAGTCTCACAGGCGAACATCTTTAGTAATCTGATATTACTCTTCTCATGGCGTGGACCTCAGGATCAAATTGAGCGAACGCAGGACACCGATTGGCCGTTTTTCACTCTCAGCGCGTCGCTGTCATAACTTCCTGCTTGTTTTCATCACATGACCGTCATCAGGGTGGACGAAAATGATCATTTCTGCTCGTTTCATTTTGTTTCTTCTTTTATTTTTTAATCAGAAATCTTTGTTTATTCTTTAGCAATATATATTTTTTTTGCTATTTTTATTGAACCACTGGTGTTACAAATTTGCACAGAGAAAAATGTATTTCATAAACAAATGTGATGTCATTATAATATATGACCTTGTGTGTGTATGCACAGTGTGTATGTGTGTGCGCGTCTGTGTGCGTAGACATAGAATATGCACATATAAGAGTGTCATGTACAGATCTGGTCTTTAACAAGTGACAAGTTTCTGGCCATATTTAAAAAAAAAAAAAAAAAAAGCATCAGCAGATAAGAAAATACAAAAAAAAAGTTGGATATACAGAAATAAAGTCATTTAATTATATCGGGTTAGGCTGAAATCTAATTAGCTTTTAGCCCATTGGACAGAAATAATGTGTTTACAAAGTAAAATGCAATCATCTGCAGCCAGCCTGTGTTCCACAGTCACACGGAGACTGAACAGCGACCCACAGCCGCTGGTCACTAGAGAAAAGTTAGCCCTAGTGTTTTCTGACCAGTTAATTAGTGGTTGCTGGTTGCTAGGTGAAACTGGTCACAAAGAAGTACAGCGCTTTTACAGATTTATTAGACCACCACCCAATGTAAGGTTTATGCCACAGCTGCTTTACTGTTTTATAAAAACTGTTACAGTTACAGTTATTTGCTCACATTCCTGAGCAGAAAAATTAGTTGTTGAATGTTTAGTTTGATTCAGTGTGCAGGCTTAAATTTGGGTATAAAAGCAATAGTTGCCTCCTTTAAAAAATGGTGTTTGCTGTGATGAAGCACAACTTAATTTGTGGATCTACCATCCAAACTATGGGTAACTGCAGCGGTGTACTACCAACCAAAAGCAATCACAAGACGTTTTTTTGTGCAGCACCCTATTTGTAACCAGTCTCAGCTAGCAACAGTCTGAAATCACCAGCAACCAAGTGATTTCCAACCGGTGAGCCACCGTTGTAACACAGGCAACTCTAAACTAAAACAACATTGCTGATAGGCTATAGTACATTTCACTACACTGAACAATAAACAGTAGCGGGTTACCAGTGAAATAATGCAATAACAATAACAGCATGTATGTGGTGTTAACAGTGCATCCACATCCAAATATATTACTCTCCATATTGTGGTATTGAGTGGTGTAGCCTGTAGCGTTATGAATAATGGTTTGCTGGTTTAAATATGGTGCAAAGGCTTGCTCAAAAATCGAGTCAGACTCATTAATAGAAATTTCTGTGTAACACCTTTTTTTTCCTGTATTCCTGAGAAATATTTGCAGAAGTTTTCATTGTCAGCTGTGACTTTTTTTTTTTAAAGACCCATATCTGTATGAGAGCTCACACTACATGCATGTAGATGCGCACTGTCTGTTGTGTAGAAGAGTCTACGTGTGGCAGTACACTACCGTTTAGTTTTCCAAGCTGTGACACTAGAGGTTCCTTCTGAGGACACCAGTGTAGATGAACCTGAGATACCATGCGTAATTCTGAAATCTGAGACATTTGCCTGTCGAATGGTTCACGTTCTCAAAGCTTCTCTCTGAATTTTTTTCCCCATATTTATAGGCTAAAGCAAATAATTAAAAAATGCAGTAAATCGATCAAAGTGAATATAAGCGACTCTTTATCAGATCAACACGTGACACTGAAAATTGAAAATAAAATTTATTACAGGCTGCAAATCCTGCTTCAGCAACCTTGTGGTTTGTAGTGCATCTCTGTCCCAGAGATGAGGCACAGCAGCGGCTGCAGCATTGTCTTTTAACTGTTCAGGAGAATTGATTTCATCTGTCACAAGTCTGATTAAAGAGAAATCTTGCCATTCTTTGGGACTGACAATTGAAAGTTTCACCACGACTATTTGTTACCACCTGTAAAGAGTAAAACCACACAAACTATTCATAACGTTTTCATCCGATGTATTCGTGGACACATCTGGAATCATCTTACTAGACTCCAGTTCGCTGTAAAGCAACAGGATCAAGTGCAGAACGGTTGAACTCAGTGTGAGAATAGAAATGCTCTGCCCTTTTTCTTTCAGCAAACAATAACATGTATCGATTTTACTATGAATTGCCTGCAAAGTGCATTAGTGTCCCAGGTGATTGATTTAGCCATTAATGAATACATGTGCTTCCTGCCAACAACCGTGATTATAGACTGGGAGTCATTTCAAAGCTGCAGCCAAGTCCTTTATTAAGTTATTTAAGCCAAACTCTGTTACTTATTTTAAAAAAGATTAAGCCACAATAATCATATTTTTACCCTTTAAGTTATGAATTCAAGTTGATTGATTTTCCTCACTTGAGTGGTTGAAATGCCAGTGTCATCATCAACCCCGCATGACCAGCCTCTTAGTGAATCGTACTATTTTAGAGGGGAAATGAATCAAGCATTCCGAAAATATTTCACTCTTCATTTTTGTAATGCTAAAATATGTTGTTGAAACTTCTTCTGGCCATATTTAGAAAATCTACCTCGTGGTATCTAGATCAAAGAAAAAAAAAGTCTAATACTAAAGACAGCCATCAGCAGCACATGAGGTTAGCGTTCAACCATGTTCTCTAAACTTGCTCTTAACTGTCTGTGTCCTTTCAGCTGATGTGTGTAAATGAAAAAAAAATCATTTAGCTGAAAATGGCTTTCTCAGTGTGAGGTTTTCTCAAAATATCCATCTCAAATAATTCTTAAATATCAGAGCTTAACACTTCTATGTATCCTCTTAGCTGCACACCCAACGTCTATAATGTTTCAACATGGCTGGAAAAGGTGAGGTGGGGGGGGGGGGGGGTCTGTTCCTGCACCCCTAACCACCTCTGCCTATTCTTTCCTGTTAAAAACATTTAAGTTTGGAAAATCTGTCTATTTAGCATAACAAGAAGATTTATGTGGGATTGAATGATGTTTTCTTCTTTCTGCCATCATGCACACAAGCGTAATCTATAATCCTTAGAGCAGGTGCCAACATGGCCTTCCTTTGTGGGTTTTTGCTGAAATGTTAAAAGTCTGTGTTTTATAACCTCAACTGGGCCTGGATCAAATCGCATGTAGAATAAGTCACGGAGACATTTAATGTGCTTGGAGTTGGGGATTGTTTTCTCCAACAGAAGAAATACCCCCCCACCCCCGGGTGTGCCTGGTGCCCAGAGCAGATTCATAGAAGTCGTTTTGAGTTATTTACGAAAGCCGTTTGATCCGGGTCTCATCCCTATCTTAAACAAAACACAATACGTCACCTCTGTTCTGTGGCTATTTCATCACCTTTGTCTTCTGTTTTCATATTGCGATGCATATGTTATGTAATGTATATAGTGTAAAATAAAATGGGTTTGTTTTACATACTGTATAATTGCCTATATTTTGTTTCAGAAGTGTAACAGATTTATGAGATGACAGGTTAACACATTAAAAAGATGGAACTGAACCATTTGGGTCTTGGTGTGGTCATTTTGTGGTCACAATTCAGTGAAGGTCGTTTTCACTGATGACGTGGTAGGAAAGGCACTTTGTGTGGCTGACGGGGTTAAATGTGGCAGGGTGGCATGTAACAGCTTTCCAGGAACCCTCAGCAGAACAGAGCCATTGTTAATGTTGGAAACACGTGTGGCATTTATACTGTGACAAGTCATAAAGGATGCTAGACCTCACCCAATTATCAGACGGACAAGTGAAGCTTGCACAAAAACTGGGTCCCTGCAACAGGAGACTGGGCCTCATTTACTACAGTATTTGCATGAAAACATTCGTACCCTGCACAAAAAATTAGTTTGCATGCAAGTTTGGATTTATGAAGCGTGTGTAGCAGCCTATTTTGTTGTCACCACCATGCCTATGTTAGTAAATCAGAATCATTCGTAACATATAGGCTTGATCAAGCTCCGTACAACTGATGTTATCTAGGTGATGAAGTTGTAAAAGAGAAGTTCGCATCTCTAAGACAAAAAAAGGAGAAAGTCTGACTGTAGAAATTGAATAATAGTGTCTGATATTCAATGGTTAATGTGAAAAACAACCTGACAAGGGGAAAACGGGTGGAGGGCAAGGACCATGTGAGACATTTACTGCAGTAAAAGAAAAATCTAGATCTGGCATTTACGAAATGGTGCCAAGAAATTATTTTGTAAGCGGCCTGTACGCACAGGTTTGTGCATACAAGCTGTAAATTAGTAAATGAGGCCCAGTTACCTCAAGCATAGCAGCAAAACATCTATATTATGGCTGAAGAATAAAGTTTCAGAATTATTGCTGGAAAGGTGGCAATAGTGAATCGTGGGATGTATTTAGTTTTTAGTGTCACCAAAGTTTGTCTTCGTAGTTTGAGATTGTCCAACTGTTGTAGAAAGTTGGAAGTGATATTGTTCTATTTTCAGACTGAGTGTTTTAATCTTAATAATTAAAAAAATAGGGAAAAAGAACCAGATGAGCCACAAATTATACAGTCTGGACCTTTATTCAAAATTCTGACATTCCTCTTTCTTCACAAAACAATTCTCAGAAATAATCATCACAATGACAAAAAATGTAAATTATTGTCTTTCAGCAAAATGTTTAATCACGTACAAATTTCACCTGCTTAATATTTGTTCTCCTGAGTATATGCAACAATGTAATTCTGGGTATTGCTTAAAATCATTAAGAAGACTGCAAGAAAGAAAGAAAGCTGAGCTGGAGTGAAACTGTTTAAACTTGTGATACAACCTTTTTGTCAGGGTGGAAAAGAAAAAGGAACACGTTACGTGTCTGGAACATTTTATAGAGGAAAAAAATGGAGTGAGACTTTTTACAGTGTGGTGCTACATTCATCACACATCTAAATGTTAACTGACACAAAATTATATTGTTTTTAACCATGGAGTCCTGTTTAATTTAGGTTGTTTACTGCCTGTCTTTTTGCTAGTCTTTCGCTCTACAGCTTAACATAATAACACTGAATATTAGCAAAAGAGCTCAATATTTACTGTATAACCGCATCATATTTCCCTCAGTGTGAAGGATTTTGTAATTGAAACATAAATCAGTTGCTTATATCTGTACAGCGTTTATACAGCGTCTATAAGTTTTAAAGAAAGGAAAAACAGCCTCTATTTTCTCTCATTAGTATATATGTATGATGTACATGCATGTATTATACAGCATCTTTGTTCATGTGTCACAGTGCCTGTTTGCAGAGCAGTGCTCATACAGCTGTGCCGCGGTTCATCTCCAGCTGGACCAGTTTGGGGTTTTTCCCCGGTGACTCATATTCACCATTATTTTGACTTTCTGGTGTCTTCTCACCTCCTTTCTCCTTTTTCTCATCACTAGTTCTGTTAGGGGGAAAGAAAAGGGTTTAAATTGAATGCATGTTTTTCCTTTCAATCTTGCCTTCTTTTTTGCATCTTTGTTTCTTCAAGTTAATGAAACTGCAGTGCCAAGCCAGCCATGTGTCTAACTCCATGATGCTACACTATCTTTCTTACTTTTTCTTGAACAGCTTCTTGAAAGAGCTCCTAAAGCCTCCTTTGTCTTTGCGACTCCTCTCGCTGAAGGGGGTGTGGTTACTGTCCTCTGTCCCACTCCTCCACTTGGACTCATCGCCCCATGACTGGATTCCTGTGTCCTGATGTGAAAGAAATAATACTAAAAATATGATTTTCATGTTGTCAGGTTCTATGGTTTTAATGTTAAAATGTAACTGTTGTAAAAGTAACAATTCCTGTACAGACATGATAATAGTTCTTTAATAATAGATGTTTGCTGAAACCCACTATGCTGAGCAGTCCATGAAGATCAGGGCTCTGCTTGTCACTGTCAGCTCTGTTCGCCAAGGGGGTCTGGACCTTACGGGAGGGGGTGGAACTTCCTTTGCTGCCTTTACTGCTCTGGCGCTCCAGTTTGGCATGGCTGCCCAATCCCACCCTTTGGAGATGGTCTGATAAAGGTCCACTGTCCAGACCACTCACTGTGTTCTCCATTTGCAGCCCATTCAGTGACTTAACAGCAGAGATGGCATACATGTCGATTATGAACATCTACAAAAATGATTCTCCAATATTTTTATATATCTCTTACAAATAAACTCACCTTGCTCTTACGTTGGCTGGCCTGAAGGGGGCGATGCTGATTGCGACGCATAAGAACAGCTTCGTCTGGAGAGACACAACCCCGGTTGGGCAGTTTGCTATAACCATTCCCTTGGCTTCCTATGTTGCCAAAAACATCACGGGTAGTCGACACATTTGTTGCTATTCCGTGATGTGACGCTGGGGGGGCTTTTGGGCACTTCACAAAGGCAATGTCAATGGAGGAATCAGAAGAGGCAGAAGAACAGCGGTCCAACATAGAGGTATCACGAAAAGAGCCTCCATCTTCTTCATAGAGGTTCTCCAGCCCAGGGGGATCTGGAGGAAGGAGAAACTCTCCGAGGGCATCTGCCAGAGCAGATCCCGGCTGAACCTGGCGGAACTCTGCAGGTCTGGGAGGCAGATGATGCTGGCACAACATCGACCTCTCAGAGGGCTCACTTTCTGGGATGCTGCCAAGACCTGAAAGCAAAAAAACAAACAAAAAAACCTGAATTTTTGACTGATGTAAAATAAGAACCAAAATGACAAGTTGGGGAAAAGGGAAGTTTGGGATATTTTCATCATGTCCCAAAAATAAAATTACTCTGGGGAATCATCTGTCTGATGCTGAATAAAATACTGTGATAGGAGATCCCAAATACTGCTTTGGTTTTGTATTTCTGTTTTCTTAAAGAGGATGTGGTTAAAAAAAAAATCATCAAGCCATCAAGCCCCAATCAAGCCACAAACAATGGATTTAAAACTATATAATGTAAAAGTTGACCTGGGACATGAGATAGATACCGATGAGTTTAACTCAATTGCGCCCTGAATTTTGATTTTACTTGACTCAGGTTTTTAATGAAATTGGTACTTCTTATTCAAAATGTGTACAGTGGTAAGCCAGTCTGTTGGCATGCTGACACCAGAGCATCCTGTGCGATAAACATCCTTTATAGTGGCCCTGTGTGCTGAAGTTTTGTAAGCTACCCTTTAAAAAAAAGTCCATTATGAAGTATGAAGTGTTGTCTGAGGATGTCTAAAAGGAAAGGTTTTAACTCCTGCTCCAAAGGGCTGCATTTGAATGTTGGGAAAAACAAATTGAAGTAAAAAAAAAAACAAAAAAAAAACATGATTTCTTTCAGTCCCAGGGTGTGTACAGTCAAACAGAAACCACCGGAAGTTCATTTGCAATACTCTGAATGAAGCTTATGCATAAGTTGAATAAGGAAGACCTGTATTCCCTCATCTGTCTGCTTTCCCAAGTGTTTGGCTGCTAGTCTATTCTTTACATTACTTCCACTTTCCCACGCTGTAAATCTCAACACCAATATCATTGCTCTAGTCCAATCATCTTTCTGTTTCTCTTCTTCAAGCCAATCAGCCTCTGCTCCGCGTACTTTAAATTGCAATGCTCAACTTTCAGTCTCCTTTGTGCAACCCACCTCCTCCCCATTTCCACCTCACCAAAGCCCCCAACTTATCTTCATTACCGCCAGCATCTACACTCTGGGGGGGTCCTGCCCTTTTCCATTCTGCTGGGAATTCTTTATTTCAATCAATCACGTTCAGTTCCTTCTAATGATCTCCCCTTATTGAACTGTTTTACTGACCTGTTGGTTTGTGGTTCCGTGAGTCTAGATCATGGCTGAAGAAAGGGAGGTGGGAGGGCCACTCTGCATCGTAGCAATGAGTTTCAGTTTCTTGGTCTCGGTCCCAATCTTGGAAACGGTGCGACTGAATCTGTTCCAGCAGACACTGCTTTCTGCGCCTCACCTGGTTGGCATGTTCCCTGCAGTGAAGAAATAAAATTTGTTTACAGCAGCACCCGACAGATTTTTACAGAAGAAATCAAGAAATACTGAAAGGAGTTACTGGACTGGTAGGAAAACATGGCGAGTATGGAACTGCTATTATACCTGTATTTTTTAAATGAGAAAGCAATAACAAATATTAAGCATTTATCTATCAAGGCTGTGTGTCTGTTGCTTTCCAGGAATAATCTACTTAGCTTTAACTCTTATTCATTTATTAATGTCTAACAGAAATGTCTGAGTCATGTAAACACTACATTAAATGCCCAGTAAACTGAATACTCACAGCATTGCACTGCTGCAAGGGTACGGTGAGCCAGTGTTGCTGGCTTGAATCCCACTCTCTACTGTCTTTAACAGCTGTTTCATGGTAGACCTGCAGAGGTGCACAGCACAGAGAACATTCAGCTCCTTCACACTGAAAATGTTTTGTTTAATGTTTTAAAGTTGATATTTTTCGAAGGATGGTAATCCTGACCTCTTCACCTCCTTGCGGTTGAGCAGCAGAAGCTCCTGATTGTGCTGGAGGAGGTGGTGGTACTGTGTAGTAAAAGCCCTGAACTGCTGTATGCACACCAGCAGCAGATAGTAGTCTGGATGCTCTGCATCAGTCTGCCTCAGTAGTCCCTACACACACACACACACAGATAGACAATTTAAATATTCATACATCAGATTTAATCTTCAGTCGTAATGATACTGAGTTGTTAATTGTCGTTTTATTTCTGTTTCTGTTTACTGATAACCTTTTTCTGCATGATTTCAGAGTATCGTATTTGTAATGAGTTTGTGTGTTGCAGGATATGAACATATAAGGACAATTCTGGCAGTGGTGTTGATCCAACCTGTAAAAGCAGCAGGTACTCGGGGATCCTCTGAACTGGCTGAAGCAGCAGAGTGTAGAGGGAGGGTTTGGATTCATCACCTGTTATGTCACTCTGATAGCAGCACCACACAGTCAAGCACAATGCAGCACAGATGGACCAATCAGCATCAAAGGGAAAAACACAGCAGGTGTAAGGACTGTGAATTTCGTCATTTGTCTGAAGCTTTTATATAAAGACAAGGCTTGAAATGAAACTTGACAGGGCTTCCAGATACTTAAGTTACCTCCACTCAAGCAATTCTGAGAGTATCTGAGAGTTAAATCAGAAATCGACAGATATGTTGGGGTTCATCTGTGATATGAGCTGTGAGTTTCCGGAAGTTTTTGTTTTTAGAAGTATGCTGGTATTCTTTTTCATCCTGTCCTCCCTGCCCTGCCCCGTCATGTTACATTCTGTGCTTTTAAATTTAATATCAAAACCTGTCATATTTCACATTTTTCTGTTACCTCAAGCAAGGCCGAAGACTTCATGGAGCTGGTAGCCAGCATGTTGACAACTGACAGACAGTCTGGAAGCTCCTTCAGGTAGGATACATAAAAATCCAAGAAATCACTCTGGAGAAAGAAGGAGAGATATACTGCCTGAGTTTGCATGCTCTTTATATACACTGGAGACCTGCATTTCTTTCTACCTCCATTTAGTGCACGAAACACTTCCTGCACTATCAAATCTGCACAGATTGGGATGACAGAGTGCTGAAGGAGAGTCATGCTGAGACACATACTCGTTGGATGCAAGACTGCACAGGGAAGCTACAGCTGGGAGTACGGCCAAGTCTTTAGAGCACTGGCAGACACCTTGGAGAAGGATGAACTGAAAAACCATCAGACTCGTGGGAGACCCATCCCATAAATCCAGTTCATCTAGCAGGGAGAAAAACCACTCTCCTCCAAGAAGATCAACAGCGCCCTCCTGCAGACTGCACAGGCATGGGATATCAGGGTGGACCTGGGGAATAAACTATACTCCCACCTGACAATATTCTGACAAAGGAAAGAAGATGATCCTAATAGGACTGCCAGTCCCACTGGAGGATGGATGCACGGAAACCTCTGTGAGGAAAACCACTAATTACTGTGATCTGGGCTAACATTGCAGGATGGCAGATCTGACTGTTCTCAGCTGAAATTGTTGCAGGGGTTTTCACTGCTTGGGCTGTTGGAGAATGCTCATTGGTCTGAAAGTAGCAGGAAGAGAGTGGATAATAGCAGCACACAGGTTGGGGGGGGGGGTTGGTGGAAAAAGCATCTTGCTCTAGAATAGGTGTGAGCTGGAAGCCAGGAGAATGATTGGAATAGACCTGCCAAGAGGGGACTTTGTGCTCAAGGAAGGTTGGAAACCATATAATTGGATCTTTTTATGGCTGAAAGCTACAGTCACAAGAGAGACTGAAGACATAAGCACTTTACATATATGAATTTGAATGTGTTTATAACCCATCATCACACATTTTACACCTCCAACCTTCACTGTCAGATTAGTGTAAACAGTTTGTATCCTCAGATGGTTGTCATCATGTCCTTAATACATTTTTTGAACATTTTTTGAAAAACCAAATCCACCTTTTTTGTGTCCAGGTGAGAAAAAGCTTGATTCAACCAGAATAACCCTATGCAATAATTTTACATAATGAGATAAAGTTAAAAACTATGTGAGCTCGTGATTACAAACTTCTGTTCATACTTTTTGTTTCTTTTTGCTGCTATTTTCCTTCTTCTTCAAACAGCCGTAAGTGCAGCCCCATAATGCGCCACAAATCCCTGTTTTTCAATTATGGTTGGTTACTTTTAGGGGGCTGCAATTACAGCATTTCCTCCCACTCACTCAGCCAGCAGACCATAGTTGTCTTTAATATGACGACACCACATGCTTCTGGCTTTCAGCTGTGTCTTCGCTCCGATAATATAGCTAAACATTCAGTAATACATTTTTATTGCTGTCCTAATTCTTCATTGAATATGTTCAACAAGGTGCTGGAGCCATTTATCAGATGTTTTGGTCTGTATTGACATGACAGCATCTCACAGTTACTGCACATTTGTCAGCTTCTCATCTATAATGTAAACTGGATGGAGCATTATCCTGCTAAAAGCAGCCATCAGAAGATGGTACATTGGTCATAAAAGGATGGACATGGTCAGTAACAATTCTTAGCTGGTACTAAGTCGCCCAAGGCATGCCAAGCAAATATCCCCCACATTATTACCAGACTACCAACAGCCTGAACAGTTGATACAAGGAAGGATGGATCCATGTATATATATTGTTCATCACAAATTCTGACCCTAAATCCAAATGAAACAGCAGAAACTGAGACTCACTGTCACAGTCCTGGGTCAGTGAGGCAGTGTTTTGTGTATTGTTATTGTATGATTTCTTTGTGGTTTGATTTCTAGTGTTAAGTATGGGTTTAGTTCTGTGCCAGTCTGTTTCCTGTTTTATTTTGAAGGTCAGTGTCTCAGGTCATTGTATTCTGTTTTGTGTCCCTCAGTCTCGTCAGGTTTGATTGCTCCCAGCCGTGCTCCCCTTGTGTGTCTCATTTTTGTGTTACTGCCTTTTGTATTTAAGCCCCGTGTTCCCCGTGCTTAGTGTCGTGTCGTGCCCTCATTCTGGCCTGTGTGTTTAGTTTCCAGTCCAGTTTCCAGCCCTGCCTGCAATAAAGCAGTGGACTTTGAGTTTAAGTTATTCCTCCACGAGTTTGCATATTGGGTCCTTTTTCCTGCCTGCTGGCACACAGCCATGACACTCGTCAGACCAGGCAATGTTTTTCCAGGCTTCTATTGTCTATTTTTGGTATTCTCATGCGAATTGTAGCCTCATTTTCCAATTCTCAACCAACAGACCAGCACTATATATTCATCTGCTGTGTCAAAGTTTGATATGTTGTGCATTCAGAGACACATAACTTGATTGTAACAAGTTAGTATATCCTTTTTATCAACTCAAAGCAGTCTGACCATTCTCCTCTGACCTCTGACATCAACAAGGCATTTTCACCCAGAGAACTGCTGCTCACTGGATATTTTCTCTAAACCCTAGAGATGATTGTGTTGGAAAATCACAGCAGATCAGCAGTTCGTGAAATACTCAGACCAGTCTGTCTGGCACCAACTATACTATATTCAAAGTCACATAAATCACCTTTTTTCCCAGTCTGATGCTTTCTTTGAACTTCTGCAGGTCTTGACCAATTCTAAATGCCTAAATACAATTAAAAGATTCCTATATTATTTCAAACATAGCATAGAAAAACAAACTGAGCAGGCTAAGAAAGCTGAAAAGGAAATCCACGAAAGATAGATTCAGATAACTGATATTGAATCAACACCTTATTATAAAAATGGAGGGAGTGCATATGTAGCGTTCACTGCCTGCTGGTTTAAAAGATGTTAAGAATTCAAAGACTTTCATTTTATTTACCAGTAGATGGTGCTCACATCAAAAAGGACAATATCCACACTTGCGTAGCTGTCACATTTCGTTTTGCGCTCTCATTCTGTGTTTACCTCTTTACTTGTAAGCCTCATGAATATATCTCCCATGATGCCTTGCCACTGGCATTTGAGCACACGTTCTTGAAGAGTATGAAGGAGCTCAAGGTGCTGCTGGATCAGAAACCTCAAAGAGCTGGGAAATGGACTAAAAGTAGAAAAAACGCAGCAGAAAAGAGGATCGAGATCACTTTTGGCTTATAAACATCAACATTCCTACAAAACGTGAGAAAACCTGCATTTGTGTCAGTTAGTGTGCCATCTTGTGTGGCAGACATCTGAAAGCAGGATGAGCAATTTAAAACAAATGCAATCATTCACAAATAACATTTGACCCAGTTCAGCAATGGCACCATTTCACTGGTGCTTTTAGTCATTGGGAGCACATGTGCTGAAGCTAAGCAGTGATTGCATTAACAAGCTGTGTGGAGTCTCTTTAACAGAGTGTCTTCTCTGGTGTTCACAATGTGCCTTTATTTAATTTGTTTATTTCCTGTTCACCCATCACTGCAAGCACTCAAATTAGATCAGTAATTTATTCTTGTGAGTGTTGATTTGTGTGTCTCTGTGTGTGTATCAGGTAGGGGTTAGTGGTGGCTGGGACATTTCTTCTTTCCAAAAAGCTGCTTTAAATGTCTTTTTCTTAAATTATCAGTCTGAATCGAGCCATCTTAGGGTGTCAGCAGGCTTACCGTTTGTCTTTGGAAGTGAGGGCTTCTGATCCGTTGAAGGAGATGTTTGCCTTCAGAAGCAGAGAAAGGTGGGACACGTAAACTCTCTCAGACTCCAGCAGCTCCAAGGCTGCTCTCTGTCTTTTATCTGCACATACAGAACACAATATACTTTAAACTCTGAGAATAAAGAGGATTATTCTATAACCATAAAAGCCAGATATCTATAAAAGGGAACTGCAAAGGGGGCCAGGCTATTGGCTGGCCTTTACTACCTGTGTATAATATTTTTGTAATATGCACCTGTTATAAAACCTGCCATCAAACATAAGGCAAAAGCTGGTTAAAACACCTTTTTATATGGCCGTGTATGTTGACTAAAATCCCATTTTAACAATTATATTTATATATTGAGTTTTGCTTAAATTAAAAAGAGTGGTGAAACTCCTACCCATAGTTCTGTCTGGAGGTGGTAAAATCCACCTACTTCTGCCTTTAAACTTCCTCTGACTACCAAGTAATGCATGATTCAGGATGTAAAAAGAGACTGTGGTTTAGTGGGTTCGTGCATAGATATGTGGACTATCTGCAGTAGTATGTTTATCAGCAGAAACAGGTGTATTTCTTACTTATTTCAGTCTGACTATTGGTCTCAGGACAAGATCTTGGCTGGTCCTGCTCAGACGTGGAGGCTGCAACACACAAACACTAGTATGAGCAAACTGCCTCTACGAGCCAGTCACTTTCTCGCTTACACTCAGTAAATGTTGAAATACACAGACTCACTCTGAGTCGACGTGGTGCTCCTCGGCGGTGACCCGCTGCTCTGCATATTGGGGAAAAAGTGCTGAATAACACTGAGCTCTGATTGGCTGGGCACACAGATGTGTTCATCACTGGGTGCTGTCAGCACATCAGCCTTGGAGCTCTTTCTGCTAATGGCCCGATCAGCACAGGTGAAGGAGAATTAAAAAGAGCGCTTATTTGACAAAGTTACATATGAAAGTTGAACTTTTTGGGTCACCATTAGGGAGCTGAGTGGGATGATTGAATAATTACTGTGAATAATTTTTATATGTGTGTACATTTATTAAAACTACCACCTTTTTCAAAATGTTGCAGCCCTACCTGTGTGGAACTGACATCATATCTTTGTTTTCTGAGTGCAGCAGTTCTATCCTCTTCTGAACATCTCTTTGTCTGCTGGAAATGTCCCTGATGTGGAACAACGCCACATTCAGCTCCTCCTGCAAGAAGATTAAAAGGTGCCATTAGTTTTACTTTGGTAGACTGGGAAAGTCACTATACTGAAATGGGAAGTACCAGGGTAAGATTTTAAGGGGAGAATTTGGGATTCAAATCCAAAAGAGAGAATTTCTCGTATGCATGCACATTAAAAAAATATTAGCAACATAGTCCACGTCGAACTGCCTGTTGAAAAGAAGTGTGAGAGTCTGAAAGAGTTGCCTTCCTGCCTAATTAAATTAGTTTACAGTCTAACAGAGTCCAAGTCAGATGTTCTAAATTATGTTTCAGAGGCCACACCAAGAGTAGACTATGTATGTGTGTGTTTTTACTGTCTAGCCTCTCCAGCACCTTAAATGTGTTGAGCGTGTTCTTGAGGCCCATTATCTTATCATCCACATCAGTCTGATGGGCCTGGAGCTTCTCTTCCAAACCGAGGTCCTTTTGACGCAGCTCGCACAGCTCCGCCAGCGCCGCCCGGAGCCCCTCGCGCAGCTCAACCACCAGGCCCCACAGCTGCATCACAAGGAGCAGTTTAACATGTTATGTTTTCACCAGTGTGCTTAAGGGTGTGTCAAATTAAAAGAGAAATAACTGAGGAATTCAAAGTTATACAAATGAGAAGGAGCTCGGTATCGATGCTTCTCTAAGTTCTCTGATTTGATCCATCTGATTATTTACCTGAAGGTATTTGTAGGTTGAATCCATTTTTCATTTCTTTAACCAGACAGTTTAGACATTATTTCATTTGTGCTATATTTTAAGATAGTACTGTGAGTTCTTTGTGGTCTTCGGGATTTCACTGATGATTTTGGCTCCATTTTTTAACTTCTATTTTGCCAATTTGCTCCAACTTTGTTGCACTTGATTCTTTGTGGTTTTGGTGCATTTTGACTTCTTTTGTGCTGTCTTTTAAACCCTTATCATTAATGTTAACCCTTCCCTGATTACATTCCATACATAGAGAAATCTTTATCTTGCTTTTTTTTCCTCTCCTCTTCCATTCTTAGTTTTCTCATGCATAGCTGATTGAATTTACTTCACGGGCATAACTGAATCAGCTCATGGGAACATTACATGGGTTTAGCAGCTCTCTCTTGTCCTATCTTTCCATCGCTCTCTTGCTTTTCTTTTTCTCTTGGTCATGTGAAAGGCATCAAGCAGGAAACTCAATAGACCATCTGTCCTGTTTGCCTTCTGCTCTTATTCCTGTGTAATAGCTGACTATGCGTCTATACACCTGGAGGCTACAGCTCTAAGGAGTGGCTAAATAATGATTCATAGATGCATCTGCATCTACTGCAATGCATAGATCTTAGTATTTACTCATATCAGTTGCCAATATTGAGTTGAGTTAATCTGAATAAGAGTGTTATTTAAATAATACTTAAGAGAGCATGATGTGATAAAGTGAACTCAATTTAGAGACTGAATTCTTATACTGTACAAGTGAGTCCTGTACTATAAACTATTCCACAAGGGTTTAAAAAATATCTTAACCATAAGTCAAGTTTTAATCTTTCACATCCTCTTTGAGTAAATAAGAGCTTTTGTTAAAATGTGATTAAATATTCTTAAATTTAAAAACTGTGAGGCACAGTGAGTCTAAATGTCAGCACTGGTTACGTTAATATCTTGAGCAAAATCTACTCTGAAATAAAACTATTTTAAGACAGAATTACTGACTAGATAAGTTCAAAGATTAGATTATATTGACCTTTGTGTTTTAAGCTACAGGCAGGTTATCAGTAACTTAAGAGCACGCTTTTTGCTCAAAGTCACTAACACAAAATGTATTAAAAATGTAAACAAAATAAAATATAAAAGTTAGCTATTTAAAGAAACACCTTGTCGCTTCTTCTGATAAAAAGTGACAGAAAGGCTCGGTTGTTAATAGACAATTTAAGTCACAAACCAAATATTATGTAATTTATTGGTAACTTGTCTAAATGAGCTTGTTCTGATTTGATAATAAAGCTGGGATTACTCATGTTTTTTAGCTCACCCATTATGAGGTATAAACAAATGAATATGAAGTGTGAAGTGTTTAAAAGTTCTTGATTACCTGAGAAATCCCCTGGCTAGCTTCTTCAACATTTCCCTCTGTATCTAAGGAGAAAACATGAAAAGCTGAGTGTGGTGTCCACACAACATCTGCTAAATTTCTGTGAAAATGTTGATTTAATCCACTGACAAATCCACTGTTAAGCATTTGTTTGTTAAGCAAGCATGGAAAAGGCATAAAAGAAGTTGCCACAAGAAAACCCCTTTTTTCCCACCAAATGTAAATTAACAGTTTATTTACCTTTTCTTTCTCAGACATTTAACACATCATGTAAGATTAAGTTCAAAGAATTTCTACTTGTTACATCATCGATAAATGGCATCGCTAACAGATTATTTATCACACTTATTCAGGACAAAAGACCACAGAAAACAGGTTTGGCTCATGCATCTCAAAAAAAAGTAGAATAAAAATTAGTTACACAGATGATATTCTATAAAATAACAAACTTTTAATATATTTTTATATACAAGAAAAGTTTCTCCTCATATTTTCTGACTCCAAAAAGTTCAGTGAGTTTCATGTTTGGTCTTGAATCATAAAAGTCGGCATAACTGTTAAATGCTCTGAATTACAGAGAATTGTGATCATGTAATTTCAACAAACTGTAAACGTCAAATGAATTTCAACCCACTCAAATATAGTTTAGAAAAGCCTGCGCTGTGAACTTTCTCTGTCGTGTGATTAAAGTCATTTGTTGCTGTTAATGTCTGCATTAAACTATTCTCATCAACCCCAGTGTAACCTAAAGTTGTATCCATACATGGCAACTTCAGCCAATTACAGGGAAAATAACTGCTGGTGATGCAAAGTGGGCGGGATTCAACAAGGTCCATTCACTCCAATGGACCTTCACTTACTCAAGGGCTCTGTTCAAGGCAAGCAAATTACTACCAATAAGAGAACAGGATACCCTTGATTGACATAATGTGGTAGTAAATATATTAGAAGGTTACCTAGGTAACGGGTAATCTGAAACCTCTGCACACAGTTGACTGTAAAGCAATTGCACGAAAAGCAAATTGCTTCCAGCGTGGACACAGCTTAAGAGCTTGACTACCATGCCATATGTCAATCAATAGTATTCCTCACTCTCATTGGTAGTCACTTACATTGCTGGTCTTGAAGTCTATCGCGAGCCATGCTCACTTCACATCACCAGCATCTTTTCATCTGTAGTCGCTTGGTGATCACCACATTGATGCAAATTGCTTTCAGCATCAAGGCAGCTTCAGACTTAGTGTGTGAATTTATATTATTCATCGTTCAGCGTGTCTGCATTTACCATGTTAAGGGAAAAAAACAAAAAAAATTGCAGTGTGGTTCATGGCAAATTTTTCATGCATTTGGGCACAGTTGATGGTTATAGAAAAGTACAATGCTTGTGTCTGTTGCGAAAATGTCACAGGTCGAGGATACTGTCAAAACTGCACGGGGTCATACGAAACACGTTTTACATATATTATCATGCATAAGTGATGATAAGCACGAGCACAATATGAGTAACACTTCTCATCCGTGAAAGAGCAAAACAAGGAATGTGTCCCACAATGAAGACTCTCTGTCAGATTTCCTCTGGCATTTTGAGTTTGTGCTTTTGGCTTCAGTTGTTTCAGGCCAAAAAAGTTGACGTCAACATGTTACATCAACATCTGTCCCAGAGTGACCTCAACAGAAGATGCAAAAAATATTTAAATTTATTGCCATCAGGAAACCAAAAGGATTTTGTTCTCTAATTTGAGCTTTAACAAGAAAGCATGTGACATTTTGATGTTGCTTCTGCACTGCATGTCTCATTTGGTAACAAGTAGCAACAACTGTCTGGATAGTGAGACATATTTTTGGTATAGCATTGGACTGCATGTTTAGTTCATCTCATACACGCTGGCTTTGTTCTCCAAACAAACCTAAATCACAGCTTGCGTTCAGCTGGTAACCAACAATCAGGACAAAAAGGTCAAAGCTGCTTTTGGTGTACTTCAGTGTTGATGTGAAACAGCAGACATTTTGGCTTGTGAAAACAGGAAACAAGCAGGAGTAATTGATAACATTAAAATCATCCACATCCCATTTAGGTAAACCCTTCTAAGGTTCTTGACCCGGCTTGAATTAAATGAAGGATAATTAAAATTATTTTTGTAGGTCACAATCTTGATATACTGTTAAAATAAATTTAAAAATTTTTAATAAATAAATAATCCCTGTTTAATACCCATATTAAATACTTAAAAATTAAGCATTTTACAAAAATATCATATTGTTATTTATATGTGCTCACCAGGCTTTATGTTTAAGGTTTGTTTTACAACACTACTGCTGCTCATTGGTTTTATCCCCATTTTATGGTCTTTGCAGATGCAGCTGGTACAAAAAAGGCAAAGTAGCTTTGTGGCTGGTTATGCAAATTTTGGTATCACAGCCCAGTAAATATTTCAGGACTGATTGAAATGTAAAGGAATGATGAAAAAAAAAAAGAAAATCTGATATATGCAAGAAAAAAAATTCATTTTGAACTGCCAAAAATATTCTTTTTGGTTTTGCCCGGTCTTATTAGAAAAAAAAGAAAAAAGAAAAAGAAAAACTTTACTAAGCGTTTCATATTCTTTTATATGTCCTCATAAATTTAGTATATTAACCTGTTGGTCTGAAAACAGACATAATAGAGGATATCTTGAATTTTGACAAGCTGTAAGTAGCAGTTTCTAGACAAAGACTAAACATTTGGTTTTTGAAAGTAAGAATAAACTGAATATTATGCTTATTAGCTGCAAATACTTGTCTGAAACATCTCTTCAGAAGTTTTTTAAATGCTCATTTTACCTTCTGACTTCCCCTCTGTCTTCTCCTCTGTTTCTGTTTTCTCACTCTCCATGTTCAGATAATCCTGGCCAGTCTGGTCCAGTGTACTTCACAGCTGTCCAGTTCTGAAGTCCCTTTTCCAGCTCTGAATGACCTCACTCTGCTTCTCTGCCTCCCTCTCTTCTGAACAACCCTATCTCTCGCTGTGATCATTCACTTTCTCTTGTCCAAAGCATGTGAGTCCTATGATTTCGCTTTTGTACAAAAAGGTCCTTGTCTTCAGAGAGTGGAAGGATGGAGGGGAAAGATCAGGAGGAGAGAGAGAGAGAGAGACATTTGTTCATCATAAAGTCACATACTGTAGCCAACTCATTAGATTTAAGGAGGCGTGACTGGTTGCTAATGAGGATGGTTTACACAGCTGCACTGAACAGAGAAAGCCTGAATTGGGCATTCCAGTTGTTGTGGTGCATATAGGTGCTGGAAGTAGTGTTGTAGTCTCTTGCAATATATGGTCTCACTCTAGGCCAGTTCTAATAAAGTGTCTTTTCTACTCCTTTTTAAAAGACGACTTAGGGGGAGGGCAAAAGCTTTAAACCTAAAAGTACAGTATATCTTTTATTCACTTGATTTTTAGCTCCATTTTGGTCTCAACCAACCCTTGAGGGTTTTTTTGGCTCACATAACAGTGAGGCCTGGGAGCTTGAGGGTCCTGCACAATATCTTTGCTGTTCCTAGGACTGTGCTCTTCTGGACAGTGATCTTTATATATTTATGTATAATATATATATAATATAATGATGCTAAATATGAGGTTAACAAATGTTGTACTTGGAAATTAAACAGTTGTTGATGAGGTTATGGTTTTGCAGAATAAATTATTTTATGTCAACAATTTACCAATTTTACAGTTTTAACCTGATTTGTAAAAAAATTAATATCTATCTATCTATCTATCTATCTATCTATCTATCTATCTATCTATCTATCTATCTATCTATCTATCTATCTATCTATCTATCTATCTATCTTTATTTTATTTTTTTTTACAAATCTGGTTAAAACTGTAAAATTGGTAAATTGTTGACATAAAAAAATTATTATGCAAAACCTTAACCTCATCAACAACTGTTTAACTTCCAAGTACAACATTTGTTCACCTCATATTTAGCGTCACAGCTTTTTGCCACATGGCTGACACGAGCCTATGTTTGTGCTCCTGTCAGTGCTGTGACATCACCGTATTGTAAGTCTGTCTTCATGACTGTCTGCTTCTTGTTACACAGACAGTACAGTTGTCTTTCTTTTCTCTCTCGCTCTCTGTGTCGGAAACAACAAAGCCTGGAGACAAACAGCTCAGCTGCTCCTCATTTCAACAACAAACCTGTGTTTGAAGGTTACATCCTTCCCACACATCATCTGATTCTGTGGTTACATGTGAGCATGTGGACGGGGAATGTAATGTTCATTCCTCTCTACACAGAAACAAAACAGAACTTGTTTTATTCACCAATAATTGAGTTCGGAGAAAATGCCATTTTGATGATTTGCTAACTGGAGCCTAAAAATCAATTTATTTGCAGTGTCACAAAACAAAAGTTTAAAGTTCAAGTGTTACGAATCTCATGTTTTAATATTGAAATTGTTGTAAATCTAGCGTGTCTCCTCTGTGTAATGACAATTAATTTGAGTAAATATACAGAAAGTCACGTGATACAGCAGTCTGTGAAACATGTTTGGTTTTGGGGATTGTTAGGTGAGATCAAACCAGGATTCAATGCATTTTTATGTTTTAAAGCAATCTTTGATGGTTTTTATCTCGAACTTGGACAGGTTTCATCATGCTGTGATGATAGCTCTGAGTCATCATCATGATCTTCTTTAGAAAAATGTTTTTTGGTATTCATCTGAAGAAATAATGTCCTCCGATTGTCATATTTATTGTGCAAGGAAACTACTTCTTTGACCTTTTCATGTTCATATGTTTTACATTAGTTTGTCTGGTGCAGGGATTACAGCACAAAAACTGGAAAACGTTTTTCAGGCACTAATAATAAGCAAGCTGTTGTGTCCAGCGTCTGACTCTAATAGAATAAGAGACTCGGTCAATGAGGAGCACGATGGAAGAAACTCTTTAGTTGTGATAACTGACTGAGGTTAGATTATTATCTGGGCAAAGCAACTGCTGCACAACCTCACAAACGCTAGAAATTAATTTCTCTAACATGTGTATGCATTCATGGTAAAAAGGTTCTAAGGTTTATATGTATCAGGACATAATGAAAAAATCATCTGGTCCTCACCAGGTTCCAACAATATTTAAACACAACCTCAGGTGAACAGCAACATTATAGACTACCCTGTATTGTTATTTATTTGACAAAAAACAAGCCAAAATACTAAATGCACCCCACAATTCAGCAGTAAAACCACATTTAGCAGCAATAATTTGAATTAACTGTTTTCTGTATGACTGTATCATGGCTGTATGACTCTTCTTTACAATGTTGCTTCAGTTCGTTGAGACTTGCAGGCATTCATTCGTACATAGCTCTTCATATAAGTTTCACCACAGCATATCAATCAGATGAGGTCTGGACTCTCACTGGGCCATTGCAAAACATTGATTCTTGTCTTTTCTTCCTGGCAACCGTTCCAAACAAACCATTCTTGTTCAGTCTTTTTTGTCAGCCTTTTTCTAGTTCTGCAGTCATGAACTCTAACATTTAACATGCTAACTGTTGCCTGTAGAGTCTGAGATGGAAGCCTTTTTTGTAGTTTCTCTGACCTTGGGTTGAATTTGCAAGGATGTTCACTCTTAGAAAGCTTGATTATGTGAACAATCCATCTCACTGTAGCATGATGGACTTTGAAGTGTTTAAAATGGCTTTGTAATCTTTCCCAGCTTCAGGCATCCAAAGTGCCCAAAGTTTACTATGCATGGTCACACTTGCTGATGGTCACTTAGTCAACTGCACTTAATCATCAGCATCTGGCTGCGTCATCCTGCTTCTGTACGGAAGCACTGTGTCATGACATGTAAAACTTTAGAATTAAAAGAGGGTGCACTTGCTTTTTTACCATGACTGCATGTGGTATATGGGAGTTTTTATCTTGAATGAGAAGCGAATGATTTCTGGGCATCTGTGTAAAAAAACACTCAAACTGAGAAATAGGTAAAAAAGTATCCAGGTTTTGAACCGGTGGTTAACAAGCTGCTCTTTTCAGTAATTGTTAATGGTTCTTCACTACACTTTAAGCATATATCTTTGTCCTTAGAGGAAGGAACTATACGGTGTATTTGCTTTCCAGAGTCCCAAGCAGGTTAATCCAGTCATACTTGCAGTTTTGGTCCTCTAAACTATTACAAACATCTTGCACTATGACAATGCCTCAAACTAATAGCCTCATATTACTCAACAGTCTCTGACATATGTGTCATTGGTGGAAGTAAAAATAATAC
Organism: Pelmatolapia mariae; assembly: GCF_036321145.2. Taxonomy (NCBI): domain Eukaryota; kingdom Metazoa; phylum Chordata; class Actinopteri; order Cichliformes; family Cichlidae; genus Pelmatolapia; species Pelmatolapia mariae. The sequence goes on along the minus strand of NC_086238.1, from coordinate 2,618,935 downwards.
AACCTTTTAAAAAATGCTTAAGTATGATCAAGTATCAGCAGCAAAAATACTTAAATAATAAAAGCAGAAAACGTAAGTAAACTGCCAGCGTACGTCTTCCTTTTTATGTGACAATGAATAAAAAGATTTTTGCCTGCATACAAAAACTTACTTTACTTAGCAAACATGATTTGCCATTGGTCTACAGCAAACCTGTTTTCTCCTGCAATAAACATTCAATTTGATCTTAGCTTTATAAGTGATAAACTGGATTTTCTAAAACAAATAAACTTACTAATCTACCTTAATATAGTTTAGCTATGTTTCAAACATGATCATATTTAAACCTGTAATTAAATAATATATAATAACTAGCTAGCAATGTTGCCTGGTTCCCTGGCTGGGGCCTTTCTGTGTTGTAGTTTGTATGCTGTTGCTCTGGCTTCCTCCCACAGTCCAAATACATGCATGATAAGTTTATTGGTGAGTCTAAATTGTGCTTTACGTGTGAAGTGCTTTAAAGTGGTTTAAGTGTATACATATCTAGCCTTAAAAGCTTGAAAAAAGAAGGAAACTGGAGTTTTTTTTTAAAAAGTGCACCTCTCATCCAAGAGGTTTTTTCGTTTCAAAAGGTTAGTGGGTCCCAGGTTGCAGTGGAGGTTCCCTTTGAAGGTTGTCCTGAGGGTTGCTGACCCATTGTTATTTATGTGATTTATCACATGATCCATGAGGTGTTAAAAAAAGAGGCATGTGTCGTTGCCATCACTGTGAGAATCAGTGTGAGACCTTACCAACCCCATTATTTATGGTTACTTACAGAAAAAACTACAGATAAAGGTTTTGTGCCACTGACAGTAGACTATGAGTAAAGTGAACAGAAGATGTAACATCATTTTTCTTAGCCTGTTTTACTGTTTTGTTAATGAAGGCCATGTGTTAAGAATAACTTATTTGCTCTTAAACAGATCATTTGGATGGTTGTTTTTTATAGGTCAGCCCTCTTGAAATCAGATTGGGGCTGTATATGGCCTATGAACCGACAACAAAGCATTCACAATTAGATTTTATTATTAGTTTAAAGCTTTATTTAACTTAATTCAATTTTTTCAGTCTACTTTAGATTAGTTTGTTTTCAGATTAGATTCACATTAGATGCTTGTTTCTATGTAGCTTTTATTATTTGAAAATGTCTATTTTAGTTTAGATTTTATTTATCTTCTTCAGTATTATGATGTTTGTGTGGTATTTGTCACCAGCAAGATTTAAGAAGTTAAGAACAGGCATTACAACAAAAACACAACAATTCATGTCAACTCAGTTTGCACAAAAAAATTAACAAATTGGACCACAGTGACACAGACTAAAATTAAGGGCAATTCCTGTTTATTTTAATTTACATGAAGGCATTTGCAAGAGTATATGCATGTATGGTGATGTGCTCCCTGAGGGTGTTTTACTAAAACTAAACAAACAAATACTGCCCATATATTTAACCACCTACTCCAGCGTCATTGTGGTATTTTAAAATGCTGTATCATCAGCTTGAAACAGACTGACTTCCTCTGAGCGCCTTGCTCATCTTACATTGATAACCACTGGTTATCAATAAAGAAGATAACTTAAAATTACTGGGTAATCATTCATGTGTGGATTCAAGTACCAAAACTGATACATAATCTGTTTTAATATTACTATTTAATATTTGTATTTTCAATGTGGTTGTTATCAAAGGCAAGTATTTATTTTTGGATGAAATATGACTGAAAAAGTCGACTTCCCTTTTCGATGGAGCTTAGTGTCACGTCATGCATATTCAGCCATGTATAAGTCGACTTGACTACATTTCTTTTTTATATTAAAAAGAAACGTCATTGTGGTGTCTAAAAAATTAATCAGCCTGAAACGCACCAGCTTCGTCAAAACGTTGCTGTTCTTTTTTTTAAAAAAATAAAATGAACTGATATTGTAAATAATTAATTATGTATTATTTATTTGCGAGTTTAGTCAATTATTTAATGATGTATTTATTTATTTCAGTTTGACACTCTTGCTCTTGGCACTCCATACATTAGCTTTCACTTGAGCTTAGAGCTTAGAATCAAGATTCAGTCACAAAACGAATTAATTCAAGCACTTTACGCCCCTGTCTCTGCTACAGATTGCATGTCGCTCAGTGACTGGGTGAAAGTTTTTTACAGCACCTCCTCAGCACCTTCACTTGAATAAAACGATCTCTTCCGGTCCGGTGATTAACGTCACGTGACGGGTAGTTGCCGAGTCGAGCTCAGCTGACAGGCTCCAGGGAAGTTAGCTTTCAGTAGCTGTTTGTTTGTGATGCGGTAAAGCAATTCAATTAAAAGCTGATATTAAAAAAAATGGAGCGGTACGGGTCGGACGTGGAGGTCGACGAGACGAGGACTCCGCTGATTCGCCGGGGACGCGAAGAAGAAGTCCAGAAAGGTGAAAGAAAAAACCAAAGCATTCAGCTAACGGTGCTGGCGCTTCGGTCGTTTTGTGCAGCATATGTTTGTAAGAAGCCGCGCTGTTTAACTGGGAAGAGGCAAGAAAGCGGTAACCTTCTTAGGTTGATGTTTTCCAACGTAAAGACACATACTAACAACCTGAACAGCACAATTTTATCGCTAAAGTGGCTGGTATGTCTGACTGCAGTGTAAACCTTAAATTTAGAGTCGTCACTAATACAGCTGTCATTATAGAAGGGTTGATTTACTGAATTAACCAGCTGAGTGTGCATTTTTGGGCGTTCATGGTGTTATGCCATCTAAGACCTTTAAGTTGGTCATCCACACCTGTGTGTAAATGCACTTTATCTTTTAATGAGCATCGGTCACGAGGTTAGGGACGTCTGCCCTGGAATCGTATCATGAGACGTGTCTCTATGATATTTGAGTCATGCCATACCTGCACACCCACAGTCAGCTCGAAGGAAAAACAGGTTTTAATTTAATGCAGTGGTTTAGCTCTGAGAAACTGTGCATGCAGTGAACTCACAGTCATGACAGAACTGACAGGGCAAGTTTAGGTTTACCAAATGTAAACAGGATTTACTGACATAAGCTCTGTATCATTTTGGATAAGTTAACTGGGTAATCGGCTAGATAAAGGAGACCCATTTTAACAGTGACAGTGGTGTGTACTATCAGTCATATCAGCAGGTAGTTGTACTGTATGCAAACTAAATAGACTGATTAAATGGTGAAGTGTAGTTATGAAAATAAGGTTGTGCTACAAGTTGGAGAGCTTTAATGTTGTTGTTAGGTTTGGCTTGTCATTTACTCATTTTAAGGTTGATGGTTTAATCCCCGGTTGCTACATTCTTTCTGCCAAAGCATCGTTGGGGAACGAATCCAGAGTTGCTTAGTTATGAAAATAAGACTTAGAATTTTGAGATTTGATGGTATTATTAGAGCTGACTTACAGATGGGGCTGAGACAGGATACCAATGCAGAAATGTATGATGATGCATTATCAACATGCTGATGCTAGAAATTGATATTATTTATTTAAAATAAACTCATTAGAATCATTACTTAAAGGATATTCCAATTCAATTATAATAATACAAAAGCACAGCATAAAAATATGAAAGGTTTTTGAGATTTGACTTATTAGGATTATGTTGTGCTCCTTTTGTTACACAGATGTTGTGATATTGTTGTATTAATACACAGACCATACGTGCAAACAGATGATTCACACTGCTGTCGTTTCTGTCCCTCAGCTCCAGCATGCGGTTCATCACGCTACACCCTGGCATTGCTTTCCTCTTATGGCTTCTTTGTAGTCTATTCCTTGAGGGTAAACCTCAGTGTGGCGATGGTGGACATGCTCAACAACACCCACCAATCAACCCACAACCACAGCGGCACAGTGTGCCCTGGCCGTGCCGACCCTGCAGTTCGCAAACACAATCACACGGTGAGCAGGAATTTGACTTTAATCCCACTTTAAAGTGTTTCGTCCATAGGTTTAGTCAATTTTAATAAAGTAACAATGTAGCTTGGGAGTATGTTTGCCACCTAAAATCTTTCTAGGTCCTGAAGTTAGATTTAAATGCAAACCAGGTATATAAACCTGTTGGATTCTCAGTGAAAGTCAGTAAGTCCGTTCACAAACGGTCTTACTGTTGGTGTATAATTTCATGTACATGTAAAGGTAACATGTTACTGATGGTACTGATAAGATTTTAAAGTTTAAGGAGTTACTATTATTTGCAGGCTCCTAATTTTTATCATGTGTGTCTGTAGGAAAAAAAAACATACATTAGGCAGAATTATGTGAACGGGGAAACGTAGTTGGCATCCAAGACTCAGTACTTTGTAAGTCTTGACTGACATGATATCAATACCTTAAGCCCTGAAGTCCTAAAGTTTCTAATCTATCCCCTCACAGGCCAGTGTTTACAACTGGGACTCAGAAACACAGGGATGGATCCTGGGCTCTTTTTTCTACGGGTACATCCTGACACAAGTCCCTGGGGGCTACCTCGCTGGCCGCTTTGGACCAAAATGGCTGATGGGCTTTGGGATCCTGGGGACTGTAATTTTTACACTGCTTACCCCTGTGGCTGCTGACCTGGGTGCAGGCTACCTCATTGCTGTCAGAGTGCTGGAGGGGATTGGCGAGGTAGGGGATCAGAATGAAGACGTTGAAAACGGAGCTGAATTCATTTGTGCAGACCTGTTTTATGAACCATAATCACTATCTGTCCTGCAGCCATAAGATTTGCAAATGGCAATAAAATTCATGTGACAGTCCTGAAATGGTTTCCAGGAATAGTTAAGCTAATATTTGGCTATGCTTAAGTGTCATCCGTGCACTTCTCTTAATGTTCCTGTTGTGTTTGTCCTCAGGGTGTTACATTCCCAGCAATGTACACCATGTGGGCAGCCTGGGCCCCACCGCTGGAGAGGAGCCGACTTCTCACCATTTCCTACATTGGTAAGACGGCGGCAAGAGCTACACTGTCAACATAAAGACAAATTGCACTTTTAGCCTATTTTATGCATTTTTTTTTTTTAACTTCAGTCTACAGTTGAGCACTTGAAAAATATTACATTAAGTAAAATATGGACACTTGGCCACACTAACCTTTATCATGAATATTTAAGCTGCTGGGCTTAGGCTTTTCTTGCAGACCAGCATCTGTCCTTTAACTATTAGTGTCCACCTGTCACTTTCTGTTTGTTCTTTCTTCAGTAGTTACACAAACCTACTTCTTTTCTCTTCCCAGGAGCACAGCTGGGGACAGTAATAAGTCTCCCTGTATCTGGTGAAATCATCTTTTACCTGGACTGGACCTATGTCTTCTATATATTTGGTAATACATGTAAATTTTACTATTGACAGTCGAGTTTAGGAAGATTTGTTTTACAGGAAAAAAAAAATCATTCTTAGTCTCACAGTTACTTTGTGCGGTAGTTGCTCTAAGAGGTGTTTTGTACAAATTTTACCTCAACCTGATTTCATATTTTGTTTATGTGAGTTATTTTTAACAGATTTGTCAGTTTGCTGTTCTAAATAATAACAACATTCTTTGATAATGGTTGGTATTGTGAATTCGTCAGTGATTAATTTGCTAAAAACTCTGTTGAATTTACATTGCAGGTAATTTTTAAAAATCTTGTCTTATGTAAACATGCTATAATGCCTAACACATACTGTCAGTTATGCTTAAAGAGGTTCTTACGTATCAGTCTGAACTCAAATGACTTGTTTGTTGATTAGTCAGCACTACTTCGCAGTGCTGTTTAGCAGCTGTCTCTAGCATCTGTTCCTCTTTGACAGTGGAAACAATTTAGAAAATGGGAAGAAGAAAATGTATGCATAAATGGAAACAATGCAGAGGTCTGACTTTTTTTAAATTGAAGCTTTTACTTCTACCAAACATATGTCAGATATAAAAGTCCCTTAAGGCAAGACAGAGATAATGAGATACTCAGACCTCAGTTCAGTTTCAGGAACAGACAACCAAACCACATTCCACATATTTGCTTACTGGATAAAGGCACTCATATGATGGAGGATTTATGCTGGATGAACGTAGGTCACCAGTGTTGCTTTGTGGTTTGCTCAGGTGCTGTCGGGCTGGTGTGGTTCGTCCTGTGGGCTTTTTTCGTCTTTGACAGCCCGAATACCCATCCACGAATATCAGAGCAGGAGAGACTCTATATCACCTCCTCGCTCAAGAATGAGGTAACAGTAATAACATGATAACAGGTTGTAAATTTTAAAAAAAGAAGCAAATTCTCTTACATTAAAGAACAGCTTTAATATACACTTACTGCATTGCTTTTAGTGCTTGCTGCAGCGCACTTGCAGGCATTTCCGGTCCAGTACAGTTATGTGATTCTAATGTTACATAATATCGGTGTATTTCAGCATTTTACTTTCTTATCTCTTTGTCAAAATACCTGTCATGAATCTGCATTACTGGCACTGCGATGGTGAGCATGTAGCGGCTGGGAGCCCTAGTATGGCTTTAAAGCTTCATCAGGACAGCAGTGACATTTTTGCGCAGATTCATCTTTTGTTTAGTCTTCGGTGAACATCAAGGTTGTTGTTTCAGATGTGTTTTCGAAGAAATTCTAATGAACTTCTTCTGTTATTTCTTCGTCCTACTTCTACATTCGCTTTGGTCCAGCTGTCCACCTCGGCGAGCAACATCCCCTGGCGATCCATAGTGACTTCGATGCCACTGTTTGCCATTGTTGTGGCTCACTTCTCTTACAACTGGACCTTCTACACCCTCCTCACTCTGCTGCCAACCTACATGAGTGACATCCTGGGATTTAGCATACAGCAGGTGAGAAACCACATTAGTTTAAATCAATACCAGAGTGACTTTAAAGAGGACGCCCTCATTTTAAGTTGATTTTTATTTGATTTTTTAAAATTCTGGAACTCTAGAGTATGAGTCCCCTTAAAAAAATGTATGTGTATTATTTATATGAAGCTCTTATGGAGCCTTTTGATCACAGGGATTGTAAATGCATACACTAACCTCTATATTTGACACTTTAGCCATGTTTCATAGGAAAAGCCAAAACTGCAATAGTAAATATTTAACAGAAAATATAGAAAAGCACAATAGATCCCCTTTAAACTAGGGACAAAAGGTTAGTTTGTTTAGAGCTCCAGGGAGATGAACCAGTAAAGTAGAAATGACTAACTGCAATACTAAAGCATTCAGCATCCTTGGTTAATCGTTCTCTTCTGAGAGTACATGAAAAAGTAAAAAATAATGTCTCCCAGTAATGAAATGATTGTAATTGTCTGTTCCCAACAGAATGGTTTTCTGTCGGCTCTGCCTTACCTGGGATGTGCTGTGGTCGCTGTGCTGAGCGGCCAAATTGCCGACTATCTGCGAGAGACCCGCAAATACCGCACTATCATTGTCAGGAAGTCCTTCACCCTCATTGGTAATTCATGACAGTCACTGCTGAATCCTCGACTTTTAACTGACTGCAGGCTCTTGGCATCAAAAATATTACCAGTATTGCTACTTCACAGTTGTGTTGTTTCTGTAGGGATGATTGGGCCAGCAGTGTTCCTGGTGGCAGCAGGTTATACAGGCTGTGACTACACCTTGGCTGTGACCTTCCTCACCATCTCCTCTTCTCTCGGAGGAGTGTCAGCATCTGGCTTCAACATCAACCACCTCGACATTGCTCCTTCGTAAGAATAACACCTCAGAAAACTGTTGGATACTACTAGTACTACTACTGATGATGATGATGATGATGATGATGATGATGATAATAATAATACTTAAGTCATTTTAATTTTGAATCATTTTAATTGTGAAGATGAGAGATGATGGTTATAAATGTGTAAATATTTGTGTAATTCAGTGTATCTTCAGGTTCAGATATCTTTGACATATTGAAGTTTCCCTCTGGCCTTTTGTTATCAGGATAATAATTTTAGGCATCAACATAGACCATGAGATAATGGAGGATATTTCTTTTTATAAATATAATTACATTTCATTATCAGTGTAGCAACATTATGTACTACATAGTGCTTTTATCGGGTTTATTACTCAGGACTTAATGTTTTTATTTGTCTCTTTAGATATGCCGGTATTCTCCTAGGAATCACCAACACCTTTGCCACCATTCCTGGCATGGTGGGACCAGTCATAGCAAGAGCTCTGACTCAGCAGGTAAGAAACATGTTCAGCAATGATGTAACTAGCCAGTCCTTTTTTTTTGTTTCAAAGTAAAGACTGGAGTCTAGATTAAACATATGCATAGAGTACACAGTATCTTTATAGCTGCGAGTAAAGAGGTAATGAATGGTAGCAGTAAACTTTATTGGATTTTAATATGTAGTGTGCTGCTGCTTCATACAAAATGAGGACACTCTGGGTGTCCTGACAGATGGTATCCTTACTTTAGCATAATGCTCCATTTCCTCTGTAATTGGTTTAGTCAGTACAGGATTAAGGTGTTTAAGGTTTGGCCACCAGGGGGCACCAATAGTCCTAGAAAGGTAACTAAGTGTTACATTTGCCTTTCTTATCTCCAAATAGACTGGAGAAGAGCATACTACATACCTGCATGCTATGTTCAGTCAGTTAATCCAAATTATATTAAATTTGTAATCGTATGTAATCATTTTACACCACGCACATGACAATAAAACAGCTTAGTAGTGATATTTAATCAAATAAGAACTTTTCTGTATGTTAACACTAACTGTGCTAATGGTCCTCTAGAACACCATTGAAGAATGGCAGATTGTTTTCTACATTGCTGCTGCCATCGACCTGTTTGGGGCAATATTCTACGCTGTGTTTGGTAAAGGAACAGTGCAGTCCTGGGCTGTCCACACATCCTTCTATCATGCAGACTGAGGCAAGAGACCCTTTCGGGTTAAATTTTCAGATTTGCCCAGTGGGCAAGTTTCAAACATGGGCTCATTCGGTGGGTAATTTAAGGGAGAGATGTGTTCTAGCTGTATTCATCATGGTCAAATAAGTGTGTAAATGCCATGATACCTTGGAAAGATGTTCCTTAATGTGGCTGTGGGTACATGGTCTTGAGACAGATGAGCCCAATGTCGGTGATTTAAAAAAAAAAAAAAAATGTTGTAGCTGTACCTACTCAAATATATTATTTCTCAGAGGAAGAAATCAACATATGCATTCCCAAGAAGTATCAGAGGAAGCTTTCATTATGAAGCCAAACAGGCTTGCTGGTATGTGGAGGGGGCGCAATGAGATGTAGCCAGTTAGTTATGAAGCTACAGGCTGCATAACTAACTATAAAGGTCTGCTAATGTACATCAACTTTGATATTTACAGATATTAACTCATTATAAATAAGCTATGGAAGAAAATCATTCCACTGTAGGTGGTTTTGTGGATTCAACCTGCTACACCGAGTGGTTCCTTTTTACAGAAGGGACAGTTTTAAATGCCTAGGTAAATCCTTAAGTTTTACATCCAGTACACACCGATGCCCACCAAAAGAATTTTTTTTTTTAAAATCTGTTACTTTGTAGCCCATAATGAAGTGCCAGTAGGCTTTTTAGTGAATTTAAAAAATCCCAAACTTTTTAAATTCAGCATTATGACTATACAGTGTACACTTTTTGTTTAGGATGATGCCTTAAAAAGTCTCCAAGCATTTTATCCTTTTTTCTTAGAGAAATGTGCAGTGTCTTGAGTTTTCAGGTTCACAAGCCAACTCTTATTTGAGATAGCAGGATTTAACGTCACACGGGTTATGATCTTTCCAGTCTTAACACTAAGATACCATGCTTTTGGTACCTTATTAATAAAGGGACATGGCTTTGAATTATTCTCCGAATTCTCAGGTATCTTAAATCTTACAAGGATTTAAAGAGATGTTTGTTTACTTTTATATTTTGATTAATCTTATCACATGGAGGCATGTTTCCTCAAGTTTTAAGTGTCAGTGTGGTGATCGCCTTCTTTCAGTGTCAACGACCGATTTATTTTTTTCATCACATTTGCACACATATATTATACATTATGTACAATTTTCTTTCATACATAATCACAGTAAAGAGGTAAATCCAAGCTAAGCTGTAAGGTTAACATTTTGTCTTTGAAATTTCTGAATATTTATGATGTGCCTTACTGCTTAAGTTTAAAAGGGATCAGCAATGCAGGCTCATTCTTTTGAGTTCTTTTTGTTACTGACTTCATTTATTTCAGTTGTTACTGTGCTTTGTTTGCACAGAGAATAAAGGGACTAAATTGTACTGAGTAAAAATCATTGTAAAATTCCTCTTTCAAAACATTTGAGAGAAATGTTTTAAATCGCTGTCGTATAAAGACTTTATTTGCAAATCAGATCTTGTGTTGGGGTATTATTTCTTTATCTCCTAGAACACCTTTCACATTAAGAATAATGTGGTTTTGCGTACTTAATAACTTTAAGTAGCTCAAACTTGCCTAAAAACGAGCCCTACGCGACTTAATCTGCTTTCTCTCCCATCATCTGCCTCCATCTCAACCTGGCATCCTCCTGTCACACACCAACCCTCTGCATGTCTTCCTTCACTGCACCCACAAACCTCTTCTATCCTCTTCTTTTTATTGTTGCCTTTTACGTCATTTCCAAAACGCTCAGCCTGAGCTGTCCCTCTTATTATACTCATTTCTAATCCTCGTCGCTGGTAGCATCCTCTGCCACCTACCACAATCCAATTTCCTAAAAGACTCAAAAAACTTTGAGTTTTCAGCCTTGAGTTGTTTTATTCTAAAGACTAGTAGGCATTAACACCATTACAGACGCACATCAACTACATTTGTGAGGGTTTAGAGCAGGGAAAATGCCAGTTATACTCATGAGAAAAAACATAGGAAAATAAATGGCAAAAAATTAGTCCGGTCAGTGCTCAGGTTAACTGTTTGGTGTGGGTTTAACCCCCATTTCCTGCACCCATTAAGTCAATTCTCTATAGTCACACAATTGTCCTTAAAAGGGGCTACTGCTTAACTAAATATACGTTTAGGCACTATTATTCATGATCAGTTTTGCCTGGAAGTAAAAACATGGAAATATCATTTAACGCCTCTATGTTTAACTGCTATTTTTTAATGCCACTGTACTTTAACGTAATTGGCAGAGACGTTAAGCACATAAGGCTACTTTTAATCCAACTAGAGAGCGTCTGGAAAGGTGAGCCCTTCACCTGCTGCTTACTGCAAACCTTTAAGAGCAGAGCTGTCATTCATTCCTGATATCTCAAAGTCAATTAATGATAGCAAAGCAACAATAACGACAACTGTCTCGTTTATGTATACTATGCCAATTATTAATGAATGCAAAGTCTTGAATTTTAAATGCCCATTTTCCTTCCCTTGAAAAGCCACGATTAAGTTATGCGCCGGGAATTACCGATCATTGAAGCTTTCTGCAGACATATTAGCATATTAACTCGCCGGTGTGTCCGACAATGGATGCTGATATTTGTGCCCTATAATAAACTCGTTTACGGTAACTCGTCGTTGTGATGCTGTGCAACGGCGGGTGCGCGCAATTACGCAACACCCCCGCCTGTCCTGCGAGCTATAACCGGATCAGCGTCTCTCCTCAGCCTATCCGCGCCTGCAGCCAACCTGACACCGGCCAGCTCTCAGGTACGACGCAGTACACGATATAATGCATGAAGTGGACTTATTTTATTTTATCGATTTATTTTTTGATGCCAGTAGTAAATTATCTGGGCCTGTTTTTATTTTTAGCGGTTCTGTGTGTTGGGGATACTGTGATGCAGAGAAGAGGACAGGCGGCTGGTAGTTAATGCGCATCCAGGCTTCAGTAAGCGGGCAGATAACAGAACATGGCGGAGGGTTGACATTTCCGTTAATTCCTTCAGACATTAGATTTACTGCAATACTTTAGATTTTTCTGAAGCTCTGCGTACTATAGGTTTATTGTTTTTTTAACCATCTTTTAGAAGTGACAGCGCACTGCGGCAGCTGCTGTGACGTTATCTGTGAAGGATGAGTTAAACGCGCGCATGTAAATGACTGTCCTTGCACTAAGTTCACCTGAGCAAGATCATGTGGGGATACATATTACAGTTGGATTAAGCTACTTGACGTTCAGCCTGCTGCAGAGTGCATTCAGACTAAATATGTCACACGGGTTTGGTTAAACAAAACTTCGCAGTGCATGTGTGAAGCCTAATGTTCAGGGTCATCACCCCGTCACCTCCACAGAGTCTTTAACAGTACCTGTTTCCCTTTGCGTTAACCTGTGCACAGTGCACTGCAGTGTCTGAGTAATGGCTGCTACACTGTTAGTAGACTAGACCTGACAAAATGGTGGATTCTGGCTGGGAGGGAAGCTGTACTGAGTCTGTGGCTGTGAAAAAGAGGATGGAGCTGTGAAATATCATCTGAGCTACCTGGATGTGTTGGTGCACATCAGAGTGGGGAGAACAGGAGAAGCATGTGGATGTGAAAGAGGAGAGCAGGGGTGTGGATGGATGGAGGGATAGAGAGTAGGAGGGGGAGGAGTGTTGTGTGTTCTGTGCAGTTCACTGATACCCTCCCTAGTCCTCTGAGTCTTCTGAGATGCTAAAGGAAACACTACTGACAATCAAGAGCCTTCTTCTTAGCAAATCTGAGCCCAAGTTACTTTCACTTTCCTCCTTTGAGCAGTATTTTAATGTAATTACAAATTCTTCCTGCACCAGCTCAGATTCCCACTCCAGTATTTTTCCACAGAGCCATGCAATACCTTGAATTTCTGCCTGCATAATGTTGAACCCTATATGGTGTTTAATTACAAACAAGTCTGGGCTATTTTCCACCATCAAAGAATATGTTATTCACTCACAACAAGCCCATTTCAATATATGTCAGTCACAACAACTAGTGCATGAATACATTGCTTCCTGACTGTAACTTAACCCTGGCTTTACCAGACAGACTGCCTCGTGACTTCTGCCACCTCCAGTCATCATGGGAAAGGAGAAACTCCACATCAACATCGTGGTGATTGGCCACGTGGACTCTGGCAAGTCCACCACCACAGGCCACCTTATCTACAAGTGCGGAGGCATTGACAAGAGAACCATCGAGAAGTTTGAAAAGGAAGCTGCTGAGGTAAGGAGACAGGAGAGGAAGATGACCTCTTTAGCTGGCAGCTGCTCTTCGCATATTAAGGCAGAAGCCATACGGCTTAAATAGAAATTAACACAATAGGAGCTGTTTGAGTTTTATATAACATAGAAGAGATTAAGATTGTTTGCAAAAAAGTCTTGAAGGTTAGTGTTGCTTGTGTCCCAGATGGGGAAAGGATCATTCAAGTATGCCTGGGTGCTGGACAAGCTGAAAGCTGAAAGGGAGCGTGGCATTACCATCGACATCTCACTGTGGAAGTTTGAAACTAGCAAATACTACGTGACTATCATTGATGCCCCGGGTCACAGGGACTTCATCAAGAACATGATCACCGGGACCTCTCAGGTGTGTAACACGAGGATGCTAGGCCACTATGAAGTGTATTAGATTCTGTATTGCATGTTTTAAGGTGCTTTTGCAAGCTTGTGTACACAAGAGTGCATCACTTACTATTACATTGAAGTATTTCAGTTGCCATTAGTGACTATAGTAGGTGTTGAATTTGGTATAGAAATTATTACAGTACATTACATTACAGTATTAGCATCCAATAGTGGTAGTATTTCAAGTTTACTGAGGAATCCTACTAAAGCTGCATCCACTGCATTTTTAGGCAGACTGTGCTGTGCTGATTGTGGCAGCTGGCGTGGGAGAGTTCGAAGCAGGTATTTCCAAGAATGGACAGACTCGTGAGCACGCCCTCCTGGCCTACACTCTCGGAGTGAAGCAGCTCATTGTGGGAATCAACAAGATGGACTCTACGGAGCCAAACTACAGCCAGAAACGTTACGAGGAGATCGTGAAGGAAGTGAGCACCTACATCAAGAAGATTGGCTACAATCCTGACACGGTTGCCTTTGTACCCATTTCAGGCTGGAACGGAGACAACATGCTTGAGCCCAGCCCCAATGTAAGTACTAAAACAAAGCATAGTTATGCAAAAGCCAGAATGCGGCCCATCATTTGAATATTCATTTGTTTGACTAGTGCTGTGGATAGAAAGCTGTAGCTCAATACAGCTGTTGGACAAACTCAAATATGATCTGTCAAAGAATCTAAAGCGAACTTTTTCCATAATTTCCCTTTCAACGGCTATAGATATAAATAAGAAGTATTTTTCTTCAACATGAATCATAGTGGTGGGAGCTAGGGAAAAAAATAAAATGCAACTTTCTGCTAGTTAAATTAACTTATTCATAAGATCAAGATGTGTCATTCATTCATTTAAAAAGTGACTGAAAATGTCCTGGAGGTTAAGAAACCAATAAAATGTTCTGTTATTATTTTCATTTAGAATTGAAATTATTACTGTATAAAATTGTGTATTATTATTTTTTCCTTCTTTCCTCTAGATGACATGGTTTAAGGGATGGAAAATAAATAGGAAGGAAGGTAATGCATCAGGAACTACACTACTGGAGGCTCTGGATGCCATCCAGCCCCCCACCCGTCCAACAGACAAACCTCTACGTCTTCCCCTGCAGGATGTCTACAAGATAGGAGGCAAGTGGTGTACAAATAACATATGGATAAACTTTTAAGATACTTTGGGAATAAAGGATAGTTGTGACATTTCAAAACATGGAAAACCAGATACCTTTTTCTGTAGAGAACTGAAACATTTTGATTTTCATTTTAATATCCTTTACTCTGACCTCTTTTGCAGGAATTGGAACAGTCCCCGTAGGTCGTGTGGAAACGGGATTACTGAAGCCTGGAATGGTGGTGACATTTGCCCCTGTCAATGTGACTACCGAGGTCAAGTCTGTAGAAATGCACCATGAGGCACTGAGCGAAGCCCTACCCGGTGACAACGTTGGCTTTAATGTCAAGAACGTATCTGTCAAGGATATTCGCCGTGGCAATGTTGCTGGTGACAGCAAGAATGACCCACCACAGGAAGCTGCCAACTTTACTGCTCAGGTAGATACAAGATTTGGATGTAAAAAATCCAATTATAGTAGAACGAGCACATGACTTAACAAATTCATCTCCATCTAATGTCAGAACTATTTATATTCTCAATCCTCAAGGCAGACAAGAATGTGTTCAAATAAGACAGCAGAAAAACTAGAAATTAAAAAAAAACAAAACAAGAAAGCATTTTTTGCGCTTATTAATAAGGCACTGATGTTGTCCCTTTGCTTTGCAGGTGATCATCCTCAACCACCCAGGCCAGATCAGCGCAGGTTATGCTCCCGTGCTGGACTGTCACACTGCTCACATTGCTTGCAAGTTTGCAGAGCTCAAAGAAAAGATTGATCGCCGCTCTGGCAAGAAGCTGGAGGACAACCCTAAATCCCTAAAATCTGGAGATGCTGCAATTGTAGATATGATCCCTGGCAAACCAATGTGTGTCGAGAGCTTCTCTGAGTACCCTCCCCTTGGTGAGTTCAAGTAGTTCCAAGAATTTCAAGAGCTTCCCTCATCAAAAGGCATTGTGGCTCCACTTTGAAGTCATGCCATATTTTATGATGAACTCAAACGTCTTTTATTCTTCTTCACTTTGCAGGTCGTTTTGCAGTGCGTGACATGCGTCAGACTGTGGCTGTCGGCGTGATTAAAGGTGTGGAGAAAAAGGTCTCCACTACTGGTAAAGTCACCAAGTCTGCCCAGAAGGCCCAGAGGAACAAATGAATGTTGTGCTACTCTGCCGACCCCAAGGTCTCCCAAGGCAGGACATCAGTCATCCAACTTCATCCTAGAATTGGCTACTTCAACTTAATAATTAAAGACTGGTTAATCATCACAATGCATCGCAAAAGCATTCGAAGGAAAGAAAAACACTTAGATCTTTAGTCATTGAGGCAGCACTACTCCTGGTTCCATTTCAGTGGTTAAATTACCATTAAGTACAGTGTAACATCAACATGTTTCAAATGTGTGCACTGTTGATTCGCGTCATGGAAACACCATTCTGTGCTATTTAGACATCAAATAATTAGAGATACTGCAACCTATCACCTCTCTAGTTCAATGGAGTGTAGGTTCTGAACCCTTTACGTGATATTATATGTTGTCCTGCTTTTAGTGTTTGTTTGCAACTATATGGCGCTCTCTAGGAGCAAGAAGTCATAACTATGTCCTTCTGTGTAGTGGAGTAGTAGAGAATTTGTTCTGTTTAAGCTTTAAAAAGAACTTAAAACAAAAAAGGTCAAAATTGTCCTCCCAGGACTCTAGTCCACATGTGGACTCTTAAAGCACTTTGATTGGCATTTTGCTAATTTTGCACTTGCACTTGTAGTTTAAATTGGCATTAAGCTATAGCACCTTATTGTAAGATGGCACGAGCCTCTTTGTAACATTAAACATATTTCAACCAAAATGTGCTGCCTTGAGGAGTTTTTTCCCCCTTGTGTGAAAAGCTGTGAGAGCAACAGTTGTGTCGAAGTTTAAGATCCTTAAAATATGAAACATAATATCTGCAATACACATTTCTATCCACAAGATGTAGCTATTGATATAGAAATAAAAGAGAAACTAATAAAAATTTCAAACAAAGATCAAGTTTATAAACTTGCAGTCACAGTGCTGTGTCAGCACCTTAGAAGGCTATAGCCTTACCCTATGGCCAATAGCAATCATCCAGGAAGTAATAAGCCCAGCACTCACCGACTGATTGTGCAATTACGCTATGCTGTGTGTATTGTGTAAGTGAGGACTATGTGGAATAGGACCTTCAGAAAAGTTTTCACTCACAGTCTACATCCGGTGAGTTTGAATACGTCAAAGGCTGAATCAGCAGAAGGGCAGGGTGTCGCAAAGTAAAGGGGTGTGTTCTCATACAATAAAAGGACACACTAAGGATTAATCTTGCCAGACAAGTTCCATTCATCATTACACTGTCATGGCTGGGAGAGGGAAACCGCGCAAGCTAAACAGTCTCGATGCTGAGTGCACTAAAGTAAGTTTTCCTTATTTAACAGAAGGGAAGCAGAGTGAAAACAAAACGAAACAGAAACCAAAGAAAGCGGAGCAGAAAAATCCAAACAAAGCTGAAGAAAAGTTGCCTCCTGACAGTACCAGAAGAAAATCTCAAGACAGCAGAGCGGGGAGAACTGCTACCAGGACCAAGTCAACAGAACAATGTCCAGTGGCGAAACTGAAGACAAAGGAAATTCCAAAAGCCGCAAGAACAAAAACCTGTTCTGACATGGCAAAATCACAAGGACTTGAAGAGGAAGTAAAGCCAAACCCACGTGTTAGGAAGGCCAAACCATCAGAAATGACTGAGATACAGCTAAAAGATCCTACAGAGGATTCTGTGGACACTGTCAAAGCAAAAGCCTGTGGCACCAAGCAAAAATTAAAAGAACAACATCCGGCAGCAAAGATGCAAAATGAGCAATATTTTGAGAAGATACCAAAGGCAGAGCAACAGACTCGAAAGAATGCAAGAGAGGCTTCAGAACAGACCACAAAAACCAAAATATGTGCTGGCAAAGCCAAATCACCACCAGCAAAAGCCCGTGGTGTCAAGCCAAAAGTAGAAGTACAATCTGCTGTGCAGGATACAAAGGTTTCACCAGGAAAATCTCAGGACTTAAAAAGGAAAGACATGACCGAAGAAAAAGCTTCAACAGATTATATCCTTAAGGAAACTCTGAAAAAAATGAAAATTAAGATGATTGACAAAGCAAACGCAGCAGAAGTCATAAATGCGATAATACAAAATATAATCAATCATTTAAAACAAAATACATTAAGCTTCAATGACGTACAAGAACCCCTAAAAACAGGAAGCTACTATGAAAATCTAAAGGTAAGGTTTTACACTCTGAGTTCCCGCAATTAACTCAGGACAGGATTTGTGGTAAGAAATGCACTCCAATCTGATGTATGACTTGTATGTTGCACAGATTTGTAATCCTGATGAATTTGACGTCATGCTGCCCATCTTGGTTGATCGGGTTCAACTTGAACCATTTGGAAATGATGGCGCATTTTACAGTGTGGAATTAAAACGTGGCCAGAAGAATCTGGAAAAATTTCTAGAAAATGGCATTTTATCTGCTACCAAGATGCTCAATGAGTTCAGGGAAGAAGTGAAGAAATGTGTCAAGAATTTTACTGGTGAGTATCAAAGTTTAAGCTAGTTTTAGTGACATTTCAATTTTACAGTAAAAGAGGGCCTGAGGAAGAATTCAATTTGACAAGGCCTTTAATTTAACATGCTTATTTATCTACGCCTTCTATATTGTAACGTATTAATATACAGCAGCCATTACCATAGAATGTCTGGAGTTAGGTTTTTATTTGTTCTTTCAGAATGGAAGGTGGACAAGAAGAAAAAAGGCTGTCCAGCAGTGACCCTGACCACACATATACAATCAGTCCCAATTTCGCTGGATGTTGTTCTCTGCCTTATGGTTAAATCAAGCTGGCCGCCTTTCACAACCGAAGGCCTTAAAATAGAGTGCTGGCTCGGGCGTAAAGTTAAGCAGGATTACAAGCGAGAGCCATATTATCTGGTCCCAAAATATGAGGGCAAGGGTACAGTGGAAAATGATGGGGTCCTTAATAAAGGTAAGTTTAACCTCTCTCAATTAGTGAATAAAAAAACCAAAAAAAACCAAACAACTAATCATAATGTGATTGTGAGCCACTGAACGAAATAGATAAAGTTATTGTTAACTGCAGTAGAAGTGAGAAAGGACACAGTATTATTGGACAACTGAATCCTGGTTAGAATGTTTGTGGCTGACATTGTTGTCAGTGTTGTGCCAAAAAGTCATTTTGAATGTTTCTGTGCGTTTTCATGTGTATTACCGTTGCTTACATTGGTAAATAAAATGTAGTCAACAAGATTTATGAAATGGTTATATATAAAGTAATGGCATAGGGTTTCAGAGGGTTTTGCAGTAATAATGTAGCTACGGTGTAGGTTTCCCACTGAAGCAGAAATCCCCTTTAACACTTGACCAATGTTACTACAGTCAAAATGTGCCATTTTCATGATGGTATAAAAAGCTTAAAATTTCCCTGTTCTCTTCTGTCATCTCTAACATACAGATGTTTGGAGAGTTTCATTCTCTCACATTGAGAAGGCCATCCTGAAAAATCACGGATCAATGAAGACTTGCTGTGAAAAAAGTGGAGAAAACTGCTGCAGGTTACAACAACATGCTTATCACCAAATTATTACTTTCTGGTAGAAAATGAACACAATGGCAAAAAAAATATATTCATCCAACCATTTAGTTTGTTGGTGTTTGGTACATGAGTCCATTAATCCAATTAATTGGATAACTACTTGTCTTATTAATGAGCAATAATAGACATTTAAAAGAGAAAACAGGTCTTTCAAAATGAACTACTAATTAGTTTCCATTTTAAAAATTGCAATGTTTTGAGGTTTAACTGCATAAATCTGTTAAAAAAACAACAACAGAAAGAACGAAACTCTTTCATTGTATTTATGCACCACATTAAATTAAATGTTTTAAAGAAGACATTTTCTTAAATGCAAAAATATATAAATACTTTCAAGTACTCTACGAGTTTTATCTCCTTGATGAGGTAGATTTGTTGTGTGTTCATGTTTTCCGAATTTTTGTGCATCTGTGTGCCTGCGTGTCTTAAGTGTGAGAGGTCAAGCAAAGAGCGAGTTTGTATCTGTAGGCCTTTAAAGGAGAATGTGGTGGCTGCAATGAAGAAAAGCGAGAATATCAGCATTCCATAGTTGATGCAAAGTTTGATGCATACTTTCTGTGCTGCTGAAACAAACGTTATAATGGTGCAGGTGTTACTTAATAGTAATAATACTTCAGTGTCCAGAGTTTTATTGGCCCATGTACATTTTTAATGGCTAGTGAAAAAGCGTTTGTTTATATTCTCAAATATTAATGCAATTTCATTAACACATTTTATATCATTTCACCTTCAATCTGATAAATGTTGTGAAAGCCCTGAAATTAATCTGAAAATGTCCCCCCCTTGCTTGCTGCAGGTATCGGTTTCATGTACGGCTGTCGTCAGCCTTCGTTAAGCTGTATAATTTAAACATGGTATCAGGCTAAGTTAACAGTTTTTCTGCATGTTTTAATACAACTTCTGGAGGCTTACTGGAGATTCATGTTAAACTTTACCAGGTCATCATCATTGCAGCTGTTTGTGTTATCAATGTTTTTGTTGAATACTGGGGGCCTCATAGGTTTAGTGTCGGCAGACTCTGTAGTCATTCGCTGCTCCTAAATACGTTTCTATTACAGGTTTGCTTTTTGTCACAAATGCAGCTGACATGCTCGTATTTCCATGGTAATATGGGTGCGCTACAGAGTCGTGTGTTAAGCTAAGCATCGAAGCAAAGATTTTTTTTTTTATTATCCAATTACTCAATGAATCATTGCAGCTCTATATTAAACACAAACACATACACACACCTATATCTCTAGACACTTATATCCATTTCTATGCACATATACCTATCTCTCAACTCAAGAAAGTAAGCAGGCTGAAGAAAATGTTTGATATTTTTAAGGATTTCTTACCTAATGTCATGTTGTGTACGTTTAATTATCCAAGGTTCCAAAATCTCTGTATCTTTCTCCTTGCACACAGAAAGTCCTGTCTGAAACTCCTAAAGCACCTGCTACATCTGCTGAAGGAAAGGAACTCTTCATTTGACAAGTTTTGCTCTTATCATGCCAAAACTACACTCTTACATGCCTGTTGCTTGCGAACTGATGACAGCAACTGGAGAGCCTCAGACCTGAGCGATTGTTTCCAGCTGCTCCTGCAGGACTTTGAAGGTTACTTGGAAAATGGTGAACTATGCAACTTTTTCATTCCAAGTCAGAACCTGTTCTCTGGTATTAGAGTGTGCAAAGGTCTGTCCGTCGCTATCAGGGAGGAACGTTGGAAAGGCTTTCCTATTTTTAGGGAACAACTTAAAAATGGAAATTAAGTAATGCACATCTGGACTTGTGGTTTTTGTAAGTCCTATAGTGTCTTGATGCATGCGCAATCAAATGCTGCATCCAGATGAACAGAATCAACTTTTTGGGAAGTCCCATTGTGTTTACAATGCCTCAAATAAGCACAGGCAATCCAGCAACTATGCAAATACAATTTGTTTTAGCAATTTCATTGCTTTAGTTTTCGTTATCTTATTTCCCCTTATATCTGTACAGTTGAAACTTTAACTTACAACTTTGAGTTTTGATGTGATTTTGTTGTTTTCTGGTTTGCTCGTAAAATTGAGATTTAGGAGAACAACAACAGAAGTACTATTATGCTTTTCTTATTACATGTTTCTTTATTATATTCTGACTGAATCCTTAATGTATCACTTTATATGGTCAATGAAAAGGTGATGTAATTTGCTGATATATTAAAAACACATTACATTTGTAAGCTTTGTTAACTGACTTTTACTTTATTGTGAAGCCAGACGATACCTCTTATTTGTAAAATATATACCTTAGAATGGCATCTTAACTGGGGCTGAGATAGTCAGCATCCATACACACAACAGCATCTCATGGAGCAGCCAACACAATCTGCAAAGCAAAAAAGAATTCAGCATATACTTGTTTCCATTCATTTCAGATGAGACTGAAAAATAATATCAGAATTCATAACAGAAGTTTATGAAAGCAAATCATCATCTCAGCTGTTTTTTCCACACTGACTGAAGGTGTGTGAGCAGGAAACCCGTCTGCTCACAGGGTAGAAAAAAAGTAGTGATTGAGGACAATAAACTCACAATTTTTCAGCTTGCTTATAACAAGTGCTGACAGGCTCAGTTTTTGAACTTCTATTTTAGATTTAGCTGTCAGACTCACATATCATAGCTGACTCATTAAGTTTTGAAATACACATTTTTATGCAGCATTTGTGCTTAGATTTTTTTTTGAATCAGATCTCCAAGTAAACTGATGTGGTCAGCAAACTAAACATCTTGAGCAAGTAATGCAGACAAGCTGTTGAGCTTAACGCAAACCATCACTTCCTGTTTGAAAAAAAAAGAAAACACATTGTCAAAAGACCTGACTTTTCTCTTTTTCCATGATATTATTATTCCCCCCCCCAAAAAAAAATTATAAGCCTTTACCCCCAACAGTGTTCATGTAATTTTTGACTATTAATATAGGCAATTAAGAAAGTAGTTTCATTTATTACCACAATTCTATGGTTAAGTTTTAAAGGAACAAGCCAATAATTAATGCACAACATGTCATTTCTTTTTAAGATAACAATTTATTAAGCTTTCCACAACCAAGAGATAACACAAAATATTCTGAATGATAACAGACTAATAAGTTTATGGCAGAGAAAAATGTGCATTTTAAACTCTTTTAAGACAAGAAAACAATTAGGTGGAAGTTGCCACCAAATGATCATAGATATAATCCAGCAAACAAACCTTTCAATAACAGAAAAT
The DNA here is from genome assembly GCF_036321145.2 of Pelmatolapia mariae. Lineage (NCBI taxonomy): Eukaryota > Metazoa > Chordata > Actinopteri > Cichliformes > Cichlidae > Pelmatolapia > Pelmatolapia mariae. Next base: position 2,596,436 of record NC_086238.1, on the reverse strand, counting down.
AAAGAACTGAAATGCACATTCAAAAGAAATAACACAGGTAGAGTGAGACCTTGCTCCAGCCTGTGGAGAAAAGGACAAGAAAATGAACATTCTCATAACCATGTAAAATACATTAATTTGACTGTTGTTAATTCCTGTCAGAGTAAGGTGGAGGAGAATGGCGGGAAAACTTACATGGACAGCTCTGTATTAGAACCCCCAGTTTTGGCCACGGTCTGTTCCACCACTTCTTCTCCCTCCTCCTCGCCCCTGTCCTCCCCTTGGATTGGACATTTCCTTCTCTTTCTTGTGCTTTTGATACCTTTCTGCCATAAGCAACAGCTCCTCTGGGATATCCTGCAAAAGGATTCATTTTATTTATGATTCTATACTTGTAATTATTTTGTATTAAAGACTATCAGTTTGTCAGCTGTATTACAATGTAAGTACACATGCACAAAATGCTCAGGAATTATGTCACATTTTCAATAAAAAGTCTATTCAATCAAAAGTGTATTTATGTCAACGCAAAATATGTTTTTGCCAACCTGTCCTGCTCGCTCCAGGATGGGAATTAGCTCAGGTGCCATTCTCCAGTTCTCTCTTGTCACCAGGGTCACAGCAGCACCCGAACGTCTGAAACGAAACATGCATCAACATCACAAGCTAGCACAAGCACAGTCTGGCAGTAAAGTCTACATGCACACACTCTTACCCTGCTCTGCCAGTGCGACCTACACGATGAACATATTCCTCGATGTTACGTGGGAAGTCAAAGTTGAAGACGTGTGTTACGTCATGGACATCCAACCCTCGAGATGCCAAATCTGTGGCCACGAGGATACGAACTCGACCTGGAAAAAGATACAACACTTATTATGTGATAACTTCGATCCAACAGCCTTTACTTGTGGTAGTCTTTAGTTTAAAATAAGACCACCAGCTACACACAAAAATGTGTTTCTATTTTCTCTGCTAGTGCCATGCAGACTATTTTTCAAAGCACTTTTCGCTTCACGTTAAATACCGTTTTTAAAGTCCTTGAGAGCTTCTTCACGGTCACACTGTTCACGGTCACCATGGAGACTCTGCACAGCCAAACCTTGAAGGCACATATCGCTGGACAGGTCATCAACTCTGATGTTGAACAAAAATGGAAACGAGCAAACACAAAGGACGCGCGATTAAAGTGGGTACCAATGCTGATGTGTGTAGGTAACCAACTGTAACAGTGGTGAACAGCTACAACTATGAACCAACTCCCCACTTACGCAAGCTTCTTGCCAACAAAGATGATTACTTTTTCCTCTGGTTGCATGTTTCTGATGAAGTCAAACAGATACGACTTTTTCTCCTCTTCGCGCACAATCAGCACCGTTTGCTGCACCGTGTTAACAGCCTGACAAGAATAGAAACACAGGAAGCGTGCAAACAGAATCCAAACAGGCATACACTATTTAGAACTTTAAAGTAAATAACATGTCTGCCAAGAATAAATGAACAAATTCTCAACTGTCAGACATGCAAAAGTCAGACAGAAACCATCTCTCCAGTACCCAGCTAAAATTTTACTTTTAGTTTTTAAGTCACTAAATGACCATGTGAAATACAGTAGTTTGACTGTTGTTAATTCATCCTTCTTACCTATCTGTGCTGTATTTATTTATACTCCAGAAAGAACCAGTTCAGGTCCAGTTCAAAACTGATGTTAACCATTCCACAGTCTAAACTTAAATCCCGTGGCAACAGAGGCTTCTCCGTGGTAGGTCCCAGACTCTGGAATAGTCTGTCTCTAAATATTAGAGCTGCACAAACCCTGGAACATTGTAAATCTTTACTGAGGGTACATTTTTATGGACTGTCTTTAGCACATGTTGACCCAAACATTTTGTTTTTAACAGCCTTAGTCGTTGTTTTAGTTGTTTGTATCGTCTTGTATTATTCTTTCTCTTTTAAATTTTTATTTCATCATTGTTGTGCATTTTACTTATTTCAATGGCATTTTAGTTTGTAAAGCATGAGCTGTTGTAAATGTGCTATATAAATAAACTTGATAAACTCTTGACCAACTTGATCAAAGTAGTACAACATACAAAAAAAAAAAAAAAAAAAAAAAAAAAAAAAAAATAGTCAAGACATTTAAATCACTGATTGGATTCATTTCTACTTACAGCCAAGTCCAGGGTGCCCACATAAACCATCATGGGATTCTTTAGGTAGGATTTGGCCAGTCGTCTCACACCTGTGGGCCAAGTTGCACTGAAACATGAGAAATAACGGGCATAGGAAGGTTGTTTTGATTTCCATACACTGCACATTATATTCTACAACTCTGAAGCACTTCGGTAAGAAATAAGGTAACATTCAGTGTGAATTATGCCATTATTTACTTTTATAAATTCACCGTACAGTCATATTCCAAGTGTTTATCAATAGATTACATTTATTGTGGTGTATTTGCTAAAATGGATGAACACCAACCAATACTTGATGGTTTTCATGTTTAAAGTCAACCATTTAAATGCTCTTGTTCCTGAATTGGATGTGTCGTGTGTTCATGTGGTCAGTTTCATTATTAACTGATGGCAAATTGTTTATACCTGGTCATGACAGTCTGTCGATCTGGACGGATGTCCAGAAGAATCTTCATAATTTGGGGTTCAAAGCCCATATCTAACATACGGTCAGCCTCGTCCAGCACCTTTTTAAAAGAGTAATTACTAAAGACAGCGCATCTCGTTTTCACCACACACAACACGAGTACGCCAAATATACAAAATAAAACCCACCTACTATGCACCATGTGTCAGCAGCCAGTAGATGACACGTTTACAAGCCTCAAGTATACAAGTATAATTTTCCGGGCCCAAAAAAAGCCTGGTTGATTATGGTGTACACTGCTAGTTTAATCTATAAGACTATGGCACAAATTAGTAGCAACTTATACATTATAATATAAATCCATCCATTCTATGTGCAAGTATGCCTACTAAAAAGGGATACTTTAAGTCTATGAGAAAACAATCAAATTTCACAATCAACAGTTTATCTGCATACGGACAGCTATGATTTTACCTTCTTAATTTGATAATCCTTTAGCTGGCTGCAGATTAGAAATGTTAAAAACACATTGGTAATTTTAGATTTAGTTTTAGATGTGGATCCTTGTTATGACCTGCAGGGTTAAGTGAGCAGATATTGCTACACCTATTGTTTACGCATTTAATCAGGCTTCCTGTCAAATGCTACAAGAACACTTTCATGGGTTTTTTTTTTCCCCTACACACTGGACCAACACAAGCTTTGAGGAAAGCAAACATGCATAGACATAAAGAGCTGACCAAGTAGGTGATGCAGCGGAGGTTGATAAGCTCATTCATCTGTAGGTCATTGAGGCGGCCGGGTGTAGCAATCACGATGTCCACGCCATCCTTCACTAGGTTGATCTGGCCTCTCCTATCACCTCCACCATAGATACAGATACTGAGAGAGATGCAGAAGGAACAATCGTTATCATGCCCTCTCTACATCACATGATCATTGATTTTAATTTATTTTTAGTGACTTATGACCTTTTGTAACCCTTATAGCGGTACTTGTTGCACTCTGCTTCAATCTGCAGGGCCAGCTCTCTGGTAGGAGTTAGCACTAACATGCCTGGACCATCCCGCTCAGCTCTAGGTCTACTCAAAGGACAAAAAGATAAAGATTTAATAGAGGAAGAGGCAAAATTATTGTAGGTATCCTCTTCTGAAAGGAATTGAACAAAACAGCGCTATCTATTATTTGAGAACGTGGCGCCAGTTACACTCAGATTGTGCTAAAAATAAGGTTTTTCTACACTCACACAGGCTGCCCATCCATGTGGATGAACCCCGGCAGCAGGTAGGCCAGTGTTTTCCCTGTTCCAGTCTGAGCGATGGCTATCAGGTCCTCGCCACTCAGTAGCACTGGCCACGCTTGAGACTGAAGAAATATTAAAAACTATATTTTAAAAAGTCATCATCATATATAACCCCACATCTGGTATAAGACTTAGTAACTTTAATGTTAGCATGTGAGATATAAAATAAATAAATAAAGATTACCCAAAATCTTTTATATGGAGAGTATGCAAGAACAAAAACATTTTTTATGATATATATTAAAAAAAAGATACGTTTTAAAATATATGTTTAGGTTAGTCGCATGTTAGAAACCTCCTGTTGAAGAGACAGAAACTGTTTATTCTGCAACTGAAAAAAACTCCAAGAACATATTGAAGCAAGTATGTACTTGTCATTACTGCAACATCATGTCAGCAGGCTTGTACTTACACTGTGGAGCTATAAATAGTGATTCATTGTACAGAACTGGTTGTTCCACTACCTGTAATATTGCTTTCAATCTGACCAGATTCCTACTGTGAAATGAAAGTTAAATCTGGAAATGAAAGTTAAACTTTGAAAGAGAGATGGTGTTTCATTTCCCTATGCAGCATACCATCATGAATTCTGATGTGACCCAAGTATGAAAAGAAAGTACTCCAGGCTTCTATGGTGTAGGTTCAGTGTGAAGGGCGGGAAATGTTTAATTACTGTTAATAAAATTATTTATAGCTCATCTTGCCCAGTGCTTACTCGTAGGGTAAGATTGAGTTTCTGTCTGTGCCACTGCAAGGACTTTACCTTGATACTGTAAATAAAATTCAACTGAATCACCTGTGGTGGGATGAGAACAGATAACGAAATCAGTCTCTAGTGCGGTCTGTGTTTATCCTTTTATTAAACGGTTACTGGCTCAGTGGCTTGCTCTCTATTTCTGCTGCCATCCCAGCTACTTGCTCGTTTCCATTCCGTACATCTTTCGATGTAATAAAAATGAAATCCAGCATGACAGAGCTCACTGTAATTACATTTTGCTTATTTTATCTTGGTATACTCTTTGTTGCTTTCGTTCTGCTACATGTACCCAAGCTGTAGTAATACACAAATTTCACCATGGTGGGATCATTAAAGTCTTATCTTATTATACAGTAAGTGCACAGTCACTGAAGGATGCTTTAGGCATGTGAGAAGCAGGATAATGTCAAAACCTCTCATTATTTATGTTTACTTTGAATCGTTTCTTTAAATTTTGATTAAAAATCCAAATATTGTCTGTTCCAAAACAAGTAACAACCTACACAGGATTCTCTAGTCACCACTGGTTGATTTTACAAATGCAGATTTAACTTAAAATTAAAGATATTTGTGACCTTGAAACAACAAGCTAAACATCTCTGACAAAAAGAGAATGATTTACTAAACCAGAGGTTCCCAAAGTGTGGGGCCCGCCCCCTGGGGGGGGGGGCGCGGTATGAAAAGAAAAAAAAAAAGAAAAAGAAAGAGCACTTGGACACTGTGGACAGGTTTTTGACGGGGCTCCCACACAAACGCAAAGCAGGAGATGAAGCATAGCCAAATATGTTTCCAAACCAACTTCCTTCCAAGCCAAAGACAGGAAAATATGGTGAAGCATATCTTCCCTTTGGCTTCACCTGCACAAGTGCCAAGGTAGGTCTCCCCTGCAAAATTAGTTTCCCTGCATCGGGAGCACGCGCTGGGCTCTCCAAATCACGGACAAACAGTATCCCACATTCTTGATTTTTAGTTCACAAACACTTCTTGTAATAACTAACTACTCCTGACATTTTGGACATGTTAGCTCTTTATGCAGTAAAGTTACAGTGGGATACAAATAATATCAGGCTGATCCTGCCGTAATTTGTTCCCCCTGTTCAAATCACGGACAAACAGTATCCCACAGCTGTTTATGTGTTTAAACCCATTTTGCACAGAGAGACATTTTTTGAAAAATGTATTGATAGCAATGTTGAATATTATTACCAGGGCTCTAGACTAACTTTTTGACATGGGCGCACCGGTGCGCCTAACTTTAAAAATTTAGGCGCACCGGCACAAAAGTTAGGCGCACTCAAATTTTTCAACCGCATCGCTTAACACCGCAGTTTTACATGTGCACTTTCTTTGGGGGGAAGTCCATACAGACAATATTCATTTCTAAATTATTAACTAACAAACTTGTGCTTAAAGTGCTTTGTAATATTGTAGAAAATGTTAAACTTAATCATCATCTTGGCCTCCTCTGACGACCTGTTTGCTGCTGCCTGCTGCTGAAAGGCAGTGGGGAGAGGGGACACTTGGGCAGTGCATTTATTGCAGCATATAATGTGTTTTCTGGATACACTGCTGCTTTTTCAGCATTCAAAGATTGATGGCACCGTGTCAGAGCACTGGCTATGAATTTCAGACGGATCAGGCCTTAACTTAACAAAAAAGTTATCAATAGTTCTTTTCATCTTTTCTTATTACCCACAGCTACATCCACTTCTGTCAGGCCTAGGCTGATCACTAGGGCTGGGTATCATCACTGATTTCTATAATCCATTCGATTCAGGTTCTCAAAATCCTGATTCGATTCAATTTAGCCTCAGACAGTCAGAAATATTATAATTCTGATCATTTATCAGTACTGATACATGTGAGACTTCATCAGAATTCTGAACATCACAGCAGATGCCTTCGTGTGAAAGTAACTGAGAATAAAACAGAAAAACATGAAGGAGATTTTTCTGGTCTGGCTTTTTATAGCAGATAACCTTAAAAATATTCTGCAATTTTGCATAATTTTAAGAAGTTTAAATTTCTTCAATACTGAACAGCAGAAATTAGGCTTTCTTGTCCGAGGTCATTTAAGTGAAAAAAGAAAAAGAAAAGAAAAAGACAGCGGCCGACAGCGCTGTAAACAACGGTAGACTGGTGGGTAATAAGCGAATGAATAATGCAGAAAACAGAGATTTGACACGGGAAACTGTTCTTGAAGTACAGAGAGAGAGAGAGAGAGAGAGAGCTGTGCATGAAGTGTGATTTTTATCGTTGTGGAAGCAAAACAGCAAAAGTAAGAGGGAATTCATGACGACATTGATCAAATGTGAAGCGTAGTTTGCTGCTTCTTTTGCTGTTGGCTCGGCGAATTTTGGTTGGAGAGAGACAAAACCTGCAGCTCAGAATCAGCGCAAAAAAGACGGAAAAACAGCGCGGACCAGACGCATCAGAATCGCTAAGCTCCGACAGCGTGTCCGTGTTCGGGCCGTGGAGTGAGAAAGTCGAGAAAGACAAAGCTGTTTCTGATGTGTCGGGTCCGCTCTGTGTTTACGTCTTTGTGTGGAATCCGTTAATGAATTGATATCGCTTTATTCAAGCTACTCACCTCTCTCTTCCACCTGCACTTTCAACTGGACCACGGCCAATCAGAGAGGTCCCGCCCCTGACTATCTCTGATTGGTTTAGTCCACGATGACTGTTGTTGACCACACGGAGAGTTGCAGGGATTTTTTTTTTTTTTTTTTGTTACCCGAAAATATTTTTTTTTAGTCGCACCACTGAAAAATTTGGTCGCACTCTAGAGCCCTGATTACACAGGAAAAAAAACAACTACACGTAAAATAATTACACCGTGACGCCTCTGCCTTTCTAAATGGAGGGACAGTAACTGTGTGTGTATATGTAAGCGTGTAAAACCTGAAGATAGAGTCAAAATACTGTTAATCTGACTATCTGCCATTCTGCAATTCATCTCATGTAAACAATAACGTGGCGCACAGCGTGACGGGAAAAGAGGCACATACCTTTGACGTTGCGTGACGAACTCTGTAATCCTCGCCCACACGTAAACGCAAAAAAGGAGTTTTAAATAATCGCAACGCCGTTTACGTGTTGACGAAAAGCCCAAACGCATAGAAACAGAGTTTTCAAAAATACCCGTGTAGGTGTGGACGTAGCGTAAAAGAGTTAGTAGTATATTTTATTATTACCTGTAATTTATTGCTGTTTACTTGTATTTGCTTAATTGTTTACTAAATGTTTGAGGTGTGAAATAAACCGCAATGGAGTTTGTAAACAAAATATGGGTGTGTGTGTTCGGAGGATGTGTTTGTGCGGGGGGGGGGCGCGAACATTTTTCTTGTAAAAAAGGGGGGCCTGGCAAAAAAAGTTTGGGAACCACTGTACTAAACTATCTGTGTGTAGCGTGGGGCTGGGGTGGGGGAATCAGTGTGCTTATATAGTACGGCTGCCACAAATGATTATTTTGATAATCGATTGGACATAAAACGTTGAGCTTATTGCACCAGCATGCATCAGCTCTTATATAACTATCATTAGCATACAGCTTGAAGTGTTTAGGGTATGTGCTAACTAAAAGCAAAGACAAGATGATAGTTTATTAAACTTTTAATGAAATTTGTAGATCGTTTCAGTGGAGTTTAATAAACTCAGTCCTCTGCTCCTTGCTCCCTCAAATATAACAGTACACTGGAGTAAATTCTCTAACATCTCACATTTCTGTTTAATCAGTTTTCTGTTTGACGTTTATTCAGCTGTGTGACAACTATAACTTTAATCTGAGCCAAACCGATTTACTCATTTTTAAGTTATCCGAGTGACTTATATATCATGTTTAACCTGAGTAGCGAAAGACCGCGGGGGTCTGAAAATGATGTGCTGGGAGTTCGCCGTTCTTGCCGGCTCTAGTGAGCCTTGACCTCCCGGTCAGCTTGTCTCCGAAAATATCGGAGGACTTTTGCAAATATGCGATGTCTTGATAGATTGAACAGACATTTGAAGTTTACACAGCTACATTCTCGCCTGAAAATATCTTAAGTTTATTTTGTGACGCAGAAAGAGTAATATTAAAACTAAGTAGCTGCCACCATTGCTGGAAACTGGAATTGGCTGAGCTGCGTTATTAATTCTGGGATAGGCTGGGCCACAAAGGATAAACCCGACCCGTCTTTCAAATCTGGGGAAAAGTAGGACGCATTTGTCGGAGTCTTTGAATTTGGACAGACTTCGTCGCATCGCTGTCACGTAATCAGCCTTTTAATGTGGCCTACGAAGGATGCAGAATTTGGAGTCAGCTACGACAGCGGTCCCCAACCCCCGGGCCTCGGACCGGTACCGGTCCGTGAGTCGTTTGGTACCAGGCCGCGAAAGTTGAGGCTCAGGTGTGAAATGTATGGTTTTCAGGGTTTTTATCGGTTTTCAGCGTTATTTTGTTATCGTTTTTATCGTTAACTTGGTTTTCCTGGGTTTTTTCACGTGTGTTATGAATAAATCTTTTTTTCGGTACCGGTACTAGTTTTATTTTGTTGTATTTATCTGCGACACCTTAAAGGCCGGTCCGTGAAAATATTGTCGGGCATAAACCAGTCCGTGAGGCAAAAAGGTTGGGGACCGCTGAGCTACGATACCGAAGACTGCTTCTTTTTCTTCAGCATTTAGGGTCAGCTGCCATCCTTGTACATGCATTGCTGCCATCTTCTGTTTCAGTCCGTTATTACACTCTTAAATCCTACTATCCTACTGGGGCGATCGTAGCTCAAGAGTTGGCAGTTCGGCTCGGACAGTCTCGGTCGTTGTGTCCTTGGGCAAGACACTTCACCCGTTGCCTACTGGTGGTGGTCAGAGGGCCCGGTGTTGCCAGTGTTCGGCAGCCTCGCCTCTGTCAGTGCGCCCCAGGGCAGCTGTAGCTACAATGTAGCTTGCCATCACCAGTGTGTGAATGTGTGTGTGAATGGGTGAATGACTGAATGTAGTGTAAAGCGCTTTGGGGTCCTTAGGGACTAAGTAAAGCGCTATAGAAATACAGGCCATTTATCATTTACTTATTCCTGTGTCTTTCAGGATTTTAGAAAGCTTCAAACGATGCGTCGACTATTAAATTAGTCGTCTACGATTTTGATAGTTGACTAATCGTGGCAGCCCTATTATATAGCAACTTCAGTTAGTGAGAAACTGGAAGTAAAACTTAGAATTACGTTTAACACAGTGAAAACCTTTAAAAATGAAAAGATTGGTTCAAGGAACTCAATGAAAGTTGTATTGTGTGTGCGCGGAGAGAAATAATGGTTTTTTTTTTCCTCTCTTAAAAAAATAAACAAAAAGAAAACCACACATGATGCCACCTACAACCGATTTTCAGTTCTGCTTCTTGGGAAGACTACAACAGTTACTGGCTCAGTTCCAAGAATTTATAATAAAATAGGCTGAGTTCCTGTTAAAGCTGACACTGAAGTCAAACACTGGATTTGCCCACAGCAGAAACAGGGCAGGTCACTACAGGTGCATCTGTCATTGCAACACACAGACTAACAGATATGAAAGTTTTTGTTCCCAAACCCACCTACAACACATTTACACAACATACAAGGTAAAGAATCTCCCTGGTTTACAAAGAAATATTTTACACATAAAACAAACTAAAATATTTGGTTTTACACACATCTGAGAGTTCCAACAGAGAGATTTGTTCTGATTCAGATTCATCTCATTTGGCACATTCACAATATTTATCATTACAACTTATTAATAGGTTTAATTTTAACTATGGCTAAACTGATAAAAAACAAACAAAAAAAACAAAAAACATAAACTGCTATGGTGCCACAATCATACCTGGATGGGGGTTGGTTTGGTGAAGCCAACCCGGTCAATGTTTTCCATGATCTCTGGATAAAGCTCAAAGGCCTCAAGAAATGTGCGACAGGGATTGGGAATTTGCCGTTTCTCTTCTTCCTCGTTCAGGTCATCCACAAAGATATTGTTGTTCTCCTTCCTGAGGAAAAGGTGTAAACAAACATGAAAACAGATTCAAAGCTAAAGTACCAAGTACCATGCTAAACGCAAAACTGTGTATGCTAAACTGTGTATTTGTTTCCATCCTGATCCAAAAGGTGATCAATTGTCAGTGTCAAATGTATGCCATTAGATAAAAAGCACATACAAAAATAAGAGCACAGACATTAAGGGGAAGGTGCTCCAAATTCAAAATGTACCAAATATAAAAACGCCAAGAAAGTCAGAGTGGAAGACTCCACTCAATCAAGGGCAGACTTTAGAAAGAGAATGATCACAGGCACAACCCATAAAGCCAGAGAGCAGAGTTCTAAAAAGTAGTTATTTAGATACACCCACCACATACCCTTCTTGCTGAGGAAAAACAGTCCAACAAAGGCAATGTTACAGCAGTTTTTGGATGAAAAATCCAACCACTTTGAGACTGTCCGTCTGTATTTGAACTAGGGATGTGCGTGAGTAGTCAACTAATTGTTGCTAATGTCACCAGTGACTACCAGACGTACTAGTCGTTTAATGTAATTGTCAACATTTTAATTGATGCCCAAACGCTCGTAAATTGTTGAGTCTTAAATTTTATGGAGCCACCTGCCACCAGGTGGAGCACTGTTGTTGAGAAATGCCACAGATCTGTTAATCTCGGGGCCTTGCTCATGAGTGAGCGGAGCAGGGGATCAGAGGGATTGGTGCTGACCGGATGGCTTCAGTGATGCAAACGCTGTCTGTTACGGTGAAGAGAAACCTAAGTGTAAAAGCAAAGCTCTCGTTTGCTGGTCGATCTACCCTACCTACCCTCACCTATGGTTATGAGCTCTGGGTATTAACCAAAAGAACCGAAAGAACGAGATCACGGATACAAGCAGCAGAAATTAGCTTTGTTCTCAAGTTATGGCATTCATAAGATTTCAGAAAACCTAACCCTCTGACCTTAAGGTCAAGGTCACCGAGATACTCAAGATTTTAGTAGAAAGACTTCTGGTATAAATTGAGTTATCACATTCACAAACTTAGGTTTCCATGCTGACAACAATACCTTAAGTCTTTTATGGCTGGTGTTATAACATCACGGAAAGCACAGAAGAGATCTTCCTTTCTGAACTGGCTTAAATTTTGTTTATACATGTAAAACCCTGTCATATGGAAGTACATGGGCATATGACCAAGAACCACTAAGATTTACCTCCATTCACCAACTTCCTCTGCTGTAAGCACGGCCACACTTGGTGCCTCAGTGTAAAACTTCTTTTTTATGGGTGGTATGTCTGAAGAAAGCGAAAATATCACAAAATAAGTTTATAGCTTTGGATAATTATATTTGGAAATTTAGATTTTATTGTCTGGCTGGTGTTATAACATCACATATTTGACGGTAACTTAGCATTAATAAACTGTAAGATTTTAGCCATTTTATAGGTATGGCATATGTACATGGGGTTCACAATTTCCATCCCCAACACCCAAAAAAATGAAAAATCTTTAACTTGAAGTCTTTAACTTTAGCACACTCTTTAATTTCTAATCAATTATCCTACAATAACGACAAATTAAGCTATATCAATAGTTAAATAATTTTGAATTGGAAGTCATGTGCCCTTTTAACAAAATATGATCCCTTACCCTTCCACTTAAGCTCCTTATACTTCTCCTTGTTCTCCCGGATGGCGTCCCAGTCTATGGATGGACGGTCCTGGACAACATTTGCAGCCTGCAATTCAGCAGTAGACCAGACAGAGCCAGTCTTTTCTCCTCCACATCTTCCTTCATACTCTTGTCCTCTGCGAGAACCTGAGAAGAAAATCCATATTTTCATAGTCATTCACTAAGAACCAAAACTCATATCAAAAATTCTTCAATGAGTAATTGTCAAACAGTTAGGAGATCATCTGCAGAGGAATGGCTTATTTGAAAAGTTTCAGTCAGGTTTCAGAGCCCATCTCAGTACAGAAACAGCTTTAGTGAAAGTTACAAATGATCTTCTTATGGCCTCTGACAGTTGACTCGTCTCTGTGCTTGTCCGGCTAGACCTCAGTGCAGCGTTCAACACTGTCGACCATAATATTCTATTACAATGATTAGAGCATGCTGTAGGTATTACAGGTACTGGGCTGCAGTGGTTTGTATCATATCTATCTATTTGACTCCAATTTGTTCATCTAAATGGAGAGTCCTCTTCACACACTAAAGTTAATTATGGAGTTCCACAGGGTTCAGTGCTAGGACCAATTCTGTTTACATTATAAATGCTTCTCTTAGGCAGTATCATCAGAAGACATAGCATACATTTTCACTTTACATTTGATCCATGAAGCCATATAACACACACCAATTAGTTGAACTGCAGGAATGTCTTAAAGACATAAAGACCTGGATGACCTCTAATTTTCTGCTTCTAAATTCAGATAAAACTGAGGTTATTGTACTCAGCCCTGAAAATCTTAGAAATATGGTATCTAACCAGATTCTTACTCTGGTTGGCATTAACTTGGCCTCCAGTAACACTGTGAGGAACCTTGGAGTCATTTTTGATCAGGACATGTCCTTCAATGCACATATTAAACAAATATGTAGGACTGCTTTCTGCCATTTGCAAAATATCTCTAAAATTAGAAATATCCCGTCTCAGAGTGACGCTGAAAAACTAATTCATGCATTTATTACTTCTAGGCTGGACTACTGTAATTCATTATTATCAGGATGTCCTAAAAACTCCCTGAAAAGCCTTCCGTTAATCCAAAATGCTGCAGCGAGTACTGACAGGAACTAGAAAGAGAGAGCATATTTCTCCTGTATTGGCTTCCCTTCATTGGCTTCCTGTTAAATCCAGAATTGAATTCAAAATCCTGCTGCTCACATACAAGGTCTTAAATAGTCAGGGCCCATCTTATCTTAATGACCTTATAGTACCATATCAACCCATTAGAGCACTTTGCTCTCACACTGCAGGCTTACTTGTTGTTCCTAGAGTTTTTAAGAGTAGAATGGGAGGGAGAGCCTTCAGTTTTCAGGCCCCTCTTCTGTGGAACCAGCTTCCAGTTTGGATTCGGGAGAGAGACACTATCTCTACTTTTAAGATTATCAAAAAGAATGGTTTTAAGCCTAAAGTATATTAGTTAGGGCTGGATCAGGTGACCCTGAATCCTCCCTTAGTTGTGGTGCAATAGGTTTAGGCTGCTGGGGGATTCCCATGATCCACTGAGTATTTCTTTTTCACTCACTATGTGTTAATAGAGGTCTCTGCACTGAATCATGGTTGTTATTAATCTCTGAGTCCCTTTCACAGCATGTATTTTATCCTGTCTTCCTTCTCTCACCCCAACCGGCCCCAGCAGATGGCTGCCCCTGAGCCTGATTCTGCCGGAGGTTTCTTCCTGTTAAAAGGGAGTTTTTCTTTCCCACTGTCACCCAAGTTCTTGCTCATAGGGGGTCATATGACGTTTGGGTTTCTCTCTGTATGTATTATTGTAGGGTCTACCTTACAATGCGCCTTGAGGTGACTGTTGTTGTGATTTGGCGCTGTATAAATAAAATTGAATTGAAATGAATTAAGTGCAGTGCAGTAATGAAATGTGACACAACTGCGTATCAGCAAAAGTCAGAACCTTATGTAGCAATCTTTGGGACAAAAGCTCAGGTATAAACATCCTGCTTCAACTGACACGAGGATTCTTATTTGGGTAGAGCTATCACTATGACCAAAATAAAGGTGGAATTAAATGCTGTGAAGGAGATATTTAAATTTATGTTAATCTCAGAAATGTAAAGGTTGGGTCAGACAGAAAGCAAAACAAATTCTTGTCCACTGTATTAACTAAAAATGGCTGTAATTTAAACTAAAAAGAGTATATTATATAGTATTTGTACTAAAAACAATTATCTTTGATGAATTAAAGAAAATGTTAGTGGAAAAAATATTAACCAAGAATCCCAAGGAAAATCCTTTTGAAAACGTCATTGTTTTCTAAGAGAAAAGAAATTAAAATAAATAAATTTCACACCATTACAATATCGGGAGTTGCCCTCTGCCACCAGGTCTTCGATCATCTCTTTGGCCTTCTGCTGTGCTGCAGTGGACCCAAAAATGACTACCTCACCTTCATAACCTCCCTTGTTTATCTGAAAACACAAACAGCATAGTAACAAAGAGGGCATAAGGATAACGTCTTACACATTTGCCTGTGTACTGAATTAGTTCTGATATTCACATTTTTAGTAAATTTGGCTGCGGGATTTTAAACTTTTCACTCTTGTCCTGAAAATACTACCATTTTGACTCATGTTCCCAATAAGTTTTCAATATATTTTGTGTTCAAGCCTTTTAGAAACAGAGCTAAAAACTATATCTTTTATCATTTACAGTCAGTACCAGAAGTTACCACTGGATAGCAACTTATTACACTTTTGGCAATTGACTCTGGTTTGATGGCATTTTAAACTTCATGCGCTCAGATTATAAATGCACATGGGGGACAAATTATTAAGAACATTTTAAAATATATTGCAGTTCTGTACACCACACAGACACTACACCCTGATCATAATACCGTTTTTAAGACCACTTTAATGATATTTGGCAATTAAAAATGCCTTTTCCCCCCTTTCAGAGCCATGATATATTTCCCTAAAATACCTAATCATTCATCTACTTGTTTACACTCTCCTTGAATCAGCTGGTTGTTGATTATTGACAACAGAGAACAGAGAAGATGCACAGTACCCTCTGGTGGACAAACTATGAAACATCACTGATAACATGGTTGAAGGGCATTTCTCCTGTCTTTTCTAAAATGTTTTGATTTATTGGCCTTCATAATGCAGATAACAACAGACTGGTAAATAGCCAATATCAGCTGATACTACCAATGGAAATCTAAATCTTTTAGGCGTGTAACCTAAATAATAAAGTAGAATGATCATTTTTTTAACAGTTAAAAATAAACAAACAAAAAAATGTACGTTTTCCCAATTTCTGGCAGAACTTTATTGGATTGTAATGGATTTTACAGGTATGGGTCCACCACACATAAACTGGTAGGTGGAAGTTGGCAACTACAACATCCCTCAGTCTGCTTTCTTGTTCCTTCCCCATGCCAGGTAGCCCCATTTAACCTAGAAAACCTCAGGAAAAGGTTGACAAATCTATATTTCAGCAGTTCACTCTGAGCATGCTGACATTTTGCGCAAGCTTATGCCGAATATGAGCTTGTTAGTGAACATGTTGAGAATAGGCTGATAAACCTGAGATTAGCCCAATTTTTACATAGGTTTTGAGTGTGTGCTTTCCTTCTTACTTCGGGTGTTCAGTTTTAGAAGTAAGGGAGTTTGATTTAGCACCACAAAGGAATTTCTTAGGAAATAGCTGTCCCCTAAGACTGAAGGAGGAAACGCATTGTTGTCCAAGCACAGCATTGTTTGCCCTAACACCTCTCCCAGCACCCAAGAACCCAAATGTGATACAATAAAAGCACAAGAATTGGAAAAGGGGAGAGGACAGAGTGGAAAGGGGGTGAAGGGAAAAGATAAGTTGATGAGAATCCATTCAAGGCTCAAAATAGTGTTTATTGTCATCAGGGCATTATCAAGTCCAAGTTAAATAACCATTTCTAAACAAATTAAAAAATTTTTTTTTACTTCTAAACTGTGATTTCCCATGATTTGTTGTACTAGTTTTAACACAACATCAACCAACTTGCCTTGATTCTTGCACCAGAGCTCTCTTGAAGTTCACGAATTGTGGCTCCTCCACGACCTTTTAACAGAATAAAATGTGTTTTAGAGTCTAAACCTGCAGAACCTCCAGGGTATAGGCCAACCTCATCACCTACACAGCTTCTTCACGCGGACCCATCAAATCTAAGCTAACGCTAACAACACAACTAAATGCAGTTACATTTCATCTCTGCATTAATTCTGACAACGTACCTATTACTCTTCCAATTGAAGTAGTTTCCACTGTGATAGTCAGAGGCCGGGAAGACTCTTCTTTGCTAAACGTCGTCTGTCGTCCGGGGCCTCCACGATCACCTCCCCACTTGTTGACCTCGGGACCCGGGCCGCTACGATTACCTCTCCTCTCCCTTGGGGCTCCAAATTTGGTTCCATTTTTCACACCGAAAACAACATTTTCCCTTTGACGGTCATTACATGAAAATTTCCAATCGGCCGGAGCCGGTTTTGTAGCAGGTTTGTAGATAGCAACTCCGTCCTGGTCGTACTCATCCTCCCAATCAGACATTTTAAGCTTGGCTACCCAACAGCTACCTACGCACTACTTCAGTAAGCGCAATTAACGGTCGAACAGTGAATTCGCGGACGGCGCCGCGTTAACGTCCTTCCTGAAAAGTTAGTTTTTCTAAAACTCTTGTAAATTTTCATAAATTTACATCAGACGTGGCTGAAATTGTATAGAAAATTGTGAAATTTCAGATAAAAAAAAGTGTATACATTTAATTTAATGTAAATAAATGCCTAAGAAATATCCATTTGTTAATTACCCTACCGTCTAGAGAGTTGAAGGCTATAGATTTCTTAGTCTCAAAACGCAATGTTCTTTTGTCTTCTTATTAATTAACAAATAAATAAAATTAAGAATTTCCACCAAAAAAGACACAAAAAACAAAAAAGTTCAGATAACCTGTACTTTATTAATGAATAATAAAATTCTTTGCATTTCTCATCCAGAGAACATAGTGTGCACTTTAATAAATTAATTTCAAAGAAATAATAAAGTTAACATTATCAAGCTTTAAGGCCAGTTGTGTAATAAATTATCGTTCAAGCAATACAGAAATGGTATTATTAGCCATCAAAGCCATATAAAGTCTGTGACCAAGGCGACATAACTTAAGTGAACTGGATGCCCAACTGAAAAGCAGGAGTTTGACTTCAACTATACAATATGCATAGTCTGTAGGCAAACTAGGCCTTTATAGCTCCGTGAAGAAGAAAAAAATAATAGGAGGATTCTCAAGCAATATACAGACAGCAAAAATAGGCATGTTTTCTTTGGGAGGGGAGGGCAACAATTGCAGTTTTTAAGGTTGTCCCATCTGTGTTTGGTGTCTTGCTTCATTGTTACTTATGGATTTGGCCTGTTCTCATTTTTAACAAAGCTCAATCAATAGCTACAACTCAAATCTATGTCAATATTACATAAACATAAACTACAATGTCACATTTCCAGGTCAATCTCAACAGAAACACACTGTGCTTTCATGATGACAATATATTTTATCATACCAGAACAACTTCTGCATGGGCTATAAAATACTTTAAAATCAGTCTACAAGTGTTAGCAGTTGTCATTTGTCAGAAGATAATACTTGCTATATTCTTTTACAGGATGTTAATTTTCTAAGAAATGCACTTAACTCACTGGGGATATAACAGAAAAAAAAGACGAATAAAAGGACACGAATAGCACAAACAATACATTTTAAGACTTCTGTGACAACATACAAAACAAATCAAAATGACTAACAAAAATGAAGAGGGCTGACATAGTTTTTGTGCATAATTCTCATTTAAACACCAGTCAACCTATCTAAAAGAAAGAAAGGCAGCAATGCAAACACTGTTTATTAAGACACTTTCAAGACACCAGTTTTTCAAAAAATCTAACACTGAAAACATATAAGCCTCTACATCTCCTTAAAGATTAAATGTACCATAATATAAACGGTCCACTTTAGTCATTTTCGAGATAGTGACAATAAAACCCAGAATGGTTAAATATTCTAATTAGGACTGAGGTGAGTGAGGATGAAGTGCGTACCAACATCCTGGTGAAAAGAGTCCTTATATAAGCCACATATAATCTCAATCTAAGATCAGTCTTCATCAGAGAAGTCACAGAAAATATCAATGAGGTTTTTCTAGTTTGATCACAACGAATGGCCTTTAAATGTTGTAGTTTTGTCATAAAATAGTAAGTGGGTTATCCACATAAGTAGCAACACAGGTTTTAACTTCTATCAAATTAGTTCAGATAATATTGATCATGTAGGCAGACTTTGTTCGTACCATTTTGTTAAAAGTTTGGAGTAAACATTATTTTGACATGCAGATGGAGGTCTGAGTCACCAGGAAATGCATGAGCACTTTTGAATTACAGCTTAGACATGCAGCATCTCATGCTTGGCTGAGAAAGCCCACTTAAAAGTCTACCACAGTTCAATATTCAAAACAGCTGCATCCAACTTACTGGGCTACTATCCAAACCAAGTGGGAGAAATTCCAACACTTGTTTTAAGTCAGTGCTGATAGGACATTTCTTCCCATTAGGTCTGCTGCATTCAAATTTAGTTACAGTTTGCTGACAGATTAGACCAACCATCCAACCACATCAACATTAACAAACACTTCAGCAATTGTAGGAAATGAAGAAAACGAGATTTCTGTAGTCTGCACACATGCAACCCTGGTTCAACCTTTAAGTTTTTATACTTCAGCTGTTTCTCTCACACCAGGCCTCGCCCTTTATTTCCTTTATTTTTATTTTGTTTTTCAAACTGTCCATGTAGTGATATGTATGAAAGCATACAGTAAGTAAAAGATGACATTTTAAGTTGCCAAAGACAGTGAACTAGCAGAGTGAGTGACTCTCTGCTTCTTCCAAGAAAAAAAAAGTTCTTAGTCAGTCTCAGCTCTTTGTCATGTTGGCCTTTCTTAGAGTTCTTGGTAGTTATTGTTAATGGTCACAACTGTCAGAGTGTGAAAGAGTTCGGTGGATGTACATGTACATGTGATTGCTGGTTTCACCACGTGCGTAGAAGCTGACCAATGAGTTAGAGTGATTTCTTTGAGCTTAAGCTACTCTGTACCTTGCAAGTAGTTCTGGCTGTAAGACAGTTATTCAGGATTCTTCTTCCATTATCCTTTAATTTGCAAAGTGAAAAGTTAGACTCCAAATTGGGTTTGCAGGCTGAGTCAGACTCAGCAAAAATGTAAAATTGTTGGACAGTAACCCTTTCTCACAATGCGCCCCATTATTTGATTTGCATCTACAGCTTTTCCAACAAGTCTGGATCTAGAAATAAAATTAGGATTCCTTCCAAGATTCCTCTTCATTCCTCTTCAAATTAAGAATATTTTTCTTTAATTTATGATAGTAAATATGAAAAGCTTGGTCATTTTTGTATAAAATCAAAATATTGTTTTTCCAGCAAGGTTATTTTCATTTTTGTGTATTGATTGTATATTTTGTCTTACATGAGTATGGCCACTTGCATACATACGTGTACATTCATTTACTGTATAGGCTGTAGTAATTTTAGTACCCTATGAAAAGTGTGTATGCAACTGGGAATAAAAGTGTTAGACAAAATATTAAAACATTGTTCATATAGAAAGGATTTATTTGTAAAACTTGCAACATAATCTGTTTACTGCCCTGTAAAAATATTTTAAAAAGTGGCTTCACCCACAGTGGTGTTTACATACAGTATGGAAATGTGTGTCTGTCAGTAAGTGTGGTTATGCCAGCTGTATGTGTGAGGACTGACTGAGAAACTCTGACTTTCCTTTTGGGTGAGGTGCAGCCTCCTCCACAGTCTTTAAAAGGTCTGAGGTGCTGCTGCCAGGTCCCTGTGACAGGAAGTCGAAATGTTCCTCTGATGTTTGTAGTTTGCACTCTCTAATAAAGAGTTCTGTATCATCCCAGTTGTTAAGATCATCATGGGCAGTGCTGCGTTCGCTACCATTGCTGCTGCTGCTGTTGTTGAGTGCAGAGGAGAGACCAGGGGCACGGTTGGTCAAAGGTTGACTGAGGTTCTGCACAGAGATCGACTTCCCAAGACCACCTTCCCAGTCTGAAGCCCTCCCATCTGGGCTCGAAGAGAGAAGCAGCAAGGGCTTCACCTCAAGGCTCATGTGCCTCCTCCAGACCCCCTCAGATTTCAAGCCAGGTTTCTCCCGCAGCTGAACCGTTCCCTGGCCAAAGGCTGCCTCGTTGTCACCTTCTTGGTCAGAATCCACACCGCATCCTACAACAACAGAGGGGCCAGAGCTTTCCTCGTCCACTGCCACTCCATCTGTCAGATCATCTGAGATCGGGTCAGCAGGGCATCGGAGGTGAGAGGGGTGTACCATAGGGGGGAGCTGAAGAGTGAAATTCCCCGTCGAGGAAGGTGGGGGCGGCAGATCAGGGAAGTGTGCTTTTTTCGGGGTACCATTGGTGGTGACCAAAGTTGGATAAGGGCTATCAGGGGGCAGCAGAGGTGATGGGGAGAGCGAGGCTGTGGATGGTGGATAGGATGGAGGGGCTGAGTCTGGAGGAGCATCATCATCAGCTGGTGCCAGTATGAGCCGCAAGCCTCTCGGGTTGGGATTGAGAGAACGACGCATGCCGCCACTGTTGTCTCCTCCGCTTCCAACAGGCTCACCTCCCTGAGGGGAGGGAAGATCCCTGCCAATGATTGAGGTCGGGTAGTCCGAGTTATGGTGTTGGTTCTCCAGCTCAAACAGGGGGAGGGAGGAGAGGGTGAGTGCTGAGGGGCCTTTCTGTAGGACTTGGCGGTAAATATCCAGCAAAGAGTCCAACTTTGATTCAATGGAAGTTACCTAGGCACAAAAGAAAAGAGAATAAGAACCAAGGCTGAAAGAGCTGAATACTATTCTGTAAATTTTCTGGGGGTTTCCAATACAGATAAATTGATACTGTTAAAAGCAAATCTTCACAGGTATTGGTCAAAAGCCCAAACAACTCACCAACAATGTGAGGTAATAAAATTTTATGAATGCATTTTACATGCATTCTGTGTTCCTTTTTTTTTTTCTTAAACCCACCTGCCTCTCCACCTTACACACACGTCCAAGCATGCTCATGCCCTCTAGAGAGTCTCCATCTGGGTGCAGTTTGTCCCTCATTTTTTTATCCACAGGAATCTGGCCTTTTCCCAAGATCTGATCCACCCTGAGATACACACATACATTAGGATTATTATATTAGAAAATAATGACGTTGTAATATAAGAAGGCATCCCTGCTGTATTCCAGGTTATCCCAAGTCAGACAACAAACCTAAAGCAACAGAAGGCTAAGGTTAGGGTTAGTAAAAAAACCCACACATGGCTTGAGTGAATCAGTGCTATAGTATAAAAACAACTATGGAAAAAAAGGAGGAAAATCTATGGGAAACTCAATTTTAGGATCGGATGTAATACATTTTGTAGCATTTTGTTGGTGTTTGCATGTTTTATTTTTTTATAGAATATAAAGCATATTTAATTTAAAAAAAAACTCTGAGTGAGCTGCTTCTTGCAGTGCTTGATTTAAATTACTGTCAGATTATGTCAGAGTATTCATTAAATGGTTGTCTTTGTTCTCTGACAGTTAATTATGTTCAGTTAGTGAAGTTAATTTTCATACTTTGAGTTCCAAAGTAATGCACAGGTGCCTGTTTTCACTCAGGAAAAAATAAAAAGCACATCCAAACCGCACACAACTGCATACAAATTAGCAGCATTCACATACAATAATGTTTCCACTCTCTGATGAAAGGAGAAAGAATGAAGTGTGGAAATACAGATGAGATCTAATGTGATGTCAGACAGCTGTGTTTGGGTTTGTTTGCATTTACTTCAAATATTTATGTGTCAGACACGGTTAATAAAAACCTTACCATGTGGATGGAGTTTAACATATTAAAATCATCAAGTTTTGGGTTAAAATAAGGAATTGAATTGTACTGCAATTTAATTTGCCTTTCAGTTATTGTCAAAACCTTCTGGTATTGACTACATGTTCTACTGTAAACTCCAACCATCTGGTTCTGCAGGAAGGTTAATACATTTCAGATATTTTATATCTGCTCGCAGTAACCCGATTGCCACTGCTATAGCACTTATTAGCAGCTATGGCTGCAAGTGGCAGGATTTTACAGTCTAAAATTAAATTAAGTGAAATAGAATAACCCTGAGCCAGAGAGCTTCTTCATGTGGTTGCTGTAATAATAGTGTAGTGCAGGAGAGGACATATTCCTTGGCTGGGTGCGACCAGAGCCTGCTGCACTAGCCAGTCTGGAGAAAGGAAAAAGACTGGATCAGGCATTTCTCTCTGACTTAACACCATGAAGCTTTAAGCGCAGGTACATAAATGAACAGATACACACAGAGGTGAAGGATGGCATTTTCAAATGAATGATTTTTTGTTTATTAAGCCGCCTAATGCTGACTGAAACACAGTTTGACTGGCAAAAAATAGTATTTCTCTACAAGGTGATTCCTAAAATGCTTTTAGTCAAAAACATGGCATGTTTCAGCATGCTGTGCAGTGTGACCTGCAATTAAGGAAACTGGACAGATAGAGGACAAAAGAAGAAGCAGTAGGCCTAAAACCATATCTACAGCAGAAGAACAACATTTAAATGTCTATCATTAACAAATAGGAAAAAAACTGTACAAAGACCTGACACAGAACTCAAGATTTGCATCGAGCCCTTCAGTTAATCCAGCTATTGTTTGATGTTGCCTCATCAAAAACTATCTCAGTAGAAGGGTGGTAGTCAATAAGCCATTGCTAAAGAAGGGAAACAGGGAGAAAGCAAGAACTGGTGTTATTGAGTGATGAATCCAAATGAGAAAAGTTTGATTCAAATTGTCAGCGGTCTATACTGAGGAGGTCAGGAGAGAAGAAAACATTGAGTGTACACCTATTTATAAATAACATGGTGGAGGCTCTGTCTTGATTTGGGGCTGCATTTCAGTCACTGGTGTTGGGGATCTTATCAAAACTGAATTACAAACGCAGATGAGTACCATCAGATTTTAATCCACTGTGCAATACCATGCGGAAAGCAATGGCTCAATTCGTCAGCTTGACGATGATCCCAAACACACTGCTAATGCAGTCAAAGCATACCTGAAAAGAAAACCACGCACCATCATAGACTGTGGGATCATCTGGACAGAGAATAGAACTAAAGGCAGCCAACATCCAAAGAAGAGATTTGTAATAGAAAACTATTCCTGAAGACTGCTTTAAGAAATTACTAGAAAGTTCACCTAAGAGAGTTCAGTCTGTTCTGAAGAATAACGGTGGTCATAGTAATGTGTGGCATGAAGGAAAAACAGCTATGCGCATGCCATTTTGACAGACTTTTCACCTAGAAGGCCTGTGTTTTCTATGTGTCCACTTATTAAGTCAGTGAAATGATTACTGCACCAAATTTGCTTTAAGTATTAAGGTAAGTTATATTTGTACATTTGGCTGAATTAGTTCAAATACATCTAAGCATATGCAAATTCAAACTGGCTGGCAAAGTTAGTAGGGAAGCATTTGGCAGAAGGATCAGAAAAGGGGGTGAGTCTAACCCCGGTGTCGACCGTTTCCTGCTGGTCTGGGTGTAATATAAATGCAGGGAGGGAGAGGAAAAGGTCTTCCCACGGCTGCGCAAAGGCCTTGGAGGAGGACCCACTACAGTGTCTAGTCTGGGAGAGAGAGGGAACACACATCTACACATATGTATTTAGTTTGGAAAAGAAATATGTACTTAAAAGAATGTTAAAGTTTAAAGTTAATTCATAATGATTTTCTGTGAAGTGCTATATAACCTATAGCGTTAGCTGGAATTGCAGCAAAATCAACACACAGCAGCTCAGGTTACTGATACATCTATAAATTCCTTGATTTTGAAAGCAGGAACACAGAAATCTGTCAATGTCAATCAATGTGCATGCTGGATGTGTCCTGACCTGGTCTGAAGGCTCTTGATGCGACAGAGCATATCCAGGTGACCTGCAGAGTACTGCTCAATCACGTCCTTCACATCATACGGACGCAACGTCTCCTTAAACTTCTTCTTTGCTACGTGGAACTTCATGATCCTATACATGCAAAAGACAAATACACACACAGTGATTGCTGGGAGTCAATTTAAGTGAAATCTAGGGTGTAATTACTAAACACCACCATTAGATGGCAGCAGTAAGTTTGAGAAAACCTACAGAGAGGTTCTTGTGCTTCACTGTTGATCTTTTCTATTTGGAGTGTAACAAAGATAACACATTATTTCAAATACTTTTTGGAGTATCTGATGGAAAACCAGTGCGTAATGGTGAATTTGTGAAACCTGAGTGTAATTTTCTTTCTCCTTTTATTTGGTGAACAGAGCCGCTGCTGAGTAATAATATTGATCCAGGTAAGGAGATCTATGCCTCTTGGTTCATTTAGAGTCCCCAGTGGTTTCTGGTAGTTTCCCACTGCCTATTTTTCTCACTGCCTAAATGGAAGCAGCAGTGACAGATGACCCTGTGTAATAACAGCCCTGACAGAGGAGGGGGTCTCCAGCCCTCAACCCGACACCCTGGGAAAACCCTGGGATCTGGCTGCCCATGGAGAATGGCCTGCTGAGTGTGCAGACCAGCCAGGGTTAGGTGGCAGCAGCATAGCTCATAGATGGGAGTTTATCTGTGCAACTGTATGTAGATCTAGAAAGAGATGATGATGGTGATAGAGGGGTTTAATAAGCTTCATTATACAAAAGGATGATATAAAGTCTTTGCATGTAAACCCCTAAACTTGACAATAATCCAGATCAGATAAAAGAATGATTGAGTGGATACTGTTACTGAACTATCAAAAGGTTGACAGACTGAAGAGTGGATTACAAAAAGATTCCACTCAAACTGTTACATAACTGACTACTCTCCATTAGGCCACAATGATAAAATCTGGTAAATGGGAAACTATACAGAACATTCTAACTGAAATGGGCTGGGAGAAAAATCTAACATAGAAAGAATACAATTGAGTTTAAGATCAATTGTAAGATACCTCAGAAATGCATAAAGAGCCAGTGTAAACAAACTTATAGCAAATGCCTGGAGAAACAAATGTGAGGTTCTATTACTTACAACCCCTTTAACCATTTATATAAAGTACATGTGCTTATTTTTCCATAATTCTATATAAAGATGACAACTGAACAGAAGAAAACAAAACAAAAATCATGGAATAAAATGCAGGGATACTAACAGTGGCAACAACTACTTGAAGATGGAAAACTGAAAATCATAACTTGGCTTTTTATCTTGTATCAATAATTCAGAACTTTTATTAAGGACATGCCAGGGGTTTCAGGTTTTCACACATGATTCATTGTCTTTTTATTACTGAACCATTATTGAACCCCTGCCTTAAAAAGCTGATAAATGTAAATAGTTTTAATGGTTTTTAAATGCTGAATTTATCAAGTTTTTACCTCGTCAACAAGAATACAGGGAATCTATTTCATAATCTGATATCTGTCTCTTTATTATATGGAAACAATCAAATTTATGATCTATAAAATTGGGGCAGCAAAATTTTGATTCTTAGTAAACCACAGAAAAATATAGAAACTACAGCTAAGTAGGCCATTTAAAAAAATACCTCATTCATATATGAAATTAGACATTTGCACAATGAAAAAAGGTGAGAAGAAGCGGTGGAGTGAGAGAGTCAACTGGTGCCAGTAGGATAAACACTTGTTCACAGGGTGCCGGTGCCAGTGTAAGAGAGCAGGCTCCGCTAGAACACATCTACACACGTTCATTCATGCACTATAGCAGTCATAAATAGGTGTCACTGCCGTCACATTACCAGTTGATTGGGAAGAAACTCTTGACTTTAGAGAGCACAGGGGAGGTAAAAGTACTAAGATAAAAAATAAATATGTGATCAATAGGAGCATTATTAGTTCCAACATGCAGGAAATATATGTAAAAGTTGACAATAAATCTACTCAACAATTTAGTTGGATTGCTGATAAAGGGTAATCTCAAACTTCATTTCAATAAACCATCATCCTTTATAACCAATTATAAATAATGGGTTTTATTATTAATACAAACACTTTAGTTAGGCTGATTAAAAGGACTAATTTAGCATTTTGGAAAATATTCTCACTTGCATAATTGTTAAAATTAGTACAATTTAACATTTAGCAAAGAAAAATACTAATAACATCATCCTCTTTAATTTTAGTTATTATTACCGTTACAGTTTCAGCACCAGCAGCTTGTTACACACCAAGTGTAGACTTTGGAAACTTGGTGCTTCTGTGCAAGAGACTGCAGGAACATTTTCTGGCATGTCTTGCTTCAGAAGCCAAAAAGAGCTCATTTACCACTTTTTCATCAACAGCAAAAAAATAAAAAAAATACAGCTTAAATAAGGGTCAGCCAAATAGCATCACCAAATCCCCACTAGTTGATTTTCCCTGAAATTGCTTAACATTCAATTTGAACTTGATTTTTTTCCTATGCCTGCTTCTGAGAACTACTGGTATAATATTCTGAAGTCTACTAATTAGTTGACTGTTGGTCTGCTGGCGGGTCTTTGAAGTGCATGTGGTAGTATATGAAGAATTTCAGCGTTCTGCTCTATTCGTAGTTTAATCAAATATTTCTGTTAGGTTTAGACTTTCTGATTTATTTTCTAGTGCTTCAGAATTA
The DNA here is from genome assembly GCF_036321145.2 of Pelmatolapia mariae. Taxonomy (NCBI): domain Eukaryota; kingdom Metazoa; phylum Chordata; class Actinopteri; order Cichliformes; family Cichlidae; genus Pelmatolapia; species Pelmatolapia mariae. The sequence goes on along the minus strand of NC_086238.1, from coordinate 2,569,351 downwards.
TTTGGCACAGGGTTAGATCCTTGCATGTTGTCCTTGTACCTGCATTGCTTCTCTCCAGCTACCCCAGCTTCTCTGCTGGTTAAGTTAACTGGCAATTCTAAATTGCATTTTCTCTTCACTTATATTTGACTTCCTATTTTTCACCTGGTTTTCTGTTCCCCACCTGCAGAGGCTCTGCAACCAACCAAAGGCTCTACGCCCCACAGTTTAAGAACCACTGGTATAATATATTGCAGCCTGTAATTTAGCTGGCTATTTGTCTGTTGGCTGCTCTTTAAAGTGCACATATTAGACTAATCAGAGTTTCATGGTTTTGTTGAATTGGTTCAGACCGTTCTCATCCCCAAGGCATCAATTAAGGCTGTTTTGTTAAAAGCTGCTGACGTGGCTCATTAAGTCAGAAGGTGTCCTTTTGGTGGGTTGTGCTCTTATGGTATTAGTGAGATGGGGCTGTCACTCCCAACTCATCAGCAGGTTTGCCAGGAGCATATTTTAAACCAAACCCCAATCTTTTACTAAATTTAGTTTTCAGTGCCTAAGCCTAACCAACAGGTGACAGTGAAAGTAACATGTAAAAAAAAGCTAAAGAGAAAAGCACAAACATCCCAAAAGGAAATCTGCGAGATCCTCTTTCCTTACAAACATGCGATTTATGCAGCTGTCACTGCTCCAGCCTCCTAATCCTGACTTTGTAAGGACCATTATCTATGGTGACACTGACACAGCTGATTCTAACACACTAAGACTCATGTATACTGCAGAGGCACAAAGACATCTCAAAAAATGGAATTATATTATACCCAGGGATGCAAATGTGCGACGTGCAACATCACTACAATCTCCTACCCCCAACAAAATGATGTTTCCATTATTGCCGCTTCGAACTAGAGCTTAGAAATAGGAGTTGTAGTTTCAGTGTTAAGAGTATATGATAGAGAGAAGATAAATGTAGCCCACCTGACACCACAGATGGTTTGTGCACTGCTTTTCAAAGGCCTAAATTTGAAATTGTTATTTTGTTGCCATTTTTTAACTAGACAACAAGACAAGAAGTGGGTAGAGCTCGGGAGTTATCATCTTCATATTTACCAAAATATGTGATTTATTTTATCAATCTTGCCATCCAGTTCTCTAAAAAGCAATTATATATCTAAAGTGTTGAACAACAAATGAAAGCAAAAGCTGTGAAAAGTGAGACGTGACTGAGTTTTGGCACCTAATGTGAGTGAAGAGGATAATGGATAAAAGCATGATTTTGGAAAGCAAACTGCAGAAGTGACCTCCTCTTCTGTGTTATTTTCGTAATAGTACTCCCTATTTTCGACATTGTAAGAAAATTCAATAAAATCTTCTTGAGTGTGACTGGATATTAGCATCTGAATGTGTTTTTGCTGGTTCTTTCTTCTTCAAAAGAGAATTGCTCGCCCAAAGACTTCAAGCAGTTTGGTGATTTGGGGATGATTTTGATTACATCATAAGGCACTCATAAAGTTTATTTGGAGCAGGAGCTCACCTGACAGCTCTGATGACAGCCTTGAGAGGTGCTGATAGATCCTCCACAGTAACATCGCAGTGGCACCCTCGCTCATCAAAGGATTCCTCTGTGGTCATGCCTGTGTCCACTGAAAGAAACAGAGTGTTGAGCCATCAATAAATGTTGCTCTGCTGAAAGCATTTGCAGTCTTAAAACTCAAAAACCTTTTGCAACTTTCTGCAAGCTGGAAGAGAAAAGAGTCTGTGAGAATGTTTCCGAATGATACTATTTTGACTTTTAGGAGGTGAAAATTTATATTGTGTTTGGGATATTTAGGACAGGAACAAAGAAACGGACAGATTTTTGCCACCTCCATGATATAAGATGGAAGAGGAGGGTGTATATCCTTGATACTACCGATAACAATTAGAGTGGGAGATGTGGACCGGAAGAGGACTAAATAAGCATTATAAAATCATCAATTTCAAAATTCTATGGAACCTCAAGTTATAGCATTCACAAGATTTTCAGAAAACTTGACCTCTGAACTTAATCTAAATCTAATCTAAAGAGACTCGAACTTGTCCAAGATTTTTAATAGATACACCTGTGGTATAAATTTGAAGCTGCTATGCTGCTTTGTTCTCGAGCTATCACATTCACAATCTTGGGTGTGGGTGGATGAGAAACCCTGGCTTGTAATTCAACTAAATGTTATTTTGTCAGGTTGTGGTCAGGACTCTGTGCAGGCCAGCCAAGTTCTTCCACACCAAACTCGCTCGTCCATGTCTTTATGGACTTTGCTTTGCTCTGCTTGTTGGAACAGGATGGGACCATCCTAAATGGTTACCACAAAGTTGGCAACATAAAATTGGCAAAAAATGACAACAAATTAAACTGGACATAGCAATAACAAATAATCAGCTATATTAACAATGAAGAAACAGCGTGAAGGTAATTTTGATATGATGGTTAATGTAATGTAATGGATTTCCTCAACCAAATTTTTACCAAACTATAATTAACCACAGGGCAAAAGGTTTGTTTGAGGAAATGAACAACCTTGGCACAGGAAAGATGGCATAGAAACTTGGAAGAATGGATTCCACTAAATCTCTTCTAATCATATAAGTCTGAGTGCAAATGTCACGCAATCAGTCAAAAGACTGAACCTGAAAGGAGGCAGGGCAGTGATCCAAAACATATCTCAAACTACTTCACAAATTTAGGGGTAAGATAACTGGGTTTTCAAACGTGCTACAATACTGTTGAATTTATTTTATTTAACTTTTTTGGGTTACAAATGGGTTACATATACTTCCATATTTCTTCCATATTTCTCTGAAAGTGCCATTTGTCAGATATTGGTTTGGTTGGTTACAGTAACATTACAAGCTCACCATCTGGGACAGCTGTACGAGGCTGGCTCTTCAACCTCAGAGACGGCCTAAACCGGGTCCGATCATTGAAGCTCCAGCTCTTCTGCACTTTGGCAGGGCTGCCGCCCATCAGTTCTGTGCTGCCCACCATCTCGTTGCCAGGGGAACAGCGCTGGCGGTCATTCATCGACGTCTGCCGGCTCTTCATACTCTGACCACGAGGGCTCGCCATGCGGACCCGTTCTTTAAAGCTCAACTTCTGACTGCATGGAGGGAGGGAAGACAAGATAGAGAGAAAATAGAAGAGGAGCAGAGAAGATGACAGAGGATATGGTGAGAAACATTCATACCAGTAGAAAGGAAAGAGGTAATATAGTAGGAAAGTAGGAAAGATGTGAGAGAGAAAAGACACGGGGGGGAGTAGGAGGGACAGAAAGAATGATCAGATATAGAGAGGAAAAAGTGAAGAATGTGAGTTAAGGATTGAAGAGACAAAGAAAGAGCTTATGTGTGACACAGATTGGGGTTCAGAGAGAGACACAAGGAGAGAGACAAAAAGGGGATGCTGTCAACACCTATTTCCCCTCAGAGAGTGAGAAGAGTTCAGAGCTCAGACAAAGGGCACTGTTCTGTCTTTTCCTTTAGACCAAACATCATCCATCCAACTGACATGCCCAAAACACCAGAACAGTGCCAGACTGCCTACCAAGCCACCAAAAACAAACCCTCAGTGATCCTGAGGTGTTGTAATCGTCATTCGCAGCTGAAGCATAGTAACATTACCGTCATCACCACGTTCATTTTTAATCAACATTAAACAAATGACACCATTATTGAGAAAAAGCCTTTAAAAGTTCTAGATGGTGCTTGATCTTTTATGTTTTTGGACAAAATCTTAATTTTGATTCTTTTTTCTTTACTTGCAAAAAAACCCAAGATTTTTCCAAGACGAATGTTGTTGCCAAATCGCTTCCAGCATGGTAATTAATAGTCGCAGGTAAGTCTACTGAAACCAGTATCAAAAGGTTAATCATTAATGTGGTTTTACTCTTTTTTGTAGCATATAACTTCTGTTTAATGTAGTTATTTATGATCACATATGCACTTTTATTTCTATTAAATCAAACAAACGTGGTCTTCCACCATACTATCACCCCAATTTTTGTCAGGTTAAATAAATACCTAATGATAATCACAAACATTTAAAAATGACAAACAAAAATGAAATTCATGACATAATGTTCACATCTTTGGAAACCTTTAAGGGGCTGCTGGGTATGCAGAAAGTTCAAAATCAATGAGATGCACTGCAGCAAACTATTACTGTATGTTGCTTGGGCAAATTGATCAGCATGCAATGCAGCAGATCGATGAGAGAGATGCAAAGCTCCAGCACAATTTCCATGCCAAAAAATCATCTTTTTGTTCAGACCACAGTATCTCACCTGAGATTCAGTGATCAATTTACCAATTTATCTACTATTGTTTCTTGACACTTACAGACCTGTGCAATATTTCCATTCCTTTCTCTTACTTGTGTGGCAACACAATTCAGTGCTGCAATGCACAAGCTAAAACTATAAATTATCACTGAGCAATACAGTAACGATGCAATATTGTACACGTACTGTTATTAATAAACAGAAATAAAAATCCAATATTGTGGACTGAGACAAATAGTTGGAGAGAAATAGATCTTTTTGTGTTATCATAGTTTCCATCATTGATTGGCATAATGATTTAAATGGGAGGTACAGCAGTAATGTAACAGTGACGTTAACAGTAAATATAGAAGAGCTACATATATGCTGTTGAGGGATAATTTAGGACAACAAGCCCAGATCCATGATTTCCTTATTTTATTAAAGTGTCTCCCTGAGAAACTAGTATAATACCCATAATTTGCAATTAAATGAAATCAAATTAGGAAAGAGTCGTGACAAGCAGCATGCCATAATGTCAGTTTATTGAATCCTTTTAGAACGAAAGGGGTTTCAACATGCAATTTGTTTACTGCTGCAAATTTTTCCTTAATCGTATTAAGGAAAAAAAATTAATTGGTATTGCTTTTGAAAATAGTACCTTGTAAAACAAAGTCTACTTCTGCAATGACTTTAGGTGGAATTCCCTTTAATTTGTAATGCAGTAACAAAGACTTGTTTGGGATAGACAGGCAGCAGGCAGCAATAGTCAAAGAGACAAATTCCTTTATGGGATAAAAAAATAACTGGGTAAAGAATAACTGTAAGAAGGCAGTTAAGTGGGGTTCTCTTTGTTCTCCTCCATGCCATTAGTCATTCATTCTCACAAGTTACTCTAAGGGCTAAGGGCAGGGCAGAGAGGATGCTGGGTAGTACTGTAGGTACCTCCTATATTTCCGAGAATACCTTCTGAAGAGCCTTCCATTACTTAGACCCTTACTAGAGCACAAGGGACAGATGAATGGAATGGAGGGAAAGGGATGGAGAAGAAAGGGATAAATAAGGGAGGATATTAAAACTGGAGCAGATTTCAGCTCACAGTGGAGAAATTCTCTACAGTCAATATTGATGCACAGCAAACACAGGGGCAGGGGATATAATTCAAAGAGGGATGGGAATGGGTATAACCACCTGAACTCAGTTTTCCCTCACTTTTGGGAAGACAAACATATTTACAGTACAAATCCAACAAATTTCCTGTCGGTGCCATTGTTGTTGGATCCCTGAGCTGCAGAGCTGGAGTCAGACTGGACATTTATCAGAATTTAAACTGACAGTTTATTAGTACAAAGTATGTCCAACTGAATCTATGTGCAAATACTGCATCCAATACAAGCAAACCAAATTCATATGTTCTGTCTCCTCTCCTCCCTTGTCTAAAACTTTAAATTAAAAGCTGCCATGCTCGCCAGTTTATTTGGCCCAGTTTGAAGTGAATGCTGGTTTTTCAGCAGTGTTGTGGAATAAATAAATATTTTCACATGAACAGTTGCAAAAAAAACAATTTCCCATCAGGAAGGAGGTGAGTCGGCTAGAGATTTATTTTCACTCTTAAATGATGAGAAATAGTTCTCAGGTTAAAAATAGTCAAAGGAAATGTTAGAAAAAAGAAGAATTCTTTGGAAGTCTACCTACTACTATCAGTGGGATTGAGTTACACTTCACTGCACACGGAGGTATAAACACACACACACACACACACACACACACACACACACACACACACACACACACACACACACACACACACACACACACACACACACACCTGTCTATACACATAACCTAACGATTAAACCCCCGTTAATCTTTATTTCATGTTTCTTTTCACTGCCAATATCCAGCACACTTACGCTCAGCATGATGTCCACTGTAGCACTTTGTGGTGCGCCTAATGTTTACTACTGCTGGTGTTTACAAGTCTGCTTAAACAAAAACCACCAGCCGTTTACCACGGCACCTACCGCCGCCAAACAGCCACAGTTGGCAGTCTGTAAAACCACTAATAACAGAGAGTGTTATGAGTCACCTTGGTGGAGGAGAACATTTAGAAGAGAAGTAGTGTCATAAAAGTGTGCATAATTATGATTAAACGAGTGTAAATTGGACTTGGCTGCAACAAAAGTTTCTAAGAAAGGAAAACCTAATTAAACACAGTCTTTTAAACAGAAGGATTTCTGGGGAATTAATGTTGTTGTGAAAGCAACAAAGCCCAATTAAATGCTATTTTGTTTAAGGATGAGAAGCACATTTGCTTGTGTGTTTGAATGAGAGTGTAAACTGTTTTTTTATATACGTATGTGTGGTGGTGTTTTAAGTTTAAATGCCTTAAAAAGCTGCTGTCTCAACATAAGGTCCCCAAATGTTGCCAAAGAAGTGCTGCACTGTAAAAATTATACTAGCATAATTAAACTCACAAATCTTTCTCTGTCTTTTTCCCCTCTCTGAAATCCTCTATCTCCCCTCTCCTCCCTCTTTTTCAACTTTGGTCTGTCTCTTCTAGACTTGTGTTTGATGAGTTATATAAATACAATCCCAATGGAAAATGTGCGTCATGGTACAGACATGGTACAGGCTCCTGTGTTTGAAGGAGTGTGTGCGTTCATATGCACACAAACACACACACACACGCATGCACACGGCAAAGACAATCACCATCACTGTTTATGAACTGAGATAGAAAATTGAGGTAAAAAAAAGAAATAAAAAGCATTCTGTCGTTTCACAAGATTGTTTGAAAGTAGCACTTATTTGCTGAGCAATTGCTCCTAATTAAAAAATAAGCATAACTGTCTCCATCACCACACTTCTGCCTACCTGACTTTTAAATTCTGCACAGTGTCTGCACTATATGTGTGCCTGCATGTCTGTGTGTGTGTGTGTACCATGTTTACATATCTTTATGGGGACCAAAACTTGAATACTACTACACTTGTGGGGACCAACAGTCCCTTATGGGGACAAAATGCACGTCCCCATGAGTTTGAAGGCATTTTTGAGACTCAAAATGTGGTTTTAGTGTCAGGGTTACAATTAGGTTATGGTTAGGTTTAGGTTAGAGTTAGGCATTCATTTCTGATGGTTAGTGTATGCAGGTAGGGAAAGCGTTATGGCAATAAGATGTCCCCACTAAGAAATGAAAACAAGATTGTTTGTGTGTGTGTGTGTGTGTGTGTGTGTGTGTGTGTGTGTGTGTGTGTGTGTGTGTGTGTGTGTGTGTGTGTGTGTGTGTTTCGAACCTGTCATTCAGTCTATTTCAGATTTGCTAAGTATATCGCCTGGGTCCTGAGGAATTTCAGTGTCTGTTGTTGGGTTGAGTGATAGTCTCATTTGTGACCTCTTAATTATGTCACTGTTTTAGTTCAAATCAATGAACTGCAATATATTAGCAGAATTTCCTAACAGTGAAAATAAGTAAAGGGTGACCCTGCACATCTGTTTTTCTTTTATCAGAACAAATCAGCCTTGATAATCATTAACTGTCCACTATTGCTCATTACCCTTTTTATGTTGTATCATAACACTGCAGCACAGCCTCTCTCTTTTTGAACCTTTTTTCTCCTCTCCAATTCATATTGGCAATATATTGTACATTTAGCATATGTCAAATCAAAACTATGGCTAGATTCTGTTAAGTAATGCAAGGGCAAATAAGGGTTCAGTCATTCCATAAATCAATAAAGAAACCAAGAAACTGAGCCTTTTGTCTCTGCCCTTTGATGTCAGCTGCAATCTGCAATAAATGTCACTAAACAAAAAAACATCCGTTTCTTATTTGTAAACACAATCAAATGATAAATGAACTAAAACTGGAGTAAACAACCAGCCAATCCAGATAAGAGCAGAAATCACAGTCTAAAATGTGTAAGTCATTAAACAATCGTCTAAATAATCGAACAATTGTATCACATGTTAAGTTGTTTATGTGTTTGTGTCTTTGTCAGTATGAGCTGAGAGTCATACAAACCTGTAAGTAGCCTCGCCCTGCTCTTTCCTTTAAGGGTTAGTGGGGAAAAGAGGAGAAAAAGGGAGAGAAATCAGTAACCCAGCAGATTAAATGAGGATTGTAAAGATGTTGCCATTAATGGATATGGGAAGCATCAAGCCAAAAGGAGGCAAAAGGAAATAAATTTGAGTCCAATGGGTTTAATTACTTTCATCACATGCAAGCAGCCATGCACCATAAGGCTAAATGTTAGGTAAAGGATAGACATGGAAATCAGAAAAGTACAGTCATGTTTTTTTAGGACTCTATGAAGTCCTGTGAAAAAACAAAGTACACCCTCACTGCTTCTACAGGAACTAAGAGGATAAGTAGCAGCCAGGTGCTGTTGATCAAATGCACGCGACTAACTGATCATCAGTAAGTGTGACCACCTCTATAAAATAAGTATTTTGGCAGTTTCCTGATCTGGATCATTCAGCTGTGTGTTAACACAATGCCACAATCTTCTCAAGAGTAGATGTCAAAGCAAATTCAGCGCAGAGTTAGACCCTGCAATGATCAGCAAAAATACGTACAAAAAAGAGCTACATTTCAGACTCTACAGGCCTCAGTAAGCCTGTTAAGTTACAAAAAACAGCTAAAAATCTATGGCTTATTTAAAGTGTTGCCAGAAGAAAGCCTCTTCTCTCTGAAAACATTACAACACCATGGTTTAGCTTTGCAAAGTTGCATCTTAACAAACCAAAAGACTTAAACAATTTAATTTGGAAAGACAAGGCCAAAGTGGAGATGTTTGGCCATAATGCGCAGTGCCATGTTTGCAATAATCAAACAGCATATCACCACAAATACCTCATACCAACTGTCAAGCATGATAGTGACCTCGGCAACTTGCAGTCATTGAGTTGACCATAAAGTATACCAAAGTATTCTTGAGTGAAATGCGAGGATATCTGTCTGACAGATAAAGCTTACCCTAAACTGGGTCATGCACCAGTGCAATGATGCCAAGCACAAAGTAAATCTATGAAAAAGAAAACAATCAAGGCGTTGCAGTCAAAGTCCACACTTCAACGTGAATGAACGATTCAATTCAATTCACATAGCGCCAAATCCCAACAACTGTCACCTCAAGGATTTTTAAACAAATGCCCACAAACCTCACCAAACTGAAAAATTCTGAAAAACATGTGAGAGGCAGATGTGAATAGAAAGTGTTTAACTTAAGTTACTGTTTCTGAAGATGGTTCTCTGAATCATGGGGTGTACTTCTTTTTTAACAGGATTGCATACAGTCGTGTGGAACCTTTTTTTTCCCACAAGGACTGGTTATATACTGGCACAGCTTCAAAAATGCAGGACAAAACAAATATTAGTACATCGCAAAACTCACTCATATCCATGCCAGCTCAATAATTCTGTCTGACTTTGCTGAAAGTAATGTGTTAATTTTACCCAAGCTGAATTCAGGGTTTCATTAAACATCAAGTCAGCTAGAATTTGAATTAATGGCATCTCATAATGTCAAATATAAATACTTTTAAATTTGTGCTACAGTCTAAAAATTTAAAAAAGTACTTTCTTTCTTTTTATTGTTGAAATGACCTTTGCCTGCATTTTCTTTTAACCTGTCTGGCAGGCATTTTCAGCACTAAATATTTACAAAATGTACACAATCATCAGACAAATTGTTAACAAAACACATCAGCAACCATATATGTTGCACACATAAGATTTGACAAATCTTATGTGTGAATCTGAGGATGGTGAAAGTTATGCATTCAGCAAAACATTCCAGAGTTTGGTATGCTTATGAAAAAAGAATGTTACAATGATTCATAACAATGAGTTATGCAATGAAACAGCAGCCGAGGTTACACCAGAGGAGGTGAACACACACCAGGTGAGGAGGAAAAGATGAGAAGGAGGGCTGAGCAGCAGAGGCCATGATTGTAAGTCTGTAAGTTGTTACCTACTTGGCGGGGCTGCAGGTATGCAACGCCTTCAAATGAGGCTTCCAGGTAGCAATGGAAACCGAGTTCTCATCAGCAGCATAACTACGCCAGACACACTACGTGCAGAGTCAACAGGATAAATAAAGTAATGATAAATCGAACAATAAACGGAGCAAAAAAGGGGTGAGGGAGGATCATATAGGTTGGGTAGGAAGTGAGAGAAGAAAAGTGAGGAGGGAAAAAGAAAAACCTGATTAGTTTTCGGGGGGAGTGTTGATGCGGTGCGGTTGGGGGATGTTGAAGGGAGGTGGGGCAGTGATGGTGGTGGTGCTGGTGGAGGGGATACATGCCTGAGAGGGGGGAGAGCGCTTTGGTAGTGGTGCCAGGTGGCTCTGAGGTAGGGACGAGCACCGTCGGTGGAGTACATACGCCAAGCTGCCTGGGTGGGGGAGGGAGCAGAGATGGACAAGACACAAACACATTCACATGTGCACACGCACGAACACACATAAATGACACAGACAGGCAATGACACAAACTTGGTGAGGAAAAATAAACTGAGGTTTATGTGAAAACGTAACTTCCAGTTTAAAAGTCTGTAACCACCTGGCAGATATTGTGGAGGTTGTCCGTACAGACATGAAGAGTGGATTGTGTCATTTACAATCACTTTAGTTAATTTGACATAGTTTCTCAAAAATATGAACAAAAGTGTGAACTTCTACTTAGGCAAGGAGTTTTTAAACTTTTGTCAAAGCAATGCTAAACTACAGAGACAGAGTGCAATCTGTTATATATGTCTAAAATATATCTGTAATAAAATGCAAACATGGGCTGAAATGCTAACAAACAGCATCAGGTTTGCTGGATTTCACAATGTCAAACGATTATTTTAGCACCATATGGCTATTAGCTGTAGGAAATCTAATACTAGTTGGCTATAAGAAATATAATAAAATTAAAAATATCTTACAGAAAGAATCTTGGAGGCCTACCTTGGAGGAATATACCAGATTGTATTTGACCTATCAGTGAGAAATGTGCTTTCTACCTACATAAGCATGTTGACTCTCAGTTTTCCTATTTTTCCTTTTAATATTGTCTTTATAAAGGTTCAGTCATTCCTGTATTTATTTTTTTAATTTCAGCAGCTTTTAAAAAACATTTGGGTTTCTTTAGCCTGTCGTAATACATCCACACAAACATCTGCTCTTAGGCATTTATCAGTTTATTGCTGGCAGATGGAAGTGACAAGGAGGCACAGCCACCTAATACAAAGAGTGTGGAGAGCCATGAATTGTTTTCCTTTTAGCTGTGCATGGACTTAATTGCTCTCTGTCGCTATGGTGATTGTACATCAGAAATTAAATGGCTTCTTGGCATTTAGATAGATAGATATAATTTTATTTCGAACATGCAAATATAATTGAAATAACAACAGAAAAAACAAAAATCATCAAGTTTTCATGTATATATCTATGTCTACAGAATATGTGTGCTTTTAGTTTAGCATTTAGGCTAAACTAAAAGATTAGGACACCTTCTAAATTCAGTGCAGGAGAAATATTAAGTGCAACGGAATGTTTAAATTCATCTATGGAAATCGCGTGTTTGCTGGTAACGTTATCAGCAAGTTGTAACAGTGGGGCAGGATGAGACATCAGTGTGTTTAGGGTCTTTCTCAGAGCCAGTGATGGACACAAAGTACTCTTTATACATCATCTTATTTAACTGAGCCGGTCATACAGTCTTCTATGTCAGATTAACAGTGAACCTAATTCAAAAGTATTAACTGATGAGGCCACAAGCTGTCTGCCACCTATCCTTTAAAGGTTGCTTTCTTTACATCGTCAACCATAATTTACTTGCAGCTGACTCAGCCTCCTCAAACTTGCCAGGTATGGTTACAAGATTTCAGACATGACTTGGAAAACCCAAATATAAACACTTCACACAGACAGGATGGAAAATTAACACTGACCACCTGTCAAACGCTAGTCAGTTTTGGCTGCTGATTATTATGTGGACACTTTAATATCATTTATAGATTCAATTTTGCTCTGAAAATTACACAAAAAGTTATTTGGCAGAAACAGCTATGACAGATGTTGAAATTTAGAATTGACCAGCTGCGAAGGCTTGAGGACAGTGGTAATATTCTGTTATGCACACACAGAAAATAGCGATTAAAAGCAGGGAGAGCTGCGTGAGATGAGGGGAGTGAAGCGACAGACAGAGTAATGACGCCGTCCACATATTTAACACTTCACAGGTGCTTCCAAGTTTCCTTTTACCTGTTGAGGAAAATGTTATGAACTTGGCAGATAACAGACAGTGACCAGATACTTGATACACAGCCAGTAAAAGAGGAACAAGACCAACACACACTGGATTAATTGTTCACTTAGTGGGTTATTAAGGATCAGTTGGGCTCCAACTGGATTTCGTCTATGCTAACAACAGATATTTATACATAACAAGGAGATCAGACAAAACATTGGTTTGATTTAATGAATTAGTCATATAAATATTTATGAAAACTTTACCCATATCATCCGACTACTTATTTGGAAGGGAAAAGCACCCATACCATGTGTGCGCATACAGTGAGAATAAAGTGGATCCATAATGCCATGTATTAATTATTTATTCATTTATTTTCATCAGGAAGATGCTGTCAAACAGATGGTAAAGTATCTAAGAAATTGTATCTTAATGTTACCATTAATTATTCACTAAAACACATGATATTCACCTACATATGTTCTATTTAGAACATAAAGAAATTACAACGGCATTCCCTGAGCTATCAGGTTGATATTAAGACCAGACTGCTGCATGTGACCAACAGTGAAGTTTAGTTTCCATTGTTTGTATGCTTTAGATTTCCTTTGGTTTAGTTTGATTGACATATTTACATTACTATGAGATAGTTCTTTACAAGCTTGACAATGATCGCTCGGTTGCTTCATCAAACGACCGACAGTGGATATGGGACAATGAGGGAAGAAAATGCAAGACTTCTTGGCCGCATTTGTAGATATCCTTGGAAAGGGAAAGATCTTGTCAGGCTACTATGACAGTCTAGAAACCCCTTCATTAAGAAACAGATGCAAATTATGACAGACAGTTTGGGTAACAATTTAGATTTCCAGATTTCCACTTCCAAATATGTAGTTTTAAAACTGGGTCAGCAGTAGAGTTTTGGATTTAAAGTGTGAGGAAGTTTTTGTCTAGCTGTGTCTAACAGTTGGCAAACTTGATACTATCATATTATCATAACTGATACAGATTAGAACAACATTCGAAGCAGCAGTGTGAGACTCAGACGTTCGAGTTTGGATTTCATTACTGACCGGAAAATTTCAGAAAGTAGTGCAAGGTAGTTCGTAAGATAGGAGAAGGTAGACAGAACAGACAAACGCCTACACAAAAACAAACACATGCAGTCTCACAAATACACGCAAAAAAGAGACACACACACATTTAGCTGCGCACTTCAGGGAACACACTCCGCAGCAGATATTTATTGTTCATTAGCAAGCAATGCAGCTGGTCTTGTCTATTACAATAAGTGATAGTTTGAAGGAGCGTCTGCCCAGGGAATGATCGCCATGGAAACGGCTCATAAATCCCAGCAGTGTGTGTTGCAGTTGGACCTGAGAGTCGGCAGTGCGCCTCACACACTGTTAGTCATCACCAACTACACACCTTGACAAGGCCGAGAAGAGCATAATACACACACGCACACACACACACACACACACACACACACACACACACACACACACACACACACACACACACACACACACACACACACACACACACACACTCACTCATATTAAGTACGCTCTTAATGAAACACCCTTACAGTAATAGAAGTGATGCACACCTGCACTTCAACAAAGGGTAAAGAGTGGACACACTCATGCTTTTATTTAAAAACAGGCAAAACGGACATGAACTACACACAAAGCCATGAACATTTTCACATAAAGGGAAATTTTTTTTTCTATTCACACTGGTACTCAGCTGCTTCTACTGAAAAAAATAAATAAAAATCAGTGGAGGTGAGGTGTGTTTGTTCTCTGCATGTCTGAGTATCTACCTGGATGAGGCTGGCAGCTGGGTTCCTCCTTTTTTCAAAGTGCTTTTGTCGATGCTGCTCCTGCACCTTCAGGGCAAAGCCTGAACCTAGGATGCCCTATGTGGAGAAAACAAAGACACACATTGAGTTTAAACTTGAAGAAAATTCACCATGGAGAAAAAAAGCGCCTGCTCTTATTTGTGTAATATGTACAGATTACTTTGAAGAAATACAGAAAGTGTAATCAGTCATTGTGCCGCGATGTTTTACTCACAGCTGGCAGGGCAAAGAAGGAGATCCCCAGTAGAGCAAAACACGCTGATAATAACCGCCCAGTCCACGTCTGTGGGGTCTTGTCACCGTAGCCAATAGTTGTAAGGGTGATCTGAAAGTTCAGAGGATACTACTCAAATAATCATAGCCACTTTTATTTATACAATTTAACTCACAGGATGAAGGAAATTATATTTTTGCACGCTGAAATAAAAGAGACTCAAAGCTTTCATATACACAACAGATATGAACATCAAAGCATGCATCACATTCACAGTATTGCAAAAGTGTACAAGTACAAGTAGAGACTGAGATGTGCACTTTTATGTACTGTCTGCTTTTTGGTTTTACTTCCTCAAATTTAACTGATATTCTTACAAAGACTGAAAAGTGCACAGAAGCAGTTCAAATTATTTTATTACACTTAAAAAAAACTTCTTGCCTTTAAGGTACCACATTCCTATCGACATGGCTATAGAATCATTTGTTAAACTTCATTTCAAATGAATTTCCAAATATAAGTGATATTAATAACTTTTATAATCTTCAATAACCAGTAAAGACAAGAGTTAATGACTTTCAAACCCATTTCTCAAATGCACTTATTAAACAGAATTAAAGAACACCAACATCTGCTGAATGGCACGCTGTGCATCTCCCAAATGTTCATATTTTTCCAACCAGGGAATAAAAGATTAATCAGTGTGAAGGAAAATATCCTCAGCATTCCGAAAGCTGTGTGAAATGCAGGTTCTAAATCTGTGAAACTGGCTTCTAGATCTCTGTTTGGCAACTATTGTTTTTCACCTTAAAATTAAATGTATCTAAACTTGAGCTTTTAGCAAGTATAATACCACAGCTTTTAGTGTCTACCAGACAGAAGCTTCTCCAAGGTCGCAGCATGTGGGACCATGGTGTGTCATTCCCACAAGCCGAATAGGCCAGTCGCACCTGGCCGCAGGAGAAAATTGACTTTATTGATTGGGCCATTTCTTGTTTGTGTGTTGTCTGTGTCCATATTTTCAAAGAAGGAAACAGTGCGGTATAGCCAGCCAAGTGTGAATTTAAAGACCATTCTTCCTTGTTTTTGTATTGAGGGTGTCATTAAGGTCACAGACAAACTATGAAAAGAAATATGTCACTGCTGCAAGATCAGATCGACAAAAGTTTTCTTTATTTTTTGCATGTGAGAAAATTATGATGGGTTTGGAATATTTTAAGAGTTAAGAGTTCATTTTAAGAGTTAATAAAAATGATTCAGCTGTCATTCAATTAAGTTATGGTTATTTTAGCGGAGACTTTAGGATGTCACAAACAGGACTGTCTCATTAAGAATGTAAGCAAAGAGCTTTAGAGATTGGAGGCTTGGACAAAAAGATTTGTACTATTTTGGTCCATGAAAATTGAAATAAAATCAATTAATTAGTCCAAAGCTTTTTCAAAACAGTTTCAAAACCCTACAGTTGGACTAAAATAATTTTGACCGGCTTTGTTTTACAGCATGCCGTGTGCCGGGTTAGTTTGCATCTCCATGTGCTCACCGTGCCCCACCACAGAGCATCGGCGTAGGTGGCAAACTCCTTGTTGAATTCTTTCTCCACCAGATAGACCAAGAAGGAGGAGAAGATCAACACCAGAAACCCTATATACCAGGCAGTCACCAGCTCCTGCAAGAAATACAGATAAAAGATCTTTATATTTTCATAAAGATGATTTCTAACCTTGTGCTGCAAACATGGTGAAAGATATAGATAGTTTTCTTTTGAATATAATTGCTCCCTATTAAGATTTTCACCACGCCACATAAGTCATTAAGTAACATTATTATCTTTTTCCCCACTTTTCAACTTAGTTTTCTGGTAAGGAGAAAAAAAACAATATTTTTCGATGAAAATGTGGTCAATTTAAAGTTCACTGCACCAACAGTAAATACAGTACAAAATAAATATGAACATAAATGTATAAACAAGATGGATGGTCACAATAACAGGAGTACATGCAACTGGCAAATAAAAGAAATTACATTGGCATATAATATATCAAACAGAACAGTAATAGCATACTTTATGAAGTACCTGTGAAAATGGTGATTAAAAACTAGCACTAACAGATTGTCAGGTGCCATATAACAACTCAACAACATTGCATTGATGCTATTTTAAATAAATGTGACAGTTTCCAATTAGCTCAGTTTGCTGATGTAAAATCTTCGCTTCTGTAAGTTTCAAGTCTTACAGAAGGATGTTGGCTTTGAAGTGATAGTCCCATACAAAGTAAAGCTGATATCAAAGTACTTTGTTGCTAGCTAAAATATTCTTCAAATTTAACCATTATTTGTCATTAGCAATGACCAAAACACAAACTTGAAGCTTCAAAAGGATTACCCATTAGTCCGCAAAATAATGGGACGATGACTTGGCGGCTAAGCCTATCCTTTATATACAGTTTATTATTCAGTAGAGGAATATATTTACACAACGTCAATTTTTGTGCAGCACAAAAGTGAGAATAATTGTACTTTAATTAACTGTGCCTTTTCTATCCACACAGCTTTTATTTATAATTGTAATGACCCCAGCTCTCTCCAGGGATAAGGGGATGTAACATTAACAGTGGAAACAGCTAAAGGCAAGATTTTAATCTTTTAATGAGTAACAGTGTTAACAGAGAACACAACAAAAGAGGAGAACCAAGGGCCCATGGTTGCTTTAAAAAAGAAATAAACAAAGAAACAAACATAAGAGACTCCTCATCTAAGAGTCATATTCACAGTTTACAGATGTTTCAGTAGCAAAACCAAAAACATTCACAAATGAATGTGTCTAAACAAACAGTTTGTCTACATGTGCGACATTTGGATGAGGAAGCTAACCACTTGCCCGGTCCCCAGGTGCACTTTGAAGATGAGCACTAAATAAACATATTTAGTAACTCAAACTGAAGAAGCCAAAGTCTCAGAATGAACTGCAAGTGTTTGTAGTTAACCAGAAGAGCAGAATGACCAATGTACAATCTTTCCGGTAAGCACTAACAAGGTTTACGGAAATGGCGGCAGGCTGCTCACATTAAATCAAAAGTGGCCCAGACGAACTGCTCTGCTGCCCTTTTAAGCAGGTGACACTGCAGCTTTATTTGAGTAGGTACTGGGGCCAGTCCAAAGAGGCAGCTCAGCAGTAGAACGAGCAAGTAAAATGTCCAGTCACATTTTAGACTTCTTTGACAGCTAAAGTTACTTTATGCTTTCAAGCTTTTAAGTTAAGGTTTGTGTAAACAGTCATTCCAGTAAGTCTGATACAAAGTAGTTTAAAGCCAGCCCCACTTCAGCCGCAGTAACAGTCATAGGTTTATTTCTATATTTGAAATAATCTAGATGATTAATTACATTTTGTATACTATATTAGTTTAATTAACATACAACAGTGATTTGTAATACACAATAAAAGAGGTGGGTTGTTAGCAAATGTAGCAACACCCAGTTTAGTTGTAGATAGACTCCTGAAATGACTGTTAAAAAAAAGCCCTACCTTACTATGTGCGTAAACTACAGATCCAAGCAGTTTCCAGGTCCCTCCCCTACGGTCCATGCGCACCATGCGCAGGATCTGAAGGAAGCGAAGGCTACGCAGCGCAGATGTGGCAAAGATGTTACCCTGGCTACCAGCTGAAACCACAGCAACTGAGGCGATAAGTACGATGATGTCTGGGGAGTAAAAGAGGGAAAATTAAAGGTCATGGGTTTCACAATATTAGTAACAGGAACTGTGGTTGACTCATCTACTTTCTAAATCCATCCAAGCTGCCATCCGTCACCTTTAAAACAGCTACTGATTCGCTAGAAGCTGTTTGTTTCCTTTTATTTACATGTTTGTTTGTCATTGTATCTACAGCTTTAAGATATCATACGTATTTTGTCTCACTGAATTTCCCGAGAATATTGTCGCCTTCCTTGCTTGAACAGCAAAATAAGAACTTAGAACTGCAGTCTTTTAAAAATGTGTGTTTTTATGTTCTACCCATAGCAGTGGTAACTTTACCTGTAGTAACAAAGGGAAGACATGTTTTTGTCAACATTGTTGCAACAATAGTATAACTTCCCACTTATCAACCTGTTTATATAAGAAACTATAGTGTAACATCACAGGGAAAATATTAAGAGAACGCTATACAAACACAATTAAACTGTTTGGAGTTGTGAATGGCTTCATTCATAAATTGTACAGTTACACAGCAACATCTTCACACAGACCTACCTATGACACAAAACGGTTTTCTGGCAAAGCGGAGACGTCCCTGCCAGCCTCGATAGCGGCAACAGCAGCCAGCACTCCATATCCTGATGATGTACTCCAGGCCAAACACTACAATCATCACAAACTCCTGCAGGATGCATACACAATAATTCACACACTTGAACCTTGTAGCATCACAAAGACAGTCAAACACCACAATCATCACAAACTCTCGCAGGACGCACACACAATAATTCACACACTTGAACCTCGTAGCATCATAAAGATAGACTTAAAAAGTTGTTCTTTCAATAACTTTTTTTAAAAAGTCAAAAAGGGTAAATCTGTAAAAAAAATAAAATAAAAATCATCACTTGCACTATAATCACTGTACTTTTATGCATTTTAATGAGGGTAATTTATAGTCACTACATGAAACAATTTGATGTTCCTGACAGGAAAAGAAAAGGTGCAATTTACAACATTGTTAATGACTGTTTTCCATTAAGGTGTGCCAGTTCCTTGTTTTTTTTTCCATAATGCAGACTGATTCACTAGTCAGACTTACAGTGATAATTCAGCGTTTACAAGGCCATAAACACTGTTAATGGCTAAATTTGTGCTTTTCTTGCTTTGGTAGTAAAGATATCTGTTATAAGAAAGGCAGTTTTACTGCAGATACTTTGACTCATCATAACAGGGAAAGCCTGTTTAAAGTCTACAATGCTTTGCTTTTTTTTTCCAGATAAGCGACTAACACCTGGACTAAAGCCTGCCAAAATATTTGTTTTCAAAATATTTGTTTTCATGCTGATAATTAGCCACAATTATAACAATTCTTTGAAAATATAAACTTTACTTTGGAGAATGTGGCCAATGTACTGGTCCATGTCCACATTAATGCTACAGGAGATGCTCAGCCATGGAAACCCATGATATGATGCTCCTAGTGCAGTTTTTGTGTTGCTGTAAATGCCAGAGGTTTTGAAATTTCCAGGTAATGAGTCTTCAGAGTGTTGGGACTTTGCGATCCCACTCTGTAACTTCATGGCCGAGTTGCTCTGGTTCCATCAAGGCTTTAACTTTGCAATTATACCACTTCATTTGATCGTGGAATATCTAGGAGGGAGGAACCTTCACAAACTGATTATTATTGATCTGATCATTACTGATCTTATTACAGTACCATGCTCCAATCCTGAGCTCTTTTAAAAGATCCATTCTTTCACAAATTTTTGTAAAGGCAGACTGAGTGCTAGGTGTGTGATTCTAATCACCTTTGGGACTGTAAACACTTGAATTCAAAGATTAAGAGGTGTGGCCAAACACTTTTTTCAACATAGAGTATCTTGTTGTACAGAACTTTGACATATGAAACATAAAATCATAGCCAGCTTTTAGCTAAAATCTAAAGAGATGAACCAATAAAGGTTAAAAAAGTGACAAAACTCCAGAAGGTCACTGTGCTTACATAAAAGTGTTATAAAGTAATTACTCAGTATAACAGAGTAAGCCAACAGGATACCCCATGTTAATCAGTGAGCTAACCTTAGCTATCTGCTTTCCTTACACTTTTCTCATGCAAGTCTCACGACTGGAAATAACTGTTCCTTTAAAAAATCGGACCAAATCCAAATAATAGGAAGAAAAAATACTGTATGCCACTACAGCTCCACTAACAAAAAGTAGTTATATAATATTGGTTATACTGTGTATAATGGTTCACTGTGTGATCTGTCAGTCATCCACAGCGAGCTTCACCATGAGCATTTCATGAATATCTCTGCTGTACAAAAAGTAAACTGTTTTGTGTTATTTTTGCAATATCTTTTAATTTTTTATCACTATCTCAGCTGACAGATTTGTTTTCTGTTCAAGCACGTCCGAGGTACACACTGTTAAACTGACTGATTTAACAAACTGATTTACACACACACACACGCACACACACAAACACACACACACAGTTATTTTACTGCATGACTTTATCATAAAATCATATAATGTAAACCCAATAAGCACTCTCCAGGAGACACATACCTATTGAGTCCAACTATTTGTATGAGTGTGTGTGTCTGTGCATGTAGGTGTCAGTGCAGGTGCATTTGTGTGTGGTTGTTTGCTTGTGTGTCCTACCAGGATGAGCAGGCAGTGCGAGGAGAACTCCTGGTGAGCAGGGATGGTGGAAAACACAGAGAGAACTAGACATCCGAATACCAGGATAAACCTTTGAAGACAAAACACACACACACACACACACACACACACACACACACACACACACACACACACACACACATATTAATACAAAACATATTGTGTAATAAAGATGATTTAGATCTTCGTAAAGGTTTAGACTCGTTAGCTCAGCTAATGCACGTATTTTCAGCAGTATGCTCACACAGAAAGAGGGATTCTCTGGAAGTGATTATTTCTCCCCCACCAGGCTACAATCTGGATTTAAACTGTTAAGAGCCTTATTAGTTTCTGATGAAACAATGTTTAAAGCTTCAGCATCTTTTATTTTATGACAGCACTGTAATTTAGTGAATGAAGGGAAGGCAAAAAAATGGTTATCACAGTAACAATAAGGCCTCAAAAGATTGTAAATACATTCTGTTTTTGACTAGCTATCCTAGGGTGAAGAATAATCCCTTTAAAGGGGATTATATTAATTTCCAGCTCAATATATTTATTACTCTCCTAGAGCAGGTTGGCATGATTTCCTGTTTGAAATGAGCTGTTTCTTCCTTCCTCAATGATCCTTATCTGGTCTACAATGGCCCTTCAGTTTATTTCATATACACATACTTTCTTCTGATTGGCTGCCCCTTGTAAACAGAAAGGTAGCACTGTTGGATGGGGCTGACTGCCGACTCCTGACTGTACCCTCATACACACAATAATAACATTGACTGAACCACCACTTGCAACCACTGGCACTTTATATAACTACTGTATAATTTGTCCATATATCTCACTGATCTCGACTGCACTACTCTACAACTGTTTATTAATACTCGCAATTGTATATCTATAATCTGCTATAGCTTTTCATATATATAACCATACGTATAACCTGTTCATAGCCTGTACATAGCTTGTACATTCACTTCAGTTATAGCCTGTACATACTTATAGTTATAGTATATTCATAACACACCTTCACACCGTGTACATTGTATCATACCTATAATAGATCTATATTCTGTAATATATCTATATCATTGCTAAAGCACTTTCTGGATGGATGTAAACTGCATTTCGTTGCCTTGTACTTGTGATGTGTGCAATGACAATAAAGTTGAATTCTGTTCTGTTCTAATTCTATTCCGTTGTGATCTTATCTTAGTTAGTGATCTATCTTAGTTATAGCCACTGTCAATTATATCATGCAGAGCCAAGAATACAAAAATTGTGTGAAACTGAGCATCTAGAGCTCACTGAAGCCTGAGTTTTTGGCTCATAGAGATTATATAGACACTGAGCTTAGTATTTATATTTCACAGGAAAAAACCCCCACACAGAAACAAATAAAAAGCTAAAATATCAATGGAAAATCTGTCCAATCTGTCAGAGCTGATATCTCATAATCTGTATGTCAATCCAAAACTGTTACTCTTAGAATCCAGTCGTAAAAAAAAAAGTATTTTGTAATTTCTTCTTCTTCTTCTTCTTTTGGCTGCTCCCTTCAAGGGTCGCCACAGCGCATCATCTGCCTCCATCTCACTCTATCCCTAGCATCCTCCCCTGCCACACCAACTTTCTGCACATCCTTGTAATTTGATTTCTGATCATTACTGTAAAGCTTGAGTTATAATCAGGGTGGAACTGTGGGGTATGGATCTGGAATAACGTGGATGTACTCAGAGTAAAGCTCCAATTTCCAATGTGTTGTTTCAATATAGACTCAAACTACATCACTGGTGCCTGCAAGGAAACCACTCAGTCTCTTGTAAGTCATATGGCAACTTGGTTAATGAGCAAATACAAATTAAAATTCATAAGGCAGCTTCCAGGCAACATATGCACCGGCTAGCAGTCCCAGCCTACCGTTCTTCAGAGTAACTCTGAACTGTTTTTGTTTTTTTCCAAGATGCCATCTGTCTTTCTGATATTTATGTATTTATGGTCTCATTCCCACAGATTTTTTAAAGGTTTCTTTTCCAATCTTATTCCCTTTCTCATTTTCGGGACCCTCGCTCTTACTTGTCTCTTTAATATACCAAATTTTTTACTGATCCCTCCCACACTGTTTCCCTCCTCACCTCCCATCCTCCAACCGTAATCTCTCCCTCCTTCAGCCTTCTGTTTCTCTGGACACATTTTATTTTCTCTCTTCTGGCTTCCTTGTATGATTGATGTCAGGATTTATTTTCCATGGGATCCACAAGGAATATGAAAAGTGAGGTGAATGCTCATGTGTGTACCTGGCTGCGTGCTTCACAGCAGCAGTGGACTGATATTTCGAACTTCCAGCACACATCTGCATCTGATACTGGCTCCTTGTCTAATAGCTCTTTACTGTCATGCAGACAGACAGCATGAAGAGCACATTTAAAAACAGCATCCAGTTGTGATAGAGAAGTTTGTGTGTTGTTGGTGTGTGTGTGTGTGTGTGTGTGTGTGTGTGTGTGTGTGTGTAACCACAGATCGTCAGGATAACTTGTTAAGAAAAGTAAAAAACCAGGCACAGGTAGTCCTTTAGACAAAGTCTGAAACAGGTCAGGTTTTAACATGACTTTGCTGATGATTTTTGTTAGGCGTTAGCAGTTTGGGAAGTGTCCAATCTTGAGGTGGATCATTTCTATCTCTCTGCTCCACCTCGTTCACTGCAGTGACAACACACTCCCAGGCAATGTGTTTGGCTTTGTTTGCCAACCCACTAATTTGACCACTAAAAATTATGTGCTGACTGGCTTCAATCAGTCAGCTTATCTTTGAAAAAATGTGCTTTTCCTGCTAGGATCATGGTCATTCCTAACTCAATCCTATTCCATTTAAGAAACTAGATGGCAGGTTATGTCATTGTGTCAGGACCAACCAGGACTGAGGACTCTCCCATAAAGGAAACTTACCTGTGGTTAGACTCTCACTCTCTCCTTGCTGATGACTATTTGGCACACCTGGGGTGCTGCTCTTGAGCAATTCTTTTGTTTGTAAAAGGTTTGTGGTGGGAGACAGAGGACCAGGTAATTTTCACATGTAGGTTCTTTTCTGTTAGACACAACCTAATGGTCCCTTTCCACATTTTGTACAATCTTGAATAATTTTCTTCACTTTCACAAGGACTCAAAATTATTGTGGCTGTCCCGTTACTCCCTCCATCCAACCAGGGGTCATAACAGTGGCTGTTAAGACGCCACTGTTAAGGAAGGGAAACAGGAAATGTAACATTTGACAGGTATGCCAAATTACATTAAAACTTGACTGAAAATGAGTAACTACATGTCTTATAGAATGATGAACCCAAATGTGAACTTTTGGTTCAAATAAATATGCCTGGAGGACATCAGTAGAGCTGGCTACAACAGTGTAAACAAAATTATGTTTTTATGAATGCAGCAAAGCATCGTCACATTTTGATCCACCATATAATACTATTTAGAAAATGTCTGCTTGGCAACAGCTTCACCAATGATCCCAAACATACTGGCAGTGCTGTAAAAGCATAACGATGGAAGAACACACAGTGGAGCACTATCAGTCATGAACTGCCTCCCAGAGCAGTGAGGGATCATGATGACAGCACAAGCTGCAGCAAAGATTCAAACAAGGGATTTGGACTGTCCTTCAAGAAGCCTGGAGAAGTACTCCTGAAGACTACAAAAACACTTTCTGTAAAAGCAGTGTGGGATGTTCCAGATCTCTTGTTTATGGAAGAGACCAGATCAACTTCTCTGAAATGATTGAATGGATGCATTTATGTATGTGTACTTCTACCACTCCTCTCCTGTCTCATTTATGTTTACTTTATGGAGCAAAATATATCCTAGCTTGTAACATATCCTTCAAGTGTAGCCATTTAAAGAATTCTCCCTCTAATGTGGCCGCACAACACGTTTTTTCATTGCTAGATGATATGAATGCTTGTTTCATTAAATTATTTATTTATTTAGGCTGGTAAGTCCTGAATTTCAGCAGGAAATTGTGAATATGAAGACAAAAGAGTTTCTGAATCATGTGCACTGGTTTCAGAACATTTTAGAAGGTAATATCGCAGAAGTTGGCTTGTAACTTCAGAGGTAAGCAGTAGTGCTCTTCTTTGTCTTGCGATCTAGCTGACCTTTCAGCCAGTCTGACACCTTTTGGAAACACAGATAGCTTCACTAAACACGCCACTCTGAAAATTGACTTACAAAAGTTTTTCAGAGACACCTAAAGTCTGCATGCAGTGGTGTATATGTAGGCCTTATTCCACACACTACGTTTTAGAAACATAAAAATGCATCACTAGCACATTAATTGCGTGTTTGCATTGGTACTCTTTGTAAGAGCATGCAATTTTAGAAGCAATGACATGTACAAATTATACTGTGATGTGATTTGAAATTGGTTAAAGAATTTTTCTCCAAAATTTCTTGACTTAATAAAGTGAAGCCTGGCTAAATTTCAGTGTCCAAATGTAATTTCTAAGGCTAGTGTGTATTAGACAATTGCATATTTTCAAGATGTTTTTATTTTTCATCCTCATGTTTCAGCTATTTTCTTTCTAATCACATTTCAGTACCAGGCTTTTAGTGAATAAATAAAATGAGTGAAAGAGTACAAGCCAAAGTGCATACTGAACGGTTTAGTGTACTGTGTGAAAATAGAGCAATGAGAGACCTTGATTACAGCCTTTGGCAAAATCAGACCATCAGTTGAAAGTGAATAGCTCCTGCAATTTACAATCGGGGACTACATGAATAACTCTGGAAACACACGTTATTATTCTTTGATGTTTATAACAGCACAAGCAGAGGCATTCTCGATGAACGCTCCACACTATATTTACAATGGCAGCAGTTTTCATTTTTGAGGAGAGGAGATGCAAAGATCACCCATCACATCAGACAGCTCTTTACCATTTGGTGGACAGGTACTGGGTCTGTAATTTCAGTCATCAGATGATTATTGTTTAGACATGCTGATGAGAAGAAGGCATGACTGCGGGTTTCTGAGTCAACCGTGTGATTATGAATAATGAAAAAATTCTAATGAACTCTTGGCTTTCTGTTTTTAAAAGTGGCATAATTTTACATCACTCATCTGAAATCAGCATAGTATCAACATTGCTTTAAGCATCCAGGAACAGTGTGTATCTTCCATCTGTTGCGTCTCTTGTCGGACATCGGTTGATGATGAAATTATTCAGTGGATGCAGGCAGACGTGACGAACAAGGAAGAACTGATGAGAGATATAGTTGATAACAGTTCCTTGGTGAATTTGCCACTTTTTAGAGATAGCTGCACAAATAAAGTAGAAGTGCTGAGATCTGTGTAGCTCATTCTGAGAAAGTTGAGTATGCAGTAACAAGTATGTATTCAGTACAAGTATCTCAAGCAAGACTCTCTATTACATATATTTTTTTAGTTTTCGTTAAGGCTATTGAGAAAATGCTAATACTATTGCGAATAACTTAAAAAACAGATGTTTCACTTGCAGGGCCCACGTCCTTATTTTATGTTTGTTTAAAGATAAAGGCTTGGACATGAATTGAGCTGATGTTTGAGGAAGGCCTCAAAGCTGACTGGCGGTGGCTCCCGGGCCGATCCTCATGTATTAAATAGAAGTGAAGAAGTTAAAGAATTAAAAAGGGCAGGGAGGGTGGGGCACGTAAACGAGAATGAACAGCTTGTAGAATTGGGGGAACATATATAGATGAGAACTGGAAGGAGCGTGTTTGGAGGTGTGGTCCTGCTCCTGAAATTCAGATACTTTATCTCCAAATGTTTTAACAACACATTGTGAAAAACAGATCCAGTGATTTTAAAGCAGCTACTTGTCTCAAATTATATAATTAAATTAAAAAACTCATGGTCCTGACTTTGAGAATTTAATAGATATTGGCAGCTGACTAGCAATGCTGAAACTTGTCCTTGCTTGAAGTCATCTTCATGTAAGTGTTTGGAAAGACATATTTTTAGCATTTGCAAAATGCTCCATCATATGGCATTTCTTGTAAAGACTTGAACAGCCTCTGTGTTTAGTATGAAGACTTTAATGTTACTGGCTCAGTTTAAACTAAAGAATTAGAGGTGATGATAGATATTTGCATGAGTACAAGTTTTCCATCACCTCATAGCTCTATATCCAACTCAGGCACAAAAGCAATATTAATTAATATCAATATTAACCTAACAGGCGATTTGTGTGTCATCTCATATATGGTTCATATAGTTGTTGTTGCTAAAAACGTTGCTGTTTACTGACGTTAGCACCAATGAATCGCTTCATGTACAGCAGCAGAAATGTTTAGAGTCCATTCAATTTCACAGTGTTCCTCTTCAGAACATTTGTGGTGGATGTCCCAGTTTGATAAATGTTAGCTAACTTTGTTCATTAGATTGCTCCACTGCATGCTGGCCAACTTTTGCATCACATTGTCAGACCAACATGTGGTTAAGTTGGTGCTTGACACTCTCAGTGGAGGACTGCAGGTTTGATAGTTTGCCCCCCTTGGTGCATATGACACAGACTTATTTACTGCTGATGAACAATCTGAGGAACTGCACTACTGTATACTGTATACGCGCACACACACACACACACACACACACACACACACACACACACACACACACACACACACACACACACACACACCTTTAACACTCCTCCACAAGCTGACAATAATGCCAAAAAAGCCAGGAGAGTGAGGTGAGTATGTGAGTAATCAGTTCCCTGGAGATTTGCAGCCTGGACTCCCAGGGCGGTTTCATTACAAACATGAGATCTTAAAATAGAAACAAGGTAAGTAGGCTACAACGGGAAACAAACAGTAGCTGCACAGCAGTTTCCAATTTGATGACTTTTAAAAGTTGTTTCTTCTTGAAAATGAACCAACTGCTGATCTTGATCTTGATATAACAGCTTCTCAGTAGCATATACTTAAGGTTTCATGTGTGTATAGCAAAATTTAAAGCTACGCTATTTGTTATTTCTTCCAAATATGTACCTCCAACTTTACAGGTAACTAGAAGGATTTCAACTGATTTATTTGTGGGAAATTACTTTCCCATTTTCAGATTCATATGTAAAGTAAACTAAATTTCTGATATCATCAGCGTAAAAAGTTATATACTGATATGAACAAAGCACATATAGTCTTGACACTGGAGAGAGGACCACTTGACTTTTCTCTTTTCTGTGGATAATAATTTGTCTCTGACAGGACATGGAAAGTGGAAGAAGATTTAAAGTCATCAAGCAGCTTATGGTAAGATGTGTGAGTCTGTGTGTGAAGCACAGATATGTCTGTGAGATGTAAAAGCTTGCAGTGTGCGCATACTAACATGATATGGTTGGTTTAAACAAGTGTGGGGAGCAGCCAAGTAAGAGAGCACGCATGATGTTTTTATAATTAAATAAGAATCTGAGCATGGATGGAGAAAGTGTGGTGTGTTTCTGTGTCTGTGAGTGTGTGTGTGTGAGAGAGAGAGACAGATTGGGTACGTGAGAGGTCAAGGTTTTCCACACAATGCTGTCTGGTATCATTATCTATTTCCTTCTTTCTTTTTGTGCCAGCCATGCATACCCTTTCAATCAAGGGAGTGGAACCAGAGGGGAAAAGATTGAAATGGAGAGAAAAAGACAAACTGAGAGAGCTGACGAGACTACTCACTTTGGAGAAGTACATGATGTTCCTCATAATGTGTCAAGTTAACAAAACAAAAGAAACAGAAACAAGAAACAAAAGAGCAGCAGAGAACTCGGTGGTGAATTAAAGGGGAAATACTGACTCCCACAAATCAAAATGATTGAACAATATAGGAGTTAGTTCAGCAGGTTCTCCTGGATGAAAGCAGCAGGGCTAGTTGTGGCTGTAATGGGAAGACACAGCTCAAGCTATAAATACTATATCTCCAAATAAGAAAGTCCTGGTTGATCGGTACATCTGAAATGAAACAAGACAGGGAGATAGAGATGAAGGTAAGGGGAGCAACTCTTTCTTTTCAGTCTTTTTGTCTGCCCAATCTTTTACTTTCTCTCTGGACCTACTGTGGACCTCTCAGGTGTCACTGAATGATATCACACACACACAAATGCACACCGGTAGATAAAGAGCCAAAAGAGATGACAGAAAGAGATGAAAAAGCAAGATGAGGGAAAGAAGGAGGCACAGTCAGAAAGAAAGACGGAGCCAGGGTGATTCTTTGCCAGCAGTCTATTAGTTAATCCCTGTGTTTATCCAGTCGAGTGCAGTATCTTACCTGATGATGGCAGTGATAAAACATACGGTTTTATTTCTAAGCAACTACCTGACCAAACACAGCCGGGCCAAGGACATGGCGCTGCACGGCAGTTTTCTGTACAACCCTGTGAAAGAGTTGCAAGGCTTTCTCCATCAAGCCTTTCTCCACTAAAAGAATAACGTGAGAAGACGTAATAGTCAATCTTTAAATCTCAGAAGTCAAATATATAGGTGGATGGAACATACCATCTCATATTAGGAAGTATAAGAAAGGCCTATCCATACTAACACAAGGGCATGAACCAAGCTTGAAGTGTAATATTCAATTCATTTGATCTACAACGTATGTAACTTTTAACCCTGAGCTGATAGATTTAAGGGTCACATGTTCTAATATGACTCAAAAAATATGTAGGAAATAAACCATAGAAGACTTCTCAGTGATCTGTTTTGACTTCTTTAAATGTTGCTGAACTGAACAGCCTCCAAACAATGATAGACTTTATATACAGAACTCAAGAGCATGGACTCCGGTTGCAAATAACACCACTAGTCCAAGAATGCCCTGCTAATTTCCGGGATATTTTGGCTTTACTTCTGTACAGTGGGAGGCTGCATCGTGATGCATTGTCCATCTTTATATACAGTCTGTGGGGACGACACACTCCAGCTGCATCTGCGTGCGTCATTTAATGCCAGTAACGTCAGTGACATAAAGACCTACGAGGCAATCGAGATAAACTGCTCAGCATGTGCCAGTTCACAGAGAAAATTTGATAAAACTCCCACAGTGGGCACAGCAGATGCTTTGACTGAGGAGATTTTATATTACACACATCCATCCATCTATACACATATACAGTTTTTTTTATCACCTCATTTTTAATTTGACAGAAATACTTCTAATATAAGACTTCTATATAATAGTCATATCATATTCATATTATTTCTTTAGACATAGAGAGCTGCACCAATGTCATACAACAGAAGGAAGCTATTATTAGCATAAAATGATTGTTTATGGAAAGAGAATTGGCAAAGCCATGCGGGTAGAGGTGTTATTTAGTTTTTGCTTTCTGTATTGATTTGACTTAGCGCACAAGTTTAGAAACAGATTTAGAGATGTCTCAACAAATTCACGACATCAATCCAAACTTTTTGTGCAAAAGGGAATTAAAGGTAACTGCACAGTTCAGATCTGCGACATCTAGATTTGGTATGTCTGAGCATCCCTCTTCACCGGTTTACCAGTGGATTAACGTGCCACATCGCCACATCTAGAAGCCATGTTACTGCAGCAAAGAGAGACAGACAGAAAGACTTCAGAGACGGGCGCAGAGAGAAAGAAAGAGCCGGACAGAAGCCAATTTTCCATGATGTGGGATGCACTGAAGATGGGTGACTGGTGCGAGAATACTCGGAAAGCTTTCAGTGCGTGCGTGCGTATGTGTGTTTTCGTTAACTAGACACAGACTGACACATTGTTGAAGAAAGCCAACAGCTAACGGGATTCATAAAAAATACTGGCTTATACACACACACACACACACACACACACAATACACGAGATTCCTATCAGCACCCATTTCAGCATTTAAACCACTCCAAAACTCCCGTTCACAATGCTGTGAAGCAGATGTCAGAGGCAGACAGTGAACCAGAGACCAAAGGAGAGTTCAAAAATGAGAGAATGGTAGACAAGTTTATGTGACAACACTGTATCCTGCATTGAAAATCATATATATATATATATATTTATTTATTTTAAACAATTTGTTTCTCTTGAACACACAGACTCATAAACAAGAGTGATGTCCCTACACTGACAGAGTGGGAAAGGGAAGGGGTTCAGCTTCTGTGTTTGATTTCCCTTGGACTTCGAATCAAAAGCTTTTTATCATTTGATTTCTCAGAAATCAGAGCGCACATAAACACAGGCTTATCCAAACCTCTGAGGCAAGGAAATTAGAAGCACAAATCTGCAGTTGCTGTGTAGATAAAGACTCTGAATTATCTATTTTACAATAAGCTCTTTGCTGGCTGTATAGATTCAGTAGACACACTTTCCTCTTTCTTGCTGTGTTCTAAAGACGGACACTTGGCTTAGCCAGCTGCATTATGCACGTTATGACAGAAAATATCACACCTTTTGTGTATTTGGAAATCCACCGGGCTCAGTGGGTAGCTTTCTTTAATGCCACTTGATTATGTGCAGCATGTGCATGAAGGCTCATTACTCACACCCAGCTAGTTGAGTCCAAAGAGGACTATGATTGATCAAGTACAGGGCCTGTGCAGCTTAAATGAGCTCAGTTAAGCCAAGACCACAATATGGTTTGTCAGGAATTAAGTCTGGCTTTTTGTCTTGCAGTTTTGAATCTTGGCATTTTATGTAACTAATTTCAACAGCACATTTACTTCCTTTGTTTTTTAGACAGGACTGCAATTTAAATTTTATGACTAAAAGTTTAGTTTGACTAAGTTCTTTTTTTCTTCTCTTTAGCATTGTAAAACACTTTTTTTGTTGCTGTGTTAAAAAATAATGTGATACAGACTTGCATTTTTACTTACACAATAGGCAGTAACAGCAAAGAATCATCTCAAATGCATTTTAGATCATTAAGTTTTACTATGAGGCAACATTTTTATCAATATTCAATAGAATTCCTTCACATTCGAATCCATCAGGTGTCTACTGTAAAAAGAGCAACTTGATGAGTGTCACCTATTGAGAGGTTCCTTCTGCCACTTTATTTATTTCACTCTCTACAGGAGGAAAAATTATTTAGCCTTGTAGCTAAGACCTTGTTTTTTGAGGCTAGCAGATTAAGGCTAGACTGGCCTTGTTGAAATTTACGTATTTATAATCACAGGATATTGTGTAGCGAAAAACAGGGCTGAGTTTAGCTTGCTATATTTGAGGGTGCAGCTAAAATAAACCCTAGGCAACCTGGATGAGACAAAGACAGGAGGTCAGAGCAGACAACTTTGGTCCCTGTTCAGATGTTCTCGTCTCTTTTTAAAAATATGAGTCCTGATGAAAATAAGCGTAATAGACAAGCCATCTAAACTAAATTAAAAATAGTACGCACAGGCTTTAGAATAGAAGTCACTGCAGGAATCAACAGTTACCCATATGGAGGAGAGCTAATCAGCACAAAAACAGCTACAACAGGTAAAATGGAAATACAGTGAAATTTAGACACAGATCAAAAAAGCTGCTTGAGTTAACTGAAGTAGATCATGCTTTTGTGTATGTGCTTCTTTTGTTTCTATGTTTGTTTTTATTGCATCTCTGTGCCACATCTCTCTCTGCAGTGGGAAACTCTGGAGGTGGCAGTAAGCTGCTCACCCAATCAGACATTTGCAATCATTTGTGTGATTTTTCTGTTGCCTTTTCATATTTATTTATTTATTTATTACCTTTGATTTAGTAGGCAGAATGCCCTGTTTGAGTGGGTTGAGTCATGCCCTGTCCGTAGAACAGACCTATGTGGAAATGTGAAGAAAAATGCACTGAATGAAAATCTAATAGTATATTTGTCTCCATCAGTCCTAATCCATTTAAAACTGTTTTTTAAAATACTGTAGAAGTGCAAAGCTATAACAGTGAAGTAAACAAATGTGTATAAAGTACAGAAGTGTAGCCATGTTAAAGCCAAGTTAGAGTCTGAAATATTTATACTTTTAAGGTACTTTCTGGAGAATTTTATTTATATAATGTGTCAGGATACTAAATGAGAAAGTTTGAGCCTCTGGCAAGGCTCAGTTCAACTCAGGGGCTTAATACCTAAGGTCCTTGAGCATGAGATACATTTTTATCAGTGCATATGTTAACTGAAAACTACGTCTTAAATCTGTATTCACCTTCAAAATACTGTATTTCTTTTAGTATTTCACAAAACCTCTTTATGAAGAAGATGAGTCTATGTTTGGTTTTAAAGGCTTAGAAATTAGCGGTTCAGATGATTGACTGATAATTGAGCATTTTACTTGCATGATGAGCAAATAAAAAAAAAAACCACAGAACAAATAAAATTAAAGCATGAAACATGCCAAAAATTGTTTGCAAAAGCAGTGCTGCTCTGGAACTCTGGAACGGTGAATAAGGGAATTATTAGAGAAGTAAATCTGGGCTGTTGAATTGCTTTGGTGGAGTCAGCTCATTAGGTCAACAGATGGCCGACTGGTTCCCTTTGCACAGACGTAGTGAAAACCGAACTGGAGAAGCTGACTCAGCGCAACTTATGTCAGTGCAAGTGTGAGAGTTTGTACTTTATGTACACACTGCTTATAGCTTTTTGAGTTGAGTGTGTGTGCTTATGCATGCATATTTGCTATCATTTTTACACTCGTCCAAGCACATATCCAGTGTGTCAAACACATGTATCAGCCCACACAGCTCCATCTGTTCTGCTGTCTAGGCTGCAGGTTTTGAACATTAAGCGTTTTGAGTATGGGTTTCTGTTTACTTTTTGTTGTCTTCAGTGTCTGTGAAGGTTGATGTAAAAGCTCAAGAATGATGATGTGCCTTTGTGAAAACACCTAAAAAGATGTCTGCTGTCACACATTTATATAAACGAAAGGTTCGTTATGAGGAGGCTAAACAAAAAGAATCATAACAGATAAAGAACATTTTGCTACTAAATGTCTTCATCTTTCCTGTTGTTTCTGCGGTATATTTTACTGATGAGTTGAACAGTTTACTGCGATATCGCAAATGTCTGAGATTTTGCTTTCTACTTTTGCTGCTGCTTGTGATTCACTAGAGATGTGCTCCAGTTAATGCCAATAAAATTCAATTCTTGGGTTTTTTGATTAGAAATTCTTAGAGGCATCACACAAGTTCTTGAACCAAAATAAAAAAATGGGCAAAATGATGGGTAGATACTACACCATTGCATGGTTTCTTATGAACCACCTCCTATGATAATTACATTTTCATCCTCATTAATATGACTATACCTTTTATTTCACATGCTAGAACAGATATCATGATAATGATAAGTAATTAGTGCCATGGCTGAGCATTGTAGTGTATCAATTCTCTCAACGCTCTCAAAAGCAGATTCAGAAAGTCGGGGTTTTATACATTAAATCTATAGAACAATGGTAAATAAAGGTCTTCTATTTTATTCCAACTTCTAGTGCAAGATTTATTAAACTTTACCAACAGATTATTAGCTGTTTCATAACTTACTCAAGCTTAAGGCTCATGTTATGCGTCACTATTTTGATTGCAACACCTTAAATAAACAAGTACCTGCCCATGGTACAGTATTGGTTGATCTGATTGTGCTGCTGGCAAATTCATAAATGTAATCACAATGAGAAAAATTTAAAAAAAAAGTGCTGTTAGATGTTGTTTATATAAATAGGTAGATAAATCTGAGAGTGCTTTTATGTTTATATATAACACAATGCATCATTGCAACCATGTAAACCATGGATTCTCTAAAAAATAAGCATTCCACTGCACTCATTAGCACTGTTTACATGTGCTGTGGTTTAGTTACATATGTCTATAACATGCACCTGACAAAAATGCATAAAATGAGATGCTGGAAAAAATGTCTGATTTTGTATCCTGGACTAATTTTGCATGACTTGAAATCACATGGCTGCAAGTACATTCATATTGTAGGCAACGTTAAACTTTTGGTGTATTCCTTAAATACAATAAAATTTATGTTACAAGCTAATGTGTCAGTGTAATATTGTAATACTGATGCTGTAAATGTCACAATTTGGAGATGTCAGAAATGTGCAACATTTGCTAAAACGTCATGAAATAAAAATGAGATGTTTTATAAGGTATTATATGTGAATAAATGATACAAATTGGTCATTTTAACCCATTGGTAGGTGGTTGCTAGGCAAAATGATTAAGTTGTGATATCTGATATAGGTAAGAATCTTCAGGAACCAATCTTTCGGTGCCAATCTCAGTGTCTCAACTCCTGTTTGTGTGGGAGTTTGTGGGCAAACAAACAGATTTGACATAACACGGTAATATTAGCATTGTGATACATGGCCACATTACAATGATAATAGTAATAATAGATTATTATTATTCCGAGATTCAAGTCTGTGGTAAGTGGTGGAAGGGCGAGAGCAGATATAGACCTGGTCCAATTTGCATTTTCACACTTGTTTCCTTTTGTACTGGAGGGCCAGGTTTATAGTTAAACATAAGCCATTTGTCCATAAAACTTTAGTTTTACTGGAGAAACTTCAAAATGTATTATTTTGATGAACAGAAATAAAAATGCTCAACATAAATTTCTCATTTCATAAATATGTATGTGAATGTTTTAAGCACAAATAATACCCGACGACGTCAGCAAATGTTTCATTATGAATACAGGCATTAATATTTTATTATGCCAATGGGGAAATCTGTGTGTTTTACAGATGACTTAAAGTGATAAGTATTATTGAGACATGGGTGTAAGAAGATAAAAAGGGCTTTTTAAAGAAGGAGAGAGTCAAAAAGGAACATGCGAGCGAGCTAGTGAGAGTACAAAGGAACAAAAGCCAAAAAAAAAGGCAGAAGGCTATTTCCCCTATTTCCAGTCTGGTTGAAATGGGACGTAGCCAGCCTACAGGCAAGTTAAAAAAAAAAACAATCAGCTATACCTCCTGTTACTGTCTTCTCTCTCTCTCCTTTTCAAACAAACCATTTGGGACTAGTTTTACTACTTTTGCCCCCATATTCAGCGAAGAAAACACGTGGGGTGTTACGTTAATTCTAGTACCATATCATACTGTATTTAAACTTGTCATTTTTTTACATCTTG
This sequence comes from Pelmatolapia mariae, assembly GCF_036321145.2. NCBI lineage: Eukaryota > Metazoa > Chordata > Actinopteri > Cichliformes > Cichlidae > Pelmatolapia > Pelmatolapia mariae. Next base: position 2,533,327 of record NC_086238.1, on the reverse strand, counting down.
ATAAATAGAGCCAACTCTTATAGATCACGACTTTTGGATTAAAACAAATCAACACTTTCCACTACTGCAGTACAGTTGAGAAAGTTTTGCACTCAGTGACCCCGTTTTTGTCCCAGATTCATTTTCATGATTCATTTCCTAAACGCTACTGTTTTACTGGTAACAACAAACAAATCATTTAACGCTATATAAAACTATAGGCTTTAATTTGCAATATTTCTGTGCCTACACACGGCAAATTTATGCAAAGCCAAACACATTCCCCATTAAAAATGAACAACTAAATACTAATGACAACAGCTAAAAATGAATAAAGTTGTACAGATCTGCTTATTAGTAAGACACCATTTACTTACTGGTTAATGAAAAAGTCAATCAACAATGAATAAAACAGCCACATTGGGCTGTTTTCCAGCAGTTAATACACTAAAATGTAAAGTAAAAAAAATCAATAGATTAATTAGCCATGAAATATTAACAATGGAATAGCAACTTGCCAAGTAAAGATTTTTAAGCTATTTTTGAAAGAAATTGCGTCAGTCAACAGTGTCTGGTGTATCTATTGGATCATTCTTGGCTGCAGTACTGGGTTCTTCCCATTTTTCCTTTGGGATCTCTTAAAAAAAGAAGCATTTAAGTCTTTTAATGTGCATGGGTAATTTATAACGCGTGACGTTATGTATTTCCTTTCTTTGTTTTTTTTTTAGCGTTTAAAATGGAAAGTCTTTAGAAATAAAAAGAAATAAAACCAATGAAATGAGCTCTAACGTTTTAACTTTTATCTATTACACAAGAGCGCTATCTTAAACCTCTCACAGAGAAAGTGAAATGGAAGAACTAATGAGGGGGAGGGAATGAAATACTGCCTACCATTAGTGACATGAGTATTAGATAAGAGGGATGAAGTGTAAAAACCTCTGTTTCCTGACTGTGCATACTTGACTGTCTTTGGGCTCCATATATCTGTGTTGCTAGTAAAATACAGGCTGGCAGGTTGTGCTGACTGCGGGACTCTGATTTGTACAGGGTCACTGCAAGAGGCACTACGAGGTAAAATACGACATTTTTACAAGTTGGCTAGAAACTTGCTCCAGGACTGCAGCGGAAGAGTGTAGAAAGCGTGTGTACATGCAGACGCACATGTTAAGGCAGTGGCTCCCAAACATTTTCTGCAGGGCCCTCCTTTTTGTGGTTAGAAATCATTTCAAGGCCCCACACAGAAATGCACTCTATTTGTTTGGAAACTCCTACAGATTTGTTTGGAAGCGTGACTGCATTTAATACAAAAGTCCAACTTCAGTGTGAAACATTATTTAGAATATAAAATGACAAAAAAAGACACTTTTAACTACTGGGAAAACCATGGCATTGGGATAAAACACCTGAACTCGCCAGACTAATGCGCTGCCAAAACTTGTGCTTTCAAAGAGGTGGTCACAATCGCTAATCAAGTGCATTTGATTAGCAGCACTTGGTTTCTACTTACCCTCTTAATTCCTATGGGAACACTAAGTGTACACTTCCTTTTTTTCACAGGACTGCATAGAATCCTGGGAAAACTTTGTTTTTCCCATGACTGTATGTAGGTGCTAAATGGTGGTGTGGTGAAGAGACTGACAGATAAAATATGAAATTAAAGAATTATGGTGAAATGGGAGCAGTAAGATACCACATTTTAACCAGCAGAAATGCAGAAATTCCACCAGCCAAGAAGAACTGGAATTCTGGGAATGTCCTAATCAGCCAAGCTGATGGCCTCCAGATAAGATGGATAATCAGTGATGGGGACAAATGGCTGTTTGCTGATAGAAGGAGATTGGAGAAATGTGTACCGGAATGACACCCATTTAACCAGATCAAAAGCTCTGGCTGGGAACCCTCAGACTGCTGTTTGATGTCTGATTGGTGGGGAAATTGTGGGCATTCCAATGTGCATGTACGTTTGTGTATGATGTGTGTAACATATTTATTTATGATTGAAGGCGGGGTATCAGTGAGATGTGTTTGCATTTTTTGTGCACAAATGTGTAATGAATGTGTATAAACTGCTCAGCACGCCGCATCTGTTTCTATCCTGTCTCCCTGTGCGGTAGCCTGCATGAGCAGCTGCTTTATCTGCATATTAATGCTTCACATCTTGTCTAACAATGAGTAGATACCTATTATTTGTACATTTATATTATTCATATGAATATCCTCTTTAATCATTTGTTTATAGGTTTTTGATTTCTAACATTTCGGATGCTATACAATTAATTGTAACAAACTTGCTGTCAAGCCAAAATATCTGTGGAATTAGGATAAAATTTTAAAAGAAAAAAATGATTATAAATATATTAACTAAATGTAGTAAATAATAAAGTAAAAATAGCGTCAATTCTTGTCATGAAGGTTTTTTTTGACTATTTGGTAATTGGCCACGTAAATCTTTTGAGATACTTTATGGTATTTATCTCTCTGTCTCTCTTGCTCTTTACATAAACAAATGGACAATGATTCCAATATTGTAAATGCTAGTAATCGCTATGAGCCAAAAACTCTGTAAATCAGCATGGATAAGTTTTAGACTTTAAGCTAGATGTGGAGCTATGAATGATAATAATAGGTTCCCTTTAAACAAATTCACAGTCATGTGTTGCACACACTAAAGAAGTGAAAAATCCTAAGAAAATATTTTACAGTCAAGGTTACCGAAAATCAAGATTGTACGAATGTGGAAGCCTTTAAAATTCAAATGAACGTATTCATAATCTAACTCTGCACTTTTCTGTTTAAATCACTCAATAATTCAAATAACTGTGCTGTTTTTATGAAATACATGTTTGTTTCTAGAACACAGGAATGTCAATAGGGCACTTTAGATTTGACCTTTGGTTCATGAACAATTATTGTCTGTGATGCTGAAATGTGAGTGGTGATTCTACAGTGAATATAAAACGAGATACAACAAGTCGAATAAGACAGTTTTTGTGGATGCTGCCTCGTCCTGGCTGGTGTTCAGTCTCCTCTCTTTCACCACACACACACACACACACACACACACACACACACACACACACACACACACACCTCCTACCCAGTTCCACAGTCCTGTGTCAGATCCCAATCATTATTTCAGCTGATTGCATGTCAATTCCCATCAAGCGCAGGCTGCGAGGCTCTTGCCCACCCTGATTAACGCTAACCAACACACATTGCAATGTCTTCAGTATGTGTCTTTTTCCCATCAGTTCCTTCCCTAACAGCTGTCTGCCTTTCTTACTTTCTTTTATTGCTCTATTTTGTCCTCTTGCTACTTTCTCCCAAGCTTCTCCTGTCCTACGTTTCCCTTTGTTTACTTATTTCTTTCTTTTGTTATGCTCATCTTCTTCTTAGTAATTATTACCACATTGACAGTTTCCTGTGTACTTTGACCACAAATACTTTAAATACTTTAAGTTAAGGAAAACAGACACAGCATTAAGTTGACACATAAAATCTGACATGACTTACTTGAACTGTTTTATATTGATGACAAAAAAAACAAGACTAGTAGAAAAGAAAAGGAATGAGAAAGACCACTGACATTCTGATGAAAAGCAAATGCTGTCAGTTAGAATCAGTCGCACCACCCTGAAAGGGTGCTTCAATCCAAGTATTCAAAAAACAGGTGAACGCTTTGTTTATGTAATCACTCAGACATAGCAGTAGCTATCAGACAGACCAGTGTCTTGCAACAAATTTGATTTAGAATATGTTTTTTTGAAGACTTCTTTAGTTCAAACTGTCTTGGCTCCCCAATTTTTGGAAAATATTGCCTAGTCTGTAGGTGTAATAGTAATGTAGCTTCGCTGAATAGCCTTAAAATGCCAAAAATGGCGCAAGATTAGAAAAGTAGCGGCTTAAAATCATTTTGAGGACAGTTATCCCATGCAGGTCATAAGAGAAATAGTAGGTGTGAATGTTTTTATTGGAAGAAAAGCTATAGTGTGATTAAAAACATGCTGTTCACTTACAGTGGCAAAATGATTTTTGCGCTGTTTTAGTGTGTTATGAGAAATATGAGAAAGGGCTGGAAAGACACTTTGTTTGAAAAGGTGCATAAATATGCATCCATAATTTACTATTGTTAAAACAAATGACATAGCTGCAGCGCTGCTATAGCGCAGTTCTTGAGTTGAGGAACCTTTGAGGAAAGCCTACTGCAGAGTCGCAGGTCTGCGTCTCCCCCAGGCCCTTTCCTGCATGTTGTTCCCCTTGATTTCTCTCCCATCTCCCATCTTTTAGGCTATTATAAGTCTATACTTATACTGAATTTTACATTATGGGACTTTTGGCATTATTTATTGCACACTGCACACGGGGGAATATCGTCCTGTAAATACACCCCTTGCTGTAGATCTAACAATGCTACATAGTGGTGTTATCTGCTTTCAATCTACAACTTGAACTAGCTCTTCCTCATATTGGTGGGATGGCATGTGGCCATGCAGTTACAAAAAATGCAACGCAGTATGAGCTAGGGAACACGGTCCCACTGTATATAAAAGATGGACATGGCTACTGTGACATCACCTGCTGGTTAATGAAATCCTGCTGTGAAGGTTCAAGCTGAGCTTTTTCACTGTTGCCATTTTGGTACAAGACAAGACAAGCGAGGGCTGGATCTGACTGTGAAATCGAGTCACACTGAAAGCACATTGCACATGTTTATCCTCCTTCCTAACTGTAAAAGGAAGTTCATGTTTTATTTGATAGTGTAGCATGGGCCTGAGATATGATGCTATTATAAGGTATAGTGAGTAAAGAACAGCTAAAAACAAGCCATTTTAGCCATTTGTTAGGAGGTTTCTAGTCAACATGATGATGCCATAATATATGATATCAATAAGAAGCATCAGGACTCTATGATGTACCTGTGTACCAAGTTTGGCTGCTCAGCTCCTGATTGTGCAAGAGGAGTTGGCAGACAACAAAACAAACACAGTCAGAATTTTGTATATTATAATAAGATGACCTGAAACTAGCAGCTATGTAGTGAATCCATATGTAGTCTATATTTTACCTGAGCTGACTAATGTAAGTCCAAAAAAGCCCAACAAAAATACGTATTAAAATTTCCAGTGTCAAAACTTTAGATGTTTCATGAAATGGACTATGAGAAAAAAAGAACGTTTCCATTGTATAAGGCATTTTAAAAAATAAAAACAAATAAACAAGCTCCGTAAAAATGTATATACAACATCACAAAATGTGTAACCAGCAGGTTCATTAGACACTGTTGCTGGGGTTCTGCACAAACACTCACACAGACTATTGTGGCTGCATGCTTTCACACTTGTGTTTCTGATTTAAGCTGTGCCCAGCTGTTGTATATTGACAAGACTGCAGCCAACAGTGTGCGTCTGTGCGTGTGTGTCCAGGACTGCTAGCTATTTCCTGAGCTGTCTGTCATGATAGCAAGTGCAGCTGCCTTTCTCCATGCTTCTATATAATAGAAATGACTGACATTTGACCGCTGACTCCTGTGTACATGAGTGTGTATTTGTGGGAGTTTTAGCTGGGACAATAAGGGATTATGTGTAGCACTAATGAGCATTTGCTGCAGCTACCATTACCCACTCTAATGTGATCCCCTTTTTGCCATTTCACATGAACACTGGTTTGCTTCAATTTCCAAATTATCTAATTTATACCATCTTACAATTAATGCAGTATTACTGGAGGGTGGCACCACGCACATTTAATATAATCATTTATCTTCCCCTGCAAAAAAGAAAGAAAGAAAAGAAAAATAGCTGTGAAAGAATATTAAAGAAGCGCTGAAAGTTTGATGACTGATTTTTCTTTCTACTAGGGATTCAGCTGGTTTTATTAAAACAAAGTCTGCTTGCATAATTTCTTCAATGTGACACAGGCAATAAAGGTTTAAGCAAAACTGGCAACAGATTTAGAGATATGCAAGTTTATCTGTCCTAATGTTATGCAGATCTTCATTATTTGCTGCTTTATCTAAATACAGATGGGTTTTGGGGGAAATTCTGCACTAAGTAAACTTAGTTGTTCTTAATGTTGGAGTATATTGTTTACAGAGGTTTGTGTCTGCACCTATATTTTATCAACTGAGAGGAATACAAAGAAGTAAAAATGTGAAGGCCAGAGACATAAACTCTGGCATCTGAATAAAACGTCTTGTTTCTTCTCACCTCAAGCCTCATCTGACACACAAAAACATGCAAACAAGCGTACTTATTCCTGACATTTTTGCAAATATTTAGTGTCGGCAGATTAGACACGTTGCCTTCACGTCTCCAGACAGCTGACAACGAGCCGACTACACAACAACAGCTCGCTATAAGCTAACAGTATGCCAGCTAACGTTAGGTTCGAGTGCCCTAAAAGTCTTTCCTTCTGATGAACGCTTTGATTGCACTCCCTCATTTATTTAATACGGTCAACAAAGTTCAACAAAGTTAGACCCACTTACAAGAAAGTTCCACTAACGTCACATAACAGCAGCAGAAACAGCAGCGCTTACTGTTCAAGCTATCCTCAACACCTCAGTAAGATTGTCATCAGACAGAAGTGAGCTTCACTGACTCATCAAATCTTCTCACAAACCTTTTACAGCCTCTTTCAGAGTAAATAGATGTGGACACCAACTGAGGTAAACAGCGGACCGACAGCCTACACTCACTACTGATGTACGACCGAGAGCAGCTACTTGAATTGCGATGTGTAAGAAGACAGAGCTCGGATGACAGCAATCTGCTGACATATACCGGTGATCATTTAAACACTGTAACTTTAAACGACTGTGTTGGTCTTGCCTGATGGCAACTTCACAAAGTTTATCTCATTTTGGAGTAGAAGTTTCTCTTGGTTGCACTTTACCATCCAATTCCACCGCATCCCACACTTTTTCAGCTTGCTAGCATCATCATCAGTAAGTCGTGACCTATCACACACTACTGTGTGTTTTAAAACAACAAATGTGACCTTGACCTTCAGCACAGTTTGATTGAAGACCGTTTAGTTGATCATATGTGTAAGTTTGACTACATTCTGCCCAATACGGCAGAGGGAGAAGCACATCTTGTGAAAATGTAGTGAACAGACGGATGACAGATGTCTAGCCATAAGCTCATTGGTCTTTCAGCTGGATGAGCCAAAAAATGTCTAAATTATGACCCTCCACAATTGTTTGTGCATTTCATATCAGTGTTGGAACACAGCTATAGAAATCTGTGATATGGAAGGTTATATTCCAACATAAAGAGATTATCAGACATTTGCATTGCTATTATAGTTAAAATATGCAGTTACTGCATTTGCTAATTTTATCTGTCTTTGAACTTCATGTTCAGTTATTTAAATGCTTCAGGCTGAGTTATCTAACAAAAAGAGAGAAAAAAAACCCAACCATCTCTCAGTTTTTAATATGAGGCCCTTTTGGCTGAAATACCTTTTTTAAAAGCAAAACTTGAATTGTTCCTAGAGACTTCCAAAAGAAGCAAGAGACAGAGAGGAAAGGAAAGTACATGTCTGCGTATGTGTGTGTTTGTCTGTGTGTGTCTGTACTGAACTGCTCAGCAGTAAAGAAAGTTAAAGTCCGAGAAGAAGACAGAGTGAAAGCAGCACATACTGTGTTTCCATGCATTTGCACAAGTCAATGTGAGTGTGAGTTAGGGTGGTTTGATCTTGTGTTGGAGTGTGTAAAGAGATTTTCCATCCATTAGTGTGGCCACACTCCCAGACACACACACACACACACACACACACACACACACACACACACACACACACACACACAAAGAGTGAGTTATGCACAGCTCAAGGGAAGTCACTATAAGATCCATGACTTTTTAGATAAAGACAGTTTTGCTAGTTTTGTTTCTTCAAACCAACACAGTCAATTTTAAATCAAACAGTCAAGATGTTACTGAAATGCAGAGTTTTAAGGAGGAATTTTATAATATTTTCTATAATAAGTTCATAATCTGTCCATTAAATTATGGTCCTGACTGTAACTCAGCTTTTTAAATACTCTGTTTCAAATGTATCTATATTATGTCCCACATTTGGACATTTCTGTTTTTTTAGTGAGTGAGTAATATGTGTGTATATTAGCTCCTCATCTACTCATCATTTTTCTAAAGTGAATTTGTGCCAGTATGTCTGCTGATAATACAGCATGCAGCATTTTTGAAATTAGTTTAATATGTTTCCCTAAGATTGCAAAAAATGTAATTTGATCCAAGAAAAAAAAAACTCCATCTGGTTAACTTCACAACTTCTCAAGCTGCCAGTCTGCCCTACTCCACTAATTACAACCATGAGAAAAAAACTCACAGACTAAGTAATTAGTGTTGCCACACTGCTAGTCCTGTCTTTGGGAGCTCAGTTAACAAATTTCAGTGAAAAAGAAAAGTTTTCATTTTATTTCATTACTGATACAAAGTAGTGTGAATTTCCTTTTTTCAAAATTTGTGGATAGTTTTTGAAATGTGACCTAATTTTCAGTAACACATAATTAATCAAGTAAACTTTTGCAAATTGCACTCATTACTGACTACTAACATCCACTAGGTGAAGATTGTGATGCAATTTTTCCTCACTTTTTTTCATGTGTCCATCTGTTGGTTTGTTCTAGCCCTAACCTGAGCAACGGCATAGTTTTTTTTTTATGTTGGTTGATTTGTTTGTTTGTTTATCTGCCAGTTTTTATGAAATTTAATAGAAATGGTGAGCATTGTGTTACCAGCAATTGCTTTCCCAATCAGAGTATTTAACTAAACATGTAGTTATGTGTGAAAATGTGAAGTCTCAGTGGTGCACAGTGTGTGTGGATGAGTGTAGGTGTATGTAGGTGTATGTAGGGTGTTACATAAGGAGGAGAGGATAAAATAACCTAACAAACCAGCAGGATCATGAGTAAGTGGCAGCTATCCAGAGAGAGAGAGAGAGAGAGAGACTGAGAGCAGACTAAAAGAGCAGAGGGGTATAACACAAAGGAAGTTCAACACAGCCAAGCTTTTGTAGCGTTAGTTGGCTCGGCAAAACCTAAAACTCCAGTTGAGGATAAAAGGTATCACAATGGCAGCTATCAACTTTCGCTGATAGGTTGGGCTTTTTGCTTCACATAAGAACGGCCATTTCACATGTCAAATGACTCTTCTTCTGCACAAAATGATCCCTATAAGTGGAGCCTACTCTAATCACAAATGTTATCAGATGATGATAATGATGGGAAAATAGTGATAAAGATCTATAAAGAACATAAAAAATAAACCAGTAAAATGCGTCAATACGTTTTAAGTGCACTCTCAGTGCCGATGTTTATCTTTAACACACCAGCTATACATTACAGTCCTGAAACTTTAATCTGGATATATATATATATTTTTTTTTTAAAGGGAATTTTAATTGGTTGAACAGGTATTCTTGGTGTATGTTTGGTGTTCTAGTAGCTGCAATTCCAGCAGAATCAGCTGCAGATGTTCCTCTGATAATACGACACGCAGTTTGCTCTTCATTCAGTGGTTTTGGTTATAAAATGTATTCCCCCAGCAGATAATCTAAGTCCCACTCTCTGTAATCAAAGAGTAAGTGATAATGAGGTGCTTTTAGCTGATTTGAAGGCAAAACTCAGAACATAATCCATACCCATGCGTTCAGTTACCGTGGCTCTCTGCCTTTAAGCTCAACGTAGCTCACTAATCCATTACATCCCTCAGGCTTCACACTCCTTGACATTCCCACCTCTCAGGTGCAGCCACTCACAGCCCACCCAGGCTGTTGTTGAAAGTAAACCGAGAGGAGGAGGAATGATGATGATTTTACCACTTGCTAGATGTGGAATTGTTAGAGGTCTCTCATTGCCCTATTATTTTGTTTAATGAGCGTTACATAAAAATATATCAAGAAAATGCCAAAATTTCACTTTTTTAATTTCTCAGTTTGTAATGTGATACATGCACATGTAGATAAAGGTGGATTAGAAAACCTGGGGTAAAAAGAGCCAGTTTGTAACCAGCTTCATGAAACCACTTCTACAGAACTGCTAACCTAACCTTACTGAAGCCTGATAACATGAAGAGAAACTGACTGAACCCATCTTTTTTTTAACATACAGGCTGAAAATTTGACTAATGCTAAAATAAACATGAATTGAATAGGACCTCGGTGGTCTCTGCTTTGTATTACCTAAGCTCCGCGTTTCAATGTAAATGTATAAATTAGACCTCTTTTTTTTGGTTCCTGGAAAAAAACTGAGCAAAATTCCTTAAATCTAAAGTAAATGTAATCACTATTTCCCTGGAGGCATCTAATCTGCGCAGTGAATGTTTAATCATGACTGTATGATGTGACTGTAAGCTGCCTACAGCCTTGTAGCGGAAAAGAGCACTACGTAATGGAATATTAGGGGGTCTCATGTCTGACTTACTACTGTAGCTGTGTTTCATCTCTTGCTAAAACACACACACAAACACTGTAGTGGTGTCTGCAAGCTGCTTGTGGTCTGGACAGCATCACAGGCTGCGGTCAACACTGCAGTGTCTGGGTTATACACAGTTTACACTTGTCTTCAAACACACACATACACATGCAAAAACACACACATACTGACACCAAATTCAAACTGTCGCCATGTAACAGAGCAAAGGTTTGTTTTACAGTCTTCAAGGGCAAGTAAAAATTCACTTTTTTGATGTAGCTTTAAATTACTAATTTAACACGGAGGGTCTTATAATCTGTGCAAATTACAGTTATAAAACCCTGATTCGGATAACTTCAATTCATACTGTATATGTTATTTTTCCAAATATAGCCATGAACATGTGAATAAAGCCAATGTAACTGTAAAACTTGGTGGTGTTTGTTACTTTGCAGTAAACTAGCCACCCCGCATTTTACCTTATGACAGCGGGGATAGGCTCCATCCCTCAGCGCCTTTGTAAGTATGTATGGACGTGGATTTGTGGAAGAATGGATTTTCTTTTTCATAGAGCGGTTTGAGTGTTTGTACACAGTTGTTGCACCAGGCTGTTCTCTTACTTCACTTCAATGCCATTGCACTGTGTTCATTTGACAGGTACAAAAGCAGGATTAAAAAGTTTTAGACTTTAGTTTCCAATCTGCACATCCAAGTACTCAGATTATTCAGCTCCTATTCTTTATGAAGTATAAGTACTCTTTACCTTAATGAGTAAAAGTTACTGTGAAATGTCTTCAAACATTTTAGAAGCATATTACAATTTGAAAGAATCACAACTGCAGATCAAAAAGTACAAGTGGACAAAGTCTTGGGATTATCCCTCAATTCTTCAACATTTACTTTTAAGTAGCCAGACTTTCTTATAATCTTTTAAAGTGGTCTTGAGCCAATAGATCTGCAGGCTTTCTAAAGGTATTTCATTTATTTTAACCTGCTAAGACTCGAACTCCTTCATGGCATGCATTTTTAATTTCTCTTTGCTATTTGGGCTGATTGGGACCTAATGAATGTAAAAGCTAAGAATTATCTTTTTACCTGATCTTGTTCTACAAGGGCCTGATATCCATATATGAGGACATTCGTTTTAAATTTCGATAGAACAGTGGCAGTATAATGTCCTTGTAAGTGAATATCAGGACCTTGTAGAGCAAAATTTAGTACTGTAGTATAGACAACTTAAAATGTGATGTCCACATATGTGGACGCCAGGTCCTATGGGGTTAAAATCCAGCCCTTGTACTGGAAAAAACTTTTATTTATTAATTAGTTTGCTAAGCCATTTAACACCTACCTATGACTCATTCAAACATAAAAAGGTACTTAACTCAAGGCATGAACAAATGTTCTAACTGCACATAAAAGACAACTTAGCAAAGAAACATTTTTTATACTATCATTTGTTTTCTTTAGTTGAATCTACAAAATCTACAAGTAGCTATTGGCAGAAAATCCTATCGCTGTCATGGTGTGCAGTGTATCCTTAAAAAAGCTTGAGGAAACTGGACAAGTGGAGAACAAAAGAAAGAGTGGATCTGGCCCTTCTGTTGATTCAGCTACTGTTTGCTGAAGCCTCATCTGAAAACAGTCCCAGTGAAAATGTGGCTGCGAAGAAGCTATTCTTAAGGATGGGAAACAGTGAGTATGCCAAATTACACAAGAACTGGATGGAAAATCAGTGGTAACAGATGTTATACAGAGTGTCTACAGCGATCTATAAAACATGGTGGAAGCTCTGTCATGGAACAAAAGGCAGCCAACAACCAAGGAAGAGCTTTGGAATGTTCTTCAAGAAGCTTGGAGCGCTATTCCTGAAGACTATTTAAAGAAAGCACAAAAAGCTTGCCTAAGAGAGCTCAGACTGTGTTATATCACCTTGTTAGAATTGTCCAAACTCTATTTTTTCTTATATACTGTATTCCCATCCATGTTTGTACATGTTTCGATAAATGTATTCACCTATTTCCAATTTAAGGAATTAGGGGTTGATCAAGACTTTTGCACGGCGCTGTCAATAAAAATTCAAACCATGCAGTTCTCGCAAAGTAGACGATTACCTCTACTCCAAGTTGCTTTTATAGATAGCCTCAAGTGGCCATTCAAGGAACTGTACTTTTTGGCTAGCGCTAGCTAGGAACCCGACTCCCACACTTGGAGCAGCTGTAGCTCAGGAGGATCATCTACAAATTGGACGTGGTTCTGTGGCTCCCTTAGTCCATTAAAGTATCCTTGAGTAAGATGCTGGACACCAAATTATCCCAGATTTGCAATTGTTTTGTAAGGTAAAACAAGGAACTAATTATCATAAATATATACAATTTTTAAAAATTGTATTATTTGACAGTGTGGGTCTGAGTATGCATGCCCTGCAGTAACCTGGGAGAGATCTATCCAGGGTATGCTCTGTCTCCTGCCCTAAAACAGCTGAGATACTGTGGTCTATAGATAGTGACCGTTAGAGTAACCAGAGGATGACAAACGGCGGCACAAATCAGGACCAGTATCTGTTGTGTATCCAGCTGAGACAGGAATTCCTCTACAATCACTGCAAATTACACGTGCCTGTGTGGGGTAAAAACACTGAGAAACCAGGAGACAGAAAAAGAAAGACTGTGCATGAAATGAGTGAAAGGTCCTATTTATCTATCTCTCTGTCTAGACAAGGTATGGTGGTAAAGACTCTTTTGGTTTGAAGGGTCTCTTTATCAGTCCTCACAAATGTCAAACTATATTAAAAACACTCCCAGCAGCCTTGTGTACGTCTTTCTGTGTTCCTGTGTGAGTTTCCTGTTGTGAAAATGTCATAACCACCTGCTTGTATAACAGTCTGTGGGCTGTCTTGCCTCTTAAGCAGTATCTCAGCAGCTTCTTTGGAGGTATCAGTCGCTCCACACTTAGTGTATGCAAGAGGCAGGGTGTGGTAGTGTAAAGGATATACCTTCTTTTTTTAACTGCCCTACATTCTCTCTGTCTGCACATGCGCGCACACACACACACACACACACACACACACACACACACACACACACACACACACACACACACACACACAATGCTGTCTTCATGTGAATAATGAGCAGAAATTTTGTTTGATCTTTGACCCTTGAACTTTTGTCTCTATGCTGGCTCATATCTCCTCTTCCCTTGAAGATTTGCGTGTGTGTGTGTGTGCCTAAGTGCTCGTTTCTCCCACAGCATCTGGAACATATTCCGACTTCACCACCGTTTATGGTAGAACCATCACCAGCAGGATGCATGGACATCTTCGGAACTCCCGGCCCCCAGCTCTCTGCTTTTAAGAGCCACTGAAAGAGAGGCCCTGCTCAGGGAACAGCAGGACAAACTGTGCCCCACAGATGCATCCAGTCATGGCCCTATTTACCAACTTTCATGGCTAGAAATGATATGGTGCTGGGGGGGACACTAAACCTTATGGAGCATGCAGGTCCTCAGAGTCAGATGGAAAAAGTATTGTCCTGGTAAAGTTAATCTGCTTTTGAGTGTGATGATGAAGTCCACGCCTACGTCTTATATATCTTCATGCCTAGTTTGTTTGGGATTACGGATTGTAATGTCACTACACAGTAGTCACTAGAAGAAAAGCTCAGATTTGCCAACAAGGGCTCACTGTGCTACATAAATTCTTCAAGTAAATGGACATAAAATGAAACTAAATGTACCCGGAAAAGCCGCAAAGCTTGTTTCTAGTCATGTCAAAGTACTTGTTAGAACACAGTGAAGCACTTTTAAAGCACTTGTAAAGTGGTGTAAACATCATAAGTCTTTGGTAATTGTTGCCATGGGAAAATTAAAAAAGTACAGGAGAGGCTTGACATAGCGGAACAGGCTGGAGCGTAGACACACAGGCTCTAAATCAGTGTGTAGTTAAACAGTGAACGTCAAAGCTGGATGATGTTTCATTTAATTACATGTAGTGTTGCTTACCGAGCATTCCTGATTTATCCTGTTCAGCCTGTATTTGAGTCTTGAGTTAGTTGTACAGGTACAGGAATTTTACACTGTAAAGTATTTGGCTACTACTATATTAAATACTGTGTACTGTTAATATTATACTGCAGTAATGTGCAAAAGTTTTGAGCCAACTTCCATTTCTGTATATTTTGCTAGGAAAATGAGAAAAAAAACCCATACAAACATACATGGGAATAGAGTATATAAAGCAAACAATAAAATAAGGAGTTTTTATAACAAGTTTGAAAGTATGATCACATTAAATTCTTCAACACAGCCTAAACTCAACATTTCTTGTCATTTCTTTAAGTAGTCTTGAGGAATAGTTCCCCATTCAATACTTCGTAAGACCTGTTGCCACTGATTTTCAGTAAAGTTTTTGCATAACTTAGCCTATACTTCACTAAAACTCAATAAAACTCTCTAAACAACGAGAAAGTCACTTTGGATTTCAGCATGGAGGTGAGCAGCTAAGAAATAAAAGAGACTACAAAATATTCAGTGATTAAAACTAAATAAAATAAATTCCCCTCAACAAAAATAAGCACAAATATATTAATACATATTTTTTCACTCTGAACCTCTTTTTGTTTTGCTACATGATTTAGAGAATTTATGGAGAGACGAAGATGTTATGAAATCCAGACAACTAACTTTATCAACATGAATTTGGAAAACAGCTCAAAATAAATTTGGTTTGTTTGTCTTTGAATCCAAAAAGCAGCAAGCACTCAGAGTTACCAGGGTGTGCCTGTGGCTTTTTGTAAACCAAACAAATAGACCACCCTGAGACAACACTACAGCAGTTAAATGCTGCAGGTCCCTTTTCAAAATAGCCTGTATTAAGAGTAAAGCACTCAGGTTTGAGGTTTTGCTTTGCTATTTTCAGTATTTTATGGACTTGTTTCTTTATTTCTAGCTGTGGTCTCCAATGAACTCGAGATAACCCCTTTGGCAATGAAGCACTAAATGCAAAGCTTTGTCTTGTCAACAAGTCTGTTTGGATACTTTTCTTTTGCAGATTGGGCTTATTAAACTTTAACACTTCCAAGGAACAAGAGAATCTGCCAGGGAAAAGCAGGAGGATGCCGGGTTGTATCTGTGCTGGAGTCAAAAATTTACATGAAATGAAATCGACTAAAGATGTTTTCTTTACACTCAGTGATCTAGTGTCCTGCCCTTTTCATTTTTATATTTGGGCAAGGTTTTAAAATTGACTTACAATTACGAGAACTCTTCTGTTCACATACTATAACGGGAATAAGAAGAGATGACAAAATGTGATGTAATGTGCTATATTATACTGCTATCTCTTAGCAGAAATAACATTTTGAAGTGGTTATTGGGGAGTTAGAAAACATGTTGCCTGTGAATGATGTATCTGCCTTTCAAGCAGAGCCCATCATCCCTTATTTCTCCTCAGTTGACAAGAAACATCTCAATCCACAGCTTCTAAGCTGTGGTCTAAAATTGGTGGGTAGCAGTTTGACACTGTCATCAGTAAAGCTTTGCTGACTGCATGGCTACAAAGTTTGTTCACAACAGTTAGATGGCAACCTCCATATTTATATACAGTACTACAGAAAAGTCTTGAGCCACCCCTCATTTCTTTATACTGGGAAAAGGGTGTAGTGATTTATTGAAACATGTTCTAACATATACAGCAAATGCAGCAGGAAGATACAGCATATAAGGCAAAAACAGCATTTGTACAATTAATACAAACAAAACAAGCTTGTAGTGGCCACCTTTATTCTTAAACACAGCTTTAATTCTACTAGGCAAGCTTTCTTGTAATTTCTTTAAGTAGCCTTCGGGAAAAGTTCTGCAGGATTCTTGGAGGACATCTCAAAGCTCTTCTTTGGCTATTGGCTTCCTTTTGTTCCATGACAGAGAGACTCCGTCATGTTTTACAGATGGTTATAGACACTCACTGGACTCACACCTTCTTATCTTTAGTCCAGTTCTTATGTAATTTGGCATACCTTAACCTTTTCTCCCTATTCCCTCTTTTTAAAGAATAGCTTCTTGACAGCCACCCTTCCACTAAGACCATTTCTGATTAGTCTTAGGCAAACAGTAGATTGACTGAAGGGCCAGATGAATCTAATTTTTTTTCCTATTTCTTAAGAACATGACTGTTAGATATTACTTTCTTTTTAAGCCTGACACTTCTTCTTTTGTCCTCCAGCTTCCTCAAACTTTTTTAACTGCACACTGCACACCATTCCAAGTGCAAACATTCCCAATTTTTAGCTGGTAGATTTTTGGGAATCACCTTGCTGCTACTAAAAAACTCTTTTATGCCTATAAAAAGACGTTATTTTTGGCATTTTTTCAGTGCTTGGAAACAAATTTTGTGTTTTTGTGAAAGGTAACAAAGCGCCCAAAGATCTTCTTTTGTGTAGAAACAGCGCTTAGAGGATGAACCAGTGCTGTTCAACCATTCAAGCATAAATGGTTAATGGGTTAGTACTGAGAGGCCTAAAAGAAAAACAAAATCACAAGAAATTGTGGCTCCCTGGAAGCAAAATAAAAAGAACGGAGAGGCGGCCCTGTATTGACAGACTAGCTGTCACCTGTAAATATTAACAGTTTGACCCGGTTCCTGTAGTATTTAAACATCCAGATGTAGTTACTTAAAAGCATCCGCCACAGCTGAGAAATCCCAATTTCATTCATTCCATATGTTCTTACACTATGGAGCTAGGATACTAGATTGGAATTTAAATAATATTATGGCTTCAGAGCCCGCTCAGATTCCAGCTTTTTGAAAAAAGTCGGTGCTATATGAGTCACAGACTGATATGTGAAGGTGTGACTCATTTTATTGAGGCTGCAAATATCATGTGTTTCTCAGAGACAGATGCTGCCGCTGGTTTTCACAGAAAAAGCCTCTGTTCTTTCTGCTCTGCAGTGCCAGTTTATCAAAATGGTACTAACTGAGGAAATAGCTGGAGTGAGCAAAATGATAAAGATTACTCACCCACTTTTGTGTTATTCCAAAATGTGAAAATAATTGTTGTAATTGAGCCCGTACAGGACATGGCCTAAATACATAATTTTTCTGCTGAGAAATATTGTATTGCACACTGTCAACGAGCCTGTGGAGTGTGACAGGTGGTCTCGTTCAAAAGAGAAATCCACAAGGTTCCTAACTTCTGCTTTAACTTTAGTATAAACTATCTTTGTTGTTGAACTAAATTAGAAGAACGGTGCATAATGAACTAACCAGAGAAGCCGCAGCCTTTCAAACACCATTGTGATTTCTGTTTACGTTCTCCTTCATCGAGCATTACAATGGCACTTTCGCCAATTTCAGTGCCACATCAGTGACGTGTCCTACTGGCAGACAACTGTGCATTTAGCAAGAGTAAGAGGCAGTGAGCTCAACTCAATGCCGACTCATCAATGTACAATTTCTAGCATTTATTTCATGTACATTCCTGCTGAAGAGATGGCAAACCAACATTTTGAGTGTCTGGGATTTTGATTAACTGGAACATTCACTAAAGACATATCGTGCAGTGTACATTTCTTGTTGTGTAAAATGCTGAAGGTAGGACTGCAGGAAGGTCTTACAATGAATGGGTGTAGGGAGATGGCTGAAAGAAAATGGCTCGCCAGTGAGCTCATGTTCTAACCTTCAAGAAGGTAGATGGATTGACATTTACATATTGTTCTTCTGGTCTAATCCACCGCTAGAACTTTGCTTTTATACACTACATAGTGTATAGGACTTTTCCTACAACACACACTCACTCAGGCACAGCATTTGGGGGTTATTTGGGGTTTATTGCAATGATTTGCAAATCTGAAAAACTTAAATTTTATTGACAAAGAACACAAAAGCTGCTCAACAATCGTGGGTCTTCTTTGCTGTATTTTCTCATTTTATGATGCACTGAATGTTTTCAGCTGGTGAAAAACCTGAACTGCAGGACGTTCAGTTAAACACCTGGACTCTACTACTGCAAAGCCACATGGCTGTCATGGATGCAGTGTGCTGTTTAACATTGTCTTGCTGAAATGTACAAGGTTTTCCCTTGAAAGCACATTATCAAGATAAGTACAGATGTTACTCTAAAGCCAACATATGCTAAAAAACAAAAATCTTCTGATTTGTCTAAATAGAGAGAAATCAAATTAATGCCAAACCCGGGAAACTGCTCACAGACAATCATTTCTGGAAGTGATCCTGAGCCCATGCAGTGATCTCCATGACAAAGTCCTGCCTCTTTTTGATGCAGTACTGCCTGAGGACCCAAAGATTGGGGGCATCCAGTACTGATTTTTTACACAGAGAAATTTCTGCACATTCTCTGAATTTTTTAACAATATTATTTATTATAGATAATGAGATAATTAAAGTCTTTGCAATTTTACATTAAGCTACGTAAATATGAAATTATTCCACAGTTTATAAACACAGTATTTTGCAGGTTGGTGAACCTCTGATCATCTTTACTTCAGAAAACTGCCTCTCTAAGGGTTCTTCTCACACCTGCTGTGTGAAAAAAATTGAACTTGTACAGGAGTAAGCGGATCAAAACAGCTACACCGAGCCCTTTAGGAAGAAGGGGTCTTATTCCGGTTCCAAATGAACGAACAGTTTGTTTATGGTGTGAATGTGATCCGAGCCACCTACCAGGTCTATTCTGCAAGTTTGAGCTAAATACCTTCCTGTAGCCAGGTATGCTTTGCATTCTGGGATGCAGCAGTGTACCACAGATGTGTAGTATACAAACTGTCAGGTTAGCATCTATCCCTGAAATTTTATGTAAATTCTCCATGTTATTTTCTAGGCCAGAGCGCAACATCTTCTGTCTATATTTACTTTTACTGCTCCAGTCCCAGAGACTTCTGACCAATAAGCAGATTAATTATTCTCACGTGTAGTGATACAAATGTATCACGTGTAATTATAATACTTTTCTATGTGAAATGAAACCAAACCACAGGAAAATGTTACAAGTTCACAACTCATCAACTGATTTGGACCAGATTAAACAAACTATAGGTGTGAAAATCCTCTAAAATCCTCTTTTTAAACTTGAATCATGTTACTGGTCTGTTGCCAGTTGATGTAATTAGTTGCAAAATCTTCCTCCAGCTGTTTTTTTTAGTATCATACTTTTCAGGTCTTTTGTTGCTGCCATCCCAACATCTTTGAGACATACTGCTGTCAAATTCAACATGGGCAAATATTTCTCATAAGATTCTATTCTATTCAATTTTATTTATACAGCGCCAAATCACAACAACAGTCGTCTCAAAGGGATTTATATTGTAAGGTAGACCCTACAAAAATACATACAGAGAAAAAACCCCAAAATCACATGACCCCCTATGAGCCAGCACTTTGGCAACAGTAGGAATAAAGATGTCATTAGATATTTTCTATCGTCAATAAATAATATAATTTAAGTGTAAGTTTTCTTTTTACAGTTTAATTGGTGTTTTATATTTTGTCTAGATTCTAAAATTATTTTATGTGTAGTTAGAAAAATGCACAAAACACTTTCCAGGGCACGACAGGAATCCAGTGAAAAATGTTTATAGGTCTACTATCCCCTCAAAAGAAAAGCTCAGAAGCAGTGACTCAGTGTGTCCATTCTCAGTTAATATGTATTTATGTAAAGCTGAGTGGCCAAGATCAATTGAAATCCATTATTCTGGGTGACGTAATCCTAAAACGAAACTGATACAGTCCCACAGAACTTTTTTAGCCCTAATGTGTAATTTCCTGCACACAGCCTTGGAACTAGCGAATCTACCTCGACGTGCTGTTGGTGAAGCTTCTTCTGTTTTTAGAAAAGATATACAAACAATATCATATGACAAGCTAACATAATTAGCACTAGCCAGCGCTGAGGGTGGGTAATAATTTGTAACCTGTTATTTCCTCCTCTGTGAGTGAGCAGTTATGTCTTCTATGAACTACTCTCTGCCGCCTGACTCACGGAGATGGATTCATGGCAGCAGCTGCTCTAAGATTTCAGCCGTCAGTGCACTCACACATACTGAAAACACACCAAATGTAAACACATACAAAACCTTAGTCTCCAGAGATACACATAGGCGAGACTGGATGTGTATGTACAAGCACACGATGTAAAGGATTATCCCTTAGAAAATCTATTTCTAAAATAACCTCTAATGGCTCTTTTTTCCTTGGCAGCTACTTTGTGAAATTGGTCTTTTCTCCTCTCCACTATTCAAATATTAAATTAGAAACCACACTCAAGTAAATACACAGTACACACACATAAAGTATACACACAAGTGAAATCATTCAGTTAATGTCTATCTGACTCGACACTTTTTCTTGATAAACTGAGCAAAAAAAACCAGCCTGAGAAATAAAAAAAGACTGAATGAGAAATTCAATAAGGAGCTCTTTTCTTCTCCAGCCAGCTGGCCTTCATTTGTCTCAGCAGCTCACACTCATTCATCATCACAACCAAAGTGACAGGGAACTCCCCTTATGTTCTGTCTCCCAAAATCGATATGCCCTCTGCATAATGGCAAACAATGTACTCTTCTTAGTTTCTCCCATACTCATTCATGATAATCATAGCATGATGTCAGTCAAGAGAACAACAGACATGACCGCATCAAACATTTACATCACTAACTTCCCCGTCATAACTTTGAAACAAAAACAAATCAACAACAGACTGGCCAAACCAGATGTTTTTATGAAACTGCTCTTGCACCAAGGGTCAGAAGATGTCCAGTAACAGAGAGTAACGTGTGGTATGTGTAGGAAATGCAAGTAACTATCACAGATTCTCTGTAGACTGCAACGAATAGAGTACATTGGTTTTATTTCCATATTGACACCCAGTTATAGATCACCAGAATGAACAAAGGGTAATAAAGTTTTGAGCCATATTGTTAATTGTTTGTCCATCATAACATTGGTGAAAATGATGAACGGCACAAGCATAATTTCACATTTTCACAAAACACAACATTTATCTCAGTCACCACTGATAAAACCTAAGGGGTTATATATTTGTATATATAACAAGTGATCTATTGTTGGTAGCCAAATCTTTTCTATTGTCATACTTTTTGTCATAATTCTTCATTTTTCTCTGTGGCATTTCTGCTCATTTCATTCTCTCCATCCTGCAGAGGATTTTCCTTACTGGATGTATTTATAGCTGGTTTTCCTGTCAGAGTTGAGCTCTGAATATGACAGTCACTGTGGATCAGATCAAGTTACATATAAATGCATGTGGACTGACATGTTTTTGGAATCGTTAAAACTGAACAAATCCTCCAACCTAAAATCTCATATAGTTTCTTTTTTTATTCTACTTGCTGATACAGCCTATGTAGAGGTGTATCAGCAGCAGGAGATACATATAAAACTGTTAAAAACTTCACTTCTAAAAGAAAGAAATATTAATAGCAGCAATTTGGCCTCCCTGTGTCTCATCAGCTCATGGTCATACATCATCCAATTGCAGCGATTGCTCATCAGCAAAAACAATGAAAATGATGGGAACAACCTTTGTGTTCTACTACTAAAAATAAATACTATCCTTCTTCCTTTTGCTTATCCCAAACTTAATTTCTGTCAAACTAAACAAGAACTTAAACGTTTGTGTAGGTCTTTTTTCCTGCTTTCTCCAAAAGCTCTCCAAAGCTCTTCAATGCTGTGTTTTGTTCTCTTCTTTGTTAAGATGATCCCACATTGCTTCAGTAATGTTCAGGCTCATTCACTCGGGAGGCCAGTCCATGACTGATAGCGAATGATTGTGTGTTTTTCTATTCATGTATGTTTTTACTGCACTGGTAGTGTGTTTGAGATCATAGCTGCTTTGCAGATAATTTTGCATTGTGGATTGAAATATTTCTGTCCTTTTCTGCATTTGTGATTTTATCAATTTTTACACGATCCACAACATCACTGGCTGGAATGTGGCTTCAAACCATAATAGAGCCCCCACTGTGTTTTAAAGATTGATATAGTTAGTTTTCTGCTTTTCTCCTGATCTCCTCTGTAGATACTGATGAGGACCATAAATGTAAAAATTCATCAAGCCATCAGTCCAGTTCTTGTGTAATTTGGCATACCTCAGCATTTTCTCCCTGTTCTTCCTTAAGAATGGTTCTTGGTGGCCATCCTTCCACTGAGACCATTTGTCACGAGACTTTTGCAATTAGTCTCAGGTTCTGTGTCAGGTCTTTTCTGGATGTATCAAAAGAAAGACAGAGTTTGCAGCTGTGTGGCAACTTTCTGCTGTTTGGTAAGTAACTCCTTATCACATTTCTAATCTAGCCTCATATTCATGTGCTTTTTTCCAGGATGCCATGAAGAAAAAAACCTTCAAAAGTCCACATTGGCAGGAAGGTTAAATGGCAAACGAACCTCAAATCAAGTCAGTTTAAGATATTCACTCAGATTTCACTTTAGTTTGAAATTTTACTTTTTCTGTCAGTATTTGGTTAGATTAAGCCCTACAACTATCTGGGAGTGTTAGACAGTAAATGTAACCGTGATTAAGTTTAGGATTTGTGGTTAAGGGTTTTGAAATTAAAAAAACACATTAAAATTCAAACTCATCATGTTAATTTTAGACATCTGGGGACTCTTAGCATCACTCTGCCCTGCACAATTAAAAAATGTGCAGAAAGGATACCCACTTCATTACATATTAAACCCTGTTATTCCTGACCAAGTATCATAATGTGAGAACTTGGGAGTGAGAAACAATTATCAAACCTAATTTGAAATGCCCTTTGTCCCGTCTCTCTCCCCTAACCCCCAACCGGTTGTGGCAGATGGCCGTGCCTCTCTGAGCTTCATTGTGCTTCAGTGTTCTTCCTCTTAAAAGGAAGTTTTTCCTTCCCACTGTCACCAAATACTTGCTCATAGGGGGTCATCTGATTGTTGGGGTTTTCTCTGTATTATTGTATTGTCTTTACCTTATAATATATAGTGCCTTGAGGTGACTGTCATTGTGATTTGTTGATATATAAATAAAGCTGAATTGAATTGAATGGTTAGCACTGTCGCCTCACAGCAAGAAGTTCTTAGGCTCAAATCCACCAGACAGCTGGGGCCCTCCTGTGTGGCGTTTGCATGTTCTCCCCAGATACCCTGGCTTCCTCCCACAGTCCAAAGACATGTGTGTAAGGTTAACTGGTGATTCTAGGTGTGAAGGTGAGATTGAATTGTCTGTCTCTCTGTGGCAACCTGCCCTGGGTGTACCTCGCCTGTTGACAGCTATGACAGCTGGGGCTCCAGCCCCACTGCAGCCCTGTGTTAGATAACTGGAAGGAAACATGGAATTCAATATAAAACAAAATACCTCACATGTGTTGTTATTTCATTGTTCAGGAGTACCATGCTATTAGAATTACATTTTGTTTATTTCTTTGTTCTAACGGTGGGAGAAACCGAAACCCTAAAAAAACTTGCACAAGAACCCAGGACATGGTTCCTCTAAGGCATCAGTGCTGCCACAGTAAGTTATTAGCACATTATAACACTGAGCTTTTTATAGATGACTTGATATTTGCATTGGTGCTAAAACAAATTCCACCTTCAACACTCTCAAACTTGGGATCAGAAAATCTGTGCCCTACCTACACTCCTAACAACATCTCTAATATTCTGGTGCAAAACTTTAAATACCAGTATCTGAGTACTTACTTACTAATTAATGTTTCTTCTTTTGTAATGAGCAGTGTTTTCTTTGTCCACTTTAGGAACACACCTTTCACTTTATTAAAAGCACCTTATCTGGCACTTTATTTAGCATCGCATTGAAGAAGATATGCACACAAGAAGTTTATAATATGAATGAATATTTATTGTGTATTTTAAAATTAGTTGGTAGCCTTTGTTCTAGGTCCTGCACAGCTGCTCCTCATCAAGAAATGTGGTGGTTGTCTGTGAAGTGGAAAGGTTGTGGTTGAGAGCAAATAAAGTTAAGGTAAGGGAGTGTGGGGAATCTTTTCTGCTTGGTTTTTTGGTGTTTTTACAATCATGGGTATGCTGTAAGGATAAAGTGTAAAATATTTATTAATATGAAATGTAATGTATTTATGTATGTATTTACTGAAAATGATGTATTGTTTAATGTGGTGGAAGGTTGTGATTTGAGAACTCACCTGTTACAGAATAATTGTTTAGCCTGTGACAGCTGAACGTATTTAAGGCTGCTGGTTAGATGCAGTGAAATGTTTTGTAAGGAGAGCTATACTGTGAATAAATGCCTCGTTCCACTATACATGTCTTGGTCTGCCTCACTGTAAATCCAGCCACACTGTCCTTCAATTAGAATTTCCCAACAATTAAGAGAAATACAGATTTATTTTTAGTTTGAAATATTTTTGATCACAAGCATTTAACTTTAACAGTTTTTATGATACTTCTATGGCATTTAGCATCATGACCCACCAGAGAGGACACTGCACAGTGGGGAATCACTGTTCTATCTAATTATTATAAACCTCCCGCACAGTAGTTGAAACTAAGAGCTAACTGTGATCATTAACAGCGCAGTACATTTCTATGTGAGTATTTTACATGATTCCTGAGATGCTGACAGTTTCACTGTATGTGTATTCAAGAAGGATTATAACAGCAGGGATGCAGTTGCACACACTTACTAATTATCTAATTCACAAACTATGGAAACCCCATATAAATGGGCATACGCTCAAAGTCAGACAGTCTGATAAAAATGCATACTCACACTGTACATGACGAAGTGCAGAACAAACAACAGCCTTTCTCCCAAGAGTGAGGGTGAGAAATGATTGAGTGCATGGTCTTTCTGTTGGCCCAAACACAACTAAATTGCATCAGTCAAAGGTCAATGCTGAACCCTGACATTGTCTGTTCATGCTTAAAACATCTATAAACATCCATAATCCTGCTGGTATTAGGACAGGCTTAGTGGGGCAGGACAAACATCAGCCTCCACCATGTGAGACTGTATCCCTCACTTCTTAACTACAATGCCAACTATTCTAAGCTACTGTAAAACTCAGCAAGAATCAGACAGTTTGGTTAGTTTGAATAGCTGTAAAACTCTAGTAAAAAGAATTATGAGCCTCTGAGAATTTTTACACACTTCAGCTCAGATCTTTTTTTTCCACTGATAAAAGTAAAGACAGTGACAAAAAAGTGAGCAGAAGAAGAGATAGGAGAAAAGCGCAAGACTGGAAAATGTAAATCTGCATCAAAAAGCATGAAGGAATGATGCAAAGATGTACGTATAGTATAGTACGATAGTATTCTGCAAAGACAAATGCACACACTGCTACACAAAAGCGTCGTGCTCATTCAGGTAGGAAGAAAAGAAATAAAGAGGAAACAAAGCAAAAAAAAAAGAGATAGAAGAGGGCAGACGACAGCAGTGTCACGTGAACGTGAGCTCACAGACTGTTGCCTGGAGCACCCATTGTCCAGTGGGTAACTATAACAGAGTAGCCAAATTACGCCATATTTGTCTCTGCCAACATAACGGACTTAATGATATTTACAGGTGTAGACGAGTGCACGTGCTGATTTCATGAGAAATCCGCATACACTTAGCTAGCAGTGTATTGATCAGTAGCCAGTGCCTTCGTATGGTGCAGATGAAAAGGACTGGTTGAGAGAATCCCCTAGAGACAGGACGTTATTTCTGGACTCCATATCAGTCAGCTCTCTCTTCCTGGTGACTGCAATATTAAAGGGAGGCAGGCAACTGGTGGCATGAAAAATGTACGGCATCATTAGGAATGACCAACAGCTCCACAGAAGTGAGAGAGAGGGGTGGGAGGATAAAGCTGGATCTTTACACACTATGTAATTTTGCAGCACTCTGGGATATTACTGCTATGCTGTATTATTCTGTCTTTTGTCAGTTTGTACTTTTTTGAAAGACGTTTAAAACATCAGAACACATTGCACTTGTCACAGCAAACGTGCAGTTTAATTTTATATTTATTTATACACAGAACAAAATAGCGACTAAGGCACTGTCTACATTGACGACATGGTGGTACACCTGTATCTAGAGGACAAGAAAGAAGAATTTAATTCCTTAACCAGATACTTCTAAATGTAGACAGAGGTTACAATTTGACACAAGAGTCACAAAACACCACCATTTCACATCAAATGGTTCAACCATGCATAACAGCCTTCTCTTACTTTTGGTGCCAACAGCAAAATCCAGCTCTTTATTCAGATGCCAGTAGTCATACACAATAAATCGAATGATGAAGCAAAAAATTCCAAAGAAGAAGCAATCAAAAGGCAAACAACATGAATGGGCAGATATTCAACAATCGGACTAAGCAGAGTTAGGAACCCAGGCAAATAAGGAGTGATAAATGTGGAAAAACAGACTAGGTCTGCAAAAGCCCAGAAGAACGTTGGAAAGGATTACCAAAAAAGTGACAAGTCAACGTGGCGACTCAAAAGTGAACAGCTGGTATACCTGAACTAACTGAACTGACTAATGTGCAAGCAAGACAAGTAAGGACTGCAAAATAAAACAGGAAATGATGCAAACTCAGAACCATCACAATACTGAGCTTTTCAATCTTCAACACATATGTCTATCATAACAAAAATAGTTCCATAATGCTGAACCTGAGCACTAATAACTCCTCCATTAAATCTTGATTACAGCACAGCACTTCACTGACAGTTTGTTTTTTCCCGTACATGAAGGATTACGCTTCGGTAATTATGCATTTAGCAACAGATATAATCTCTGTTACAGCCAAAGCATCAATAATCATCTTTTTCATAACATTAAAAGGCAATTTTCGATTTGAAAATGAACTAATTTCCCAGTAAATTATCTATTCGGCGAACACATCAGCCTGTGGTAACGATGCCTCCATGAGTCCTTTGCTAGAGCAAAAACTGTCCAAGCGACAGAGTGCAGACTGCATTGACATTTGTGAGAGCACAGTCGTTAGTGGACAGCTGTAAAGTCAGGCAGATAGTGCATATTAGGACAATTAATTCACTGAAACAATGGCCAGTCAAGACAGTAAAGCGGTAGGCTCTAAATGTCTTCTGTATAAGTGCTACAAATACATTATGCTGTATAATTCCTGCTTGCTCAATGAACTATAGGTAAGGTGCAACAAAAACAATTTAACATCTTTAACTTTGAAATAAAAGAAGTGGGATGCAAAGGGTGAGGCTGCCATTGTCCCAAAGAGGACCCATCAAATGTTCATGTTTATTACAAAGGTACAAGTGTGTCAGCCTTTCCCCAGCAAGACATCAGCAAGCAAAAATATTATTTGCTCCGCAGACATCCAATTAAAGGCCATAATGACGTTTGGGACTGGAGTAGGTAGCAAAGGTTGCTCTAACACATAACCTGCTTGACTCAATTAAAACAAAAGCCTGTTTATTGTGGTTACTTTTGACTGGTGTGAAAGCAATTAAAACTTGGTATGGATTAAACAACCTGACAGATGCAACATGCAACCAAGGTTTCAGTTGGTGGTTTGTAATTTCAGCATGAATTTGAAAGTTATACTGTTGTTAAATCCATCTGCTACTTTTACTGTTTTCAAAAGTCATCCTCCAGCCTATAGAAACAAAATGTCTTCTCTTTTGTTGAAGATAAATTAGCAATGGACTGGTGTCCTATCCCGGGTGTAGTCTGCTTTTCACCAACAAAATTCAGCTGGGATAGGCTCCACCCCACCTTTTCCCCTTGCTGGACAAGCAGTTATGATGATAGATGGATTGAAATACACATGAGCATCACGATGCAGGATTTTCTCTGATACCAGAAGGATGTACTGAGCTTGCTCAAGAAAACACGAGTTAAACATTGTGACACAGTAACATTCACCCATTATATAATAGTGCAATTATTAACTGACCCATTTCTGTCTGTAAATCATGACCTAAACAGATAACCAACCTACAGCCTCAACTAGTATGATTTGGATTTTTCCATGAACTCTCTGTTAATATTGACATCATGACTGAGGACATAATGAGTTGCTGCATGACTTAATGGCAGTCACAGGAATTAGATTTCCACTTGTGGGTCTATTTATGATTGATATAACAGGAATTCATGTGACCAAAAAAAACATGACTAAGTGGTAGGCATTGTTTATTTATTTAGTTGGTTCAGAGCGTATTAACTGGTGTAGAAGGACCCTAATGAAAGCCAAACAGATACTCAATGAAGTGCCCACCCGGCAGATGCAGGGATATGTTGCCAGAAGAAATTGATTTTCCAGAAAGAAATGCAGCAGAGACCCTCCCCACTCCTGGTACTTTGCTGCATAACAGGCACTTCCTGAGCTACCATCATGTTAGTAATGGGCATAAGTAACAAGGAGCAGAATTGTCCAGTATGGATATTGTTCACTGGCATGACAGGTTAACTGGGCTACTGCTTATATGTTATATCACTCATACAGGTAATATCTTAGTAGCATATTAGGATTCAGTCTTGAATCTTCTAGTTTAAGGACCATTGTTAATGCATGCTTCACAGAGACTAATGTCTGACTGAGAAGAGAAACCACAGTGAAATCCATGCAGTTTTCATTTTCACAGCTGAGATTGGGTCATTACAGCACACATACTGCGAAGAGGAGATTGACTGTGTATGTATGTGTGTTTGTGAAAAAATTGCCAAACCCTGCCATGAGTGTACACTAGTATCTTATTATTACAGAGTCAGGAAACTATAAGCCACTGTACAATATCTGAGACAGTGAATATGTAATTCTGTGATACCACAAGGCAGAACAGTGTAGCAGATGCAAAAATGCAATTAACATTTAAATAAGGGACTGTGAAGGTCAGAAACAAACTCAGCACAAGATGATGAATCTGGACTCCATTTAATGAGTGAAAAGAGTGTTCTCAGGCTCGCACTGGTATGCTTACACACAACGATCAGCTATACAAATGAGTGTCTTCCATTAGCTTAGCTTGTTCTTGGTTCCAGTACGATTGCTGACCCACCCATAGCATCTTCATGATTAAAAGAAAATCCAAATCATATCAATTAAATCTTTCTGTCAGCAACATATTCAACATACAAATAAGTCTAAATAAGTTAATCCACAGAAGAGATAAAATAGTTACTTCTATGTAACAAAAAATTATTTAGCCATTTTATTACTTCCCACACTGAATAATGAGTAACTAGTAACAATTTCAGACCAGACACATCAATCAATATGCTTATCAAATTCAGGGGAAGTTAGTGTCTATTACCGTTGTCATGCCTGCTAGCCTGCTGGTCCACTATATGGTTAACTCAGAAAGGCGAACAATTGTTCATTCATTCATTTTTTAGAGTTGTCAAAGATGCATGTCTTTGGATTGCCAGGGTGAAGCCGGAGTACCTGTATAGAATCCACATAGGCATAACTCACAACAAAAAAGGCTCCAGATTATCCAGATGACCAGCAAGTTTGTGCCATAAACTTTGAACCATTAGGCGACGGAGCGAACAACCGCACCATCATTCTGTTCCATAGCAAACATAACTAAGCTGACGTTGAAGCTTCATTGGTGTGCTTTTATACACAGGATATATATATATATATATATATGTATATAGGTGAATGAAATACCGTTCTATACAGACTGAGGTGCATAAGCAAAACACAATAACCACATTCAACTATACACATTCATTGATAAATGCATGAAAAGTACAGCCAGGCAGACAACAGCACTCTTGCAAGGTGACAGTGGAATATTACAGTCTCCAGCAACACTCTTGAGTGCATGACAGTAAATCGGATATAGCTCTTCGAAAAGAAAGGTAAGATGGTGGTGCACAGTCATTTGTGGTTACAACAATGTCCAATGTTCACTTGTGTCATTGAAGAACCTCAAAGTATGGTTGGGTGGGGTCATTCGAAATAGCAGAGGCTCTGTGGATGCAGTGTGACTGGGAGATGAAGAGGTGGATAGATCCCTATGATGTATATATGAAATATATGCCCTGCAGGACATATATTTACATCTATAGATTGTTTATTCGGGTCTGAATCAGTTGATAAAATATGTCACTACGAGCTAGGAAAGAATGTTCCCCCCAGTCATTGGCCAGAAGTATCTGGGCAAGAGAAACAAAAGTAAATAATGGAAGAAGGAGCTGTATACTGTATACTTGGATCGAGGTTAGATAACATTCTCATCATTCTCACATTCTCTGAACCTGGAGATCCTTTGGAACTGAACCAAGATCATTTCCAAGATCATTTCCCACAAAGGGTCTCGGTGAGGTTGTTTTGGTCGCGCCCGGGTGTGATTACCATGTTCACATCTGCCCAAATGAACCATAAAAAGAGGGAAAACAAAACAGAGTTCGCTATAAATAGAACTGAATAGAAATTAGAATGCTCTCTGACTGATGGACTGATGACTGCAGCCTCGCAGGGAGTGTCTTCAGGTTTTTATGAAGTGCAGGCATTGTTGTGTTGGCAAACCAGTTGACGTCATTGGAGATCTAATCAGGACAAGATTTTACTTTCCTACCTTGTTTATCTTAGAATGTTTTTTATCCTCACCTATGGTTTTGTATGCAGCATTTTCTGTTTTGGACTCTGTTTTCTGTTCAATATTTTCCATTTGGCGTTGTTGTAGTTTTCAGTTTGGACATTACCTTTGCCTCGGTTGTGTTTTCATTCTGATCTTGTTAGTTATTGAGTTTTTCCTGTCCTCCTATGTTCCCCATACCTAATCTGTGTTTCTGCGATATCTTCTGTGTCAGTTTAGTCTTTGCGTTTACTTTGGGCTGACAAGCTCATGAGTCTTAGTCTCTGTCTCAGTGTTAGTTTCCTGTTTTATTATGATAGTCTCTTGTCTCACATGTGTTGTGTTTAAATTTGCTTCCCTCTTGCTTGTTAATTGATTCTGTTTTCCTGTACCTTGGTTTCCCCAGTTGTGTCTCTTTCCCTGATTACCTTGTGTGTATTGAAGCTCTCAGTTTTCCTTAATTCTTTGTTGTGTTGTACTATTTGTCTGCCTAAGTGTTTGCCTTGTCTATTACCTGCTTTAGGTTATTTTTTTTAGCCCTGCTGCCTTCAGCTATCTGGATTTGCTGTCTCACATAATAAAGTTTGGTTTTTGTTTATTATATCCTGTCTCGGAGTCTGCATTTTGGGTCCAGATTTCCATAACCACGACACCTAAAATGAAAAATTCATATACAGAAAGAGATTTTGAAGTTGTACTCTCATTTAGAAATGACAAATAATTATGTCGTTTATGCCCTAATTGCATTATAATAGTACGTCTCCCCCTCCTTCTGACATACTCAACATTACTCTCTGGGGCCACGAGGAAAAACAGAATGATGGATGCTGGTACTTGAGGAACACACAAACAGAAGAGGATTGCGAGGTATTTGTTAAAACAGCTGGAGGCAGGAAGTGTAACCCAATAAGCAGAGTTTAGAATGAACAAATCAACTCAGATCCTCAGGTACAACACAAAATACACTCAGCTCTTTTGCTGCCTGCACAGTCTCACATCTCTACTACAGTTACAGATTGTTTGTTCTGCTGTATTTTTTGTACTGTAATGTACAAAGAAAAGAGCAGAGAAATAAAAGTGTTGACGTAACCAAGTATTCTCTCCTCTCAGGGTTTTGAGGAGAAAATCAAGTGTTCTGAACTGAGAAATGACACAGCACACCTCAGTGCTTTGCTCTACCTGTCAGTCTACACACAAATGCCTAGGGGTCCATCAAGCTGTTATTCGCTTCATATTCAGTCACACCAACAAGTTCAAATAATGCACCATAAACTAGGTCAGTGCAGTAATTACATGACTGAGAACTATTTATATGAGCATTTTACTACAGTTATGCTTAGAACTACACTTTTTGCAGTTTTGCCATTTTAGTTCCTGAAACCTAATCAAACCTGAGCATAACATCTTATCTTATTCAAAGCAACTGCAGCAACAAGATGCATGATGGAGAACTATGACGCTCAAAGAATGCGAATGCAGAGCATCGATAGAAGATTTTCAAAACACCAAAGATGCTGGTTCTCCTGCATCTTTGTCACAAAGCCCCAGCCACTGGGTTTGTAACAGCCGAACCACGAGATATAAAAGACATCTGTCATCCATTTTCTGAATCATTTGTCTAATTTATGGTTGGGATGAAACCATACTGTTTCATCTGTTTGATGATGGCAGGTATAGTCATCTATCCATTCATTTTCTTATTTAATTCAGGGCAGGGGATGGATGCGGGGGCTCAACCTTGGGGGGGAGCCTATCACAGTGGTGGCAGGCATAGCTACCCATAATAAGCAGGAGGATTGTAGGATGTAGTGAAGTGCACTTATTTTTCTTGATGTATCTTATTCTTGTATCTAAAACATGAATTAGTATTGCATTTTTAAGTGCTCTGTTGGGATGAACCAGAGATGTTAATGGCATTGAACCGTGTAATTTTATAACAATTTGCACATGAGTAATAGAAATATAGCCTTTGGGGTTGAAAGCTTTTCAACTCATTTTGGGGCCAAATTCTCCAAACTTTTAAAGTAATTTCTTTAATCAGATTTGCCCAAGAACATTTGCAAGCAGATTTTTATTTTCAAGTGTTAAAGTTATGACTTCCTGTCCATTGATTTCCTTAGCCTGATATAAATGCCTGGCTGTTTTACTAAGATGGCAGCCT
The DNA here is from genome assembly GCF_036321145.2 of Pelmatolapia mariae. Lineage (NCBI taxonomy): Eukaryota > Metazoa > Chordata > Actinopteri > Cichliformes > Cichlidae > Pelmatolapia > Pelmatolapia mariae. The sequence goes on along the minus strand of NC_086238.1, from coordinate 2,500,210 downwards.
AGTGGTAAGACTCATCTATAAGGACTGCAGACGTCTTTCTCTGGCTCTTAGTTTACCCTGTATTCCACTTCAGCTCAGCAAGTAGATATAGTCTAGTAGAAAACAGAGCACTAAAGATACTTCTTCAGCTTTAGGGGGATTTTTATTCACGTATTGAAAAAAAATTCACTAAACATTTCTATAAAGAGAAGAGAAGCACTGATATGCACACCATTAGTCAGTGCTGTAGGTTTTCAATGGCTTTTCAAGAGTGGCACAGGAGTTGAGTCATTATGGTATATACTGTACAGTAAGTTCTGAGCTGCGTGGGAGCAGCAGGGATCAGACTCCGTAGAAATGAATTCACTCACACTTCAAGGCTAAATCCCCTTTCCAATATTACAGGGATTTATCATGTGAGCTGCAGAAAGTGTTTGGAAAAATTTCACTGAGGTAAACAGTGCTGAGTGCTGGAATAAAGTACTGGAGTTTTAACTGCCTTTTCATTTTTATTGATTAAGTAGCTCTGTATTTGTTTGGTTCAGTCTGATCCACTGTATATTCTAAAATTAGCATTAACTTATTGAGAATGTTTAACATGTACATGTACATTCCGAACAGATGAAGTGCAGGTCACCACAACTCTGCCATGTCCACTTCACAGTGCAGTTTATTTACAGAAGAAGATAATAAGAAGGAAGGAAAGCGAGGAAAGGAAGACATTTGCACTCACTGGTCAAAAGTCTCTCTTACTTGAAGCACTAATTATAAAATAATTACGAAAGCTTTGTATTATAGAAACGTTTGATGTCTACAGAAAAGTAGACAGAAAATTCAAAATGAACCCTGAACATATGTGTTTTTCCTACTAAACAGTTTATTTTCTAATTGTAGAATTAAGCATGAATGGTGGACTAAATATACATTTCAGGTTTCAGCAATTAAGTGAAATCAACTTGCAACTTGTAAATCATTGCATTGTTTTTATTTACATTTTACACAGTGTCCAAGCTGTTTTCGGAGTTAGGATTGTATATTAAAGTTTAGTATATTTTATAAAACAGAATTATTTGGGGTTATATGGAAGGATACATACTGGACTATTTCTTAGTCAGGTACAGTGACTTTCTTGAGGCTTCTTGTCACTCTCTGGTAGAAAGCCTTCACACATATTTCCTCCATCTTTAATAAGCCTTTTGCACCCTAAATACCGCCACAGAATTGCTTTTGTCTTGCCACCATTTGTTCCCCATCAATCAAGCTTTTCACAGCCCATGGTTGTACTCTGCTACGCGGCTCAGCTGGGGCTCAGATCAGCAGATTTCCTGTAAGAAATCATCTTCTCTCAGAAGTGATTTCATATCTAATTGCTTTTATTGACTCAACAGCTCCGAACTGGTGGCTGCCTCATTGGCTTCCTGAGTAAAAGCATCAGGCATAGAAGGAAAGAAGAAAGATGGATTTGCTGGTGTCATCAGAGTGGCTGGCAAGTAAGACTTTGTGGCTATATGATCTGATTGACTGTTTCAGACCTTGGCACTGCATGGCAACACTGAAAAACAATCTAAAGCAGATGTTAATTTTGAAATGTTTCAAAATCTTTTAAAAGGTTTAATATTTAATGGGAAAAAAGTTGTTATTTGTATAGCGTCTTCTAATTTATTTAAGTAACTACGAAGTAGCATGGAGCAGCTTGGTTGTGTTGTAAATGTCTTGGCCACTTGAAATTAACAAGCTAAAAAAACTTAAGCTTACACACAGTCCATGTGTCTTTACTGGCAAGTGCATTGATCTTTTGTTTGTTTGCTCTGTTTTTAAGCATCTACACAGACCTCACTCAGCAGGCCAAGTGGTGATCAATTGAACTGCCCCTCTTGAAATGGGTTTGTCATCACCATGGAAATGGCTAAGGCACAGGGGGAGTTTAAGCTGGACAAGCTGTGAGTTAGAGAAAGAGATAAAAGGAAGAAGTGTTCATCTTTGATATCTGAAAGAAATAATGAGTGTGCAAGACAGCCAAGTGAGTCATTTACAATAAATCTGGTCAAGTGTACAGCATCTATTGAGATCAAGCCTTAGTAAATTCTGCTTTGCCAGTGTAATTAGCCATGAGCAATCATGACAGAGGACCTTTAACCATCAATATGATTAATAGTGCATGCAAGCATAAAAGTGCATAGGGCACAAAGCCCATTTGTACTGAAATATAAACTTCACCTAATGTGAAATTCCCTTACCTACAAAATGCTAAATACCCACACCCCTAACTGGTTGCAGCAGATGGCTGTCTACCCCTGAGCTTGGCTCTGCTGGAGGTTTCTCCCTGTTAAAATGTAGGTTTTCCTTCCCACTGTTGTCAAATACTTGCTAATAGAGGGTTGTCTGATTGTTGGGGTTTCTCTGCATTAACGTAGGGTCTTTACCTTACAGTATTAAACCTGTTGAGATGACTGCTATATAAATAAAACTGAAATTAAAAATAAATTTGTTCTACCAGAAAATATGCATTGGATGTAAGTACCTCAACCCTGTGATATATGGGGTACATAGAGATTGGCACACCTTTAAATACAATCACCTCTAAAATTTCCAACTTGTCACTTTAAAAAAAAATTGATTATCTCTTGATTTAATACATATTTATTATCGTTAGCTTTTCAAAATTACCTTTAAATTATCCCCCCTCTGTTCTTCCCTGTGAACTTCTGTTGAAGTTCTCCTGTTGATAAGACTAATGTGGGAGTGTGATGTTTCTTCTGGTGTTTTCTTAACGTGTGGGCTTCCTCCTTTCAAAGTCAACTGATGCTCATTTCTCCAACCTAGACAATGAGCTTTTTTTTTTTTTAAATTGTGCTTTAGTGATACAGTTTTGGTCAGAAGTTTCCAGACATTCATGATGGGCATAAATGTCATCATAATTAGAGCTTTTCATGTTTTCTGTTTTTCCAGGATGAATGACTTTATAGCAAGAAAAGTCAAAAGTAAAGTAAAAGTAAAGGCTCAAATATAATCATACACTCATTTAAATATTTTAATAAATGCCGCTGAAGGTTCTGAATGTCTTTTAACTTGAAAAGGCGTATTAAGTTCTTGTCAGTCATCATGATTGACTACAACTGTAGTTTCTCTTTGCGAGCATAAAAAGGATTTGTTTGATAGTTCTCATTGGTTTGGCCAATACAGTCAACAATGGGAAAGTTCAAGTAACTCAGTAAAGATTTATGATGGGGAGTTGCAGATTTACACAAGTTGGGAAGAACTCCTGGAGTCATTTCTAAACAACTGAAGATTCCAAGATCGCCAGTTCAAATAATTGTATTTAAGTACAAGTTATTCTAATGTGTCACCACTTTTCTAAAGTCTGGAAGAAGAACCGAACTATCACTCTCAGATGAGAGGAAATTGGCTAGGATGTTCAGGAATAACCCAGGAACCACCACGGATCAAGTCTTCCATGAACTAGAAACGGCTGGAACATCGGTGTCACTGTCTATATTGAAGCAAGTTTTAAATCACCACTGAGAGCAAGAAAATTGACACCTTCAGACTTGGCTGAAATTTGCAGCTGCCACATGGAGAAGCCAAATGCCTTCTGAAGTCTACTTCTATGCTCAGATCAAACTAAGGTTAAGTTATTTGTGGTGGTAGCATCATCATTATCAGGGGCTGTTTTGCTGCTACTGGTACTGGTACATTGCACAAGGTGGATGGAATAATGAAGACAGAGAACTACATCCAAGTTCTTCAACTTCATCTCAGATCAATAGCTAGACAGCTGAATCTACGACACAGTTAAATGTTCCAAGAGGACAATGATCCCAAACTCACATTACAGTTGGTTTGGCATTTAAAAAAGCAAGGTGACATTAAGCTTCTGACATGGCCATCCCAAAGCTCCAACATCAACCCTAATGAAAATGTGGGGACTACTCTAAAAAGCAATTCCGAGTGGTCAAATATCCAGCTAAGATTATGCCAGACGCTTGTCAATGGCTGCCAAAAGCACCTGACTGAGGTGCAATTTACTAAGGATTGTTTAGCCAAATTTTAGTGGGATGTACGTATATATTTGAGCTTGAGTGAATTAGAAAAACTCCTAAAAAAAATTCAGACAGATGCTGTACAACCTAGAAAAAGAGCAGGTCAAAGAAATCATTAAAAGCCCCAAAATAGGGGAAAATATTTTTACACGGTGGGGTTTGACACAAATGTGCTGCAACCATTGAGAAGGAGGGGTGTTTTTACCAAAAAATTGGGGGTACAGTTACATCAAGCCACTCAACACCCTCCAGCTCCCCCGCCCGTACACTACCCCATCAATACATTTTGATCTCCACCACTCATCTACTTCCAATTACAGAAAAGGATTAAAGGCCAGCTGTATTTCTGAATGGTGGTGTTTTTGTTTTGCTTTGTAGCATTGGACTCACTGCTTTTCTTAATTATGAATAATAAAAGTGATTCATAATGGAAAAAGCATTACAACTTCACACGCACACAGAAACTGAGTCAATCACACACACGCACACACTGGCTGCCAGAGACGTCAAGTTAAAAGAGCATTTCTTGGCCAGCAAACGCTATTTTCCAGCAATTATTTCAAGATCGATGGAATAAAAATGTTTTTCTTATTTCTGTTAATGCTTCCCAACACTTTTGTCACTGAGACAGTAAGAAAGCCATTATAAAAAGATATACTAGCACAGTACCTCCCACTGTGTCATAGACAAACACTCATTCGGTTTAAAGACTGCATTGAGCCTTGTCATTGCATGAGAGAACATCTGTGTCACTGTTGTGGTAACAGTGATAGTAAAACTTCTATCCTCTTTCATATTTCTCCAACGACCTCTCATAAATAAGATGAGCATGAACTCTGAAATGCAGATTGGATTCTGTCAAAAAGAATCATGCGAACATTGCGTGCACCTACCACTAACCAGAATATGCGACAATCACATTGCGTGCACCTCCTATGTTCTTTTTGGTCATTATTAGTTTTGTTGGAAATAATTATGTCACACTAGTAAACAAAAGTATTTAAAATGTACTTTTGCATTTCAACAAAAGTAATACAGGTTTTAAGTCACTGACAAATACACACTGTTTGGAATATACTGAGAAACTAGCAATTAGGTGCACTGTGTTACTTAACTGGTTTGAGTGGAAAACACTCCTAGGGATACTTTGATACAGTATAAAACAGCTTTTTTGTTAGTTATCTTTTATATCTATAGTAGCTGCTGTAGCTGACTACAGTAGTCATCCTCTGAAGGGGAAAACTGCAAACCTTTCAGATCCCTTTCAGGCTTATAGAGCATTTTAGAGAGTTTGATTCTTAAATGATTTTTGCTACAGTGCCAGCAGTAGAGAGCCTATTATCCCCTCACTTTTAGCCTCTCTCCCACATTCTTAAAGTTGCAGATCACTACCTGTTTCTATCACTTCTGGACACTCTAAACTTTTGTCTTTTTTTCCCCACAATCTTCTTGATGAGACAAGAAAGCTAAAATTCGAGTCCTTTGCATTACTTCTGATTGAGTTTCTGATAAAATACAGTAAGATGTGTCATGCCAGGCATTTTTACGTGACATTTCAAGCTGTTTTGTCCTCACTGTGAAAAGCTTACCTCGTTAAATTGCCAGCACTGACAAAAAACTGCATATGTGGAGGTAATTCTATATATGTCAAGCTCTTTAAGTTTGTGCAGCTTCCCCGCTTGAAAGGGATTGACAGTGAAAAACCGCAAAATCAAAATCTGGGAGCATTGACCTGGAGTCCTGGAAAAAGGGAATAATTAGTGCAAAGAGAAAATTCGGAGAATCCCTCAAGTTGCATGTGTCATTCCCATTAGTAAATAAACCCCAGTTCAAGCCTGAGCATACAAAAATGGCAGACCAAGCTGCTGGGAAGTCAGTTGAACAACTCAAAGGAGTGAGGACAACAGCAAAGAGATCATTCTCTCGTCTGGTTAATAGCATTACGAGGACGCATGAGGATATGACTGAAGGAGAACTCAAAGACAGTTTCAATAGACTGACAACGGAAGCAGAGAAACTCATGGAGGCCAATGATGATCTAGAGGCCGGTTTCATTGCAGAACTAGAGGCGAAGCTTGACACAAGTGAAGCAGTTGTGCTGACAGAACAGCAGAAAGTCGACTTAGCAAAGACTGCAAGTGAATGTGAGTTAAAACTGAAGGCAATAAAAACCCTAGTCAGAGAGGCTCTCTGGGCCAACTTTGGAAGTGCAGAATTGTCCACAGCACTACAGGCAGCAGAGGCTGAGTGTGAACATGTCGCTGCCATTAAGCCTGACGGTAATTATGAAGTGTATGATTTCGTACTTGGCCACCTGAAAGAACTGGTGAGAGTGGCAAAGGAGAGGTATAGCAAGTGGAAGCATTGGATCCCATCGAGTGTTCGGAGGGATCTTCAACGCAATCTACAGAAGCTGGAACTCTGCATCCCCAGGCTGGTTTCCAGAAAAGCTGACTTTCTGGAGATGAGAATAAAGGAGGATGCTGATCACCTGACGTGATTGCCAGTTACCTCCAGCTGCCCCATGCCAATCATCAAGCTGAAACCAACAGCCCTTCCCAAGTTTCTTGGAAATAAACGAGACTTCCACAGATGGAAGAAGGAATGGGAGGCTCTTCAGGGACAGGCGGAGCCATCTGGTTCGAAAGAGATCAAAAAGTTTCAGCTACTTGATAGTGTGGATGAGAAAATAACGAGAGAACTTCGACTCACCACTTACAACACTGCAGATGACATCTTTCGTGTTTTGGAGAATCGGTTTGGCAATCAAACATCAATTGCTATTGAAATAGTGGAGGAGTTACAGAGAATGCCAGCTGTTAAGAGCCACCAGCCAAGAAAAATAGTGGAATTAATTCAAGCTGTGGAGAAGGTGCTTCAAGACCTGGTTGACCTTGGTGACACGGGGGCTATAAAAAACCCATTGGTGACAAACTCAATCGAAAGTAAACTTCCAGAAACACTCAAAAAGGAGTGGCTTATTTATGTTGCTGACAGTAGAAACGCGGTGACACCAGAAAGACGATTTGATAGTCTCCTGGAATTCCTCAAAGAGCAAGAAACCATATATGAGCAGCTTGATCATCTGAAAGAGGAAGAGCCAAGCAAGAGAGAAAGAGTGGAGCTGAAACACTCCAGAACCAGATTCACCAAATCAGGCAGTGATGAAGGGTGTGTGGTCTGCGGTGATGGAAAGCATAAAAAGAAACTTCTGCAGGCAGTTTAAAACATTAAAGCTTGCAGAAAAGAAGGCTGCAATTAAGAAACTAGGGGCATGCTGGAGTTGTCTCGAGGTTCATGACAACGGGTCGTACTGCAAAACAGGTCTGATCCAGAGGGAGGAAAGGTCAGCAGGAAATGTACGGAGGATCAGGAGGAGTTCCTCAGAAAACTATCACCTGAACTGGCAAGAGAACGCAGGGATGCATTCTCAAACACTGCATCCAGGGCATGCAGCACCACCAAGGAGCAGCCAAGTCTCCTATTTGAAAGTGGGCTTGGAGAGCTGCCAGTAATCATGATGCTCCTCGAGGTCACAGCTAATGCTGGGCAAAAGATTGGGACATTAGCTGCAAGTAGTCTTAACCTAAGAAGTGAAGAAATCACTCTGGTTGTTCATGGAGAAAGATGTCATCTGCAGTGTTGTAAGTGGTGATGAAAACACACGTGAAAACAAGGTGGTATCTTTTAAAGATCCGAGTCAGAACGCCTAGAGGCACCCTTAGGTCACACCAACTGGTCTGCTATGGACTCAACAGCATAGCAGAAGTCCACAAACATGTCACACCAAGTCAGCTACAAAGGTTCTTTCCGGATATACCACTCGACGTTCTTGTAAGACCGAAAGACATTCATCTGCTTATAAGTCATAAAGAAGGTCGACTAGCGCCTCAGAGGAGCAGAGTCATCGGTGACCTTGTGCTATGGGATGGGCCACTTGGAAAGACAGTTGGGGGAACTCACCCTGAGCTCTTCGAGGAGCTTACTGTCTCTGTCCACATGTCCAAGACACACTTTGCCAGGTCAATGAGAGCAGCAGCTGTCAAGTATGAGGAGCACATTGGCGAGGCCTCAGACCAGTCTTCAACAAGGAAGCATGTTCCTGCTAAGCTTCAGAGGTCAAGCACCTCAACCACCAGTCGAGAATTCTTAGAGTGGTGGAAGTGGGATAGTATTGGTGCTGCATGTGAGCCAAAGTGTGGGGGTTGCCGTTGCGGAAATTGCCAGCCAGGTGGGAAAGAAATGACACTAGCCGAGGAGAGAGAGCTTGAAATAATAAGAGAAGGGCTCACCTATGTCACAGGTGACGGCCACAGCGAAGAACCACACTGGCATGCCAAGTACCCCTGGATTGAAGATCCAGCATCCTTACCAGACAACAAAAGAGGAGTTGAGAGCACATTCCTCCGGACAGAGAAGCAATTGGCCAAGGAGTCTGAATGGAAAGCCGCTTATGCCGCTCAGATGCATGACATGGTGGAGCGTGGGGCTGCAGTCAAGTTGTCCAAGGGCATGATCAGTAACTGGGATGGGCCAGTGTGGTACATGAGTCACCTCATTGCTCCGAATCCTCACTCTGTTACAACTCCAGTGAGGCTTGTGTGGAATAGCAGCCAGAGGTTTATAGGTGTGAGCTTGAACGACCTGCTAATAAAGGGTCCAGATGTCCTCAACCAGATTCGGGCTGTTCTCCTCAGATTCAGAGGTGGAGTGTACGGCGCCCTTGGTGACATAAAAAAGATGTACAATTCAGTTTGGTTGGAAGACCGAGAGGTGCACCTGCATAGATTCCTCTGGCGGGACTCTGAGGATGACGAACTGGAGGAATATGCAATCACAAAGGTGAATATTGGAGATAGACCGGCAGGATGCATTGCACAGCTGGCAATGCGTGAAACTGCCAGCCTTTCTACCTTTTCCCACCTCAAGGAGGAATGTCAGGTACTCCAGCAAGACAGCTATGTCGATGACATCCTTACCTCTCACAATGACATGAACCAACTAGAAGTCATTACAGAGAACATTGGGCGAATTCTAAAGGCTGGAGGATTTGAGCTGAAGCCTTGGGTCTTATCTGGGCAAAGTGGGAGGAGTAAGCACGATGACAAGGGTGAGAAGACAAGAATGAAAACCATAGTCCTACCAAACCAAATGCGTGACAAAGAAAACAAAGCTCTTGGTCTGGGTTATATAGTGGAAGAAGACAAGCTTCATGTCATGGTAGCAATCAACTTCTCCAAGAGGAAGAAAAAGATGCGAGTTGGCCAAGACCTTGTCCAGGAGCAGATTAAGACCCACACGCCAAACCCGCTGACACGAAGAGAGCTTCTCAGTCAAGTGTCAGGGTTGTATGATCCAGTCGGTTTGGTCACTCCTGCAAAGCAAAAAGGAGCAATCTTAGTTCGCAGAGCATTCCAAGAGACAAAAGTAGAAAGCTGTTTGGTCAAGGACACTTGGGACATGGCGCTCTCAGATGCCCTGAGGGAGGACGCCATTAGGCTTTTTGAGGAGTATGCCCAGCTCAGCAAAGTCACATTTGCCAGGGCGCTAACTCCCCCATGCTTCACCGAAGAACCCTGGGCAATTACTTTCTCCGATGGAAGTGAGCAAGCCTATGGGGCAGTGTTGTACTTAAGGTGGAATTCAGATCAGGGCACAATCATCAGGTTGGTGGAGTCCAAAGCTAAGCTAACTCCATTGGACCACAAAGGGGATGTTGTCAAAGCAGAGCTGTGTGGGGCAGTGTTTGCCTCACGCCTAAAGAAATACTTTGAGGCGCAAAGCCGGATTCAGGTTGAGAGGTGGTATCACTTTGTCGACAGCCAAACCGTCATTGGGGCAATACAGCGGGAGAGCTATGGTTATCAGACCTTTTTCGCAAATAGGATTGGAGAAATACAGAGCAGCACAAGCATTCAAGATTGGTGGTGGATCCCTGGCCCTCAGAACATTGCGGATGTAGTCACAAGAGGAGCTAGTCCCAGAGATCTAGATGAAGACTCAGAATGGCAAAATGGTCCAAAGTTCTTGAGTTTGCCTGTGAGCGAGTGGCCAGTTAGGTCAGCTAAAGAGTTAGCCGCCACTGCCAAAGAAAAGGTCAATAAGCTGCAAAGAAAGGCATTTGTCGCTGCCTTGACAAGGGCGGAGATAAGAGGGCAAGAAGAAAAGCAAAGTCGGGCTGAGGCCCAAAGAGAGCAGCGAAGACCACCTGCAGGGTTAGTCATCAAGAACCTTGTAGATGTCAAGCGGTTCAGTGACCTAACTCGGTTGGTTAGATCAGTTGCTTGGACTTGGAGAGCAGCTAGAAAGTTTCTTGGGGGAAATCCAGCTGCTAATGACCCAAAGTGGGAGGCAGTCCCGTTGGCAGGAGTAATTTCAGTGAAGGAACGTGAAGATGCCCTAAGAGACATCTTCCTTGCAGCACAAGACAGCGCAGTCTTCCCAAGCACTACTACAGATAGACTGGTAGTATACAAAGACCCAAGCTCTGGGCTCTTTGTTTGTGGTGGCCGAGTGCAAGCTTTTAAGAAAGACCAGATTAGTGTTCCCATCTTGGCTTATGATGCTTGGGTGTCTACACTGTTAGCCCAGGAGGCCCACATTGAGAGTCATGAGGGAGTTGCTGGGACCCTGCTCAGAATGAGGAAGAAAGCGTGGGTCATAAGAGGGAGAAGGATTGCTCAAAAGGTTGTTGATGGTTGTGTGGTTTGCCGGAAAGCAAAAGCACAGAGTTGGCGGCAAATAATGGGCGACCTACCTCCGGAAAGAACTCAACCTGCTTTACCTTTTGAGTTCACAACAGTGGATCTCTTTGGACCCTACCAAGTAAAGGATGACGTCAAGAAAAGAGTCATGATAAAGGTTTGGGGGGTTGTATTCTGTTGTATGGCCAGCAGGGCGATTCACACGGAGTTAGTAAACTCCTTGTCGACTGAAGGCTTCTTGATGGCTTACCAGAGATTTACAGCAATTAGAGGACATCCAAGAAAGATCTGGTCAGACCCAGGCACCAATTTCATAGGAGCAAAGTCTGTCTTGAAGGAACTTTACGGATTCTTGGAAAGTCAGAACGAGTTCGTCTTGGAGGAGACTGCGGCAAAGAATGGAACAGAGTGGATGTGGAAAGTTAATCCAGCTGATTCCCCACATAGGAATGGAGCTGCTGAGGCTGCTGTGCGCATTGTGAAGAGAGCGCTCCAGAGTCTTGGAAGGGAGTCTGGGCTAAGTTACAGTGAGTTCCAGACAGCTCTTCATGTGGCAGCTAACCTTGCAAATGAGCGCCCGATTGATGCCAGAGTACAGAGTCGGGAAGGTTGCATTCATTACGTCACACCCAACAGTCTTTTGCTTGGTCGAGCATCTCAAGATGGGGACTTCAAGATGTTTGACTTTTCCGTTTACCCCTATAAGAGACTCCAGGCGATTTAGGCAGAAGTGAGCAAGTTTTGGAGGTCCTGGAGCCAACTTGCTGGCCCTAATTTGTTTGTAAGGAGCAAGTGGCACACTGCACACAGAAATGTCGCTGTTGGAGATGTTATCAGAATGCGCTGAGAGGACACTTCAAGATGGGCATAGTTGTTAACACTAATCCAGACAAAAAAGGTATTGTGAGGGACGTCAATGTCCGGGTATGCTCAAGTTACAGCGTTTCTGTGGCTAAGTCCTTGAGAGCGGAGGACTTAAGCTCTGGTTCAAAGGGAGCGACTCCGGTGGCTCAAGTTACCATCCTTCATAGAGACGTCAGACGTCTAGTTGTTCTATTACCTGTTAAACTGCGGTTTGCTTGTGAACTTGGCGATCTCCCGTGTTCCAAGGGAAGATCGAGTGGGAGGTGTCAAGTCAAACCGAGTAGGAGGTGGAGAGCCCTGAGGCAAAAAGGTAAAAGTGACAGACTGGAGGGCGGAACTAATCTTGTGTCTGGGTTTCTGTCGGGGAGGAAAAAGAAGGCAAACTGGGGAGCAACAGGAAGTTGCCACTTACGGGAAAAGCCCAGTATAATTCTTTCAATAAGTTTGCACCAACATGGATATTGTGTGGAACTGATGTATCTACAAAGCCAGGGAGGCAGCCGGTAAGGAAATGGTTGCTGACTATGTTAAAAGACTGGTTGAAGCGAGTTACTAAAGAGTCGCGGCTGCCACTAGCTTATGTAGCTTTAGCATTGTGCCGCGAGTTGGTCGCCTGTTTACGAGCGGCACCATTGTTTATTGCTGGTCTGCATATGGGAGACTGTTAATGCTTGCATATGGTTAAGAGAAGCTGGTTAAATACTATTGTTACTGCTTAAGTTCTAATGCAGATTGATCATTTAATTTAGCACTTTATAGAAAGCAGTATCTTTTAAGTTGTATGTATAATTGTTAGTGAATTACATAATTTGAGCATTTAAAAATACTCAACTAAATATTGTGCTACGAAGCTTATGTACTGCATTGATGTGTTTTAAAAAATGTGTTTGGTATTGTTCACTATATTCTCAGATGTGTGATAACAAACATAATTTGTATTTTGGTTTTTTGGATTGTATTTAAAGGTTTTTCACCTATGGCTGACTATGACCGAAAAAAAGATTAAAGAAAAAAGGAAAACAAAAGATCTGCCTGGTCATTGAGTGAAATCCAGTTAGACACCTGTGGTAGATGCATCAATCCCTTTCAAGCAGGGAAGCTGCACAAACTTAAAGAGCTTGACAATATATGTGGACATTTTTGCTTGTTTGAGAAATGTGATATGTGAAATAAAATGTGACTATTGTCGCTTGTAGTTGTAAATAGCATTTGATCACTATCAAAAGTGTTAAGGAGATAGATTTCAAACAGAAAGAGAGTTAAAAGCAACCAACACTTTGAAAGCAGCTTCTCTGTTGAACAAAAAACACTAAAAAATCTTCTTTTTTCTAGTTTTCTGCCTGTATGCTTTGGACAAATAACACTAAACCTCTTCATTTCCTCATGTTTTAGAGAAGAAAGAAATTGCATATGCTGCTGCCTCACCTACGTGAACACAAAATGAAGAAAAAAAGAAGTGATGCAAGCGGATAATGATAACAGAGCAGACGTGAGGAAGGATATGATAAGTGACTGCATCAAAGGAAGAGGAAAAGCAGATGACGTTAGCAAACACTCCAGATATTGCGAGGTGGCCCCTGATGATTTTATATTACCGTAAGCCTATGAGTTTATGATCCAGAAGTGATGACTTGGACAGTCTATATCTGCTGGCTGGAGCGGAGCCGAGGTCTAGAGCAGGTCTTGTGTTTAGTGTCTGTCCTAATGTCTTTAATGTGGCCATGTCTACTCTCAGTGCACCATTTACCTTAGAAACCCTCGGTCGTAACTTATCCGCTGGCCTCTCCAAAATATGTCGTCTTCCCTTCCTCGCCTCCTCCTTTCTTTACTTAAGAAGGTTAGGAGACAGAGGGGAGAGAAGACATTTGTCACTTGACTTGTCATGGTGAAGAAGCTCTACACTCAATCACAGTTTGCATATCTTCGCATTGGCGTATACGTGCGTGTTCCTGGTTCTGCAAGTATGGAAAATTTATAGCAGCTAAAGATTTTGGACCAGGAATCTTTGTGCGACAGCTACTTTGTGTGTGCAGGGTTCAGTACTTGTAAGAGTATGGTTGTGGATCTCTCTGCAGAAGTGCGACCCAACTATGAGTGTTCAACCTGCATGGATGTGCACTTTTTTCCCTTCATATATTCATACACAGCTGAGCTTCAAGGTGAATGAGATCTGTGCATCCCCAAGCACAATATTTGCTGCTCCAATATCTCTGCAGACTGGGGTCAGTGTTAGCTTTACTGCATTATGAGTTCCTTATTGGTTTTAAGAATGGTTAAATAAACTTTGTACAGAAAATTGCACCACAGAGAAGCCTTAAGTTTCCAAAAAGGACCCGATAATGGAAGGTTTTACATCTGCAGTTAAGTGCCAGGAAGCCTAACTCCTTTTCAGAAACAAAACTGAGTCTAAATAAACATGTTTTCTGCACATATTAGCCCATTTTTCCACAACTCTGTCCTTTGGCAGCTTCTCATGTTGTTATTTGGTTTAGCAGTTATTCAGAAAATCTATTGATTTTGGTCAAATGTTCCAAACTTTCGTGGTTCCAGGTTTAGTTTTATTTAATGCTAGGGTTAGAAATGATCTTTTTCTTTCCTAAAGAGAACATTTTGTTTCTCTTGCTTTGATCTTGTGAAGCGGGAAGCCCTTTTAGGGGGAACTTTTTTTGATATAACACGTCTCTATTGTGTATTGGAATATAAACACTTGATTTGTACCACTAAATATGTTTTAACTTCCACAGTAGGAAACTGGCAGCAGGCCTCACATTAGAGGATGGAGCCATTTTCCTTTCACTGTTGCTTTACAGTCCATGCTTTGCTTCTGCGTGTTTTACAGTCCTGGTTCCTCCACATTTTGTCAGGCTGGCTGGCATGCATGCTATTTCTTTTCTCCTGCCATATGTGACATGTTTTGTGCAACTTCAGCTTCAGCTTGTTCTCTGATCATACTAGTGCCCACACATCATGTTACACCCAAAATATCACACTAAGTAACTACATTTGCACCCAAGGATGGGTGCACAAAATAGGAAGTGTTCGCCCACATATCCACACTAGAAGCCGGATATTAGCTGCCATCCACATTTACTAGCGAACAGCTTAAAAGTTCTTGTAATCTTTAGTCATAATCCTGTAGTTATGATTTAGAGACACTCGCAGTACTTGCGGTATGTGCTTTAAATAAACTGCTGTAGCTGTATCCCCTGTATTTTCCCCGTGTGATTAAGTATATCAGTTCGCCAACAGCACAAAAAGGCCAATATACTAGTAAATTTAAAGGATCAGATAGATAATACCATTTTTCCAAAAAACAACAACAAGAAAAGAAACCTAATTTTGAGCTCATCTCAAGTGGTTATTTTGAGACTTTTGTCTCCACCCCAGATAAAGGAAGTTAAATGGGATTTCATGATATCCAAAGCACTAACATTTAAAAAGGAGTTTGTCTTTTGGGAAATAAAATCTTTAATAAGCACTTTAAGTGACACGGGCTCTTCACATAGCTTAGCAAACAAGTATAACTGGCAAACTAACTACTAACGCGTGACAGGGCAGAGAAATTTCTTTTATATTTTTCTGTTCTGTGCTGTTCTTGTCTCTGTTATTTTGCTCTCAGGTCTGTGCTTTATTTCACCGACTAAAGAAGAGAATAGAGACCTTTTAAATAACTAGAATATCACCTGTCAGTTAGTAGGCCCATTAGCTTGGTTGACAATATGTCCAAAAAACTCATACATGTGAACAAATTATACCTCCTCTGTGGAACACTTCCTTTCCCAGAAGTGGATGGTGCAATACGATGAATAAGCTACAGAAAGACTCTTGGTCAATGATACAAACATGAGTCACTAATGTTAGGCTTCACAGCATCAACAACAAAAGTTCCCTTGAAATGAATAGATTGTACTAGAATGTTAACTTCTTGCAGCATTTCTGCATCATGTACACACCTGCTAGTAGTTATTCTTATTTTTTTGTGCATAAAATAATGAAACTAGCCAATCTACGAGTACACAAGCAAGGATGGCTGTGTCATGAAAGGCATCCAGCATAAAATCTTTACCAAATCGAATATTTGGATCAATGAGAATTTGATTTTAATATTGGATTGATTGACGACGGCCACTAGTAGAAACAATGCTACAGAAAAGGATGCAAGGCATGGGGGGGCATGTTCTGCTGTGGCGAGCACTAACCTTAGAAGCCAGAAGAAGACAAAAGACGGAGGAAAGTTATGAAACTGAAAGGTTTGCTGATTTTCTTGAGTATATGCCATGATTACCTTTTAAATCCTCTAAAACTGACGCCTAAAGAGGCTGTTTCAGAGTAACATTCAACTCGGCTGTCACACACAAGTGCAGGTTTTTTTAAAGCAATACTGTGCTCTAGCAATCATTCTTCTGAAAATCCATTAGACTCAACAGCTGATATCCATCAGCAGTGCTTATTCTAAGTAATAGAAAACACCTGTGCAGACAAAGGGAGGATAATACTGGACACCTTCTAATGAATATGATGGCCTTATAACCTACAAAGACTGAGAACATAAAGGTCTACTTTACATGTAAAAGAAAGCATAATAGCACCACCGTAAATCCATTATGGTGGTGCTATTATGTACTGCAATTGTAATGTGTAGGAAGCAGAAGAGAGAGATAGAGAATAGGGGGGATTGATTGAACTGGGAGCTGGGTGCAGAGTGTCATCTTTGGCCTTTGGTCTTATAAACAGCCTCATGCAGAATTGAATGTAGTTGACATTTAGCAAGTGTACAACACAGGCTCACAAATATCCCTTGTGGTTAACTACTCTCACGAGCACCCTATCAGATGGATGCAGTGCTTTCTATTGCTTTATTGGTTTTATTGATGTAACTAATTAAAAAAAATCAAAAAAAAATTGGCTAAAGCAGTATAAAAAAGGGCAATATTCAGTTTTACAGAAAATCATGAACCTATAATGGCAATCTTTTTACACAATATCAGTTTCTCAGTTTAAATGTTACGGTTATCATTAAAACTAGTAAAACACAACACCCCTAATCTGAAAGGTTGCCTTCTTACATGCAGCTTTGTTGAGTAATGCGTAGATAAGCTCAGGGCTGCACAACACGTGTGGAAAACAGCGCCTGTGAGTAACAGTGACATGAAACAGATAAGATTAACCCTTGTGTTCCTGTTTTTGTTAGCCATAAAAGATTATGTACAAATACTTAACAGATGTTAACAGATGTCTGCACTGGTTGGAATTTATCTCAATTCCAACCAATGCAGACCATATATACATATTTAATATTTGTAATTTACCTCTGTTAGAGCACAACAGTGCCACTAGTTTTTTGTGATAAAATGTAATATAAAAAAAAAAAGAGAGTGAAATCAATCATAACTAAAAGTAGTTGCTTTTTTTTTTATCTTGAACAAATATAAATGAAAGGTCTCTCATTACTATTGATGTTTACTTCTTTTAACTTAATTAGAAATTGAACAGATTCATATCAGCAACACTCAAAGAATAGCCTATTCATGCCACCCTATAAAAACACACGAGGGACCTGGAACCGAATTTAGATCATTTCCCAATCAGGACACATTTCTAGGTGGCAGCTATGATCAAAAGCTAAAATTTAGATTTGATCTCCTGCACTAAAATATCCACCCTTTGTGTTGGCCCTTGTTGCACTATGTTGGCAACTATGTGGGATGCTTCATTCCTTGGGCACGAAGGCCCATTCAGACCATTCACTTTTTACTGACATCCATAGTTCTCCCCTTGTTGGCTACTGGCAGGCTTGTCCCGGAGGTGACTGATGGTCAGACTCATTCTCGTATTCACAGTCACTGTCAGACTCTGAGTTGATGCTGCTTTAGCTCACCTGGCTGAATAGGTGACCTATGTACTTTTAGACTTCTCACTGCTAGAGCCTGAGTTTCAGTCTGTTCCAGAACATTTCCTGCCTGTCATTCCCGTTCACTCTCACCCTGCCTTCCTGTCTACACAGTATTATCCAATGAAGGCAAAAGATCCCATGTTCTAAAACCCCTTCCTCCCAAACCTCTTCTAAATCTTCTCTCTCATATAAAATGCCATAATTTTTTCAAGTATAGAATTTTGTCAAGCTATTTATTTGTTGTAGTCCACCTGTTGATTTCCAGTGTGACAAAATATAGTGGTTCCTGCAAGACAGAGAGTAAAATATGCAGAAATGTGGGAGCAGGCAGGTGGAAGTGCAGATTTTGGAAATGTTGGAAACGGGAATAGCACAAACAGAAAGACAAAAAGAGAAGATGCATGCCGGTACACATATACAAACAACAATAAGCATGAAGGGACACAGCAGCTCTACACTTATGGCCCATGGGTACAGTGGACATGAACGCCACATGTAATATAATCTGTAGGGTATTAAAAAGTTACAAATGTGGAGCTGAAAAAGTGCAGTTGCATAAGTTCTTCACAGACAATAAGTCATAGGCAATGATTCTGAGATTGAAATAATAATTAATTGCGTAATTTTTCTTTGGTAAACACTGAAAACAGCAGACCTGAACGTCACACAGCAGTTAATTATAAAACAGTACTGATTACTCACATACATGTCTCACTTCCTACAAAATCCCCATTCCCGTAACATCAATTTGAGTCCAGAGTAGAAATGGAGAACTCCATTACTGGACAAGCGAATGTAAATATACTCTACAAGTATCTTTTTAAGTTTAAAATTTGCCACAGTACGGCTTTGTGAACAGATTTAGATGATCCAATTCAAACTGTATGCACACGCACGGCGAAGGAGAGAGAGTCAGAGAGAAAAGGCGAGCTGGCCAATCCACATATATTGTCACACACGTCTACTCAGTCTACTTGCACAGATCAACACACAGCTGCACTAACCAGTCAACTGGGTCTACTTTAGCTTAATCGAATGGTAAAAGGCTCTGTCTCTCTTCGTTTCTCTCTCGCACAGTCATGGTGAAAAGGTGTGATGTTATCCAAACAGCCAGCTGTCTTGTTGTGTCAGGATGGCTGTTCTGTTGGCTGCAGGCCTGGGAGAGGGCTTACTTAGATAAAACAGACACTCACTCTACATTAGACTGACTCCCGTCAATGGCCTAGACCCAACACATGCAAAAGCACACACACAATGACTGTGAGGACACTCATTAGCATACACCCAATAACCCGAACCCACTTATGTAACAACAACTAAATGCTTAACTCTTCCCCTAACCTTAACCTAAGTCTAACCTGACTGTACAACCACGTCTGTCCTCATGCACGCCAGTGCAGACACATCCACACTACAATGGTGTCAGATTCAGAGTCGCTGAATCTGAAGTTACAGGAAGCTTCACACACATGCATTCACAGGGACATTCTCTTATTTTGGATTCAAACACTTTGTCCAGACATAAAAACACACAAGCACATTTCATTCTGTGCAAAATAAGTAGCTGGATTTTTGTCAGAGCTAGGTTGCCAGGGGCAACATGTGCTTTAGGGGGGAAATGTAGTTTTGTGGAGTCATGTGGTAGACTGGTTTGAGATACCCAGGCAGGTCTTTGTTTGCCTCCGAGGCCTTGCTGAAAACTAAAGGAGACAGTGTTTGCAGTTGGGATCCTGAGGTTCTGCAACCTGGCAGAGGAAGTCGGGCTGGCTCAGTCCATTAAATCAAATATTTAACATTTAAAAATTTAACATTTATTCTAATTTAGTTTCTGTCACTGGTTTCAATGGTTTCATTTCATTTTGTTTCCTCTCTTAGAGGAATGTTGTTACTGAGATGTAGCTCACTGGTAAGTGAAATCCTGTTGTCAAGCCTTAAGTTAACCCTGTTTGCTATCCCATACTGGTGTTTTAAAACTGGACATCAGAAGCAAACCCTCCTTTATCGTCCTCTTTTAATATAACTAGCAAAACTGTTTCAGACTTGTTGCGGTTAAAAGTTGAGGATTTTGAACGAAACAGCTTCAATTACTCTTAATATGGAACCATTAGAAATGCAGTAGGAACACATAAGTTACAAGAAAAGACAGAATGGCAACAGCTGCATTATGTATGTGGTACAGCTGAAATCATCATCAGCTATTTAGATTGTTATACATATCATTCGTGTTTTATGTAAATATTGATCAGCCTATAAATCATATGTCAAAATAGCTTAATTACTACTAAATATGACTTTGAGCAGTGTTTAAAACTACACATTTACACAGTCACTGAAAGAGGAACAGGCACGGCTTTACAAATTTTGTTTTAAACTGTAAACATAGAAACTATGATGAAAATTACTGAAAAAACAAGGCAATCTTTTTGTCATGGTCCCTGTGTCTGCCCGGTCCACACAGCTCTCTCTCTCTCTCTCTTGCATCGCTCTGCATGGGCGGAGCTCACCGTGGGCTCCCGCCTTTGGCCCGCACACCTGTCACTAATCACTCACCTGTGGCTCATCCTGTTTTCCGGCCACTACTTAAAGCAGTGTCTCAGAGCTTCTCATTGCTGGATTATTGAGTAAAACACATTAGTGTAAATCCCAGCTTTGTGATCTTCTGAGTTTCTTCGTGGTTTCCTGGTTGTAACTTTCTCGTCTCCTTGTATATACATTCCCCGGACCCGTCCTGTAACCCTTGTACCTTGGATGTCTGAGCGTGAGTATCCAGGAGTCTGGCGTGACAAGTGTGGAGTGGATTTTCCCCCAGAGTGGTGATCGTTGTGCAAGTGGGAAGAACCTGTTTTCCTGAACCTTCCCGTGGATCCTCGGAACCCCTGGCTCCCCCCTCACTTGTATTTATTGCACCTGGTGTCTGTACATAAAGAACTGTTTTTATTATATTCTCAGCCTATGCTTGAGTCCAACCTGCCTGCCTTGACAGTTCTCAAAGGAATGATGTCCACACCTCATTTAAGGTTTACTTAAATTACAGTACTTCCATCTTTAATATACAGGCTATGGCTCAGTGGCAACACATGTTTTTGACTGTGTTTTGTGTAAAGCAATTTGCAACTTGAGCTTTAAAAGTGATTTAGAAATAAAGATTATTATTATTATTGGAAATGAAAGATCCACCCATCCTCCTTATTCACTTACACAAACACTAAAATGTAAATAAGCATTGATTTGGAGAGGAAACCATGATTAGGAATAGCATTTCACCACGCTATTATACCCAAATGTCCATACACTTGAGCCTAAAACCCATCTCTTTCTCAATCATTATGATTATCAAACATTTTTTTAATCAGTTATAACAAGTTCCAAAAAATCTTATGTGTTACCTAATCTTTCAGCTTTTTCTTCATTAGATTATCATTTTCATTAGTGCAATGTGACTGTAAATATGGCTGACAGAGGTTCAGATACAGGTACAAGTGTGCACGTGCAAGAGAGTGTTTTTACCCCCCCTCAAAAAAAAAGAAAAGAAATAGGAAAGAAGACCAGGAGCAAGAAAGAAACAAAGACTCTAACAGAAAATAGATCAATCTGTGACCTAAATCAGCCTCTACTGGTACCTGCTGGACCTGCAACAACATTAATCAAAACTACAAAACTCTCCTAAACATTTATTTCATTTATGATGAAACTAAACAGTGTTATTGTGGGGGAGGGCTGGGGGTTGTGGTAACATATGCAAATACCTCCCAAACAGAAAACGCAGCAGGGTTCATCCTAAGCTACAAGCCTGAGCCTGCAACTGTAGGGAAGCAAAATATAGCTTATGGAAAATACTTTAAATTGACTTTATATATAAATCTAATTTGACAACTTGGGCAGGTACAAAGAACAACTGGGCACATGTTTAGTTGTCAAGGTATTTTATAATACAAAGGCAAATTAAAGTATCTTCCATAAGTTAAATATTGTTGGTTTTATTTATTTAAAAAATGAATACCCTTCCTGAAATAACTCCAAATGGAATTTGTGTCTGCTTGTTAGATGAATGCGTAAACCACTGCACTGTGGAGACACCAAAATCTAATAATGAATGAATTTCATTGTTTGCTTGCACAAATCCGTTTATGTTCACACACTTGAGATTCTTGTCTCCAGCAGCTGTTAAAATAATTAAACCAATCACTGAGTTGCTTACCCACATGCTCAAAATCACTTGCTGAATGCACAGCAAATTCTGTCACTCTATCACTAAATGTTTCAAGGAATTACACCAAACATAATTACCTTAAATGAAGTGAAGAAAGCGAATGCTGTTTCAGGCACAAAACACCTGCCTTCTGCCACACAACTTCTATTCAGCTCAGCCATTATTCAACACAGATTGTGCTTTAAGGCACTGTATTTAAGCCATCAGTATTCTCTCTTCTTCATCAGTATGCTGCTGCACAGCTCACATACATACTATTAGTTTATGTTCCCCGCGGTGGAAATCATTATTGTCACTCCTCAGTCCCTGCTGAGCTGACCTTTATCCATGTGATTGTGTAGGGATTGATAGGTGAGAGGCCCAAAGCCAAATATCAACTCGACGTATTTTTGTCCATTCCTCACTTATAGTCACATCTGTTAGCTGGCTAGGTGAAATCAGATTGGTGTTCTTTCAATTTCTGGTGAAACAAACCGTAGCGGACAACCAATGTACCGTCCGTATAGATCGTGCAATAGTCTGTTTGGGTGTCAAAGTGAATCTACACGTATCAGAGCTGCTGTCCCTCATCTGTTAACCTAGAGCCAATCCCTGATGTAATCCCCCACTTTGAACCCCTCCATCCCTCCTACAGTTACACTGTCCCCATACACCACCGTGCACCACCTTTAAACACTTCTCTGTGACTCCTGACTTCCCAAGCACCCTAAAAATACTCACCAGACAAAGATGATGGACAGTACTCATTTCCTACAGTGAACACAAGTCATGTTCTGGTTCAGGCTTTTAATAAAATAAATGAATCAAGCTTGTTTCAGTCAGTTGCACAAACACTTGAGATTCTTTACTCTGAGCACTTAAAAGGGCAGGCATGGACTGAGGCGTCCAAAACACAAGAACCAAGAAACACTGACTTCCAACAGAGCGTAGAAATGTGTGTGTGTGGGGGGGGGGGCCTTAAATGAAATCAAAATGTTGCAGGAACACCATCATTTATCTATTTCCTTCTTTAAAGAACATTTTCTATGTCAATGTCCAAAGGAAAACCAAAATAAACATGTAGTACAGATGGACAAATGTGTGATATGACTGCTGATAACAGATTGTGAAAGTCTGACTTCTGTCTTGAGAGGGAAGCTCTTGCTGCTTCTGTCTCTAATGGAAGAATTGTAATGACTTCACACAATAAGCAAAGCCAAATCACACGCCTACTCACATTAGCTCTGTGTCTTCAGGGAAAGTGAGAGAGCGGAAATAAAAATGAGCATAAATAATACTGGGTTTATTTTGTACTCATGTCGCATTTCTGTGACATGCCTCTTTGCTCCTCAACCCATCCATCTCTTTTTCTTAGTCGTCTATAGCGGTTGGAATATTAACACTCAAGAGGTTAATCCGTCATGAACTCAAAAAAGACCTGAAACACATGCAGTCCCTCTAGTTTGCATAAAATACAGTATATTTAATGTATTGTTTCAAATGTATTGTTGTTTCCAGATGTGGTGTTTTATTCCATTTCTGATGTAATCCGGTTATATGATGTAACTAAAACTTTTTTTTTTCAAATCCCACTTTTATTCGAGTATGGGAAATAAGGTACATAATCTGTATGAATAATAGGTAAATCCATACAATACATACAACTCTATTAATCTACATCAATTTTACTTCAGCTAATGCTCTCTCTCTCTCTTTCTTTCGCGCTCTTTCTCGCTCTCTATTCATATATGTATAAGCATATATATATATATATAGACATATACACACACAGTATATATGTATACTGTATATATTGCAATGAAACTGGTGTCTTCTTTGTTCAGAATCCTGCATTTGTGGAGTCATTTCACCTGGCTGCTAACACAAATTCACATGTACCTGAGTCTTTCATGAAAAGGTACCTCAGCCTCAGAGATTCTGAGAATTTATTTTTAACAATAGCACATGAACAAATTTAATTACATACTGTGGTTATAAACAGAAATAGTTTACAGAGCTTTTTCCCCAGCTCTGGAAAAATCTGTCTGTAAACTACAGCACAGCAAAATTTACGCCACCATGTGCAATCTGCGATCTTGAAGCCTTTGAAATGTTTGCTTTGAAGATGGGGACCAGGTCTGCCCAATTGCAGTCAGCTGCTGTTAACAGTGATAAATTGGCAAAAATTGCAAATTTATTGCTGTCTATATAGAAAGAACTTTACACTAAATAGAAATTCACATTGAATGCTTACATTCAGAGTCCAGCGTGGATCTCATAGATCTGAAACAGAAATTCAGAAATCCCTCTACAAATCGTAGAGGAATTGATGTAGATGTTGCAGAATGGCAATTTGACTGCAAAATGGCATAGGCAACCTTGCTTTTACATTATGGGAATTAAACCAGAATACAACCAGTTGGCCACCAAGTCCTCTGCTGCACAGACACATGTGAGTGGGTTCGTCAGTGCAGAATGACTGATTGTAATCTGTTGACAATCTGTTTAGAAATGAAACAGCAACTATTTGTAAACTTGCCTCTGTCTCAGAGTGACTACTGTCAGTCTGCAATAGTGTGAAGACAGGTTGCCTCCCACCAGGGGATCTGTGCAACTGCCATGCAATCAAATGTGGTTCCCCAATCTCTGGGTGACCAGCTGTTCACTGCAGCCACTTATAATTAGTCACCAAAAGCATACATAAATAAATAAATAATTTAGCGCTGCCCTGTTTTCCCTCTAGTGACTAAGCTATTAATTAATTGTTTTTCAGCCTGGAAAATATCATATGGCTAGCTTCAGTGCTTAAGACACAACAAGAGCTTAAAAATGTGGGGAAAAAGACGTCAACATAACCAAGCACCAAGTTTCAAACTTGCCCTGTGTACTCTGAGGGCCTGTAACTTGACAAATTTTAATAGTATGAAGTGAAATTTTTGCAGGCTTCACTAAAGTTATTGTCTGAATCAGCTGAATGTAACAATATAACCCAGTGTAACTCAAGTTAGCAGAACATTAGAAGCTAAATTTTAAATGAACTGACAAGCATATTATGTGTTCAGCTCAGGATAAATTAAGATAAAAAAAACATATCATGGAAAATACAAAACAGTTCCCAACCAGACTGCGATATCTTCATTTTGCTTGTTTAGTTTTATTGAAAGGCCAGAATGTAAGCAGATTAGTACAGCTACGTACAACAAGTCCATCAAGGGCAATTAACTAGCAGGTATTTTATTGACATATCACTGCCTCATCAGGCAGTGAAATTCCTGCTTGCTCTTCACCTTTTCTTTTCTCAGCCAAACCCTCCTTCTTTTTCTCTACTCTTCCATGTCTCTGTTTCAACTTTCAGCACTTTCTTCCAATTCTAATTATTTGTCTTTGATGGCAAAGTCCCACGTGAAACAAAGAAAGACATGAAGCAAGCACCTGTTATTCTTTCACGAGGGAAACTTACCAATATGGGTGAGCTAGTACTGTTCTGTCTGAATCAGCGTGTCACCACTGAAAAATGTGTATGACTACACTGATAAATTATTCACAGTATGTGTTGGCTTGAGCTGGCTCATATGTTTTTGCCACAATATACTTTATGTGTATATATGATCATAAAAAGTGCACAGACAAGACTGAACTGCCTGACATATGCAGAAAACCTACTGAAATCTTCACACGTTGGCCCTATACTCCTATGCACAACTCATAATTCTTGTTTTGACTTTCAGGGGCACAAAGAAAGGAGTCACTCAGGGGAAACGCATTGAGCCCTCTGTGTGTGATGGGGAAAAGTGGATAGTACATGTGTGAAGTGACCCTCACTCAAGCAGAACCTGTCTGACAAAGTGAAGTAGACTAAAAGATTTCAAAAAACAGAACATTATGCCACAATCTAAAGAAACTGTTGTAAAACAAAGTAATTGACATCTATCTCTGGAAAGATAGCAAACCACAGTGAGAGCCTCTACCCATTAATGTAGAAAGCTTTGAACAGTGGTGAACCTTCCCAGGTGGAGGCCAGCATAGCAAAACTACTCCAAGAGTGCATCAACGACTTATTCAGGAAGTCACAAAAGAACCCAGAACAGCATCTGAAGAACTGCAGGCCTCACTTGTCTCAGTTAAGGTCAGCGTTCACAATTCAACAATGAGAAGGACACTGGGTAAAAGGCGGAAACCAGTGTTGACCAAAAAGAGCACAAAGGCTTGTCGCACATTTGCCAAGACTTTCAGGAAAATGTTCTGTGGATGGTTTGTGTCCCATTACATATAAAACTAACACAGCACTTATTATTTTTAAAGTCACACCCACAGTCAAAAGGGTGGTGCAACCAATTGATAGATGTAGAGGGCACTTACTTTTTCACATAGGGCCAGTTAGGTTTGGGTAACTTTTTTCCCCTTAACAAATTTAATCATAATTGGAAAACTGCCTTTTGTATTTGCATTTTGATGATGTGAAACATGCAATGGTGACTAAAATCTAAGAAATCAGAAAGGGGAAAACTAAACTTTAAACTTTCTAGACCACCAAAAGATCTAGGGATGCAGATTCATATTACAATCACATATTAAAACAATAATTTCTGCAAATACACTTATAGGTGTCCTTGAAGAAAGTTAAATTAGTAGATCCATACCATGTTTATGCATGTGCATATGGAGTTCACGGCGGGCAATGACTTCCTAAATCTAATTATAATAACTTTATACAGAATGCATATTACATACTTTGCATACTAAATCATTCTAATGGCACAGGTGAATTTTTAGTGACGTAGGTGTAACATGGATGATTGTGTATTTGTGAGAGTGCTTTTGAGCCATGTTCTCATTAAAAGAGTTGACAGGGTAATGTCCGAGTTGTGTGCGACAGGGGAATGAAGCTGGTGTAATGCGTGCCCAGCTGTGGTGCACTCTGTGTGGGCAAGAGGACCAACAAGCTCAGCCTGTCTCCATCCATCAGCGCTGCAGTCTGCTCTGCAAAGTGGCACCTCCACTGATGTATGAGAGGACTGCTGGATGACTAACGAGCAGACATACATTGATTTGGACACACACACACGCTCTCGCAAAAAGACTAACCGACACATAGTGCAATCCTACTCATATAGTCATACACACTCTATTCTCCAACCACTTGTGTTCCTTCTTTATATCCATGTCACACATATGAAACTCAGACATCCAAGTGTGCACTTTAAAAGAAATGCAATTTTTTTCTCACTCCAGGTCTTTCTCTCCCAACCTATTCAACACACATACACACACCTGCAATACACACTTGCTGTCTGACCTGCTTGAATGTCACAGTATATTTATCACTGCAATCCCTTCTGATCTTCTTCTCACCAGTGAGCTCTGACTGATGTAGACGACTTGTTCCCTGATGACACTAACATCAAAGTCTGATTCATCAAATCTCTCAACTCTGGCACAGACTAATTAGCTCACTTCTTTCTTTTTTTTAACACATTTGCAAGCGTGCTTAACACAGGAAGACTGAGGAGAATATGTGGTGGGTGTAAATAAACCGATGGTCATGGGAATCATTACATACTATTTGCAGTCAGAAGAAGTGAAATGCTCTGGGTTACAAGTGCAGTAAGAGTGTAAGAAAGTATGTGTTTATTTATAAAGTGTCTTTCACCGACGCCTGGTTACAAAGCACTGTACACAAAATAGAGTCAAATAAATAAGACAATTAAATGCCATAAAAGCAATACAAAAACAAGTTATCATGCAGAATAGTGGGCGTCGATGGGGAAAAGGGATTTTCTGATGATCCATTGTGTGTCAGGAGTGATTCTTCGTGTATTAATCATCAGTTTAAATAACAAACTATTCTCATTTCTCCCTACATTTTTTTTGTAACTCATTCCTGATGCATTGAGCTGGATCGAACATCAGCAGTTAGCTAGATTGTTAAATCTGGGGATTTAGGAATAGTACTGTCGGGTGCTATTTATC
Source organism: Pelmatolapia mariae (assembly GCF_036321145.2). Lineage (NCBI taxonomy): Eukaryota > Metazoa > Chordata > Actinopteri > Cichliformes > Cichlidae > Pelmatolapia > Pelmatolapia mariae. Next base: position 2,472,571 of record NC_086238.1, on the reverse strand, counting down.
TATTATCTAATACATACACTGTTAGAGGATCGTTGATTAAAAAGATGATAGGCATCTTATTATGAAATAATGAATACTGCAGTGCCTTTGAATCAAACTTTAAGATGGCTTGGAAGCAGGTCTTTGTTGTAGCTGAGTGACATCACAACAACATAAAACTATAATGTGTTACTCTAACTGCTGACACACTGAATTTTATGCAACTAGATTTTATGATACTGAATAAAAATGAAACTTTTCAAACAGATGTTATGAAGAGGAAGGAACCACTTATTTGTGGACCACTACAGGTCCAACACTGACATATATCTCTAAGAAGCTTAAAGAGTTTCTTTTTTTTTAATCGAATTTGTTCATTTTGAGGGGAAATCAGTTTGTGGTATATAAGGAAATCTGTCTGTTTAGACTTACTTCAAAACTGACTGCACCAGATTGACACTCATCTCAAATGTCCGTATGATACACTTCCAAGTCGGATATTAGCAGGAGACAGTGAAGCATAGAAAAGCCAAAAGGGGAGAAAAAGTTTGCTACAATGCATTAGTTACTTTAGAAAGCTTAGGATTTAATTGATAACCACATCACCAGGTGAAAATGTGTCTTTTCTATAGCTCCATTTGGGTCTAACTCCTGAATATGTTCTTTGACTTCATTTTGGAGGAATAAAATTGTTCAAATAAACTATAAATCTGTTGTTGACATGACCTTCACAAAGTTATTACTTCTTTGCTATCCATCTTTCACTGTGTTTGCAAATCTTGCATACAGGCCAGTGTCCAACTGTCTAGACAGGATGCTGGTGCTGTTTCTTTTTCACTCTTTGAAATCACACTTCACAGCCAGATGTTACCTTTCTTTCACAACACACTGAGTCGACAAAAAACTGCCTACATGTGTTCTCATGCATAAAAAAAAAAACTTAAATCCCTCCCTCCCACATCACCACTTCCTTTATGCGGTAACAGTTGGTTTTTTGTTTGTTTGTTTGTTTGTTTGTTTGTTATCTTTTCTTGCCTCCTCTTCATTCCTCTTTTCATTGGGCCCTGAAAGACAGACAACCAACTTGTGACCTGGACACACAATGTGTCTGTGATATGTTACATTACCCAGTGATGACCATGTACCCACTCACACACATACACCAAACATCTTTAATAGGGTAGCAACTCTGTATCTACTCATGCAAACACCGGATGGCATCCTGACAGTATTTATACAGTCACCCACATACGCACGTCCCTCCTTCTGTTCACCCTATCAAATAGATCCTTTTGCATCTTCCAGCATTTTCCACTGGGTGCTGGCCAACCACCTCCTTCCTACCTGGAAGCAATAGGGAACCTAAACACAGAGACCCTTTTATGTGCTCAGGTATCTCAAATGTCACCATGATCTCAGGAGACAAAGAGCAGCCTCTTCAGGATTCCTTTTAAGTTCCTCAAATCTGAGCGCAATTTTTTTTTTGATCAGTGCACCTGCAGTTTCATGAGTGAGAAAATACCCTCTGAATACAATAACTGTTTGAGATTACATATATTATATAAAATTCACATGTTTGATGATTATTGTATTAAAGATTCTAAAGGACTTTTCCAATACAAAAATCTTTAAGGTCTAACCACAATGTACATCTAAAGGAGGATTACAAAGACTAAGTCAAAGGCTTGTGTTGAATTCTTCTTGATTTCTACAGAGAAGCAATAATAATAATAATAATAATAATAATAGCGTTTTTGGGGCCCTCAAAGCGCTGTACAATTCCACTATTCATTCACTCTCACATTCACACACTGGTGGACAACCTTTCAACAACCTTTGTCAATATTCTACAATATATGCATGTTGAACACTAAGTTACTAGATATTTATTCTTTTATAAGTAATTATTTTTTAGCAGCATAAATAGGCAGCAACTACAATTCCTCTGTCCAGCCTTGGGTTGCATAATAAGACGTTGTGTTGAATCACTAACTACACTGGTATTTCTTTTGCATCTGCTACACTCCACTCACTGCCTATGAGCTGACAACCAAACTTGGACATAGTAGGTCTGAGTAGGCAGTGCACTGATACCACAAGGGGAAAAAAACAGAAATCAACATGAGATGATTAAGAAGTCATACAAAAAAGTCAGTGATAAGTAGAAACTCTTTCTGTCTTTTTGTTATGCCTGCATGGGTTCTTTCTGCATACTCTGGCTTACTCTAACAGTCCAAAGGCATATTTGCTACATTAAATGGTGGCAGACAAATTAACTGTAGGTGTGAAAGGCATGTCTGCCTTCACTACATCCACACGACCTCCTCTGAGGTCTTCCTCCTTTTCTCCTGCCTGGCAGCTCCATATTCAACAATCTTTGTCAAATATATCCACTATACCTCCTCGACACATGTCCAAACCGTCTCTACACTGCCTCGCTAACTTTGTCTCCAGACTGCTCAACTTGAGCTGTCCCTCTGATACACTCATCCTGGTGAGTCCCAATGTAAATCTTAAAACCTTCGACTCTGCCACTTCCAGCTCGACCTTGTGTCGTTCTGTTTGTGCCACCGTCTCCAAAACATATATTATAGCAGGTCTTACTGCCATCTTGTAAACTTTACCTTCCACTCTCGCCGCTATAATTCTGTCATGTTTAACACAAGTAGGTAGCCTAAAATGCTGAGATATGTACTAACCTTCTGCAGCTAACATTAAAAGTTAATTTACAAACCACAAACACAAAACAGAAACCTAAAACTGCAAGGTTTACGATGGATGGATGGATGGATGGATGGATGGATGGATGGATGGATGGATGGATGGATGGATGGATGGATGGATGGATGGATGGATGGATGGATGGATGGATGGATGGATGGATGGATGGATGGATGGAACAGAAATTGCACTTCCTTGCAGCAACAGCTTCCTCCAGCTGGACAATGTACTCCACTGTGTATCAAAAACATCCCAGAAATTGATCGCAAACATGACAAAGACCCCATGGATGGTTTTGACTTCCAAATTCCCCACATCCAAAGGTGATCAAACATCCCCAAGTCCAAGCCATGTAATCGCTACACCCTATCCAGTGCCTAAAGGACATGTCTGCCAATGGTGGGGTGTCTCATGCTGATGCCTCAAGAAAAGATCAAGCTTTTTTGGTGACACAGGAGAAACCATAATATTAAAGTTAGGTTTACATTGGTAGACCAGTGTATATCACATACAACATTTAATGATTTTTTTTTGTCCATTATAGTAAATATTACATTGCATTAAAAGTGTCCCAGTCCCAGTTAAAGTCAACAGTTAACGCATAAGTGACTAAGTACAAGCCAGTCTGGTTGAAAGATAAAGTGGACAGAGGTTGGTCATTAGAGAAGGTGTCCATCCACCTGGCAAATCATCAGGCGATGCTGACATTTTACCTGTCAGCAGACCAAAATGACCCTGGAATCAATGGCTGGTGCACTCACACCATGTGTGACTCAATCAATCTCACACAAACTCTGAAGCATTTCTGCAACTCGTTCTCAGACACGAAAACAAAAACATGGATGCTTAAACCTGCGGAGATAGCAGCGTACGTCGTGAATAAATGCTTTCACGATACAGAAACATTAAACATGTCAATGTACAGAAAAAGCTGCATGTATCATCTTAAACTCACACAAGAAAAATGAATAAATAGATCTGAAAAAAATAGGTAAGACATTACTTTCATACACACTAAAACACATGCACAGGAAGGAATCATCTTTTGAGTATAGAACACAAATGCAGACTGTGGCTGGAACCCATTTCAGCAAATGTGATTAGCCCAACACACGCCATCTCATTAAGAGATTGAATCTTAATGCCAGCAGTGTTTCAATGTGGGAGCATTATTTGGCAAGAAATAAGCCCAGATGCTTATCAGTGTCTTGATATCTGCAGCCCATCAGCAGATATCAGGAGCACATCAGGGATTCCTAAGGAGTGTAGTATACATACTTATAATTCAAATACCTACACACACCATTCAGCTGTTTTCCTACGCATCTGTACGGTGTGGATCCACACACACACACACGCACACACACACACAGCAGCATCTGTTTCAACATAAGTGCTTACTAATTAAACGATCAAAGGAACTTTTCTTTTATAAATCATGCGCTTTGTGTTGTTTGTGTGTTGGTTCATCACTTACCACGTGTGAATGTGTTTGTGAGTAACACATGTGTGAAGCCATGCGATTGTAAGTTTGTGAAGCCATACGTCTACATCATACTGTGGACAAGTTGCAGCGAGATGCTGCATTTACACACTAGCTTTCATTTGTGGTCTAGATGGATCAAAACCATCCGCATTTGAAGAGTTTGCAATAGAAGATGTGACTTGCTATATCCAATTAAAACCAGACTTCAAAGTTTAACTTCAGTTACGCGTGAAGTTTAATTAATTCAGATGAATTTTTTTTTTAGATCAGTGACTTAAGTTTATGTATGTGTTGCTCAGAGGCTTCAAAGGTTTCTTGGATAACAGAGCAACAAGTTAATGACTTCGGACAAACTACACATGAGAAGAGATCTAAAAACTGACTAACACCAGAAGTGGTGGCGGCAATTAGAGAATCTGACATTCAGATGGGCGTTGTACAGTAAGACACCTTTAAGATCACCAAACTCATGCACATTTCTACTCATTTTGTTGCTGTATTGCCTGATGCTGTTGTCTGTCTAGCTACCTTTAAAATGTCTGTGTGCTTGCCTGCAGCTTTATATATATATATATATGTTTGTTTTTTTAATCACCGATGCACAGACCCAGTGGGGGGTAAACTTAGGCCTGATAGACTGCTGCGCTTCCAATACACTGACAGAAAGCGTGAAAAATAAGTGCAATTTTCTGTGACTAGAAATTCAATTTGCACTTTTACAAAAGTACTTCCATTATTTCAAAATCATCAGGCCTACCTCTAAATCAACGAAACGCTATTCTAATCAGGAACCATACATTTATTTTAACTCTTCACGACAAAAATTTGCAGTATTCTAATGCGTCTACCTCTTTTTACACCTGCTTTTTTTTTTACAATAAGTAAATTAAATCAGTAATTTAACCTACTTTTGCCCCTGTCTTTTACTTTGTTAGGTTTCTGTTTTCTTTCTCCACCACTGGACATTAAAACACATGCTTTTTGACTCAGAGGAGTATTTTTTTCCAAAGCTCTCTTCATCTCACTTAAGCAAATTGTTTGAGACTTTTAAATCATTTCATATGTGCAGCTGATCCAAAACTACTAAAGTGTGGGAGGCCGCGGTCGTGAGTAGATGTAACAACTTAACCCCTGCGACCTCAGCTGTCCTGCCTGTGCAAATAAAACGTCAGCATCCGGCTGTGGAGCCCCTCCTCTGACAGCTCCTCTTCCTTCTCTTCACACGGGACTTGGCTGGGACAAGGAATGAATCCAGTGTTTTAATCTGTACCCATAACCATGCTGCCACTGGTATGTGTGTGAAAGAGTTGCATAGGTTTACTGCATAGCCTGTGTTTAACAGAGAGAATCAACAGCCACCACAGCAGACAGTGAAATAAGAGCTACTTCCAGAAACCTTTGCTTAATCAGTGCACCAACACCACCTACACACTTCTACTGACAGGTGATCTGCACAAAAAAAGGGAAAAGCAGAGACGAATTTTTGAGGGTTCTCACTGTATATGAGTGCTCGAAAAGCTTTCTCTAAAAATATGACCACAACTGTTGGATGTGGATAATAGATACAGTTTACAGTACATGTGTGTCATGTTGATAAACATCCTAGGATTCGTAAGAGCAATAGAACAACAAATCGTGATAGTTTAGCTAGATCTTGACAGCTATGAGCAAGGAAAGCTTTGCTTGAATGTTAGCAATAATCCATGGCTAATGGAAACTGCATGAAGAAAGAGGAAGCTGGATGCTATTTTTTTTTAATCAGAAATTTTGATCATGAAGCATTTTCACACCAGAAAAATAACCAAAAAGGAAGAAAAAACAAGCTGTGGTCAGTAGAGGACTGGTTTGAATTTAAGAACTGCAACATGTCAGCTTTAAAATTGTCCCTGCAGGGCTTTTCCCAGTGCCACTCTCTGTGGAAAGAAGTGATGAAAGAATCAAGATCATGCAAGGGAGCAGCAGTTATTACATTTTTCCCTTTTCAGCTGACAGTCTGCTGACCATCTTAAAGAGCTCAAAAACTGCTGGAGCTACCAATAATGTCCTGGAGGATAGTAGCATTGTACTGTGTCTGCTTTTTCTGAACACTAGCACACATGCTTGTTATATTCTAACCTTTTCAGCTTTGTGTTCTTAGTCTTTTCTGCACACCTGGAGCAACAGGTGGTCACATTCAAAAAGTAACATATTCATTCCATTTAAATGTATCAACAACTGGCATAAGACCTTCAAGATAAATAAGGTTAAACCAAAAAGTGTTTACATGATTTTTGACATGTTGGATGGATAGAGGAAGATACAAAACATCTTCCACAGAGAAGAAGAAACCACAGAGATAGTGATATATAAATGTATCATGACCCAAACTGATCATTATCATCAGCAGAAAAATTAATACAAATTTTGATATCTTGTGTGTTCACTTTTATCCCTGCCTAACAAAATATTTTACTGATTCAGCTTTCAGAGGTGGGGAACTCCTATTCAATCGGAAAGCATAAACATGAGATTCTAAACGACTTGTAGTGTTTAGTTCTGTGCTGCACAAGCATAAGTACTCACACAAAAGCGTGGTAGACAAAAGCCCATTCCCTCGGTCTTTCCAAAACGTTGTAGAGGTAATTCTGGAGCCGCCGGTAGCGTGCGTTTCTGCGGTTGCTCTGCGCGCTGTAGGTCAGCGGCTTCCCCAGCAGACTCAGGCGGGCGCCCTGTTTCCTCTCCGCTCCCACCGCACCTGCCGCGGCTGGAGACAGGAGACCGTCCCCGACACCCACAACGTTATTCATAGTCTGCCGTCCGCACTCCACATCTTTCAGTGGGTAGTCCTGCCCCCGACGTCCAGTCGAGGTCTTTAGCCAGATCCCGCTGCCGCCGCTTTCGTCGCCGGTATGACTTCGCGGCATGGCATAACTAGCGCAAGCGTGGAGTGCGCTGGGAGACCGGCAGGCATTCACGTGTAGCCAAGTGCTTTTGGGCCAGAGGGTGTGTGGCTACTTTGATTTTCACTACACACTAAGTACAACAAAGCAGTGGATGAAGAGTTAAATAACTAATCTATTGGCTGAACAGTTTCACGGTCTGGTTTGGATACTTTGGCCATCTGCGCGAAGCTGAAGAAGAGTTGGGTTATGAAGGTGTGGATCCATCGATACATTTGAAGGGGGGAGGGCTCTCCCACACTCTCTTTGTTACTCAACTCGCTCTCACGCCGGCTTGGCTCTTTCTGGCAAAGTGTGTGAAGCCTGCCGGTGCTCTGCTAGTCATGGTGCTCTTTTACGCATCGGACGGGAAGGGCGCAGCACCACCAGCCCCACGAGATTATTAGATGTCGTAAATCTCGACATGAACGATAGCAGATTTTCAATCTGGGTGATAAATGTTAACCGAAGAAACGTCAAGAGACATATATATGCACCGATGACGCAGATTTTACGCAGGCGATGAAACTGCCCAATAACCCCCCAAAGCGTGATCACTGTGCTTGGTTTATTTAAGAAAATGCATCAAATAGCAAAATCAAGACATCTTATCTACAGCTAATAACATAGTTTCTTTGAAACGCTTCTACAAAGAAAGAAAGTCTCTCTGGGGGTAAGACTTTCAGAGGAAGTTAACTATGAAGTAGTAGCCTGTAAAAGGAAATACTAAAGACTGTACAAGGATTAACCTACACACATATGCCTAAATAAAACTTGAATGACTGCTTACACTCAAAGGAGAATGAACAGCACATTGACATTATTACATACTAGGAGAAACAGAGTTTACAGTAAACAGAACTGGACTCAGCAGCTGTAGACAAGATGGTCCGCTCGGTCCAAAACTATTTCCGCCCAAAACAGAATATGCTTTGCTGGTAACAGCTGCGTCACGCTCTTCCCTACTGACCGATCACGTGACCCGTGGAGAACTACTGCCTTATTTTCCACCTTTACTGGATACATCCAGTTAAATGTACACGATGTGTTCTGGAAAAAAATTAAAATACATGAATTAGGCATGAATTTAAGAACTGTAATTAATTATTTATTTAATTGCTTGCTTGCCATAATCACTTAAACAACTCCACTTCGGTATCTGAAGTTGAATGGTTTTTTACTCTAAGCCTTCTATCTGATCACTTGTCACTAACTTCTTTTGTATTTAATTACAGCTAAGTATTTTCAGGCCCAACTTAACAGCTTTTGTATTAGTAATAGTTGTAGAAATGATGGCCATCAGTATCCACCACGTTAGCCAGAAAAACAATACAGTTATTATTCGTGTGCATGGCTTGTTCCAGTTCCAATCCAAGCCTGGCCTCTAGTGGTCAATCATAGGACGTACGGGGGTTACCAACTTAATGGCCTGCGCCACAGCGTCTGTCTAGACGTTCTTGAATTTTCTGATGAATATTTTTATTTTATCGTGGTTTTGACTTTCCGTTCCTAAATGTGCATATTGTATATTATAATAGAAGCATTGGCGATTATCATACGCAAAGACGTGTTTGCTGTATGCTTTTCTTCTTTACCCAAAAGTTGATTCTGTTCATCTGGCCGTAGCGTTTTCAGTGGGAGAAACGTTTCGTCATTCATCCAAGTGACTTCTTTAGTCTCAGCTGACTGCAGGTTTCCCCAGTCTTATGAACAGTACATTTGCATAATGAAATGTTTCTCCCACTGAAAACGCTAAGTCCAGATGAACAGAATCAACTTTTGGGGATTTACATATCTGGATGATTGAGCATGCGTGAAGACCTTTTCTTCTATGGTTTATCCCTGTCAGTTATATTGTTTTATTCATATTAATTTTTTTATATAAATCATGGATGGGGGAATGGTTTAAAAAGAGGAAAATGTAATTTCATGTTCATTTTTTTATGAATATACACTACAGGTCAAACGTTTTTCCAGTTATTTATTGCAATTCCAGTCGTAAAAACCCATGAATGGATAGCTTGAAATGGTACAAAGGTAAGTGGTGAACTGGCAGAGGTTAAAAAAAGGGTAAGGTTACCCAAAAGTGAAAAGTAATGTACATTTCAGAATAATACAAAAAGGCCTTTTTCGGGGAACACATAATGGGTTAACAATTTAAAGCTGTTCTGCAGCAATAGACGTTGATCAAGCCTTAAAAGCTGGTCTACTAATTCCAACAGGTGTTCCAACTTTTCTGGATTACTTACAAGTGCCTCTGTCTGCATAAAAGCAGTGTTGGAACATACTGTGGTACCATAGCGTTGTGAGCATCAGCTGAACAGTATTGTACTGCAGAAAGTAGTGTGTTGCTACCAAAATGGCGACAAAAAGACAATCAACAATGGAAGAGAGACAAAACATCATAACACTTAAAAATCTAGGTCAGTCCTACAGAGAAATTGCAAAGAATCTCAAGGCGTCAGTGAGTACAGTTTCCTTCACCATCAAAAGGCCAGTGTTGGGCAAGTTACTTTGAAAAAGTAATTAATTATAGTTACTAGTTACTTCTTCAAAAAAGTAACTGAGTTAGTAACTGAGTTACAATATTCTAAAAGTAATTAATTACTTGAAAAGTAACTATTGTGTTACATTAAAAAAACGTTTAACCCTCTGGGGTCCAGGGTATAATTGGCCATTTTAACTACTTTTGATTTTCCCTCCACATTTTACCTTTAAAAACTATTTTAAAGGTAAAAACTACTATATGATAACTTATGGCAAAGGGGTGGGATTAAATAAGTGTTTACTTCTTCGCACTCCCTTTCAACATGTAAATGAATCAGAACGGTAGCAATATTGAAATGTACTGACTTTTGTATAGTATTTTTTTCTCTCTCTTATTTTCTTTTTTAAATGTACCTGTATATTGTTTACATGTTTGAAATAAATGAACAATCAATCAATTTACTTTGCCTTGTTTGGTATCATCCTTGTCTGAATTTACAGTCATGTTTTCATTTTGACATACTGTATTAACACAATTGATCTAAAATCAGACAAAAAACATAAAATCAGAGTAGAAAAAGTTATATTTTTTACTGTAACAACCACAAACATGTTTAATGAATCATATTTCATAACTTTAAATGCAAATATAAATTGTCAATTTTAAAATCATACGCACAAGTTTTGCAAACAACAAAGTTATTTGCATCCATTTACCTTTTACCTCGATTTTTTTAAATAACAATTTCAAACTATTTACAGAACAATCAGCCGTTCTGCATTCAATAAGATGCCACACAAATTATTTGTGCCACTCCAAAAAAATAATTTCTGTCCACTATAAAGGAGAACATCACAGCCTGATACCTGCAGGTCTGACAGCAGCAGGTGTATCACTCCTTTTTCTACCTGGAGACAGCAGTCACCTTATTGTTCTGACACACAACACAAAACTATCCACAACACTACACACTAACTACACAAGACAACACATTAACTACACACTCCAAACACGCTAAACATCACAAATCTCTCACATCTCAAAAATCGCTCTCTCTCTTTTTCTGCTCTCTCTCTCTCTCTCCGTCACTCCTAAAACTTCCCCAGTTTTTTTTTTTTTTGGGAGGGGGGGGGCATAAGCAGAGAGTGCTTGCTAGTGCTGTCCTTAGACAGTAAACGTGACGAAACTATAGAGGAAAAAACACGCATATATATTGTTTATCATGACTCTGGTTTTACGTGGCCTATCAACACAATTTAAAAACTGGTATATATCACCTTGTTGCTTTGTCTTTAAGTGGTCGTGTGATTAGCTTACCACGACTACTTTATTCTTCCTCAGTCAAACAGCAGCACTCATGCGATTGTTTTGCCCCCTTAGCTCCAGGTGTTGCGCTAGACAGTGATCGTGATTGCCGTCTGCGGGTGCGCGCGCAGCTGCTTAAAGCTGTAGCGTCCAGATTACTTACGTAGTCAGCTACTTCCGTGCAACTGATATAAGATGCGGTAAGCTGAACACAGCTTCAACCGTCTGTTTGTTGAAAAATAGTAACGGACCGCATTTTCTTGTTAGTAACTGTAACGGCGTTGTAACGATAGGAATAGTAATTAGTTAGATTACTCCTTACTGAAAAAAGTAACGCCGTTAGTAACGCCGTTACTTGTAACGTAGTTATTCCCATCACTGCAAAAGGCACTCAGAAAATGGTGCAAACTCTGGCAGGAAGAGGTCTGGCAGACCCAAAGCCATAACTGAATCAGAGGACAAGTTTCTAGGAGTTAACAGCTTGCGTGGTAGGGGGCTCACAGGACAACAGCTTCAAGCACAGCTTAATAGTGGTCGTAATAAGCAAATCTCAGTTTTAACTGTGCAGAGAAGACTTCGAGCTGCAGGTTTGACAGGATGAGTTGCAGCAAGAAAGCCATTGCTGAGATGTCAGAATAAGACAAAGAGGCTTGTCTGGGCCATGAAACACCGCCATTGGATTACTAAAGACTGGAAGAAGGTATTATGGACTGATGAAACAAAATTTGAAATCTTCAGTTCATCACGCAGGATCCATGTACACCATCGAGTAGGCGAAAGGATGGTTCCACAGTGTGTGGCATCAACTGTCAAACATGCAGGAGGAAGTATGATGGTCTGGGGCTGTTTTGCTGGATCCAAGGTCAATGACTTGTACAGCGTGAGAGGCACCCTGAACCAAAACGGCTACCACAGCATTCTGCAGCGGCATGCAACACCCTCTGGTCGGCCCCTAGTTGGTCAGGGGTTCATCCTACAGCAAGATAATGACCCACAACATAAGTCCAAGCTATGCCAGAAACTTACTTAGGAAAAAAGAACAAGACAGTAAGCTTGAAAATATGGAGTGGCCAGCACAGTCTCCAGACTTAAACCCCATCAAGCTGGTTTGGGATGAACTGGACAGAAGAGTGAAAGCAAAGCAACCTACAAGTGCCCCACATTTATGGGAATCTCTGCAACAGATATGAGAAGAGCTTTCGAAGGAATATTTGATTTTTTTATTGTAGAAAGAATGCCACAAGAATGGTGTTCAGCTGTTATATCTGCCAAAGGTGGCTACTTTGATGAGTCAAAGGTTTAGAATAAATTTTGGTTTATAAATTGATTCCATGTTTTCTTTTTTAACTCCAATTGCTTATTTGTACTATGCTTTCATTTCAGAGCTCAATGAGACATTAAACTGCATCATTTTCAATAAAAACCTGAAAAAATTGGGGTTTTCTAGTGTATATAGATAACACTTCTCTTTTCAATAAATAGATTCGAAACTACTGCCAGCTAGACTAATGCTGTTTACTGTACACTGACTAATTTCAGTCATTCGGCTCTGTGAACAGAATTTGAGACCAGTTTCTTCATGCATTTGGGGGTTAAAATTCAAACTGCTTAATTTTAAGGGTTTTTGTGACGATGTGTCATTTTCGACGCTTAACCCAAGGAGAGTTGTGCGCGGTGTTAAGAGTATTCAAGGATTAATCGGTCCTTTGAGGATCACTCTAAGTGTTCCGCTGTCTTAACTGGCACGACTTCAGGACCAAGGACAGCGAGACACAAATTTTATATTGGTCGATGACAACGTAGACATGGATATACAGAGAGAGAATAGATGACCTATTATACTAGCAGCATTGGTTGTGTTGCGAGCAAACAGTGATGATAGGTGAGAGAGCGACCGAGAGGATGGGTGGCTAGAGTCGGTGAGAGAGAGAGAGAGAAAGAGAGAGAGAGCGAGTGCGGTTGGGATTAGGTTTATATTCTGGAGGTTGGACGGGATTACGCAGCGCAATTCCCCGTGCTGCGCGGTGCTCTCTGGGATTCACCACACGGCATTTTTCAGTTTCCACGAACTGATCGACGGTCCCTCCCACAACCCGCGGTCCTCCTGAGATAGACTAGCTATATGGAAACATGGCCAACGTTCCGCAGATCGTCAAAATTGGGATTTCACTGAAGATGCTTCCTAACAACACAGCCGTGTACTTCAAATCCGACGGGACCCGGTTCGGACAGACCCGAACCATCAAGCTTCTGACCGGGTCGAAGTACAAAATCGAGGTGGTTGTTAAACCAGGAGCGGTCGAGGCCACGTAGGTAGCCCATGTGGATTTTCCTGACCAGGTCATAACCCAACCAAACTGCTAGGAAACCTATTAATCCAGGGAGGCAAATATCACGTCCAGATCACCATATTCTACATCTATATTCTATATTTGGAAACGCGAAGATCATTTCATTTATTAAAGAGCGTTGCTGACATATTTTCAGGCATTCAGATAAACGTTATTGGAGGACGTCGATAAAAGCTCAGAAAGCCTTTCAAATAATTTTTCCTTCTGTCTGATTTGCCATTTTTGATGATATTTTCCCTTTAAATAATTATTTCTATAGCGACCTGTGAGGTTGTATGACGTTGTTTTACGAATATTTTATTAATCCTCCCTGAATTTATTAAATATTGGGACTTCTTTGTCGTATTGTTTGTTTCTGATTTAATGTATTTCCCATTTAAAGCGAAATAGGCTGCACTACAGCACCACTGCTTTTCTGCTTCATCTGCACTGAGAGTAATTATATACATGTCTTTGTTGTAACTAACCAAGGATAAGGCAGACTCACTGATATCACTGACTTTAGCAGATATGCTGAAGAGAAGGCAAGTGCAGATTTTAAACCTGCAGTCGAATACAATTCTCTGATAGTCTCTGTATTTTAGGCTTGATTTTGATTTTCAAGCCTAAAATACAGAAAGCCTAAAACAACACACCCCTTTACCTCTTTTAAGTAGCTTTAAATAATAATAATAATAATAATAATAATAATAATAATAATAATAACTGAATTAGAAACAAGCCTTGTTGGTGCGCTCAACGGGGTAAAGAGACTGTTTCCAAGTTCAACGTTCAAAAGTTGGATTTTACGTGGAGCACATAAAGGCAGCATAAACCCCAACTGGCTGCACGTCAAATCCCCCGCAGATTAGGACTCCAGTGTTTGGGCTTTGTGGCACCGCCCTCCTGGGATTTGCCTACAATTCATGATTATGTAACGTGAGTTGTTGTACTCGCATCTCCCAATAAGGATTAGCATCGGATATTTAACTATCAGGATGTAAAAACATCACTGAAGGAGCACTCCAATGTAAAACTAGGTCACACACGCAGTGATGCATAGGTGTTGTTGAACTGAATGTGGGGCAAGCCAGTGAAACCCAGCTGTAGCCCTATTTCACCAACTGATTTGTCAACACCAGTCTCTCTCTCTCTCTTCCTCTTCCTCTGCTTTTCACTCTCCCTCCCTCTTTCTGTAAAACTATTTTATGGTAATTCAAATTATCTTTATGCATTTCATACCTTTGCTGTTTTGTGATGATTCTATTTTTGCTGTGTGATCTGGTCAATGCAGGTCAATGAGCGTGGGTGGGGTGACCTTCCCCCTGGAGCAGCAGTCTAAAGACCCACAGTCTGTGGTCTATACTGGCCTGTATGAGACAGAAGGTGTGGCACATACCAAAAGTGGAGAGAGGCAACCAGTTCAGGTCAGCATACAGGTATGGATACACTGTGCACAGGACAGAGGTGGAAGAACTGTTCTAGAGTGTTTTAGAGTTAAGTTTTGATATGAGCTGGTAAAGAAACCTGATGAAGAGCTTCCCTGTTCCCAGTAAGCTCTTTAAAAAAAAATCTAATTCTTTAACGTTGGTTTTATCCTTCATGTATCTTCAATTTGGATTTAGGTTCTCTTGATTGACCTTTTATCAGTTTTGCAAGTCATGTTTTCAGTTTCACTCATTTTAAGACTTAAGTGTTAAACATGACAGTGTTTTGTGTTTTTCATTGTAGCAACCAAGGCCCTTTTTGGCTTCAGAAATAACCAGATCATCTATTTATTCTTAATCTGGACGCATTTAGACTACTCACCTGGTCTTCTTAATATATCTCTAGATCCTCCACCAGCTCTTCTAAAAACTAAAAAAAGAACAAAAATAAATAAAATGTCTTTATATGCATTAAGAAGAAAAAGGTATAGGACAGAGTCAGTTTCTTGCATACTCCAGTTATAAAATTAGACAGCAGCCATTGCTAAATTTATCAAATTAAATGTAAAGGTAAAAAATACAAAGAAAATCCCAAAACCAACACTGAAGTTTAGTTGGTTTTTTGACATGGAAAAAAAGTCCTCTGAAACCATGCTTCTACCATAGGCTTCAATGTTTTACACTTTTTACACAGATGTTTTCTTAGGATTTGTTGTGTCATATCTTACAATTACTTCAACATAATAATAACTGTGGCACAAATTTTTACTGAAAAAAAAAACTGTTTCAAAATTTTAGCTTTTTAAAACTTTCAAACGATTTAGATGTTTAATGGGAATAAATGAGATGGAGACAGATTAAAATCGAAACCTGCTGATAGAAGATTTGGTCTTCACCAGCCCTTTAATCACCAAGTGATCTCATCTGTGTTCAGCCACTTCACCTCATCTATACCTGTGTTTCATAATGTTCCTATAATCCTGAGATTAATGTCAAGTGATGGTCTTACCATGTCTGTTTATGGTTCTGGTTCTGGCAGTGTTTCTATGGTTACAGAGTATCTTGATAGCCTCATTTTTTATCCAAGGTTACCAGGTAGATGATGAATGTTTCGGGGGTGGAAATATAACCTATTTAGGGTTTCAGCTCTGCTCTGTCTTCCAGTGAACAGTAAAAATATCAAGTATTGAATTTCCTGGAACCCATGGTGATGTTTTATTCCTAATTAGCAGAGCAAAACCCAGAAATCTCTCTAATGTTCTAACACAGATGGCTAAGAAACAAACCCAAAAAGGTTAACACTGACTGCGGTCAGTTGTGTGTTAACAGAGTTTGTTAATACACTTGGCTTAAGATTGGAACTTAACACTGAACTAATCTTGGTATAGAAGTAATTCTGTCAAACTTTCTACTATGTTTTATGCAAATGAGGACCCAGATGAAGGACACATGAGGCAGGAATACTACACCAAAATCCAGGTTTAATGCTAAGCTGATTTGAACTCACAATAAGCCAAACAGAGAAATCAGGAATCCAAGAATACAGATGGACTGACAATTTACACAGGACATACATATTCGTGTGTGTGTGCGTACAGAGAGTAATTGAATAGACAAGACTAATTAAAGAAGGAAAGACAATCACAATGGAGGGAAAGCAACCTCATGATATATAGTGAGTCTCAGCTGGTATGTCCTTGATTCCTTTTCTTGCGTTCTCAAGTCTTAGGCCCTCTTATGCTTGAGGTAGAAACATGAGATGTGAGCATTTAATCAAAACGGAACATTATTTTAAAGTGATTTTAATCGGTGATGTGTGGCACAGCTGCATCACCAGACCATTGATTTGTGATAGCCTGATACAGTATTTTATGAGCGTAGGAGTACTTAAGACTACTTTTAGATTTACACCTACATTTAAGCATATTCACAATTTAGTAATATTACACAAATACTGAGATATGATATAAAACAGTTGTGATCAGAAAGCTATATATATTCATCACGGTCATGAATGTCATGTTAATTTTGAACTTTTAATTACTTTTTCCAGGGTGGATTGATTGTAAAGCATATGTCTTTAATGACTTCAAAAAACAACAATTAGATGCACAAGTTTAATCGTCTCTGTCCTTTTCTCATTCCACATGCCACTGCCATTCTTGTTCGTAGCCTTGTTACTTCCCGGATCGATTACTCTAATTTACTTCTTTTCGGTCTTACTCAAAAATCCATCCACAAGCTCCAACGCGACCAGAATTCTGCTGCCTATATTATCACCAGGACCCCTTCTATCCATCACATCACTCCTGTCCTGCAGCAGCTTCATTGGCTCCTGGTCAAATATCGCATCGATTTCAAAATACTTTTGTATACACTTAAGGCAATTCATCATCTCTCCCCTCCACATCTCTCTGATTTGGTTCAGATCACCATTCCATCTCGGTGTCTCAGATCTTCTTCTTCTCTTTCTCTCTCTGTCCACTCCCCCCGTCTTTCCACCATGGGGAGCAGGGCTTTCAGTTGCTCTGCTCCTTGACTCTGGAATTCCCTACTTCCTGATTAAGGAAATATCACTTTCTTCTCTCTTTAAGTCTAGACTCAAAACTCACTTGTTCAAAATTGCTTATCCCACATAACCTTTCCACTCTGCTATTTTAAATTTGTTTTATGTGTTATGTTTTTATGATTGTGTAAACTGCTTGCTTTTATGTTGCTTTTATTATTCTGCTGTGTACAGTGTCCTTAAGTGTTCTGAAAGGCGCTTTCAAATAAAATGTATTATTATTATTATAACTTTGAATTTATTTATATTTTCTGCAATACACAGAGTCAAAAGTATATATATAAATTCTTCTCTCGTGTCCTCTACCAGAGGCCTGGGAGCTTGAGGGTACTGCGCAGTATCTTAGCTGTTCCTAACTGCGCTCTTCTGGACAGAGATCTTAGATGTTGTTCCTGGGATCTGCTGGAGTCACTCACCTAGCTTAGGAGTCACTGCACCTAGTGCTCCGATTACCACTAGGACCACTGTTACCTTCACCCTCCACATCTTCTCGAGCTCTTCTCTGAGCCCTTGGTACTTCTCAAGTTTCTTGTGTTCCTTCTTCCTGATGTTGCTGTTATTCTGTATCGCTACATCTATCACTATGGCCATCTTCTTCTGCTTTCTGCTTGTCTACCACCACTAT
Organism: Pelmatolapia mariae; assembly: GCF_036321145.2. Lineage (NCBI taxonomy): Eukaryota > Metazoa > Chordata > Actinopteri > Cichliformes > Cichlidae > Pelmatolapia > Pelmatolapia mariae. Next base: position 2,454,726 of record NC_086238.1, on the reverse strand, counting down.
GTCTGGTTGGTTAGCCACCACCATTTTGTACGTCTGTATCTGAAAGTCCCACAAGATCTTAGCTCGGCCACTCTCCACCAAGATGTATCTCAATTTTGGTAGCCATAAACAAGATTCTGGCATTATTATGGCTGGATATTTGACCACTGTTTGTGACAGAGTTGGTAGAGTTCATTTAAACTGGTTTGTTTCCTGACATGGACTGAGCTTTGATGTGTGTTTCCAGTTATTGTCCTGTTGGAACACCCAACTCTGTCCAAGTTTCAACCCTCTAGCTGTTGATTTGAGGCAAGGTTGAAGAATTTGGAAGTAGGTTTCCTCCTTCTTTATTCCATCAATTTTGTGCAATGTACCAGTAATAATGGAAGCAAAATTGCCCCCAGAGCATGATGTTACCACCACCGTGTTTGACGGTTGCTACAGTGTTCTTAGGGTTGAAATCCTCATCTTTATTCCTCAGAACATACCTCTTCTCACTGCGGCCAAAGTAGCTCAATCTTTATTTTGTCCTATCAAAAACTTTTTCCCAGAAGGCAATCCGCTTGTCTATATATGCAGCTACAAATTTCAGTAAAGGCTGAAGGTGTCGGTTTTTCAATTAAATTTCAAGGGGCAGGTCTGTACCCTCTCACTCCACAGTGACATAAAACTTTTCACTGTGAACAGTGATGCTGGTTTTCCAGCAGTTTGCAGTTCATGGCAGGCTTGAGCCTTGGTAGTAGTTCCTGAACATCTCAGTCAACTTCCTCTCATCTCAGGGTGACAGTTTTGGGTATTGTCAAAGTAGTGACACATCCAACTAAGTTTTAATATATAGAATTGTTTCAACAGGTGATCTTGGAATCTCAAATGGAATCTCAAATCTCAAAAAGACCTTCTTTTTTAGACTTCAGTGAGTTCCATGGACTATCCCATTGTTTTGAATATCCAGTGAGTGCTGTCAAACAAATTGTTTTTATGCTGGCAAATAAGAAGTTAATCGGCCTTAGCCTTTGCCAAGTTAAGACACTTTAACTTAACGAGTTAAAGTGATAACTTAAAGAACCGTCAGCACCCCATGTATATATTTTATCACATGCACTGCTCGCTCAGTCACAGCTTTTCATGCATCATGGATAAAAACAATTCCCTGAAGATTCACTTTGTATCTTTAATCGGAGCTTCTCCAGCATCCTCCGCTTTCCTTGCTCAAGTTGCATTTTAGAAAGTGTGACATCATTCAAGATGGTACACTGGGACAGATGTGATCAAAACAGGGAGGAGGACAGACGATAGGGGAAATGGGAAAACACATACATGTACATAAAGAGTTGTAAATGTTGCGGACCATAACAAACATCACAAAAATACCTATTGCATTTGATAATAATTGTGCAGTGTTCAGTGATCACATTTTTTTCAGCAAGCAGCACTACATAGATTTTTATGGCAATGAGAACACCTAATGCTAAGATTTTACATGAAATTACATTAATATATATTTATAAATTTAAAGTTTCTGGTTTTCTGACAGTAAAATGAAAAATAAATACATTATGAAATGCTGTGTTATTTGTGTCTACATACATTTATATGTGTGACCCATCTGTTGAGTTCACACACTGAGGCCTCTGGGATGATCTGGTGTGTGTGTTTGCAAGTGTGTGTGTATGTGTGTGTGTATGTGCATCCATCTGTGCTGTCAATATGCTCCCTTTTCACTGCATCTTTGAATGATTTTACAAATGACACAACAGGAGTCTGTGCCTTTATGAGTTTTAGGAGTCTTCTTAGAGAGAGTACCCATGCATGTTCCAGTCTACCACACTGCATGTGTTCTACATCATTGTGTGTGCCAGTGTATGTACACAGTGGTACATCTGCTTCTGCTTCAGTTCACAGAGGCGGGGATGTTTGAAACGGTGTGGCAGGTGAAGTACTACAACTACAACAAGAGGGATCACTGCCAGTGGGGAAACAGTTTCAACAGCATTGAATACGAATGCAAACCCAACGACACGCGTACGCTCATGTGGGTCAATAAGGAGATGTTTGTGTGATGGTCTGAAAGATTTTTTAAATCATCTGCATGTTGTTTTGAAATGAAGACAACTCTGTGGTTTAACTCTGTTTTCTGTCTGTCTGCAATCTACCAATATCGGAAAAACTAAAGGTGTTTGAAGAGAAAATGCAGGATTTCCCTCCCTTATGCCCTCAAGACTGTGTTCAGGCTCCTGCCAATTCATTTCTAATGGTTTGACACATAAAACACAGTGATGTTTCCAGTCTTTTCGCAGTGGTTCTATTTGTTTGAGCCATAATACAAATATGGGACATTTATTGAGGCTAAAATTAAATGACGTTTTATGAGGCAAATATTTTTTTTCACATGCAGTTTGTTTGTGGCATCTGGTAAACCCCAAGTGTGACAAGAGTTACATGTATGTACATTTCTGTATGTGTGTGAGAGTGCCTGTGTGTTTAGTTACAGTATCTGTTTACATATGGTGCTTGTACAGATGTGCATGTACTTTGAAGCTACTGAACGTCTACAGAGAGTTTCATTTCAGAATCCAAACTTTCCACAAAAGGAAACACAGAGCATTCTAGTGTGGTTAAAGAAATTCTTCAGACATGCTTAAAAATTAATTACAACATTCTCTGTCTGATTTAACAAGTGCAGTAATTTATACAAGAATCAAAACAACTGTTTCTGTCACTGTAATATAAATTTAGAATTCAGTTCAGTTCAATTGAATTCAGCTTCATTTATGCTGTGCCAAGGCTGAAGGCTGTTCTTATTATCCAAACAGCTGTTTTGTTGGTGCTGTTGCCATTTTAAGTCATTATTGACTGCTTCTATGCAAACTTTGGTTAGTTGTTGTAACCCAAAATCATAACTGTCTTGTTTGATAAATGTTTTCACCCCATATCATTTTTGCAATGGATTGCACTTTTGAGTCTTGTGAGTCAGCAACCGTGAAATGATCTAAAATTTTGCTGTCACACTTTGAGCCGATGCCTACACTTCGAGTGATTTTTAAAAGAGTCCCAATTTTGGAATGAAACTCTCAGGGTAGTGTTGTGGATCAGTGTGTTTTATCATTTGTGTAATACAGTGTGGCAAATAGGAGTTTTGGATTTGGGTGAAGTTGTGCCCCTGTCTAGTGTATGTTTATTCTCTCTACCTCTAACAGTGGTCCTTGCCACGGATATTTGTGTGTAAAGACAAATAATTTATTTGGAATATTTGGACCATTTTGTTCTATTTAATGTGGTAAATATATGATATTTCAAAAAAATTTATTTTTGTACAGTGAGTGAACCATGTGAAATGTTTTTACGTTACTGTGTGTACTTTGGTAGAAATGACAACTATTTTCAATTAAATACTTTACTTACCTATGCAAGAAATTGGAGTCAAATGTGATGTTAAAATTTTTCTGTGGTGAAGTTTATATTCAGTATTGTTCTGACCTTTTTTGTGATAGTGTTGACTGTTTACATTGTAGACATTAAAATGAAAAATCTTTTTGTGTGGCACACTCATTCTGTGCTATGTTTAAGATTAGGAATAAAACTCTGTTATGCAGCAATAAGCTTAAGTTGCTGATGGGGAGCGGGGGGCTTTGCTTAATGGACGGAGCATTTCTTCTCCACTCTTCTCTTTTCACTTTCAGTGTGTTTATACAACATTACTGTATTTAATCATGGCCAGTTACTAGACTCTGGCTCTCTCTCCTACAGTCTGCCTTTTGTTTCTTTCTGTTAAAAAGAAGTTTTTCTTTCCCACTGTCACTAAGTGCTTCATCATAGAAGGTTGTGTGATTATTGGTGTTTCTTTCTAAAATTGTAGGGTCTTTACCTTACAATATAATAGACCTTGAGGTGAATGCTGTTGTGAATTGGCGCTGTATACATTTTTTAAAAATGGAATGGAATTAGGAACAAAGAAAGAATCCATGCACATCCTCCGAAAAAAGTATAGTACAGAAGAAAATGGCTGACACAAAGGAAACCATACTGCAGAATCACATTATGTGCATACGCGCACAAAACATATTGCTGTTGTTTGGGTCATGTTTATAGGTGATTTATTAAGGCATTTGGGGATAAATACAAGGATAAGACAATCTAGAAACAAGCACATTGTCAAAAAGAAGAATTTTGCATAAACAACATGAAATCATAGACCCATTCTGTCTGTATATGTGGTTCAGGCTATTGGTGGTGTAAATGTGAGGGGGATATTTTCTTGGGATACCTTGGGCTCCGTAGGACCACTAAGCATTATTTAAACACCACAGTCTACCTGAGTATTGCTGCTGACCATGTCCATCCCTTTATGACTACAGTGCACCCATATTTTGATATCTTGCTGCTTCCAGCATGATAATGTACCATGTCACAAATTGTAAAATCACCTCAGACTGTTTTTTGAACGTGAAATTAAGTTCTGTATGGTTATCTGGTCTTCACACTCACCAGCAATCAATCCAGTATTGCACATTTGGCAAGTGGTGGAACAGCAGATTTATATCAAGGAGATTCAGTAGGTGAATCTGCAGCGACTGTGTGAAGCTACCGTGTCAATATGGAACACAATCTCCGAGGAATAATTCAAGCACTTTAGGGCATTATAACAAAATGAACTCCATGTGAAACTTGGATATACTGAGGTCCAGGAGACGCTGATAGTCGAAGGCTAGATTGGCCACTTCTTGTAGTACAGCCATAAAGCCAGTTGGGGGGGCACGTGCACCAACTTGTACTCGAAGCAGGAACACAAATAAATAAATAAATCGATAGACCCAGCAGTTCCCGGATGTACAGTACTGCTGCACCTCCCCCTCTTCGACTCTTCTCTCCTCCCCTCCGCCACCGCCTGCTTGTCAAGCCGAACCTCCTCCTCCGCTAACTGTCCCCTCCCAGCGGGTCTCCCTCCCTTCAGCCACTGCAGTGAAAGCCTCGGTGAAGGAGAGAGAAACGGTTAAGAGATCCTGAACCTGGGTGTAAAGCCAGGACGAGAGCCGAGAGCACCTACAGCGTATTTTTCTTGTATTTCTCGCCACAGCTCGGCGGCCTGCTGACTTCTGCTGTTGTAACCTCCTTTTCCGTTCACATCGCTTGGATTTCATCATCCGACCTGCAAGATGGTAAGCAGCAACGACTCTTATTTTCAACCTCCGCCGACTGGTGAACACACCAGTGGACAGGCCTGTGCTTTAATGTGTCGAATATAGTTCAGTTTTGACAGGTTCTTGCTCGTAGCGAGCGTTCCGCTTTGAGTGAACGGTCGAAAAAACGTAGAGCTGTGGCGAGAAGGAAACGCTTTTCTCACCCACTTTTGGCTCCCTGTCGCGCTCTCTGTGCAATACCCCAGGGCTGACAGTAGCCTGCAGCTTGTGGCCCAGATATTTCTTATCCCTTCTCGACATAGCCTACACTCTTATTAGCAACTAGGCCTGTGCAAATTAGTTTTCGAAACAAAAATACACGCTTATTAAGCCTAGGCTGGCGACTATTTGTGGCACATTTGACACAGCAGACAGGAAAATGTAACGGCTGCTTATGTTAGGTCTTTGCTCCTACTATATCGCACTGCATTCAAATATATAACATCCATCTCGGTGTGTTTTCTAGATAGCATGGCGCTGTGTTGATGGTTGCAACATTGTTTCGTCTGAGCCACTAAACTGTGATAAGTGCAATAATCGGCCGAGGCTACATTTGTATCATTTCTACCTGTGGTTGTAGAGGAGGCTTCCATAGTAGGCCACAGGCTTGTTCCTGCAACACAGACTTCATACGATTGTATGGTGTGTGTGTGTGCGCCTATACATCGAGGATACATCGAGGGATGTGTATGTATATATATGTGTATATATATATATATATATATATATATATATATATATATATTAGTTAGACTTGCTTCTAAAAACTGTAACCCAAATGCTTTTTACAGTAGGGTTGTTAAACATGTGGCCCGAGGACCAAAAGCAGCCAACTAAAGGGTCCAATTCCACCCACCGGATAGCTTTGCAAAGACATTAATTACTCTCTTTATTTTAATAAAATGCAATGCAGTTCTTGGTCTGGCGTCGTGATGCCAGCATTACTACACAGGAGAAATCATGTATGCAAAATAGTGGAAGTATTTTTAGATATAGCCAAATTTTTACAATTGTAAATGCATAAAATGCTATTTTTTTTTTGTCTATTTACAAAAACTGGACATGTAAGAGTTTTGCGCCTATTTTGGATCCACTGTGATCTGTGAATTGTAATGTACATGTAATGACGGTTGGACCTGCCAAATATAGTAAAATGGACATATTGAAATTCATTTGTTTTTACGTATTTATCTTAATTACACCTTCATTTAACAATTGATGGCTCATCAAATGTGAAAAAATGAACATTTGAAGAAGCTGCTTGTAGTTCTTTGCACTTATAAAAGAGAGGAGACATTTAAAGGGGTGTTTTTCATACAGGCTATTATGCAATAGTTTTACTGGTCTGGCCCACTTGAGATCAGATTGGGCCCATGAAAAAAAGTGAGTATGACTCCTCTGCTTTACAGAGCAATTATAAACATAAGAATGATTAAATAAATTCCTATTTTAATAAGAGAAGTAGTTAATTAGTAGTAGTAGTACATAAGTAAATAAATTGTATAAGCATAGGCTGATATAGGGAAAGAGGAGGCTAAGGGGGATGAAGGTGGGTCTTTCGATGGCTTTGAAAAATCCAGATTGGGGACAATAACTGAAAATGCTTCGTCGTCTTCAGGTTGAGGTAGGTACCAGGAATAAAGAGCAGTGATTGGTCATTAAATAGGCTGACCTTTGCATATGCAAGGCTAAGCCCCATATCTAACCTCCAACCCCAATGTTGTCCCAAAAGCCTCATTTGCACTGCAGAATGACTACAGACCGTATTTATTGACAGTTCACCCATGATATAAAATAAGCAGTATCAACCACATGCACACTAGCTATTGGTCTTATTTATAATCTGTCTAGAGAGGGAGAATTTCCTGTTTTCTTGTTGTCTGGAAAAGGAAAAATTAAAAGATTAATTCTTAATTGGGTTATGCTAACAACATGCTAAGATGTTAGTTCATGCTAACACTTATGACATCTAAAAAGTAAAAGGTTATTAGAAACAGTGTTAATATTTTCTTTATCTTTTTCTTCTATAAAATGTTAACCAAAGTCAGATAGTTTGTCATGACTTGCTATACCCAAAATGAATTGGCTATTATTAGACCTTTTTTCCCCCTTCTTTAATCTGTGTTATGCATATTGACTTAGAAAATTCAATCTTGGGAACGCTATTGTGTAAGTACATTCCCATTTGCCACTGCATTGCTAGTTGACGTAGTATGTGCTCACCAGGTGCATATCCTTCCTGATAATCAAGATTAGAGAAGCAAAACCTCACTTCTGTATATACTAGCTGATGTAAAATCACCAGTTCTACAGTCTCTTTTCACTAAGGCGGTATGAGGGTTGGTCCGGAGCCAGTGCCTAATCTCGAAGCAATTTGTCACATAATGACAGCAGGATCTCGCCATTAGAACTTTATCAAGGCGGTATCAACACTTTTGCAGCTTTAGAACTGAGAACTACTCGTGTCAAACACTAGAGGTGGGATTATTGTGACCAAGTAAAACTTTGTGACCATGTTGATGCCAGTGTCTAATGTAATTTAAAAAGGGGTAAAAAAAAGCCGAGATTTGGTATGACTGTGAATTCAGAGCGGTGTATAAGCCAATGAAGTCATTCCTGCTCTCATTTTGCCTGCAATTTTCATGTTGTCATGTTGGGACTCTGCATTTATACATATCATTGCAAACAGCAGTCGCTGTTTATAGATTGCATTTGCATGCAGAAGCTTTGGTTTGAATATGACCGTGTTGCACATGTTTAGTTTAATTAAGAATACATTTATAATAATCCCGACTGTGTGACCACAACAGTGTTTTAAAAAAAAAGATTGTAAACACCTGGTGTATATCATGCCCATGGATATTTGTAAAATGTTTATTCAGCGAAATGTAGAAGCGACAGACTGTATTATTTAATTTTATGTTTTTATTTGTAGTGCTGCGGTCTAGGTAACAAACCACAAAAACAACATTGTGCGTACGTAGACATCTCATTCACTGGTTTTGCTGCTCGTTCTTCTTCTCATTGAAAACACAAGAGGTGTGATTGCGGTGGGTTGAGGCCCTTGCTTGCAAATACATAAAAGGAACTGTTGTCCAGTCTGTTGGTAGAGTTATTGCTGTTTCTTTTTTTATTGTAAAGAAATAAATGAAATTTCCTGATCTGACACTTCACCAGCCCGGGCCTAGGAACATGTTTGCATTATTGCAAAGAGGGTATTTGGAAACTGGGTTATTAGAAGTGAGTGTTACTCATACAATTGCTATACAAATATCAGGGGCCTACATCATCCCTGACTTTAATTCTGCATAAATTAGTGCAGAAAATTTGCATCTGTAAATAGAAAGGAATTCATAAATCACACACAAAAACCAGCTATTAAGAGCAGCATCTCATTACTTGGGGGCAGCAGTAACGGGGGGGGTTCTTTACTTTGTCAGAGGAAACATTTTTTCCTGTGTATGCTTACCTTGTTAGATTTGCCTTGCAGCAATCTCGACTATCAGACCGTGGATTGTCAGGACATGCACGTCCTGCAGCCACTGTGGCAACCTATGGCTTGTCAGATGTATTCTTCTCAGCCGCAAGGAGAGGTTGGGGGCAGGGACGCGCAGTTGCTTAAGCATGTAGTGGAATGATCTGATGCTAAGGGGACCATATGCTGCCTAGCAATCAAGCGCCACCCACATAAGGATTGAGCTGTAGCTAATGTAAAAGAGATAAAAGCCACAGTGAACCACCAACAGAAGTGATGATCAACACTACGTGATCCACACAGCACTTCCAACCAGCCCACTCAATCTGGATTTATTCTCCTCACTGGCCATTGCATCTCTGCAGAGTCCATGGCTTGCACTGGAGCCAGCAGTCACCAACATAAGCTAAACTAGTCAGTTTCTTCAATAAACACCTATTTGTTTGGAAATCTATGTGCACAGTGAAAAGAAAAGTTTATAAAGTATTATTCAGAACTTTCCTCTATAACCATTGGTAGGAACTTGATGCTCAGTGGATTTGTGGTACGAGAGACAGTTCAATAGAGCTTAAAGGTCAGAGGGCCTTTTTTGTACACTTACAAAGGGTGGTCAGTATGATAAATTTACTCTTGGCAAGAATCTATAGCTGATTGATGGCTTTGGGGATGATTTTTAAATTATATTTACCTCATCAGCATTCAAGGCATCAAAAGTACTACATTTAATTAACCTCTAAAAGCATATTTTGCACACTGTCAGTGGTAACAATGGAACCAACAGTATGGGGCTTCATTAACTAATAGCTACTGTCTTCAGCATTTTATCTGCCCTGAAACAATTTACCTGCAGTGGTCCATAGGTTTAGCGCATTAATGTAATCTCCTGTTGCTGGCTGAAATGATGACTTTGGTTGCCTAACCCCAATACCTACTCTTCACCAATGTGATGGAGAAAAATGATTGAAATCCTTAATAAACTGCTGTAATATATAAAAAAGGAACATCATTTTTAGGTCTTGTAACTTACTTGCATTGATACTCCTGCTGAGGCTACCGTTTAGGCTAGAGTTGCCTCCTGAATAAATCCTCACAGAAGTAGTATTTGTTAGTTTAAACTAAAATGATATGTTTTTAAGATTTTGAAATTATTCATTCAGTAGCAATTCTGAGGATATATGAATCATACTTCAGTGTAGCCAGAAATAACCTTGCATCTCATTTAATACTACATGCTTTGTTATGTGAAACTCCAGGCGGGCTCAGACGGTAAATGAAAAATATATGTAGCCACCTGTCACCCATCAACTGTATGCACTATGGCTTTAAACCCAAGAGTGTGGCATTTTGTCTGTACATGGTTTTTCAAAATGGGTCGTGATGAGCAAATGGAAAAAAACTGATAACTCTCACTATTATATGGTAGCAACTTTTCAGTTATCTGGTAGGTATTATACTTTTCCGTGATGTGATGTTGTCCACTAATTGCAGAGCTAGCCTTAATCATGCCATGCTTTGTCATCTATTTGACACCTTGATTTACAAACTAGAACATCATGTTGTATTAAATAAGATTTTAATCTAGTAATTGGGACGATCCATTCCTCGGGAACATTTTTATAGGGATAATAAATCCACTGGTCTCATTTTTTTGTGTGAATAGAGGGTTTGCCCCCCTGGTGTTCACACAAAGAGTGGAGCTATAACTCTCAGACCTAGAGGTTACAACTATTCTTTATACTAAGGATGGTCCAATCAAGTACCAATCCTGTACCAGTGGTAAATTAATAATAAGTATCTTGACTATGAGGAAGAGAGTGGAAATCATTCTTTTGTGAAAGGACACATCAAGCTCAACTTCAACAGCAAGCCTAACCTTGTAGAATAAAATGTAGTTATTTACAGTTATAGTAGTCACAGTAGTTTCTCCTTTTTCCTCATCACACATGTGCGTTATCAGGAGACAACTGAAGTGAAATAACGTCTTGTTTTCAGCAGAGTTAAATATTTTCTCACCATATATATATATATATATATATATATATAATAAAAACTTAGACAGACGTGGGTTCGGTGTAATAACTTCTTATATTAGGTCTCTGACCAAACATGATGGGATTGAAAGTAAATGTGTAAGAAAGACAGAGATAGCATTGTCACTGTCAGATCTTTTCACTTGTGTCAGAACCGTTTAAAGTAAAGTAAATGGGGAAAAAAACTTTTGCAGACATACTGTTGGTGTAGCTGCATGAAATACCTCTAAACTGCTGTCTCTCTGTTACCTTTCTCCATGCTACATTAGCTCTGCTGCTAGCTGCTGCTGTCATGTGGCAGCACAGAACTGAACTAAATGGATTAGACCATGAATCAGCTCATCGTCACTGATATCCGATCTAGCTTTTTGAGTCAGTATCGGATCGATATACGATCCTAATATTGGGTCGGTGCATCCCTACTCTATACCCTGTTTTTAGTTTTAATTTTTTGCCCTTTAAAAACTTTTATTATTTAACAAAATATACAATCATACATATTTGAGGAGCTATGGTTAACAATGGTTAACAGTGAAGTATAAAGATGGTCGACATGGATTTAAAAAAAAAAGAGAGATGTTTTTCAGTATTTGGCAAATACAGTGTAGTTTTATCTCCACTGTGTTAATTCCTAAGAAGATTTAGGCATTGTTAGTTTACATAGAATTATGAGGCTTTCAAAACCCTCAGAAGACAGGCCCAAACCAAGGATAGAAATGGCTGAGAGGATTAGCCCTGCTGGAGTTCCTTCAGGCTGCTGAGATTGTGGTAATTATTTTCATATTTGCACTTGACTCCTAAATCTTGTACAGATCCTCACCACATTTGCAGACAGCCGCACGCATCCATGGAGAAACACACACATTCTCATAAAAGCAAGGATAGATGCAAGCACAGCAACCAAGACAATATTGCAAAACACGATTACAAAGGTGAGAGACGATGGAGAGGAGCAGGAGAATAATTGAGTGTCTCTTCAAACAGACAAATGGCTTCAAACTAGCAGTGGTTTATTTTAATTCTGGTCTATGTAACTGAGCCTCTTTTTTTGTTTCTTTGTTTTTTGGGGGTTTTTCTTTTCTTCTTAAGAGATCATTCTCAGTCAGTTGGTTATTAGCCTGGATTTTGCCTGCTGTACAAAGTTAGGCTAAAAAATAAGGGTTAGAAGTCTATTTAAAAAGCAGTCTGAAAGCACAGCTCAGCTCAGCTCTGCTCTCTGCTGTGAGGCTTGGTAATGTTTATCACAAAGCTCGGCTATATGGTAAGCTTGATACTTACAGACACATTTGTGCGGAGGAGGGGAGTCTTGTGATCCCTGAACTAACCAAATAAGCAGAGCAGAAAGAAAATGCGCAACAAATAAACTGACAGCTCTGCACACACACAGCACACTTTTTCCACCTCAAGAATAATGGATCAGTAACTTAAATTGTGTGGAAAAGTAATTCAGACGCACCAAACTATACACACACAGATGCCTTTACATGGAATGCTGTTTTAATTGATTCCCTGTGTCCACATCCACACAGTGCACATAGCAGAGTTCTTTGCTTTTGAGATAGCGTTCTGGTTTTGTGAACAGTAATTTTGCTTCTCACAAGTTCCCATAGATCTTAAAGACAACATCAGTTGCATATTTTTATCTAGCCAACATCCCCACTCCTAACGTACTGAGACCTTTAAGCTCTATAACAAAGAGAAGGTGTTAGAGAACAGTCGTGGGTGGGGACCATTGTAACGTTGCATGAACTGGACCTCTATTGTTTTTCTTGTAGGGCAGCAATCATGGTATACTACTTCTTACACTGAAACTTTGTTAGTTAATCACCCATGTCTGCATATGCTTTAGTGGCTATGTCTTGGTGACATAATTTCTTACTCATTGGTGTTGCTAAACTTAACCTTTAGCCTAACCATAACCGCAGGTGTGTTAATTTAAAGAAAAAAAGGGGTTTCCTTTAAGTACTGGGCAAACGGATTGCCTCATACACATGTAGCCTGCAAGCTAATGATAATTGAAGGGAAATAAATGAGCACTAGGCAGAGTATCAGTCCAGATTTCATCCTTAGCCACGACAGTCTAGTACATAAATACTCAAAGCAGAGAATTAAAGTCAAATCAGGAATCTTTAATACTTGAAAGCATTCATTTTCAGGGCAGCCTTTGTGTTGACTTGAAATGTGATAATAGCTGCTGTGATTTCAGACTCACATTGGTGGCCAAGCCAAAGACTCAAAGCAATTCTGATTACATTATCTGCTGAAAGTGTCATCAGCAGTGAGAGGGTGCAGTTTACCCTAAGGAATCGTAAGAAGCGAGAGAAAGAAGCTCACATATATTGTCTTGTATTCAGTAGGATTTTCAGATTTTTTTTCTTGCATTTGGAGTTACTTTAACGAGCAATAACTGATTATTAATGCACACTATTGACTGTCTTTCACTTGTACTGTTTCAGTGTTATGCATTATGAATGTATAACTAAGAGTGATAATGTTTTCATCTAAATTAAAAACAATCTAGGAAAGAAATATAGATTGGTCCAGTTTGTCTCTTAGTCTAATGTTCGTGGTGTTATGCACAGTATCTCATGCACCACCGTTAGGATTCAGCGAGTGATGTGTGCCTCTGCTTTGTTCCTGCATTTTCTATGCTATGCTAATATGCCTAGAGCACACACTGCAGTGTTGATTAATTTTTAGGATTTATGCAAGTCATCGCTTCATTCCAGCATGTTCTACATTGGGCTCGCTGCACTCAGGGCACCTCAGTGCAAGTGTGTACGTGAGTGTTACAACTCTGATTTAATCACAGTAGAAAAATGTGAAAGTTTTTCGTATCAATGATATCATTTTGTTTCATTGTTATTTATGTAAAACGAGGAACTGATTTCTTGTCAGAAGTATTATTTTTCAATCATTTGAGCAGGGAAGTGAATGACTAGTGTCACAGCCTCATGCTGCTGCTGTTTTTTGATAGAAGGTTTGAAATCACAACCCTCACAACGGCTTATTGCAGATGGTTCTATGTGGAAATCTGCATACATTTTTAGTTTTGTTAAGGTTTAGGTGCAAAATGACTCCCTTATTGTGGCCCACCCTCACCTTCTGTTTTCAAGGCTGAATGTCATAGATTTTTGGGGGCAGTATCTCTCCATTTTTGCTTTTAAATTTCTTGGCTGGCTTTTATTGCACTTTAAGTAATGAATTGTCATCAGCTCCATTAACATTATCTTCACCTTACCAGTTTCTCCTCTGCTCTGTGCACACACAAAAAAATTTATCTTTTATTTAGCAATGAAAAAAAAATTATGTATAGATCTTATATCTATAGAGGGAGGGCTACCAGTAGTAAATAAATCATTGGAACCTCTGCTGTACTGTTCACCTGTTTATGACTTCATATGACTAAGTTTTCTGCCTTTTAGAATAAATTAGAAATGCAGTTTCTCGCTCACTATGTACCTTATTATTTCAATTTGTTATGAGAATATATTCTCACATCTTGCCAAAGCCTGAAAAAAGTCCTCCAAGTCTTCAGGCCCATGTATTGAATTCGTCACTCACTGATGTTATTACTGGGCCCTGTGGGTCTGTAATTGGCCAGATTCTTGTGCTGGTCATTTCTTTGCGACTCAACCGGCCGTGATGCCAAACCCTTCATTATACAGAATGTGTTTTGTGCACTGAGACCTAATTGATTCTGAATGAATCATGCATTATAAATGAGCCAACACTAGTCTTTCTCTTGTTCCTGTGCCTGTGTTCTGGTCTGTGTATGTAAGATGCTTTTTCATTTCATGTATCACCCTCCCCTTTTCTGAATTTTTATATTCATCCATCTGGTATCCATCATCTGTATTTATGGCTGAACAAGAGCTGCCGAAGTGGTTTATTACAGAAGACATGACAAGAGTTACTCCTGACCCCAGGAGGTAGGCCTTAGTAAGTAAACCTGTAATCCTCAAAACCAAATCTTCTTTGCAGTAAATCTATTTACCTCCAGAGACCCTATAGCTAACACTGAACTGAGAGTGGCTGTTAGGGTTGTAGTTAGAAGTATGCTCCTCAAACATTTGCACACCATTTTGTTGAGGTAGTTATTACAAAGTCTGCTTTTTTCATTATTTGTTTTGTTTTAGAGAGGCTTCCTAAATGTCAAAAATGACATAAAAATGTTATCTGTTAATCCGTTTTGGTCCATTTGGCTCTAAAAGATTTACAAGATTTAAAAGCCATGAACAAAAAAGTGACCTGTTCTGTTTAACCTGAATCATCTTTAGTTTTGTCATAGTTGTTTGTTAAGTCTCATAGCAGGTAGAGGAAGCACCGAGAACCTGTCCTTGAACTAGAAGATATTTGCTCAAGGCCTTCAGTTTCAAATCCTGTTGAAATTTTGAAGCAAGTCATCACATTTCTGTAGAGCTATGCTATTCTGTAGCTGAGTGAGCGCTATATAGGGGAGCAAACAAAAGGACTTTTCCCTACGGGATCAATAAAGTATCACATTGTCACTATTACAGAGCCACACAGGCAATGGGACACCCAACCTCAGTAATGGTGGAGTCATGCGCTACGCATTGGAATTCAATCCCTTAAACTGGCAGCACCCAGCCATTGCCAACTTGTTCCAGAGAGAAAAACCATGTCAACCTCTGATCATTGCACTAGCGACTGACTCCACTCTGATAGGGTGTCAAATGCTAAGGCGTTCTCCTGGCTAATCCTGTGTCACCTCTTTCTCCTCACTGCTCTTAAAATACCTCAACTTCTGTGAGGTAAGTCTGCTGTTACACAGCAGCGCAACAACAACCTGGTGTATGACATAACTGGCTCTAGTTTGTTTTTTTTCTCTCTAATCAATATGAATAATTTGAGTAAATTATGAATAGTGCTAATAATATGAGTACTACTTTAATATTTGTCCTGGCAACCAATTGTGAGATCTAATTTACATTCATGCTTCAGCATAGTTAAAGCTCTGTTTGCTGTCAGATGTAAAAATAATGCCTATGTATCCTCAAGATCAAAAACGGTAGGATTCTTTTCGGTAGTTCATTTACATTACATTTACCTTCACCACAGTTAATATAACTTTTTGTTGCATTCATCAAACAGTGTTGGATGTTAAGCACACTGAGAACTAATAGGCTCAATCTGGAAAAATTCAGTGTCTTGTGCTGAATCACTGGCAGTTACCACACAGTGCGCCGTAGTTAGAGTTCTGTCTGAGATTATCTGAAAACATCCTTGCGTCATTGAAACAGGCAATGATAACATCACAAGATCAAGGCAACTGCAGTTTTTAGAGCCAGGTGCCACAGTTATATCTCTACTGACTGCAAGGTCCCGAGGCACGATAGATGTTGCCCAGTTCCTGCCTGATGGTAAAATAGTAAATGGACTTTTTTTTTATTCTAACAGCCTCATTCACCCAATCACACATACATTCATACAACTGCTTTTTTTCTGTACCTAAGATCAAATACCAGACTTTACAATTTTGTGAAATATGAATTAAAAAAATTCCACTGTATTTTATTTTAATTTAATTTATTTTAATCTAATATGTTGAATTTGAAATGGTTCTAATGGTCACCTTATACAGCGCTGATACAATAGTTGTGGGTTAATACTACCACCTTAGTGCCCATACAGGCCAGCCTCCCCACACTCACAGTGTTGTCTTTTTATTGTTAAGTCATAATATAGCCTAGTTTTGTTCATCTCTTAACACTTAGAAATTTCAGCCCCTCTGTGCTGTGGCAATACTTTTTTTTCCTGGCTATCAGAAATGGCATTGAATATTGAATAGTTTCAGATATTATTAGATTTTTTTTTAATGTAGTGATCTAGTTTGCATTTAAATGGGCTACCCATAATAAAAATTCATAATTTCAACTATTTGAGACTGCATTTGCATCTTATTAAGTTGGGATCAGATCTCACAGGAAAGAAGTATTTCTGTGACTTCCTGTAGAAACAAAAAGCTGATGGAAACAGTCCGACTTTACTGCAGCTCTTTGTCTCCACCCCCTGTTGGTGCCACCTGCTCTCATCCACTTACCAGGCGAGGTGGAGTCTGCCTGGAAAGTGTCCCTACTGTCAGACTTTAGTGGAAAGGACATGGACCACCACTCACTGAATTATTTTTATTTATTTTTTTACTGCTATTCATGGAATTTGAAAAATTCCGACTGAGTGGTACCATCAGAAAAGAAAGATCAGATAGCATTGTAGGTCTAGTTTGGCCTTCTTTGATGGAACTGCAGGACATTTCTGGCGACCTGGGCCGTGTAGCTGTCAGCTGCACGTTCCCCAACTGATTAACCTTACCTCTCTGCTTCAAAGACTCCTCATTTGTTCTCTCTGCCAGAAATCATATTTGGGCTGAGTCGACACTTCACTGTTGGATAAGATGGGATGCGCATGTGGCTGCAGCCAATGCCACACACTGCCATGCAGAAGAGCCAGGGACTGCGGGATTTTCTGGATGGCATTGTTCTTTTGAATATTTAATGCAGTGCGTGATGCATGACTTTGTTTTTTGTTTTTTAATAATTTTTGTGGTTCAGTTAAACATTAAAAATTCAGTGCTAAGTCGTGTTTTTGCTATAATGTAGAATAGTAAAGATTTCAATTTGTGTACAAAAAACCTTACATGGCCTTTAGTGTACTGTTTGAAATGCCTTTCTTTGCATTATCTGGTAAGCAAAATCTTAAACAACAGTTAAAGATAACGGGTATCACGAGAGTGTGTCTCAACTTGTTAACACAGGCTTTCTCCAGCCTTATGTTTGGGGCACATTTGATGTGTCATTTGACTCATCTCTGCACAGATAGACTGAGCAAATGGTGTCTCCTTTATTTAGAGATACCCCATCAGCAGTAGTCCTGCAGACTAGTGGACAAGGTGGGAATATATATATATATATATGTATATATATATATATATATATATATATATATATATATATATATGCACCAGTATCAGACCTAATTGCACTTCTTAATGATCATGTTTGAATAAACCAAGTTGAAAGTGAGGAAACCTGATGTGATGCTGCCTTAAGAAGTGCAATTAGGTCTGATACTGGTGCATCATAAAGACACAGAAGTCTTTAGGCTTGGCCAAATCTATTTTCATTATTCTCTGGTAATAAATGTTCATTTTTTTTCCTTTTCAGCTGTAATGCAAAACATGTAGAAGATATTTATTCATTTTCTGTACCATCCGTAAGTTCCTTTGGTACAGTGACACACAAAGTTTGCATTGAAGACATTTGTATATAGCGATATGATCTTAGGTAGCTTTATTGCACTCCTTCATTTGGTTTTCTATATTTGAACCACATTTTAAGAAGTTCAAATATATAAAACCTGTTCCCTCTGCTGAGGATCTGTCTCACTAAAATAATTGTGCTGCTAATGGCCAGGTGAAGCAGAACTCTTCTTTGTGAAACTGAAAACACTGACAACTCTGACTTTAGGCTCTAAACTATTTCACCCCCTTCATATGAACCCCCATAACCATTCTGTGTGACTCTGGGTCTAATAGCACTGACTATAATTTACTAAATGAACTTTATGTTTTAAACAGCTGAGGAATGTTATGTTTATGGACTAATGTACAACCAGAAGTGTTTTTGCCAGTGCCGTGGCCTCCTGCTGCTCTTCAAAAAAAGACTGTAAGCTTAAGAAAATTTTGAGTTGACTTCACTTTTCAGACATAGAGGCTACAGGACATCGTTTACAGTGTCTATGGTTACAATGCATTACTTTGAATTTAACAATAAAGCCATTCATTTTCAGTCTTGATTCTACATCTTGGCAAGATGTGCTGGCAAGATCGGTTACACTTCCATTTCTTTTTTTTTTCTTCTTTTTTTTCTGGAATTCCCGGAATTCTTTGTGTTAGATTAAATACACAAATCAAATATAAACGCATATGAATGTCCTGTTGGCCGCACTATTACTGTCACTGATAAAATGTGGTATGAAAATGAATCCTGTACCTAACAAAAATCATGTGGCCCTATTGTATGTTGTCTTTCCTCGTAGGTGACATTGTTTGTTTGATCAACAAGGAAGCAGTCTGTGTTTTGTAGACAAGTATTTGTACATGTCTGTGCTGCACTAACTTCTAATTAGTACACATGTGCTGAAGAGTTTTCATACTCTTATTAATAAAAATTTAAAAAAGAAGTTCAGAATTAGACTGTGCAGATTGACTGGATCCTATTGGCCATCTCAGAAACTGCTGCAGTCTGGGGTCTTTAAATAAATTTAACTGATATGAGTGATGTTGGGTAAAACTTGTTACTGTTATTGCACATAATTTGAAATATTTGTGCTTTTGTGATATTTTGTTACAACCTAAACTGAACTTTCTGCCTTTCTTCTTTCTTCAGGGAAATGAAGCCAGTTACCCCCTGGAGATGTGCTCACACTGTAAGTAGCTTAAATCTTTGCTTGATCTAACTTAGTTTACTAAAAAAAAAACCTTATTTTGATCCGATTTCTGGGCTTTTTGACATGACCAGTAAATAACCAGTATTTTATGACTCTCCAGTAAGGAGACAGTGTTCATTTGGTGTAAAGGGTAAAATCAGTACTACAAATTGGGTGTAACATCCAGTTTACAGAATTTGAATGTCCTCTGATAAAATGCCATTCATTGAATGTCTGGTATTTCTGCTGATCTGATTTCCTCCTTTGGGTTAAAAATCTTTCTAATTCAAAATCTCCTACAGTATTATTTTAACTACTTCATAACTTAGCTGCATTTTATGATTTATCATGCATAAGTGATGACATGGTGAAGACATTGTCTTGGAATCAGTCTCTTATGCTCTTTTTATTTTTACAAGATGTCTGCCTGGTAGACAGACATATTCAGGTTTATGAGCTCAAGAGGAGGAGGAGAGCTGAAGATATGACTCACATTTCTACTTTGCTGGCCTCCTTCACCTTCCCTACCTGATGATGCACATCCACACAAGCTCATACAGCTTTGTGTTGTTGAAAAATCCTCAGAGATGCAGATTTCTCACCAGCTCTCTTTGGTGCAAACTGCACATTTTTACACCTGCTAAAAAGGGTGCGCTGCTGGATGTGTTTAATGAGTGCTGAGACTGTGACAGGTCCCTCGTAGTTTAGGGGTACTTCAGGGACTGTGCTGCTGTTTAGATTGACCTTCAGACAAGAAGAATCATTTTTGCATCAGGATTACCGAGGCTGTTGTGACTTTTGGTGTCACAGTGTAAAAAAAGTCTTGTATGAGGCAGAATTGCATTAAAATAAACTTCTTCTCCACAACTATTATTGTATGTTATAATCTTGATCAAACCAGGTGAAGCAGGTAATGTGATGGAGATGGGATGGAGAGGTATAGGAAGGGCAGGAATTTTAGTAGTAGTAGTTTTTCTGCAGTTTTTTTCATATTCAAGGAACATGCACAGGGATTTTGTAAATTTGCAAATATTGCAAAAATATTGCAACTTTGCAACAACAGACAATTTGCTTGCTTTATGTTTGAGTTGTAAATTATGAGTTAATTTGTTTTAAAGTTAATTTGCTATTTTATTATAATTATATTTGCATAGCATGCTTACCATGACGGATATACGCATAAAAATATTCAAAATGACATTTTGAATATTTTTTTATATTTTTAATGACACAGTGCGTGTGCACTGTGGCTTTTCCATACTTAGATTGTCCTACTGTAACATTGTGGGGAACGGGACCTTGGCCTGCCGGGCCTTCCAGCCATTCCTTCCCCAGGATTATACCACCATAGCGAGGGAGATGAATTTTGGATGATGCATGACCCTGTAATGAACCCATAAAGGAACTCTGTATTCAGTCCAGGATATTAACAGCTTCCCTGTCCTTGTCTTTGTCTGTCTCTCTCTCTCTCTCTCTCTCTCTCTCTCTCTCTCTCTCTCTCTCTCTCTCTCTCTCTCTCTCTCTCTCTCTCTAGCTACATTTTTCCTGGTCACCATTGTCTAATTGTCTTTCTCCTTCTCTTTAAATGTTATCAATCCTATTTGCTGTTTGTTTTCAAATGCGTTACTTAGGCATCAAATACAAACACTGGCAAGAAATGCCAAATTGAGAATGCAATACCCGGATGTGTTTCTCCTATTGCTCCGATGGCTCCATTTGTGTCATGGTTACACAGACATGAGCCAAAATTAAACTTGGGTGACCTCCCACATTTAAGGCCTGTTCTAGATCTGACCATATGCATACATCAGTGATATAGCAATGATCGAGTACAGCTAGCTAGCTACTGCTTGTTTCAACCAAAAACATTTTAGGTGGGACGTGTATATAAGTGCTTTCTAGATCACCAAAATCTGTGTGACCAACTGTCAGTTCCAAAGTAATTAGCAATGACAAAACTGTTTTATATGTGTACAGATACACATAATATGCAGACATGTGGGAATTTAGGAAAGAGAATGATGATTTCCTCCTATATATTAGGCATTGTTTTTTTGTTTTTTTTATTATTATGTTAGAATATATTTGCTTCTGTTATTATTGTAAAATTTGCTATCCAACTTATTTCTTACTTCAGGATCCTTCTATTTTTCCTTTTTATTTGTTATTTTATTTTTTCCTCTCTCGGTCCTTCACTTGCTGTCTTCTCTCTGTCTCACCCTGCACTGACAGAGCAGCTGTTCAGCTCATCAAGTGCTTGGACAGGCAGGCACTCGACTGGCTGCTAAGAAATTAGCTCTGGCCCTCTGGTCAGAGAAATTCATCCTGCTGCTCCTTTACTGCCCCACAGTGAGACTGAGTCTGATGCCCGCTCACTTGCGCCTGCCGTCAGACACTTTCTAACTCTGTTTGTGTGGAACATCAACATGAGTTTTTCTCCATGTGTCGCACTGATAAGATGGATTGTGAAATCGGGTTACATTCCATGCACAATCCCACTCGCCCCCTCCCTGGCCACATTGATCAAAACTCACCCTGCAACATGAGAAGCAGGGCCAGTCTAACAAAAATGCACCTCTTGTGTTTGAAGGCTTGTGTTAACTGAGTTTTTTGTTGAAATGCCACATGAAGAAAGCACAGCAACATTAATAAGGGACTCTGGCTGACCTAAAGGGCTCAAGTCAAGTGAACAGTAGATGTCAGTAATTATGGGAATAATTGTGCAATCTAGCATGTGGCTTTGACTTGCTGCTAATCATTTAGCCTACTTTGCAGACATTACTGAGATATTTGTGTGTCGCATTTCAGCCTGACATGATTTTTGTCTCTATTTTCTGTGCTGGAGGATGAATTTCTGAAAGGCCTGTAGCCTCTTTTTCAATGCAGTGTCTCACCACTGCTGGCTTAAGCGAGCTTAGATCAGGCAGAATTTAATGGCCTACTTGTAGCAGTGTGCATAATTAGACAAACCACACGGACACACACCTCCTCACACATCCTTTTGCAGTACACACTCTGCTAAAGTATATGCACGCGCCCACTCTGTTCCGCCACTCTGTTCACCCCACACACACACACACACACATAACCATGAAACCCCCCTCAACGCTTCATGCTCTCAGAGAAACGCAGCAGCGAGTTTGAAACCATTGCAGGTCTGTCTGCAGCCGCCAAAAATAAATGGCGGGCGGCTTGCTGGAGTTCCTTGTTGCTAGGGGTTTCCCTGAGGGTGGGAGCCTGAGCCTCTGTCGGTGGGGGGTAGTGGGGTGAGTTGGGGGTTTTCTCATGACGGAACTGCTATAAATAAACACCATCAATGCTTTGCCCTGTCCTCGTTCTCAGTTTGGTTCATGCAGGCAAGCTGTACATTGTTGGTGCAGCCAGATTAATCAGCCTAATGCACAGAGTGCTGCAGCTCTCAGCTATATAGCCTTCTCACACCTGTGGTCTAAATGAGATAAGACTAACGCAGTGTGAGAGAAACACTGTATTTTTTTGTGTGTGTGCTTTTTTCATTTAGTCCCAAAAATGGACTAAATTTTTAAAAATTTGACAGATAAACCAGAAGTCTTGCCTACTGCCTACTCCATTACACTGCTTTAAACTGGCTGCTGTGCTCAAATTTTAGTCTAAACGCAACCTGAGTTGAATTACATTCAGCTGACCACATGGGTGTTGACATAGCTGATATGCACCGTTACTCACTCCTAACTTTCTCAGAGGCAACATTTTGCATGTAAATCAAAGGTTTAGCACATATGTAACAAATGGTTGCTATTTATGTAATAAATGCAATGTTATGAAACTGAAACAATGTCAGTGAGAGCTTCTTAACTGGGAATTCTGCGGTATTAAAATACAGTACATGTGTGCACAGAGATTGAGAGGGAAGTAAACAAATGTGAAGAGTAACAGTTGGCAGCACTTCTGCAATGTAGAGGGAGCTGATACATTTTCAAACAGGGAGAAAAATCCTGTGTTTGAATTTTGACAGTCTGTCCTAAGAAACAGCTTGTGACATCCTGCATGTGGCTTTAACTTCAACCTTACAACTGATCATATCACCCACTAAAATGCTGCCAGGCTGTATACGTCATGCAACACCGTTCAATCAAAAATGACAGAGAGGGTTTTTCATCCATATGGCTCCTCCCTGTTTAAAAGGCAGGATAGCAGATATAAAATATGGTCTTGATCAAGAGAATTTGTTACTGCGTCTGTAGTATTGGGCATGCAATGCAGGAGGATTGTCAGAATTAAAGTGACATTTTTGGTTTTTTTCGCCTTCCCCACCCAATGTTACCTTCCCATGAGTTTAAAACTCCCAATCTCTAGATTGGTCTGCAGTCCTGTTATCCCTTCAGCAGTAATCTTGTCTTTCAATATGTTCTCTGGATTTTACACCCTCATTGGCTCACAACAGCCCCTTATTGGGGGACAGTGTCATATTTCATCCAGTGTCGAGTGTCATACTTGTGTTATTATTGAGCTGTGCATGCGACCTTTTCATATTTGCAAACCCTCACACCTTACCTTGTGTGCCTTGACAGCTGTATATGGCAGAATGTGCACTGTGATGCTCACTAACATGCCAACTGAATTTTCACTCTGCATCCCTCCCCTGCCCCGTTTGCCTCGTTTCAGGTTAGCTGTGTTAATGGAGTCACATGTCTCCATTAATGTGCAGGGTGAGCCGTTTTTAGGGCCGAGCATGCTTAAGAGGACACACTCATTAGTGATATTTTGGGAACATAGTGTTTTTTATAATTAAACAAAAATGGGGTGGAGAAGCCAGTCGCACTTAGCAGATTTCCATTTCACACAGCTGTGCCGCTGTCTGATGGTTAGCTTGAGCTGACTGCTATCTTGTTACAGTTAGGTAGAGCATTTAGTGTGTGATCAGACCAACCTTTTGTGCAGCTACTCTGATAGACAGTTTCATATAAAAAGTACCCTTTGTTGATTTAGATTTATTCTTTTATCAGCTGAATTTGCATTTTCAGATGACTCGTGATATGCGCGCTGTGAATTTAACAATGTTTGACACACACAAATACACACATACCCCAAGAATGCCACTAACAGTACAGGAGGCCATGGAGGACGAGCTGTGTGCTGTAGACCAGAAGGAGGACCATTTGGCCAACCTTAGCAGATTTATTTATTTTTTGTTAAGTAATGCTTATGTGTGTTAGCCTCCTGTGTGCCCTCAAAGGCTGATGACATCTACATATGCATGTGTTTTCATGCATACACCTCCCGAACAATTATTTAAATATTCTTGTGTCTGTGTGTGTGTGTCTGTTTGTGTGTATGTGTGTCTGTGTGTGGGCTACTTTAGGGGGCTAACGGGTTCCAGTTGCCTAGTAACACAGTTAAGGGTGCATACAGCGTTTATGGAACTAAGTGTGTGTGTGTGTGTGTGTGTGTGTGTGTGTGTGTGTGTTGTGTGCTGTGTGGTGGAGTATATGAGATTATCATAATCATCTCACAGTTACATTGGGTCTCCCTCAGAGATGCTCATTAGCAAAGCAGTGTGAGGATCCTCTGTGACTATGGAGACCTCAGAAAAGCATTTCTTTTACATAGGAAAACATTTTTGATAATATTTCAAAATGCATCCAGCAGTATATTATTCTGCTAGAAATAAATGTAAAGGTAAGCACAGATGTGTTATTTTCAAACCCATCCCTATCAATTTCTGTAAAGTGTAAAAATGCCATAGTGAAATCATCTTGTTGTCAAAGGTGTGCTGTATATGAACTAGTGCACCATACATAATATGGTTACAATGTATAAAGTAATCTACTAGACACCGTCATCATAGCAAACATGTAGCTCCACTACACCTTAATCCATAGTCTAACAAGCAGCAGATGTACGTGTTTGAATGTGAGTTTGCAACATCACCCACCTTGTTGTGTTTCTCTGCTGCCAAAGACAGGCTTTAACATGCAGGTCTGATGTTGGGCTTAGATGCATGACTCTTTCTTTCCCCTATACAACCAAAGGTCGCGAAGAAGGCAAGTGAATAGCAAAAGTGAAGGTTGAAGGTTTTATCACACGCTTTAATAGCCAGTCGCTCAACAGCATCCTGTTTTGTGTGAAATCGAGTAAGATGTGCCAACCCATTCAGGAAATGTATGGTGTATTATCTTATCTCAATCGTTTATTCTGCAACATTACTTCTCACTCTTCTCTGTGATGGTAATTACAGGTGTTGTTGCAATAAAAAAAAATAAAATAAAATAAAATCCAAGAACATTTCATATTATCTCGGTGGCTCTCACACCTAGGACGCTTTCCCATCCAGCGTGGTCATTTCAGGCTGGATGTGACCACTGCCAGTCACAGTTTGTTCCAGCTTTTTTGGGAATCAGTTGTTGTTGCTGTCATACGCAAACTATGCCTCATTTGCAGCTAGATTTGGTACACATAATTGTGCCACATTTTAACGGTTTTAGCTTCTGTAATGGAGAGAGGCTATAGCTGTTTGTAAAGCTCAGAAATTCAACTTTCTTCACTGCGCTCACTTTTAATCATACTAGAATGAGTTTGTGTAAGAACATGAGATAAGAATAGTTAAATTGCCGAACCTTGTTTGTTTGTTCATCAGCTGCTAAACCTCCAGCTCCGATATGATTTCAGGAATCTACCACTTGACCATAGCAGATGGACCCATATGTTGGATAAGTCAAACCAATATGTTTTTACATTTTTAATTTTGGCTAAGTAGGTTCCCCTCTGTGTGTGTGTGAATCTGGCAGACATGGGGCTTGTTGGTGTGACACTGGAAAAGGAAGGCCGATGTCCTTGCTTCCGTGAATAATACATGGACCTACTCACTCGGCAGGTCATGACAGCAATAAGGGATCTGGATCCAGTGTTAAGATGTTCCATACTTAGCTGCTGTGCCAAAGTTTATGTGTTGTAAATGTCACAGTACTTTTTCATCTGAACTGCATCCAGCTTATCCTACTAACCTGACTTTGTAGCACAAAACGGAACTTAAACAGAGACAGGGAGTTACTTTGAGGTTACGGTTTTGTGAACGATTTTTCCTTGTGTCCTTACAAACCTGACTATGGAATTCTGAGGCAAGTAATTATTATTCTATTATTCTTTTTATTGAGGTCCTCCGTTTGCCTTCAGAACTGCCTTAAATGGCATAGATTCAACTGCATCACACAGTTGCTGCAAAGTTTGTTAGTTGTTTTAGTTCTTCTTTGCACATGACTAACGACCGGAGGGGACAAAGCCTTTCAGTGTGACACCAGCCTTTGGAACAGTGTGCCACTAAAAATACAACTAGTTGATTCTGTGGACTCTTTTAAAAAGCAGATTGTTTAACAGGATTTCTGTTAGGAATAGGGATGGGAATCGAGAACCGGTTCTCTACAAGAGCCGATTTCCAGTAGTTCAATTCCTTGGAATTGTTAGTTTGATTGCCTAACGATCCTGCTTATTGGTTCCACCTCCACTTGCACTGTAGTCAGCTGATTTCTGTTTGTGTGCCAAAGGAGGAAAATAGTGGCAGAGTCTGCAGCGTGGATATGGCCATTATGTTTATTTTTATTGCACAAAAGAATGAGAGAGTGGTGTGTAAACCTCATCCAGGATGGAAACGGCTGCATTATATACATTATGTACACATAACTTTGGCTCTTTGCACGCAGAGAGCATGCTAACACTGAGCTAGATAAGACCCCAGAATGATGTTAAAGCTGAGTGAATGCTGACCCCAGCCCAGCAGCCAGACCCTGAACTTCAACAGATGACAAACTAATGAGCAGTCAGGCTGCAGCCTGCACCTGTAAACATACCTGTTCTTTTATCGTAGAGAAAATAAAGCATTTGTAGTTGGTGTTGTTTTTGTGCGATGATTTTATTTTTTTATTTATTTTTTTTAATTGATGTGTTTAAATTTTCATGCAGATTTAGCACTCCCTACTTCACCCATCATTAAACTCTAAAATTGGCAATCTGATATTTGGTGACAAGTGCTCTGTATTTTTAAAGTTACTGATGAACTAAAAGAGAGGGCTGCCCGGAGTTATTCTTTGCTATTCGTTTTGATCTAATTTGGAGAACGTGGAGTGTTCAAGATCTATTGGATGTGTGTCAGAAGTATCTATACTAAGATTTAACACCCTGAAAAAAGACCTGTCCGGCTGTGTGACAGATTATCTTAAACATGGCTTTGATTTACCATACTAACACAATATGGTGCTTATCTGTAGCATTGATACCCCTTCACGGGCTAAATGGTTATGAGCTAAAATGGTGTCATCTGCTGGGCACAGGAAACAGGAGGCCGCTGATAAGGAAGTGTTTTGTGTCACAGGACAGCCGTGTGCTCGCCTCTGATAACTCATGCCTGGTAGACACAGACACCCTGTGGTCTGTATCAGCTTGTGAGTGTGTTCTTGTGTGTAGATTTGTGATATCGGGAACATATAAGTGAAGTGAACCGCTGATCTCTCATTAGAAATAAATCTGGGTTTTCAGATGTCATGGATATTTGATGCAGACTAACGCTTTGATTTGTATACTGAAATCCTGTGTTAAACAGGGGAAATCAGAGTGGCTTTGACATCATTAATTTAAATTTACACAGCACATGGATAGTTTATTAACAGTGTAATAGTAAAGATGCTGAAAGCTGTAATGAGATTGCTCCCGATTAATTGGCACAACTGACTAATTAATTGATCTGCTTATTGTTCCAGCTTTGTAGTACACCATATGGCAAGCATATTGCACTGTGCTTTGGAGACGGCCTTTATTTGGAGACATTCTAAGTGCTTTGAATGGATTTGTACATATTTTTAGTCTCCTGGGAAATTTGACATGCGATTTTATATTTTATTTCCAAGGACCAATGAACAGAGTTCTGTAGTTGAGTCATTTACAATATACAATGTTGTTACTGTTCTCTCAGTGCCCTTTGAATTTTATTGGCTTGAAGGTACTATAAAAATTCAATTTGTGATCATGTGACTGTCATGTGCTTTATTATTAGAAAGAACACAGAATCACTAACGGTCAATAGAGGAGCATTAAATCAAAACTTATTGCCTCACAGTGTTGGTCTAGATGAATTTTTTCATTTACCATGATGATGAGATACACATGCTGCAGGGATCCATAAAGAATATTTATAAAGTGGATTTCAACAGTGTATTTTTTTTCTTCACGTAAAGCTTTGCTTGCAACCAGCAGTGGCTGCTGCTGTGGTCATGTCCTTTCCAACTTTCTCAATCTGTCTTTCTCTCACTCCTTTATTCCTCCCCTACTCCTCCACCACACTCGCACTCTGATTAGTCATCGAGCTGATGTAGCACAGCGTGTTCGAGCTCTGAAACCCAAAACACAACCCACACCCGTCTCTCTCCGTCTCTCTCTTTGCATCGTATAATAGAAAGCGGAACAATGGGATAACATCCTGTAAGAATCCAGACATTCACATGTGCATTTAGAGCTTCATAGCCAAAATATGAGATGCGTATGTTCCCTACATTGCGTCAGTTTGAATGCAGGTTCTTACTGTTCTGATGACGGTTGTATCTTCAGTGGTTTTTACAATTCACTAACTGTGCTCACATGACGAATTACAAGAAATTCCAACTGTAACTCCTTACATTTACCACCACAAAGCTTGTTCTTCCTAAGTCGATCTTATCTTTGTCATTTAACTAAACTGGATGTCCTTGTGGAGGTAATTAAACCTGATCGTGACTGGAATAAGTTCACAACCTTTGTCACACCTCTTGATTGTGACTCTTCCATCTGTTAGCTGTTTGTGAAGATTAATAGACACCCTGTGCCATCTAGCACTCATATTAAAGTGGGTAAGGTAGTAGTAGTTTGTGGTTGGCCAGTATGATCACCTGACTCTCTGTGAATGAGCTTATATAGTAATTAACAACTGGATTTGTGATTGCTTGTGGATTACTACTGCCATTGCTCAGTATACTGGCCGGGGAGTGGAGACTATTTCTCATGGCAAGGGAAGAAAAGACCCAGACCCCTTATGATAAAAAAGCACAAGTAGACAACAAAGGCTGTAAGTTATATTTATGTACTTGTCTCTGTGTCGTTCTTCTGATAACTCCTCTGTTACTCCCTCCTCCACTCTTTCTTGTCAGCTCTCATTTCTCTGCCTTTTACTCATTTTTTAAAAAACATCTACATCCATAGCAGTGTTTTCAGAGCAGGAGCAGTTTGCTTCATGTTAGGTTTGCTACCAAATGGAGCTTTTTTTTTGTAGTTGCATCTATTTCAGGTATGGCTAGAAAAGAGCAGAACAAATTGTACCATGCTTACTGTGGGTCTGCAGCTAGTAGCAGGTAGTCCAGGCCTCTGCAGGCTAGAAGTAGTGTCCTTGACCTAGTTACAAGTGGTGACCACCAAAATCTATGACTACATTTCATGCAGAGATTTATAATGATATTTATTTGGTAGCATAAATATCCTCTGACTTAGTGTTTTTGTGTGTTTGATTTATTGCTCTTTGTTTGGTTTTGTTTGCTCAGTCTTGGGCTAATGTTGCTGCAGGTGCACAGTGCACTGTGCGTTTGTCATTGTCACTTTTTAACTGTTTTTTCCCCCTCACGC